>NC_088364.1:57206162-57296162 GCF_034508935.2 Berghia stephanieae | reverse complement strand
GGTGACAAAGCTTCTTTCCAGTAGACGTAGCTTTCTGAATCAGGTAGGAATTTAGAACGCCAAGCATGAACATGCGGAAAAATGCTTTTTTCCATCACTTGACGGTCCGCCTCTTGAAGGCGTTGTTCGCCACCATCTGATCGCTCCTGTCTACCGCGCCCATGAACTTGTTATACTCATGGACGGCCTTCAGCTTGACAATTGGCTCCTTCGTCACACAGTTGACCTTTCCTGTCAGAACCCGAGAGTCATCGTGGATGGTCGTCAAGACATTCACCTCCCTCTTGTCATGAAAACGAAGAAGATTGAGTGAGCCATTTGTCAATACCTTCGTCTCGGGGTTCTTTTTCGTGAGCTTGGGAAGCATGCTCTTCGGCGGGCCATACTTTCTATTGATGCGCATGGTTCCACAGGCCAGAACATCCAGCTCCTTGAGATGGGAGAAGAGATCAGGGCTAGTGTAATAGTTGTCAGTGTACAGCCTCCTCCCACATCCAGTGTACGGAGAGATGAGTCTGTCCACCACGTCGAACGTTGCTCCGTGTGAGGTGCTGTCCTTCTTTCCTGAATAGATTTCAAAATTGTGACAGTAACCGGTGGCACTGTCACAAAGTTCGAAAACTTTAATCCCGAACTTGTCTGGTTTATCAGGATTATAAACCTTGAAGGACAGGGCACCCCGCCATGCAATCATTGCCTCGTCGATTGCAACATTGAGGCCTGGAGCAAACGTCGACATGAAGTTCTCTCTCAGGGCAGAGATGAAGGGCCGAATCTTGAACAGGGGATCATAATCTTCATGGTCACGGGGAAGCTGGTTGGTGTTATTGCAGATGTGTAGGAATGACAATATAAGCACAAAGCGATCCCGCTTCATGACCGCTGAGTACATCTTGTGTTCGAACACAAAATGAGTACTCCAGTACTCGTCAAGATCTTCCAGCGGCATAAGGCCCATGGCGATGATGATCCCGAAGAAGGCCCACATCTCTCCCAAAGTGACAGCCACCCACTTGCGGAACCTCGACCTTGGCGCAAGTTCCCTCCCACGCAACATATCATTGGCATATCTGAGAAGAAAAACAAGAGTGTCAAACCTGATTAGTAATGAAAAGTATGAAGAAAGTAAAAATTATGATCCTGGCAATGAGGGTGATATTTATGGTGGTGGTAATTGAGATGTACACATAATAAAAAAAATAATTAAGTAAAAACAGTGATGATAAATGATGAATATTGTGAAAGTAATGGTGATGGTAAATCATAAGAATCATGGTAATAGTGGTGGTAGTGGTAGATGTTGAGGATGACAATGATAATGGTGGTGGTAGATGAAGGGGATGACAATGGTCCCAATGTGCTGGTTGTTGTAGTTGTAGATGAGGATGAAAATTGTAGTGGTGGTGGTACATGAACAGGTTCACAGTGACAGTAGTATTGGTGGAGGGTAATGGAATTTTGATAAATAGTAATGGAACGGTGGTGTTAGTGTTAGGTAAAGATGTGACAGACTTTATCAATATGTCGGTGGTAAGAATGGAGAGTTATTTTCGGTTTGGTGGTGGTAAGAATTTATGGTGGTGATGCAGACCAAATAAAGAATAGTATAAGTAATATCATGAATATGGCACAATATGATTGGATGAAGGACATGGATAGAGATAGAAAATAAAATGAATTACTCACCTGTTGGTCTCAGTTACGATGTGGTTACACATCTCGTTCGTAAACATGAGATGAAAGAATTCCAATGGAGTACTCCCATCCATGTCCACAAGAAGACCGCTGGTACCGGTGAACGGTAGACATGAAGGTTCAGTACATCCAAACCTCCACTCTGCCGTTCTCACATCAAAATCATCACTTTCATCATCATCATCATCATCAGTGTCAGTCTTATCCGAATCAGTCTCAGAGTCAAGCTCTGAGTCAGAGTCAGCTAAGACCTCGCTGATAAAATGAGTGTTATCAGTCAAGTCACGTAACACTTGAGGGTCACTCAAGTCAAGAATACGGGTTGATTCCATCTTTGATTGAAAATTGAAAATAATAATAAAAATAGGTATAGAAATAATAATGTAAACACGTCCGCACAGTAGAGAGGATCGAGTGATGGAATGACGCTGAAACCGGAGGGTTTGTTTATATTTACCCACGCGACGCTTCCGTTCACACGGCACAATTGTAAAGGTCATAATAACCTTGTAAATCCCCCATCGCATGATGGAAAAAGTCAAACTTTCGACCAATCAAAATCTATGACTCTTTTACTACATTTCCTTATTAGGATAATGGAAAATTCCATTTATGTCAAGGTGGTGTCAAGGCAATGTCACGGCGCTAAATATAGGCACCGTCGCACAAGCTGTTAGTAACTTCGTGTGCGCTAATTCCAAGGCATTGCCACCGTAATCGCAGGATTCCCGATGAGGTAATATTAGCGCCGACGCATCACCACGGTTAATGATTGGACCAACTTTTATAATTGAACTTGTTTCCTAGGGTGTTGCTTATCTCCAACTCTGCTTTGAATTTATTCAAATTTTGTGCTGATACTGTGGTTTCTTGCAGTT
Source organism: Berghia stephanieae (assembly GCF_034508935.2). Classification (NCBI taxonomy): domain Eukaryota; kingdom Metazoa; phylum Mollusca; class Gastropoda; order Nudibranchia; family Aeolidiidae; genus Berghia; species Berghia stephanieae. Next base: position 57,293,589 of record NC_088364.1, on the reverse strand, counting down.
TATTCCAGTTATTTACAATTCTAGATGAAAAAAAGTTCCTTCTTTCATTTGTTTTAAAACGTTCTTTTTTCAGTTTCTTGCTGTTTCCTCGTGTCTGAATGTTCTTGTTTGGTTTAAGGAATCCTGCCTCTACCCTATCTATTCCCTTTACTATTTATATGTTTGGATCATATCTCCCCTTCTTCTCCTGTAATCTAAGGTCGGGAGATTTAATTCTTTCAATCTCTCACAGTAGGTTTTGTCTTTCAGGTGTGTGATAAGTTTTGTTGCTCTCCTTTGCACTCTTTCCAAACAGTCTTTGTCTCCCTCAAACTTCGGATACCATATGCAGTTAGCATATTCCAGCTTTGATCTAACCATAGTCTTGTAGATGGTGGTCATGTGTTTTGTTTCAGATTCTTGAAATTTCTTTTCACTATTCCGAGTGTTTTACTAGCCTTAGATTGAACATCTTGAATTTGCTTCTTGAAGTTTAGCTTCCTATCAATAAATACTCCTAGGTCTTTTTTCCCATTGGATTTCTGCAGGGTTTTTCTTTCATTATATAGTTTGCTTCTCTGTTGTTTTTTCCTAGGTGAAGAACTGCACATTTATCTACATTGAACTCCATCTGCCATATTTCGGACCATTCTTCAAGCTTTTTCAAATCTTGTTGTAAGGTGTTTCTTTCTTCTTCTGTATTAGCTACTCCATAGAGCTTAGTATCATCGGCAAAGATTTTACATTTAGATGATAGATTGTCTGGCAAGTCATTGATATAAATCAGGAAGAGAACTGGTCCCAGTACACTTCCTTGTGGAACTCCACTTATTACCAGTCTCTCCGTTGATGCTGTTCCATTCACTATCACTTTTTGTCTTCTATCTTTGAGGAAATCTCGGACCCATTTGACTGTCTGATCATTAATTTGATACTGTTCCACTTTCCTGATTAGGCGCCAGTTTGTCAAATGCCTTTCTGAAGTCGAGGTATATGACATCTAAATTGTTGCCTAATTCCAGGTCTCTCGTCCAGTCATCCATTGTTTCAAGTAGGTTTGCTACTGTAGACCTTCCCGCCATGAAACCATGTTGATCTTTGCTGAATAGTTTGTTCTTGGTCATATGATCAACCATTTCTTCTCTAATCAGCTGTTCCATGAGCTTGCAGACGACAGATGTCAGGCTCACTGGTCTGTAGTTTTCTGGATTTTTTCTGTCTCCCTTCTTGAATATGGCTGTGACGTTAGCTTCTTTCCATTCCCTTGGTAGTCTTCCTTCTTTCATCGACTGGTTAAATATCTTGGTTAGGGGTTCTACTAGCTGCTCTGCTAAGTTTTTTAGGATGTAAGGATGAAGTTTGTCAGGTCCAGGTGATTTACTCTCCTTTAGGCTTTGTAGTCTCTTCAGTAATCGGCCATTTTGTAGTATCTATATTACTTCTTTTAGCAATATCTGGCAAGTTTTTCTGGTTCTCCACTGTAAAGACACTTGCAAAGAAGAGATTTAGCACCTCTGCCTTGTCTTCATCTTCAGATGCCCAAGTGCCATCTTCTTTTTTTATGTCACAGGTTCCCTGTCTTGTCTTCATTTTACTGTTTACATAACTCCAGAATACCTTAGGATTTTCTCTCGTTTCCTCTGCTATCTTGTTCTCATACTTTTGATGCGCTTGTCGGACTATTTTAGTAGTTGTGTTTCTCACTCTTTTGTATTTGTCCCAATCTTCTTCCTTTTTGCGTCTAGAGTATCTTCTATTTACTGCTTTCTTCTTCCGTAATGCCTCTCTCACTTCCTGCGTCATCCAAGGTTGATTTCTTCTCCCAACCCGGTTCCCTCTGCTTTTTGGGATGTTTTTCTCGAAGCATTGGTTAAGTACTCCGGTAAATCTACTCCAGTTGTTTCCTACGGTGTCCTCGATTAGTATTTCCTCCCATTTGATATGCCCCAGTTCCTCTTTCATACTCTCTAGATCAGCCTTCCTATATCTGAGTGTCAGTTTTTCATCTACAGTCTCTGATGTCGCCCTCAGTTTTAGGAATATGGTCGCTTTTTCCCAGTGGGTGGCTCAGTCTTAGGTCGATAATGTCATTTTCTTCCTCCATCAATATCAAGTCCAATACGTTGGGCTTCTGGTTTTTTCTCAGTCTTGTTGGTTCTTTTATTATCTGTTGTAGGTAGCAATCTTCAATGGTTTCTATGAAACTTTCCTCCAGGCTTCCCTCTTTTGGTTCGTCCATCCCTTTCCACTCCAGTTCCGGCATGTTGAAGTCTCCCATAATAATTATCTCTGAATGCTTTTTTTGTGATGCTCTCCTTATCATCTCCAACATTCTCTCATTATTTTCTCCTGTGCTATTTGGGCTCCGATAAATCACTCCTACTAGTATCTGACTTTGTCCAGTTACTCCAATTGAGCACCAAGCGCTCTCCCTAAAGTCGTGATCTGTGAGTTCCTCTATGGGGTTAACCTTGAGGTTCTCCCTCACCAATAAGTATACTCCTCTGCCGGAAGTTTCAAAATCTCTGCTAGCTATTATAGTGTATCCCTCAATACCTAACTCTGCTATGGTTGGGTGTGTTGTTGCATTCTTTGGCTTAGCTTCTGTTATTGCTATCATATCTGGATCTTCTTCTTCTGCCATAGCGTTTAGCTCCTCTCTCTTATTCATCACACTGTCTGCGTTCGTGTACATGAACTTCAGAGTATTTTTCATATTCACGTGCTGCCCCTCCTTATCATTTACTGGTACTTCTCTTTTTTGAATTTTCTTGTTGTCTTCGAGTCCTTGCTCAGCAACATTTTGGGCAATTGGACTGACACGTTTCCAATATAGTCATTCCTCGTCCCAGTCCCAGTCATTTCCTCCAACATCGCTATCTCTCTTTCTTATTTGTTCACTAAACTTTTCCCTGAAAATGACCCTTCTTCTATATATGACCACATTTTTCCCTGCTTCCCCTGCTTACAATTGCCAAGGACCTTGACAATTGTCAAATCGTCAATTGCCAAGGACCGTGTCAGTTCATCAACTATGCATGTGTACTTTTAACTGCCACGGAGTACCTTTAGTGTCACGAAGTGATGTATTGCCACATAGTGATGTTATTAATATTAATTAATACTCTCTTTTACTCTCTCTCTCTCTCTGACTCTCTGTCATTTTCTCTTTTTTTCTCTCTCACACACTATCTCTCTTTCTGTCTGTCATTTTCTCTTTTCCCTCCCTGTACCATTTTTTCCCTTGTGTGTGTATTTCTCTGTCATTTCCTCCTCTCTCTCTCTTTCTCTCTCTCTCTCTCTCTCTCTCTCTCTCTCTCTCTCTCCTCTCTCTCTCTCTCTCTCTCTCTCTCTCTCTCATATTTCCTCTTTTTGTCACTGACCTTGCCAGTTGGTAAATCGTCAACTATTTAGAATTAACTGCCACAGATTTATCTTGTTGCACAAATGTTTTACGTTAATTGTTCCTTATTAAGACGATGTGCAGTATATTTCCTTTAAAAAAAGGAAATCTTACTTTTTTTCCTTTTTTTTTAAATCTAGGACTTGACAGGGATTTGCCACTTCATTCTTCTGGGTTTTTTTTTTTTTTTTGCTGAATCCGAAATCAACAGCAATTTTTGTTTTGATTTTGATATTATTTTAACTTGTCTTGGAATTCGTGAAAAGACATAAAAATTAAAAACAAATTCCAACAAGTTTTGACTCGATCCTTTCCACAACGATTGACAAGTAATGAGTGAATGGCATGGAAGAAAGTAGAAAGTGATGTGATTCGAGATTCGTATGCGCGCAAATCGAGGCTCGACTGAAATCACCACATGCAGCTGAAGAGTTCCAATTTGACTCCTTGGCAGTTGATGAACCGTCAACTACCAAGGACTCACTCCTTGGCAATTGACACCAAATCATGGACTCCCATGGCAGTAGTAATACAGTCATAGCTTTCGTTTGTTTGTTTTTTTTCTTTTTCTTTATTTATTGATAATTACATACAATTGATGCAAATGAAAATAACTGTAGTCATGGTATTGGTATGTAGACGAAAGTAGCATAAACCTCCTTTATTAGACGAGAACGCTGTGATTATCCCCAGACACCTGTAACTGTAACTGTACTGTACTTGTACTGTAATGAAAATTCGTTATCCCCAGACACAAATTTGAAACTCCGCTCTTTTAAACAACTATCCACATTCCAGAATATGGAATGTTTCCGAATGCACACATAGAAATAAGGAAAGTTAATAAAATATCTATAAAAACATAAAATTAACCAACATTAAATCAGTTGTTACTAGACTACATATACGAGGGCTCTTTCATAATTAACCGAAAAATGCCTGTAAAATCCGTGTTTTTTATGCTATCAACAAAATTCTTGCACGTGTTCATACCTTGACTCGTCCTTCATTTCTCTACGTAACAGCCAAGTCTGTCGACACACTTCTGCCAACGCCGCACCATGGAATAGATACCCTCTCGGAAGAAATTTCCGTCAAGGTTTTGTAGCCATTTCCGCACATGGTCATTAAGCTCTTCATCGACATCAAAGCGCTTTCCTGCCAGCTCACGTTTCAGTGGCCCAAAGAGGTGATAATCAGATGGTGCGAGGTCTGGACTGTGTGGTGGGTGTGGCAAAATCTCCCATCCATATTTCTCTAGCCAACCTTGCGTCACTCGTGCTGTGTGGGGTGTGGCGTTGTCGTGTTGCAAAATGACCCCGTTGGTCAACTGCCCTGGGCGCTTTCTGCGAATGGCCTCCCTAAGCTTGTCAAGAGTTTGGCAGTACCTTGCAGCATTGATTGTTTCTCCAGGTTGTAAGGTTTCGAACAGAATAACACCACGACTGTCCCAGAAAACAGTTCCATTATTTTCTTTGCTGACCGCATGACTTTGAATTTCTTCACGACAGGTGAGGATGGATGTTTCCATGTCATCGAATCTTGCTTTGTTTCTGGGGTGCAATGGTGCAACCAAGTCTCATCACCGGTGACTATGCTGTCAAGAAAAGTTACATCGTACCCTAGAAAGTCTCCGCCTGCGTTGGCAATATGCCTGTGAACCCTGCGTGAGCTCTTGCTTCTTCTCAAAAGTTCCCTGCAGATGTCCAATCTTTGTTCTTTATGATTGTCTGTCAATTGCTTAGGAACCCATCTTGCGCTGACTTTTCTGTAGCCAAGTTCATCAAATACAATTCTATGGGCAGAAGTTTCCGAAATTTCAAGACTGCTTGCGATTTCATGAAGTTTCAACCTCCTGTCTTGACGAATAAGCTCATCAACTCGCTTCACATTGTCTTCTGACGTCGCAGTTATCGAACGCCCTCTCCCTTCCCTGTCTGTCAAGTCGGAATGGCCGGCTTCAAACAAATTTCACCAGTGATAGACTTGTGTACGGCTTATAACATGCTCACCATATACACTCTGAAGTTCTTTATGAATTTTGGTAGGATTCAGACTTTTGGCATTCAAAAAACGTATGACAGCTCTGATTTCCTCCTTTGACCAAGTTTCAAGGTGGGCCGCCATCTTTAAAATCGTCTAGAAATTCATTGTGCAAAATGATGCACTTAATAATTTCTGGGAATATCCGTAAGGAAATAAGGAATATCATGTCATTTACAGAATTAAAAAATCTCCACTGGTTGCTGAGCAATGGGCATTTTTCGGTTATTTCTGAAAGAGCCCTCGTACACAATATGCGTCGACTTCGAAGTGGGTGTCATGGCCGAATGGTTGAGTCGACTGCCCTGGAAGTTTTACCAGAATCAACGTTGTGGGTTCGAATCCTGGTTCCGACACTTTTTTTTTGTTTTTAAAATTCCGTCTCTTTACAGATCACTAGATGTGCACCAAAAGCGTATGAATATCAATATATCTCAAAGTTTGGACCCATTTTATCAAAATAACCAAAATATAAAAATAATATTCACATTAATTTTCAGTTTGCAAGTGCCTTTGAACTTCTCAAACTCTTTTTCAGGTTCAACAATGGAAAAGTTGTCAAACTCAATAGTAGCTAGTCAAACAGCCAGTGCAAGTGCATCTGGAAGTAAACATTTGGCTGATGGAAAATCCAGTGCAAGTACAGCTGGGAGTAAAAATTTGGCTGATGGAAAATCAAGTGCAGGTGCATCTGAAAGTAAAAATTTGGCTGATGGAAAATCCAGTGCAAGTGCATTGGAAAGTAAAAGTTTAGCTGATGCAACAGCAAGCGCTATGGCATCTGATAATAAACACTTCTTGGATTACAGAACTCCCCTGGCATCACGATATGCTAGCTCTGCAATGAAACAAAACTTTGGAGATTTTAAAAAGTTTTCAACGTGGAGGAAACTATGGATTTATCTTGCAAAAGCAGAGCAAGTTAGTTATATTAATTTTTTTCTTTCTTTTATCTCGATTAAATTTTTTCAGTTTGTGTAAAAAAAAAAAAAAAAGCTTTGAAATTCAATTCTATTATGTTTTGCTATCATTGATGATTCTTAAGATTATTAGTTTCACAAATGTTTTGAAGAGAACCTTTTTCATTTTACCTGTTATTGCAGATGTGTTGACATAATGAAACCTTATTGGTTGAAGAGAACTGTTAGTTTGGCATTAATGTTGCTATTTTTATCTTTTGGCATAATTGATTAAAGTCAAAAAGCTTTTGATCATAATAAGTGAATTATATCTGCTAGCATGCTTTGCAGCTATAAGGTCTTGTGGTGTGACAATCATCCTCGGATCTGAGGACCCTGGGTTTTGCTTAGAGTGATGCATAGTTGACTCCTTGGAAAAAAGGCTGCTTACTCACATTCTCTCACCGTACTTAGGTGTAAATCAAATGCCTTGTTAACAGAATTGTCTATGTCTGAAATAATTGTAATTTTGCTTAATAGGCATCATTCCTCATCCTACAGGTTGATTGTTGCTGTTGGTTAGGGAGGCTTTGTTAAGCTTTTTGAGCATGTTTAGTGGATATTGCACTAATGCTCAAGTGTTTTAGTTGATGTCAATATCAAATAAGGTATCGAATACAGATGAGATTTAGGTTTAAATCTATTGGACATTTAGTATTATAGTCTTATTTGCCCTCTTCAATTATTTTCCAGAAACTCGGGCTTGATATTAGCAATGATCAGATTAAGGAGATGGAAGCCAACATAGAAAACATTGATTTCAAACTTGCAGCCCAAGAAGAGAAAAAGTTTCGTCATGATGTCATGGCTCATGTGCATACTTTTGGAGCTGCATGTCCAAATGCAGCTTCAATAATTCATTTGGGTGCAACATCTTGTTACGTTGGGGATAACACAGTGAGTATATTTAAAAAATTAAGACATGGATTCTCTTTGCTTCTTCTTATGAAAAAATACAAGATGTATATCATAAACGCTTAAATTGATTATATTGTGCTTACAAAACAGTTGATTCATAATATGTGTATTTTAGTGAGGAGAAAACCAAAGGGCTCTTACTTCCAGAAGTTTTCAAATGTTATTGAAGCTGAAACTTAAATAACAGGGTATGTATGTATCAATATTGCTGAATGATTAATCATCCATTAAATGAATGTTTTCAATGTCGGAATAAAGACATTTCATTGATTTATGAATTAATGTTTCAGGCTTGATTAGAGTTAAGGAATTAAATAATACATTATTTATTATTCTATTTTCAGGATTTGGTTGTACTGCGAGATGGTTTAGAAATATTGAAACCCAAGGTAATTCAGATTATTTATGAGTTCCATGTCCACTGTCAATTTTTAAGAATAATTGATTTTATTATTATTATTATTATTATTATTTTTATTATTATTATTATTATTATTATTATTATTATTATTATTATTATTATTATTATTATTATTATTATTATTATTATTGTTATTATATTGCTGGCCAAAAAGTAAAAGGAGAATCATTCTTTTCCTCGTTCCATGCAAAAAAAAATTTTTTTTGTAATATACGTAGATAAATCACACCCGAAATGTGAATGAATATTATCAATTATTAATGTCGTCTTCATTGCTATGGAGACGAGATTAAATGCAGACATCCAACTCGCTCCTAGAAAATACAGGTTTTAGCCTTCATATTTACTTTTATTATTTATTTGTTCCAAATCTGCTTTAGGCATACTTAACTGGTCGGTTTTAAGATAATTGTTCTCTCCTGCATTATAAAAAGATTTCTTAAAAAGTAACTTGGATGCCACTTTTTGTATTATAAATTGTGATATGTATCTTTCAGATGGCTTCCTGTCTAAATGCTCTGGCCATGTTTGCTGTCAAGTATAAATCTCTGCCATGTCTTTCTTATACCCATTTACAGTAAGGAGTTGCCATGGATTTTGTATTTTATTAAATTATTTTATTTGAAATCCCTCCTTTATTTGTTTGACAATTTTTTTAAACGTACTTTCTGTAGAAATTTTAAAATCAAATATCTTTATTTTTTCAAAATAGAATGATACAGTAATAAAAGATAATATAAAAAATATACAATTCCTCTCTTGATCCACCAAGCTCGTAAAGTTGGAGTTATCTAGATTTTTGTAACAACTGCTGTAAGGAGCTTTAGGGTAAAAAGAACTTGATACAAGGCAGAGTTTAGCAAGATATGTTAATGTGCTCATTTCTAATTTATATTCTTTGTGCTTATTTTTTTTTTCTTTATGCTACAGTTTGATATTGATTACTTACTTTTTTATTATGCTCATAAAAATACTTGTTAATAAATTTTAGAATATCTCTCTGAAATTTCATTAAACTAGTGTTAAAAATTGTTGTTTTTCTGTTTTGGGTTTCAAATCATTTCTACAAATAATCATGCCTCAATATTTTGGCCATTTTCTTTATATCTTGTTCATTTTTTTAACAATTCATTTTATCTCCTTAATAGAGCTGCCCAAGTGTCAACAGTGGGGAAGAGAGCGTGTATCTGGGCTCAAGATTTGCTCATGGATTTGTGTAATCTAGAGCGTATCAGCAGTCAACTTCGATTCCGTGGAGTAAAAGGAACAACAGGAACCCAAGCCAGTTTTCTATCCTTATTTGGGGGAGATGCATCCAAGGTTGAGCAATTGGATAATATAGTCACTGAAATGGCTGGGTTTAAAAGGTGATCAACCCTTATTGCTTTAAGTTCTCAACTTTTTATTTACATACTTCCCTTTCTTAACCTTAACCTCACTTAACCTTTTTTACCCACATCAACTCATCTGATCTAAAAAATGTTTTGATTTAATTTGATTTTGGTTAATTTGGGTTTGATTTTTTGGTGTGGTTTTTCTTTGTTAGTTAATTCGTGTTTTTTTTTTTGTTTTGTTTTGTTTTGTTGGGGGGGGGGGGGGGGGGGGGGGGCGGGGTCATATCATAACATGGCTGATTGACCACCTTTATGTTTTCTAAATCTGTAGTGTTGTAGATTCATTTTTTTTCATGTCTTTGCTTCAAAGAGTAAGTGATCAAACTATTACTTATTATTATTTTTTCATAACACCACATTTTAAATTAATCGAAAAAGGACTGTTATGAGACGAGAGAGGGAGTATGTGGGAAAGAAAGTATTAAATATACAATTAGCGGGAAAGAGGAAAAAGGGGTGCCCGAAGACTAGATGGATGGATAGGGTAAAGAACGATAAAGAGCTCGGCCTAGAGGAAGATGATGCAATGAAGCGAGATGCAGCATTCATTATGGCAACTCTGCAAATTGCGGGATAAGTTGAAAGAAGAAGAAGGTAGAATTGACACAGAAGACCAGTGGTGTTCTTTGATTAGTTGATGGTTGGAGTGGAAGGGGAGAGTCAAATGGGTCTATATTTTTTTTTTTCTCTGTATATGCCTTTGCCTTTTTAATTTCTCTCTCTCTCTCTCTCTCTCTCTCTCTCTCTCTCTCTCTCTCTCTCTCTCTCTCTCCCCCCCTCCTCTCTCTCTCTCTCTCTCTCTCTCTCTCTCTCTCTCTCTCTCTCTCTCTCTCTCACACACACACACACACACAAAACTATGTTATTTTTACACTTTGCTTGTGTCTGATCGATAGACCGAGAAATTTTCCACCTTTTTGACAAATTGTTCTATCATCACTGGTAACTGAAGTTGGTCTTGTTGAGTACAATGTGCTGTTAAATATATCCGTGAAAAATATAAGCAATTCACATGTGTACAGATAATAAATGTTCACTTTTTATTGTACACTTTTAATGAAATCAAAGTAATCAAATATATATGTTACATCAATTTTTTAAAAGATAAACGAGGAACATGCTGACAGCCCCATGAGGAAGCTTGAGAGCTCTGCTCATGTGACAAGAGATGGATACTTTTGCTTTTTTTAGTCATGATTTTGAGTTCCCACCTTTATATTCTTCTTCTTCTTCTTCTTCTTCTTCTTCTTCTTCTTCTTCTTCTTCTTCTTCTTCTTCTTCTTCTTCTTCTTCTTCTCTTCTTCTTCTTCTTCTTCTTCTTCTTCTTCTTCTTCTTCTTCTTCTTCTTCTTCTTCTTCTTCTTCTTCTTTCTTTCTTCTTCTTCTTCTTATTTTATTATTATTATTATTATTATTATTATTATACTATTATTGTTACTATTATTATCACTATCATTACTTTTATTAATGTCTATTTATCATTCTTTAACTTTTGCCTGGTCCTAGTTTTACCCTAACAGCTTTATGGAAAACTTAGTTCCATCTATTAATTTAAGATAAAAAAAAAACAATTTAATTTTTACTTTCAGTCATTATACAATTTGTGGTCAGACATACCCAAGGAAAGTTGATGTTGAATTATTGTCTGTGCTGTCAAGTTTTGGAGCTTCCGCTCACAAGGTAAGGCACAATTGACATTAAGAACCTGTTTTCAATAATAATTCTATTAATGATGATAATAGATGATGGCAATAATGACAATAATGATAAAAGTAATAATTTTCTTTAAAAATAACTGTTGTTGGTGTTATTCTTCTTATTATTGTTGTTGTTGTTATTATTATTTTATTATACTAATGAAGATAGATATCTTGAATCTAAATTATTTTTGGTGTAGGCTGAAGAAGAGTTTTTATCATGAAATGCTTTTTTAAGTATTTGGTTCTTTTGCAAGACTGTTTTATTCATATAAAAAAATACTTTTTACAGTTCCTAATTTTCATAACAACAAAGTAAAATCGAACTGAAAAGATGAAATGTGTTAAGAATGGGTACCTACAGCATACCATAGCAGACTATTTCCGTAGCTACATTACTCGCATGTTGATTGCCTTTGAGTCGTGGAATCTCGCTGCAAACCAATTGTGTTAATGACAGTTTGTAAAGACTGGTGTGTAATGAATGAGCAGTGAAGTCAGTCATCAAGTACAATTAATTAATCTCATACATGTTCGACATAGGCAATTCACCAATAAATGGTCATATTTAGATTTACAAATACTTTATATGAAAATTTTTTTATCAATCAGTAATTGAAATGTTGTATATATTGGAATACAGAATTTGATTTTATCCTGTTCTCTATCTAACATTGCTTGTAATAACAATAATGATGATGACGATGATGATAAACAGAAAAGTGAAAATAAGAATCAAAATGATGATGATGATTATGATGATCATAAAAATATTAGTAAAATATGACAAATTTGTAGTGGAAAGAAATGAATACAATATATGCTTTGCATGGAATGGAGCGTACATGAAAATAAAGTCAGAAGGTTACAATTAAAACATATTTTAGATAGATATCTAAAAATAATGTGATTTTAAACATGTGGATTTTTAGGTCTAGATTCAAACATTCCGACAGTAGATGCCTGTCTGATGTCATGATGAAGGGGATTCCAAATATGATGATGGCAAATTAGAATGATCAGTCTTTGACAGAATGTGATTAAAATTGAAATATTAATTTGGTCATCATAGGCATTATAGCTTTGTAGGTATTTATATATTACATAGATAGTTAAAAGTCTCTTCATTATGACGTTAAACACAGATTAAGTTAATTTGGTAACAATTTTCTCTTACTTGGGCCAGGGTGACTTGAATGAAATTGGATAAGAATGGCCCCTTTCTTTGTCTACTTATAAATATTCAGCATTGTTTTGGATGACCCGAAGTCTTGAAACTTTATTGACACTTGTTAATTATATAAGCTGCCTGGTTTCACTAGTCATTGGATCAGGTGGTCTGAATTTAAATTGCAGTCGAGACACAGAGAATTTTTGCTTGTTACCTCAGAGTTTTAAGAGCTCTGTCTTATTTATTCCTATAACAGGCAGACTTATGAATACTGGAACACTCCTTTTAAAAGGCTAAATTGTGTCGAATTATGATGCTTAGTTATAATATTGTTGTCATTTGCTGCCTGAAGTAGAATTTTGTTTTCAAGAAATTCACCAAGATTATTAATCCTTGTAAAAGTCCATATAGTTCAGCAGCAATTTTTTCACTATTATCTGGATTATTCTATTACTGCTTTTTAAAAATAAACATTTAAGATTGTTTCTTTTCATATAACTTTTAACATCTCCATGGATGCAAAATTTCTGGCTTTTTGAAATGGGAGTTTAATGTATTTCTGGTATCCAGATCATCTCAACATAATACCACTTTGAGGCAATAGCACATATTTTAATATAAGTTTTAAACTTTTTTTAATTTGTTCGAATTAGATTTCATGCTGTTTTGGCCTGACCTTCCTCAGGGTGTCCAGCAAGGTCGTAAAGTCGTAAAAAAGACTTAAATTTGACCTCAAGGTCGTAAATTTGCATCCAAGGTCGTAAAAGAATCGTAAAGTGAAGATTCAATTAATATTATAGAATTAAATTTGGCAGCACAAAATTACGAATGCAAAAAATGACGAGGCTTCATCTAGGGGCCGCCATTTTGAAAATCGTAGGCACCAATCAATGTCCCTTGGTGGTCATTTTGCTTCCCCACTGATTTGGGAGACTCCTCTGTTCAAATCTTTGGGGTACTCTAACCCCACATGAACTGACCACAAGATTTGGCCATCGCTAACATCATTATAGGCAACCCCACCCTTTTTTTCTAGTTTCTGCTGCGCCTTTATATATGGATATGTCAATACTACTACTATTACTACTACTACTACTACTACTACTACTACTACTACTACTACTACTACTACCAGTAGTAGTAAAACTTCACTTTTCATCTTCCAATAATTACCTACGATATACATTCACAAACACTCGCGGAGGTTGTGTGTGTTGGACCCGCGATCTCAGGTAGTCGGGAAGAGAGGGGCTCTAATAATGACTGGGGGTTAGGGATGATCGTTTTTTGGGATCGTGGATAGCTCATACGGTAGAGTCATGCTCACCCCAGCCAGGTGGAGTTCTCGTACCAGTAAGGTCGCTGGTTCAAACCCCCATCACCGCTGCGAAATTGTTATTCTCTACTGTCTTTTGGCACTTTCCTACTCGCTTCATCTCTTGTTACTACTACTACTACTACTGCTGCTCTCCTCTCTCTCTATCCCTCTCTTTCTCTCTGTCTCTCTTTCTTTGTTTCTCTCTCTCTGTCTCTCTCTCTCTCTTTTTCTCTCTCTCTCTCTACCTCTTCACACAAACACATACTTACACATGCACATACACACACACACACACACACACACACACACACAAACCAATAAATTGCGCTCATTGGATTAATTTTCATGTTCACCTTCCAGTACTTGCCAATAATAGCTCATCAAAAATACGTTGACCTCAAACTCTCTCTCTCTCTCTCTCTCTCTCTCTCTCTCTCTCTCTCTCTCTCTCTCTCTCTCTATCTCTTTCTCTCTCTCTCTCTCTCTCTCTCTCTCTCTCTCTCTCTCTCTCTCTCTCTCTCTCTCTCTCTCTCTCTCTCCCAGGCACCCCAAACACACAAAAATACACCTTCTGTCTCTCTGTCAGACAAACCTAAATCAATATAGTGGATCATATCCATTTCACATCAGTCATCAATATCTCTCTTCACCCACATGCACACACCGTATCATCATCATCATCATCATCATCATCATCATCATCATCATCATCATCATCATCATCATCTTCATCAACAACATCACTGCCACTCCTAATACAAAAACCTCTACCGCCACACCATCATTTCACGAAGCACCACAACTACTACAACCGCCTCCACACATCATCATCATCATTACCACCTTTACTGCATTACCCAGCACTACATCATTGGCATCACATCATACTACCACAGCTGCAACCACCCTATTACTACCACTATCACGTCTACTTTTACTAGTACTACAACTGCCACTACTACTACTACTACTACTACTACTACTACTACTACTACTACTACTACTACTACTACTACTACTACTACTACTACTACCACTTGTACTACCACTACTACTTTTACTACTACTACTACTACTACTACTACTACTACTACTACTACTACTACTACCACTACTACTACAACTACTACTGCTGCTACTACAACTACTACTGCAGCTACAACAACTAACACTGCTACAACAACAACTAACACTGCTACAACTACTACTGCTGCTGCTGCTACTACTACTACTACTACTACTACTACTACTACTACTACTACTACTACTACTACTACTACTACTACTACTACTGCTGCTACTACTACTACTAACACTACTAGTTTTACTAGTGCTATTACTACGACTACTACCACTATTACTACTACTACTACTACTACTACTACTACTACTACTACTACTACTACTACTACTACTACTACTACTACTACCACCACTGCTGCTGCTGATGCTACTACTACTACTACTACTAATTCTACTACTACTACTACTACTACTTCTACTTCTACTACTACTACTACTACTACTACTACTACTACTACTACTACTACTACTACAACTGCCACTACGACCATCACCACCACCACCACTACCGTTTTAGTGACACCACTAAAACTACCAATACTTCTTTGACTACTTTTTATATGTACACGTTGCATCTACCATATCATTTGAAGAGACATGTAATTTCAGAAAAAAAAGGTATTTCTCAATGATATTTACTCCTCCCTGCATGCACTCTCTTTCTCATAATCACCCACACACACACACACACACACACACACACACACACACACACACTCACAAGCATGGGATAACTCGTGAAAAAATTATATTAAAGTTATTGGAAATGGGTTTGTATAGAAAGTTGATGATTTGATAAATGTAATGTGAGCATAAACCGTTGATTTCAGTAGAAAATATTTTAATTTCCTAAGTCGTAAATTTTGTTTCAAGGTCGTAAACCTGACTCTGAAATTTTGCTGGACACCCTGTACCTGCACCCATTCATTTCTTACATGATTTTTTGGTGTTTATTACATGATATATTATGCACTTGTACAGCTGTAGTTCACCGTCTGCATAAAGGGGATATGATATTTTAACATTGTTTACAACAGAATTTTCAAAGAGAGACTGCATGTAGATGATATATACATCAGGTGTGAGAAGAAAAAGAAATGGAAAAATTTAGAAGCCTTCAGCCGCCAGAAATTGTACAAGTCTGAAATTTTACCACAATCAAACCCAATTATTCAAATTTGTGAATACAATATTTTAAAAAGATATGCTTAAGAATTTTAGTCCTTTAATAAGCATGCCATTAAAATGTCATGTTGAAGATTTTGGGCGTAATTCACAAATCTCGATGTGATATTTCAATCCCTCATTCTGCTTTATGACTGATCCGTAGTATTTTTCCCATAATGCAGTTGCTTTTCTAATGTCTTGAATAGTGAGCCGATCCCATACATTTTGAATTGACTCTTTTAACTCTGTGTGTAAAACGACGTACCACCTTTATATTTATATACCATCAATGACCAAATACTGTAGTTCATGGGATTTCTAGTCAAGGGTACATTGGAAGCTATTCATCTTTGGAAATAAATTGAAATGATTTCTGCTCAAACTGAAAATTATATAGCATTGTTAGAAGCAAAAAACTTTTTCCAAACTTTGTCCCGATCAGTCATTTGTTTTTCGACCAGTCCCCGCAACTTCTTACTCGAGTGACGCTGCACTGCTAAAACAGGGTGTAAATTTGGAAACTTTTGATATCGTGATTTATATAAGAAGATTTTGGTATAATGGGCTTACTTTCTTAACCAATAAAGCATTTTAAATTAAATTTGGCAAGAATTGACTCAAGGTTTTGTTCTTGTTGCTTGCAAATATTCGAATATTTTTGGTTACTACTTCGTACTGATCTAGCGTCTTATTTTTTTTCCCATTCTTTTTTTCTCTCACGCTATATATGAAATGGAGTCAGGACACCATTTCTATATATTTCTTTTTTTTTTGTGTGACTGGTATGTTTCTGAAATGATCACTTAATGTGTAGTTATTTTTGGGAGTTTTTCTATTTTGCTGATGTATTATCAGTTTTTATTATTTTAAGGCCAGTTAAAGTATGGCATTCCTTGACAAAAGTTTTCTATTTTTGTATTTGATCTCACTTTGAAAAGAGCTAAAATTATGCTTCTTTTTTTTTTTTTTTTTTCTTAACCCAAGTCCAACTTTTGCTCTTTTAATGTTTTTTTTTTTTTAATTTCTAAAATATCAAAACTGCCCGTGGTCAATGAAATAATTACATGTTCTTGTTTAGAAAGTATGGTTTTAAATATTCTCCCTATATTTTCATTACTTATTGTGTGTCCATCAAATTCATTTTATCTCATTATCAAAATAAAATATAAATTGAAAATAGATGAATCGACCATCTGAACGTTCAACGTCAATAGATTTTGGATATTCATTGTTCATATTGACTGTCACAGTGAATCTATTTTTTCGAAGCTTTTCGTGTCAAGACTGCTGTTAGCGGCTTCTTCAACGCCCTACATATTTTCTCCACTTCTTTTTTCTTAATTTCTAACTTCTCCTCCATGCTTCCTTCTTGTTCCATATCTGTCAGCATGTTCCCTGTCAGTTTTTTGAGGAAGAACTGGTGTTTGATGCTGGATCCTAGGTCGTGTTTGTCAGCCCACATCAGCATAAAGGAATTTGGGAAGTAGTGGACCCCTTTTGGCCAGTGGCTCGTCTCGTAATACTTACAGCTGGTTGCTTGTTTTGGAATGTAGAAAGTGGGGAAAAATGAATAAATAAATAAAAACAACAAAAAACGAGGATTAGAATTGTATGGGCACTGTTTTCATTTTAACACAAGTTTCATGTAAAGAAAAGATCTACACTGCATAATATATTTTACCAGTGCTGATGGTTTTCCTTGGGTCCGCGGAAATCTGTGCTTTTGGAGTCAGAGGAAGAACTTCCTCCTTTTAAAAAGTTACATTTCCCTGAGTCAAATGTACTGAAATGTACAATGTGTGGTGGAGCAAATAAGTGCAGTTTCCCACTTACCATAAGTTAGCTTGAGTATCAATGATAGTTTATCACCTCCATAGCTGCCTACCGTTACGGAATTTCCGGAATTGTTACGGAAATTTGAAAAAATGCAGCGCTGTTCCGGAAAATACGGATGTTAATTTTTTTGTTCCGGAAGTAAAATGCGAATTTTATTTTCTCCGATTGCGATGCTTTAATAAACATTATTTCGAAATACGACTTTGACGACGTATTGCCAGATTGGACTTTTTGGCACCAATCAATCAGAGCCAAGTTTCTTGCCTCAAACTTTGAATAAAATATCAACTTAGCTCTTTTGGTGTAAAAAAATGAAATAATTTAGTTATTTTTGTTTTGTTATCGACGTTCATTTATTTTCCGGTCACTTCCCATTTTCATTTCGTCTCAGGGTTGCCAGTTTGGCATTTTAAATGCCAGATTCCAAAATCTGGCATTTTTGAAAACCGTTTGGCATTAGAAAAATCATTTGGCATTTGGCATTTTCATTTGGCATTTTCTTTTCTTGTATATTATACTTCAAATGACACCTTTTCTCAACCGTGGTGTAGTGGTTTAGCACTCCACTTAGTAGTCAGTAGGTAAAAAATTACCCCAACAGGAAATTTAGTATAATTCAAAAAAAAAAAAAAAGAAAAGAAAAGAAAACACGCAAGCCACCAGGATATGATAGTAAATTGTCTATCAAAAGTGAGTAGTTTTCTTAGTGGGGATGGGAGTCAACAGACTTTGGCATTTTTTGGAGTGTTTTGGCATTTTTTGAGTCTTCCACTGGCATTTTGTTGAAAAATAATCTGGCAACCCTGTTTCGTCTTTGTGATTCACGTTGGTCGCGGCTTCAACATTTAAATACAACTATCCCGTTCGTCTTATATCTCTAATTTTTAAAAGTAAACTTGATCAACAAGAATGTCTACCATTGGAAAAAGGAAAATTACTTCCACTGAAGAATCTTCTTCAAAAAGACGATTTCAATGTTACCGCGAGGAATACACGGAGAAATATAATTTTATTAAACCAGTGAGCAGTGACGATTCTCGCGTATTTTGTGAAGTTTGTAATTCTGCATTCGGAATTAAACACGGTGGAGTTGATGATGTGAGGAGACATGTTGAAGGCGCACGCCATATTAAAAATTGTGATTTGAAGAAAAAAGTAAAGTCAAACACTTTGATTTCTGGATTTTTCAATAAAGCACCAAGTGGAAATGTGACCGACTTTGACATGCAAGTGATAAGTGCAGAGGCAAAAATGGTGGATATTGTAATTGATTTAAATCTTCCCATGGCATCACTTGATAAGCTAAGTAAAGGGGTAAAATCAATGTTCCCTGACTCCAAGATTGCAAAATCCTTTCAGTGTGGTCGTAGTAAAGGCACTGCTATAGCTAAAGAAATGTCAGCGCTCACTGTGGACAGTTTGGTTGAACGATTGAAAACACAATGTTTTACCATCTCAACGGACGGCAGTAACGATAGAGGTGGTGAAAAACTTTTTCCACTGGTAGTTAGAACTTTCAACCCTGACATAATGGAAGTACGATCGGATGCACTGTCAGTTCCTGCTATCGATGGATCTGCTACAGGTGAGTCTAATTTAAAAAAATAATATTTTCAAAATATAAATTAATAATAAAATTCCTATTTCTATTGGTTTTATTCATATCCTATACTATAAATATTATAAATAGTATTGTGGGATGTGTTTAAAATATGTCTGACTTATTATTATTGTTATTATTATCATTATTATTATTATTATTATTATTATTATTATTATTATTATTATTATTTTCATTATTATTATTATTTATTATTATTATTATTATTATTATTATTATTATTATTATTATTATTATCATATTCATTTTTATTTTTATTAATTAAATTGTAAATTGGAGGCTTTTGGAAATATGTTACAGGTAGATAATGAGGCTATTGATGCTGTTATGAATTGTTCTATTTTTTTACCTACAAAGGAGTGCTCTCTTAATAGGTGTAGACATCCCGTAATTGTTATAGTTATATAACGTTTTATATCAAGGTCACTCATTTTTATTTGTTTGATTTAACAATTTCAGGTGCTAGAATCTTTGGCTTGATTGAGGCTGAGTTTGGTGTTCATTCAATTCCTTGGGAGAACTGTCTGGCTCTTGGGAGTGACAATGCCAACGTCATGGTGGGCAAGGAATCTGGGCTGTATGGCTGCATGCTGAAAAAGCATCAGGAATTGTATTTGTCTGAATGTGTGTGCCATTTAATTCACATTGCTGCTGAAAAAGGTGAGTATTTTGTGACAGTTTGATATCCAATAATTTAGGTCCACTTCGAATGGTTTATAAGGCTTTACTCTGCTCCTTTTAATTTTCTCTCTCTCTCTCTCTCTCTCTCTCTCTCTCTCTCTCTCTCTCTCTCGCTCTCTCTCTCCTCTCTCTCTCTCTCTCTATATATATATATATATATATATATATATATATATATATATATATATATATATATATATATATATATATATATATATATATAATTTTTTAAAGACCAAACTGATTAATTCTACTTATACCACGAAGTTGTCTTTGATTTTTAAAAAATTCAAATTTCAAAACTTGGATTTATTGCCTCAAATGCATTGTACTTTCCAATGTTGTGAGTATGAGTGGGGAAGGGATCATGGTTGCAGACAGATTAGCAACACAATTATTTATATTAATGTTATGGGCAACATACAAAACTTTATTTTTCATTTAGTTGTCTATAAGTTTTTTGTTTTACCTTACAGATTTTAATTGTACTGCTACCCATTCAGATGATTATGACCCCTCTTAATCTGTTTTGTCTATTAGGTGCTGCTTCCTTGCCCTTCAGTCCCAGCCAGCTTCTTATTGATGTTTTCTACTACTTGGATAAGAGCAGCAAGAGGCAGTCTGATCTGAAATGCTGTCAACTGTTCCATCATATTCAGGAAACAAAGATACTGAAGCATGTGGCTACCAGATGGCTGAGCATTGGAATGTGCCTTCCTAGGCTCATCAGTAGTTGGGATGCCCTCTATGCTTTTTTTAGGGAGGAGGAGAAAGGCATGAAGGAGGGATGTAACACGAAAAAGAAGGTCAGGGATCTAAAAAACATCTTCAGTTCCACCACAAACAAGCTTTACTGTATGTTTCTTTCTCATGCTGTGAAGCAGTTTGAATCAATCAACACTGAACTCCAATGTGACAAACCCATGATTCAGGAATTGCAGGCAAAGTTAAGGAAATTGTATAAAGACACCTTGATCAATTTTGTCAAGCCATCTGCCATCAAGGAGGTTGACATTTTGGACGTTGATTTTCTCTCACCTCATAACACCAAGCAGTCTTCTGATGTTATCATTGGTGACGAAGCTCTCCAGCTGGTCTTTGAAGGAACTCTCAAACCAGAGAGGGTAGAAACGTTTTACAAAGATGTCATCAAGTTTTATCAGGCTGCATGCTCCTACATGAAAAAAAAACTGCCCCTCACTGATCCACTTCTCAAACACATCAGTATCGCGGATCCTGCTCAGCAGAACAACACCACATTTACAGACATGCTCTTCTTCCTCAAAAAATTCCCTCAACTGATTAGCAATGCAACATTTACAGACATACAGAAAGAATTTTCAACATACCAATGCACAGACACATCACACATACAAACAGACAGAGCAGACACTTACTGGCACCAAGTCGGCCTTCTCAAGGAAGATAGTAAATTCATTTTTAACCACCTGCCTAGGATAATGCTTTCTCTCCTCACCATTCCTCATTCTTCTGCTCATTGTGAGAGAATTTTCTCTGTTGTTAGAAAAAACAAGACAGACTTCAGAGGCAGCATGTCTCAACAAACACTTGAGGCTCTGGTTGTGGCCAAGTCTAGACCTGGGGATGCACTAGGGAGGAGCTACTCCAAAAAGGATTTGAAGAGTTTGAAGAGTGCCTATTACAGGTCTCTTCAGGCTTAAATCCTCCACCCTCTTTCTAAGTTTATGTATATATGTAAATATACGGTAGCTGTAAATATTTTGGTGAGTAAATTTTTATCTTTAAAAAGTGTCAATATTGTTAGTAAACCAATCTGTTTACCAAGCTTTGCATGAGTTGGTGCTTGCATTCCTCGCGTGGAAAAAAATTTCCGCGTAAAGTGTTCCTGAAGTTTGAAATCTGGGGTAGGCAGCCCTGCACCTCAATTTGTTTAAAAGTGGGAGTTAGTGCAGTCAACACGGGGCTTAAAGGCAATCATTACAAGTTTTCCTCCTTTTCCACGTTTAATCACCATCAGCACTGTTTTACCTAGATATCATTGTTTATGAAGAGATTCTCAATGCTGAAAAATTACTGATGGATATCAATTTGTGGACATATTGTAATGTTAGAAGCTGCTCTGAAATAAAAATTAAAAAAAAAA
Source organism: Berghia stephanieae (assembly GCF_034508935.2). Classification (NCBI taxonomy): domain Eukaryota; kingdom Metazoa; phylum Mollusca; class Gastropoda; order Nudibranchia; family Aeolidiidae; genus Berghia; species Berghia stephanieae. The sequence goes on along the minus strand of NC_088364.1, from coordinate 57,271,774 downwards.
AAAATTCCCTTTCTGGTCCCATAGGGGAAATTTGTCTCAAGGGTCTATTCCAAGGGAAGTCTGGAATAACCCAGGCATCAGCCGTATTGCAGCTCCGCAAATTGAGCTAGGGTGAGGTAACTTGCTCAAGGCCACACAGCGCAGCGGCGGGTGATCGAACTCGGTACGAAGCAGACAGTATCGCTGAGCCATGCTGCCCATAGAAGGTACAGCTGTCTTTTGCCAGTAACATATTTTCTTCCACTTCTATAAAATGCCAAAGATATATTTGTTATAAGGTTAGCAGTTGTATAAAACTAGGTAATAATATATTAACTTTCTTTATGGATAACAATGACTATTTCATCCTCTTCTATTGCTGTCTTATGAGGAGCGATCTACTATTGTACCAGACATTGATCTTTCTTGATTTTTGAATACTCTGACCTCCTTTGAATTGACCATTCCTGACCATTGAATTTTTTTTTTTAATCTCTGACACCTGCTTTAGTTTGACCAATAAGTAGTGCTCTAGTTTCATTGTTGATATGTGACATTGTGACCAGTTATTTATAGTCATTAGAGGGTTATTTTCGACATCACATATTTTTTACCAAGACAGTGCTTTCCAGATTTTTCAGATTTACTACTATTCATGTCAGTTGAAAACAACATAAATTAGTGATTTGAAATCTATCTAAGACCAAATAATTAGAAATTTAACACATTTTACATTTCAAAAATATTGTGGTAATCGAAAATACTGATGCTGGTATCCATGGAAAGAGTAATGAATTCTCTGTCTGATGATAATACTTCAAGCATGTTATCATCAGTTCCGTGTCTAAAATTCTCAATAACTATGTTTATTCATATTTTTGGCTGAAAGTAGATTCCTTTGAAAAAAAGTATGGGGTGCCTAATATGATTTTATATACAAAAGTAACACCTACTGCCATCATTATAAAGGAAGGACGTTTTCCAACCACAGCCTTTAGTCCGACACCGGAATATCTCAGTGCCATACGTGTCGCCATTGGCTCTGACTCCTGCCTTCTCTTCAAATCGCCAGATGTTCCGCTCACCACATTTAGGACACACTGCAAAACCGGTATTGAAAAATGGAATTCGACCCTCTGCAGTCTGGTCTCCGACAAAAGATTGGGGTTTCCATATCTCATGGTTGGGATCTGTGAGAATAGAGATTGATCTTTGTAATGTCAATTGTCTCTGTATTTTTATAAAGTTTTAGCAGATACTCCCCACCCACCAAATCTCAGACCTGCCAACTTTTCTATATTGAAACCAGGATGGCTTTGCTTCGTACCCGGAAGGTACCGATTTCGATCATCCGCTGCTAGCTGCGCTGTGTGACCTTGAGCTAGTCACCTCGCCCTAGCCCAATTTACAGCGCTGCACTGCGGCTGATGCCTGGGTTATTCCAGTCTTCCCTTGCAATAGACCCTAGAGTAAAATTTCCCCTATGGTATGAATAAAGGGAATTTAATTTTATTGATTTATTTTATTTCAGACCCTTCGTTTTTTTATATACTATAAAGAGGAAAAATCCAAAAGTATTTTAATGTAACCAATACCAAATATTTTGCTTAACATCACTAACAATTCTAGTGTTTCAGCCAAATTATCATTAAAATCATCAGAATATTGTAAAGATGTACACGTCAACGCATGCACATGAGTTGTGGAGCAGACTATAGACTAGCGTTGCCATCAAATTATGTGTAAGGATGTCTTAGGCATATTTATAGATGCTCTGTGTTATCCAATGGTAAATGAGATGAAAAAATATGAAGAGGGAGACCAATTTGAGTATGATTTGCTATTGTATAATTAGTTTTTCAAGAATTGGAGAGAAAACAATTATGAGATGATGCTCCAATCCCGGAGAAACTGAGATGGTTGTGAGGTCTGAAATATGTGTGGTTTCGTGGTATGAACACCTATTTGCATCGGTGGGAGTCGAGGGATACAGATTTTTTAGTGATTTTTTTTTTCATTTTTCTTACTTTCTTGATTTGTCACGCACTTTTTCATACACACTTTTTCAGATCATAATCTTATACCAGTGCCTGCACCCTAATTTCTCAATATGAAATAGTCTGATTGGATTATTTTCCCTCTTTTAGACCATGGTAGAGAATATATCCATTTCTATTTATTTGCGTAAAACATTAGTGATACACATCCTGACATGATCATGGCATGACATGGTCGTTGACACGATCTTCTAGTAGTTGGTTCTCTATAGATCTGGATGGAGATGAGCCTCTAGAAACGAAATGTTCACTCTAGAAGATCGTGTCAACGACCATGTCATGCCATGATCATGTCAGGATGTGTATCACTAATGTTTTACGCAAATAAATAGAAATGGATTTTCAATTCATCAATGCATATTTTCAATGTGTGCATGTAATTATGCAGCTTAACACACAAGAATGCTAACTCCCATGCAAAAGCGAAACAATACATATGATGAGGTAATATTTACTTAACGGGTGGAGTAGATTTAGTAATTTTGTTTGTATCAGTAGTTGAGTCTGTTATTGTATGCAAATAGACCATAAAATGATATGGCTATCACACACATTAATCGCAGTGTAATATAGATAATGATAATATCTAATAATTTTGATAATATAATAACATGAAAAACACTATTATAATGACGATATGATGATGATGATTATTATTATTATTATTATTATTATTATTATTATTATTATTATTATTATTATATTATTATTATTATTTATTATTATTATTATATTATTTTTATTATTATCATTATTATTATTATTATTATTATTATTATTACTACTACTACTACTACTACTACTACTACTACTACTACTACTACTACTACTACAACTGCTATTACTACTACTACTACTACTACTACTCCTACTACTACTACTACTACTACTACTACGACTACTACTACTAGACTAATCAGTGTTATTCGTCATTCATACGCACAGGTTAGACAATGCAACATGACACGAATTCCTTTAATGGAGTCTGTAACTGTATTGTTTTCCACTCCCCACACACCTAACCAAACCTCATTAATAATCTCCGTCACCGAATTCTTCTGTCCAGGCCTTTGCAGTGTAGGATACGGCGTGAACAGTAGTTGAACAAATTAACTGTTCCACCACATCAACATTGCATTTATTTATATATAGCTATTGTTTGGGATTTGTGTAATATGGAAATGTGATTACAATTAAGGTCGTCTCTACCAAATATCATTACTAGCAATAACGTCTCCTCTTCCTGACCCTCCCCCTCATCCTCCTCCTTGTCCTTCTCTTTCTCATTCCTATCCTCATTTTCTTCTTCTTCTTCTTCTTCTTCTTCTTCTTCTTCTTCTTCTTCTTCTTCTTCTTCTTCTTCTTCTTCTTCTTCTTCTTCTTCTTCTTCTTCTTTTTCTTTTTCTTTTTCTTCTTCTAGTAATAATAATGATGATAATAATAATAATAATAATAATAATAATAATAATAATAATAATAATAATATAATAATAATAATAATAATAATAATGCTGACCATCTCTGGCTGTGACCCTTCCCGGAGGCGGAGTTTTGACCATTGAGTTGTATGAAGAGTAGTCTTCTTCCGGTCTGCCGGACACTCGGTTGAACAAACGTCTCAGTGAACTCATCTTTATTTGGGTATCAATGTCTTCAAAACAGCAGATCAATTTGACTCTAGGTGCACGTAAGCAGCGTGGCTGGCCTTGTAACTGGGATAAAATGCTCTCATAATAATGGTGTTGATGATGATGATAATCATAATAATAATATCGATGGTGATGATGATAACAATAATAATGATGATAATAATAATAATAATAATAATAATAATAGTAATAACAATTATGATGATAGCAACAACAATAATAATAATATTACTTTATTCATCCCAAAGTAGGAAATTTGTTTACATTTAAAGACATGTGTGTGGTGTGTGTGTGTGTTAAAAATATGGATACAAATAAATCATGTGGGTACAAAAACAAGCCTTCAAATGGCGACATAAACCATTATACATTTACACAGCTAATAGTATAAATTAATAAATAAATAAGATGTAAAAGTAAATGTGGAAGGAAGTGTAAAATTAGAGTTAAGATAAAGCAATAGAACCAATTGTATTACACAATAGCTTAAATTAGTTGTAGATAGAGTAATATGACGTTACACTTTGAGGGAGGAAAGGTTTCTTGTGTCGCTCTGTCCTATTATATAAATAAACTGTGTGCTTCCAACTGTATCGAGAAAACAATGTAAACATACATTTAGTTTTGTAAGCAAATAGATATAATATGAATTTTTATGAGGCGCTTAAAAGCTGATAATCATAACGACACTCATAGGAGACCCACCGCATCAAACGGGCAACATAAACGGCTATGTCTGAGTTAGATGGATAATAGATGGTGCTGGGTGGATATTACAAAGTGAAACGTCTTTGCACCTTCTCAAGAGTGGTGACGCTATTCGGTTGTAATAGGGTTCCCAATCTAAGTTAACTCACGCAATCCTAGAGATTTATGCTGCTTTTCAAAATTGGGGGGGGGGGGGGATGCATTATAAATGAGCATGAGCATATATATTCAACTACCATTAACATCTTGTAAAAATTAAGAACATTAGCTTTGATACGACGCCTATAATTCGTCTAAGAAAAATGTAATAAATAGGCATTGGGTAAAAGTAACCCCGGGTAAACTACGGATATACTCGGTGTTAGGGTTGCGTGAGTTAATATAGTTTTGGCTAAAAATCTAATTTTCAACCACAACGTCTCTCCGATTTGATGCTGTTTTGAGACGATGAGTTACTATTATGGCGCAAATAAAGGAGTCGTATTATAAGTTCCAGAGGGTCCCGATAGCTCAGTTGGTAGAGCACTCGCTTCACATGCAAAGGGACCGAGAGCGATTTCGGGTGAAGTCAAGATTTTTTTTTAATATCCAACGAGCAGTGATTGGTTGGCCTGTCAAAGCTGGCGGAAAGTACTTTGCGATAGTACTAGCGTCCTTTTAAAAGGGTAGCAATCAACTGCTGCTGTCCGTTATTGAAACCGGAATAAACTCCGGCTCTATGGACCTAATGGCTCTTTTATATATATATATATATATATATATATATATATATATATATATATATATATATATATATATATATATATATATATATATATATATTTATTTATATATATATTAGAGAGAGAGAGAGAGAGAGAGAGAGAGAGAGAGAGAGAGAGAGAGAGAGAGAGAGAGAGAGAGAGAGAGATTTTTATTCGTTATAGGATTAATTGAAGCTGTTGGGATCCCTGTTCGTTCAATACATTTTGTTTTGACGTTCTCCCCTGGTCCTTTGAACGCAAATTTGGATCGCATAAATACATAAATCTTGATGGTATGTGAGATAAAAGACCAACGTTTTGAGAGTTACCCATAATAAATTTATGTAAAAATAGAGGTGCGGGTGGTTGGATGGGAGCATCACCCTTGAATCATATACCTATGATGTTCGCATGGGTGTACGATCCGATAGTTATGTCGTTTCTTCTTCTCTTTACTAGCCTATCCTGCTTCTTTGGTTTGTGATTGTATTTTTGACAGGGGATTTTTTTTTTTCTGTAAATCTTCTGCCTGTTTGTTCTTGGTTATTTATAATTTAGCTTATGATATCTTTAGGTTATGATTTTGATTTACATTTGTACTATTTTTGTTAGATTGCTTGTTTTTTGTTTTTTTTTTTGTTTCAGCGGTCTCTCATATAACCTCAATTGTGTTGGAAGAGACCTAAAGCAACAAACAAACAAACAAACAAAACAAAAATAGAGGTATTAATTTTATTTGTGTATTAGACTTTTATTTTGGTATAAGTTACATTTCTGAGTAGGTAGAAAGACAAATGGATTGTGAAAGTCTATAAAATCGTGCGATATCGGTTTATATCACCTTCTGGTCTAAAGTTCAAAATTTTAATTTTGGGATTTAAAACTTGTAAAGAACGTTAGGCTTATTTAGAGATATTACGCTATATATATCTTCATGTTTATGAATGCATAATTATATGATTTACTAAACATATAAAGGAGGAAAAAAATGGAAAAGATGCCAAGCACTAACAACAATACTGCCGTACTCTTAATCGTAAAAATATAACACACACGTAAAAAACAACAAAATAACATACTCGCACACACACACACATTTTAATAATTTTGACCAGAAAACTCGTCCTTCAAGTTATATCGATCGATTACAATTTTAATCGATCGATTTTTGAGGGACGAGTTTTCTAGTCAAAATTTTCAACCTGTGTGTTTTTGTTGTTGTTTTGTTGTTTTGTTGTTTTTTCATAGTACGAATAGGACAGAATAAATAAACCCTGTATGATAAAAGCTTACCTCCAACGTTTTACTCTTTTATTTCTTTGTTTTCAAAATCCTTTCAAAACGAATGTTAAAAATATACGAGACATTACACTTTATTACAATTTGGCATTCGCTTAGGCTAGAGCAATATTATGTAGACGTTTTTAGTAGCCTACTGCCTATTATGATGTGATTTTTTATATTTTTTGTCTAGACACTGGACATGACTTTTTCTTGTGAACTTTTGGTAGTGGACTATGCATAAAGTCTCGCTAGACATAGCCTGCACGCACACAAGATGGGCTATAATGATACTTATCAGAATTCCCAGATAATTTTTGAATAATTGCCAAAAATAAACAAAAACAAAAAAACAAATAGGATGGAAATGCCGAAAGTGAGTGAAATGAAATGAAAATGGCAAAGATACCTTCGTATCAGTGTGGAAATCGATCTTTATTTTTTTATCCACAACTTTATACATGCCTTGTCTTGCAGTGTTAGTTGTTGTTGATGTTTTTGGTTTGATTTCGTTTTTTTTGTATTATTATTATTATTATTATTATTATTATTATTATTATTATTATTATTATTATTATTATTATTATTATATATTAACAATAATAATGATAATAATAATAATACTAATGATAATAATAATAATAATAATAATAATAATAATAATAATAATAATAATAATAATAATAATAAAAGTAATAATTTTGTCAGTAAAACATTGTAGGAACGAATTGTAGATTTACTTATTTGCATATATTGAATTTTGTTAATTATTGCCAGAATGCCACATAATATAATTTTCGATGCAAGCAATGCCAGAAAGTGTCATTTTAAAATGGCTTTGAAAATGCCAAAGTGGCGACCTGATACTAATTGATGTTGTCAGTATTTTATCTTTTAACAAAACACATTTCTGAAAAATGTTGGCCAGATAACTTTTACTTCAAGTATCGGATTATTACAAACGACCTCCAGCTTGTCAACTTCATTGAAGCCTCAGGTTTGAGACGTTTTGGCAAGTTGAGGTAGTCGTTTTGATCGTCCGGTATAATATGAAGTATTTTTTATTTCTGGCCAAAACGAAAACAAATATGTTTAGTCGGAGCACGACAACCTTGTCACCTTACACCTCCCCGCCCCGGAGTCCTCTACACACACACACACTCTACGCTCTCCTCTCCCCTTTTGTTTCGGTTCTCCGAGGACCTGACAGATGACTCGGACACGACAGGCTTTACGTCTTTTATGTCCGTCCATTCTTGGATGACGTCATGGTTGACCAACCTGACACAAGACAGAGTAGTGTCACCAAACTATAGACATATTTTAATTTGTCCTTATTGGACAATGCGAAATCACAATTCTTTTAACCATACCATCATCTCCTTTTTAGTTGACCCTCAAGTGTTGCAGGCGTTGCATAACCCATGAAAAATATAAGTGATCAAACTTTGAAATAACAACTTTCAGCGTTTGCCTGTTGTAAGCGAGTCCTGTCATTCAATACATGCTACGATGCCGATTTCATGGTCAAATTCGTTTGGCCACTTAATACGGAAACGGGAGTAATGGTCATGATTTTAATGATTATGTTATTAAATGATTTTCTAAGTATTATATTTCTACTTCCGTGAAAAACAAAAACATAAAGCAAACAAAGAAACAAGCCAAACAGATAAAAACAAAAAAAGAGAGAAATAAAACAAAACAATTCACATACTAGCAGTGGAACTCTTCTTGTAACAAAAAAGCACAAGTTTTTCATATAATATTATTATAAAGCCATCTACAATAATAAGGATAGGGATTCTGTAATATTGACCGTTCGTTCTAACTCCAAGAGTCACAAGGGGAATAGAAAATCAGGTGTCTCAATCAGGAGTCGAATCTGGACCTCCCGGTTCCTAGGGCGAGTGACTTACCACTTTAAACCATAGGATCGCTCAAATGTGGCCCACCGCCTCACTGAGTGGGGTTCCTGACCTCCCATAGTGGGCAGGGGGGGGGGGGGGGGGTACATACTTCATCTTCTATCCCCTTATATCTGTTTTCCAACATGCTTTCTGTCTTTGTCTTGGAATGAGATTACTTGGTTTTGTCCTGACCCTGGCCGGAGTCCTAGCTGGGAGGGAAACACTCAAATGCATAGTTATTGTTTTGGGAGATAATTTTTTTCCTTTTAAATCATCTCTCTGTTATGTATTATTATATTTGTTATTTTGAATGTATAATGTAGGCATTTGAGTGTATTCCTCTTTGTTGGATTTTGTGCTTGTGTCCGGATGAGACTTATAGGTGATCTCAAACTAAGTACATTGGTGGTATGCTCTTGGAATCTACATCTGATCCCTATTTGTTCCCAGTTCCCCTATGTTTTACTTTTTCTTGGGTGCTTTGATTGTAATTCTAGAACTTTTTGCTTTCCCATTTTCTTTTATTTACCGGCGCTGATATAACCTAAATGTGTTGCAATGTGTCGCCGTATTTCCCTTAAAAGCTATTAAAAACAAAAACCTCCGTCTCACATCGGTATTATGATGGGTATAGATACCAGATGTCGGAAAATGATTGATCAGAAATATAATATATTATTTTAGAAAAAGTGTGGACGGGCACTTGTATCAATAATGATGACAAATATAAGGTATTGAGAAATGCCAGATGAAAACAGAATTAAAATATCGCAGAGTCAGAGCCAACCTAGGATCCAACTGACACGGCACCCTCCGCCTGACTGAGACCAACAGAGAGAGAGAGAGAGAGAGAGAGAGAGAGAGAGAGAGAGAGAGAGAGAGAGAGAGAGAGAGAGAGAGAGAGAGAGAGAGCAGCAAGCGGTCGCTCAAGCCACTGAGCGAGTCGCTCATTAACCAGTTCATTGCCGTACTCTAGAAAGACAGTTATTTAAAATTTGGCTAGAAAACTGTCCTTCAAATATCAATCGATTTAAATGACCCACACCTTAGCAAAAAGCTCTCAAACCTGGAACGTCGCAAAATACATGCCTTTCCATAGTACGTCAAGTCTCGTCCTACATGTTAAATTTTTCTGCTGGCTAGGGACCCTTGAAAAGCGCTTTGAGTACGTTGAGTGGATATTGCGCGATACAAAAGCTGAATTTTTTCCCCCTTTTAATCACCAGACATAATACCGATTTCAGATGATAGGTCACAAATACAGGGATTCGAATCGTCACTGTTATATGATATCCGAAGTCCTGTCACAACCACTGAGGCGATAGAAAGGTTCATAGATTGTAACATGATAATACTGTGTGTTCCCCTCTTCCTACTTGCTTTACTTTGTGTCTACTTGCTTATGACCCAATCTGTTATTTCATTATTATTAGTTTTTGGGCTTCTATCTCCGCCTCTCCCCCTCCCACCTCTCTCTCTCTCTCTCTCTCTCTCTCTCTCTCTCTCCTCTCTCTCTCTCTTCTCTCTCTCTCTTCTCTCCTCCTACATCTATCTACTACTACTCTATCTATCTATCTATCTACTACTACTACACCCCCTACAATACACCACCTACTACTACTACTACTACTACTACTACTACTACTACTACTACTACTACTACTACTATCACTACTACTACTACACGACTACTACTACTACTACTACTACTACTACTACTACACTACTACTACTACTACTACTACTACTACTACTATATATATACTATACTATATGTTATACTATATATAATATGATATATATATATATTATATATATATATATATATTATATATATATAATATTTTATATATATATATATATATATATTATATATATATATATATATATATATATATATACATATATATATAAATCTGATGAGAGCCAATGCTCGAAACAATATTGTAGAAGTTGATCATTCACAATATTATTGATGTTAATTAGTTAATTATATTTGAGATGTCATTTTGCCAAAGTTCTATGACAAGTCTCAGGTCGGTAAAAGACTTTTTAACAAGTTTGGGGACAATTTAATCTCTCAATATGTTATATATGAGGTTAAAGTTTTCTGACCAAAATGAAAAACAACGTGTATTTTCAGTACGCGGCAAACATAAAAAACTAAAACAAAATTAAAAACAATAAAAAGTTGGCTCCGTGATTTTGAACTCAGGGAAGAAATTTCCTCCTTTTAACATATTTCATTTATCCAATCAATGTACTGGCAGTAATAGTGTGTGGTGGAACAAATAATATGTGCAGTTTCCCACTCTTCACAAGTTAGCTAGAGTATCAATAATCAATGATAGTTTATCATCTCTGTTAAAAGTTGTTGTTCGTGTAGTAAATAGCTTTAAAACCCCCCTTCTTTTTCGATTGTCACCATCAGCACTGAGTCAATATTTTTTGTGACAAAGGGGAAATGCAAAACATCCGTATCATTGGTTTGTGGGAATTGAATGGCAGCAAAACTTTTAATTTTAATGTCTGCTGCACACTGAAAAAAAGACACTTCTTTTCATTTGGTCATGAAACTTTTACTTTTTATATATCGATAGATTAAGTTGATTCTCTACTTGCCAAACAGTCTATTACCGACCCGAGACTTGTTTTGGAAGTTTAGGAGGTACTATTAACGATTCAAGGACGAAATTGAATTTATTATAAATTATAATCTCCGTCATTTAAAAAAAAGTCTTGTTATAACTGTTCACCAAATCGTGTTCAAAACATAGTGCGTTGTTCTATTCTGGTGGTGTGACAGAGTTGAGTCCTTAATAGGATTCAATAGTCGTAACGTCACTTCCTTCCTAATGACGCATGGTAACTTAGTAACACTGGCTCTAAACTATCGGAACAATGGCGGACGCCCGTATGAAATATTTCTCCGACGAGCATAAAGGGTATCCGGAGGAAGAAAAAAAACACATAAATTTGATCATGTTTTCACTTTTACAAATTCTGATCACAAGGCATATGAAAAGTTCTAGCCAGCATGAAAAATAAAAAGTAAGGATTTTCTTTGTTTAGAACCAAGATGGCCGCCGTTGCCGGGCGGCGTGACATCAGACTATTGAATCGTATTGAAAAGGTGCTTTACTCCACGCATACTGTCTCGCCATAATAACGGATGTAAATGACTAATTACGTTGCCCTCGTTGAAATTATGTTTGTGTCGTCCCATATGTTCGATCTTGTTACTTTGGCCCCGCGTTGAGCACTTTTATTGCTCTATATACAGGACCAGGGTTTTATTGAGGAAGGGGGGGGGGGGGGGGGGGGGGTTAGCAGTAAGATATTGTGTCATGTAGCCTGTCTGTTAAGCGTTAAACTTTCACAAATAAAAATCGTTTCACCCGCAAATTTCTAAACTAAATAGTCCCATCGGTTTTGTCCATAGCAGGCTAGAGGGCATTGGTTTTGCCTCTATCAAAAGATGGTGCTTTGGCTTTAATAATAAAATTAATATCTGATACAACTCTTTAACTTTAAGATGACCAACAACGACATAAATTCTAATAGAGGATCGCTTCAATTGAGTGGGCTAAGAACACAGTTGGTGATGAGCTAGCTCAGTGGAGTGGACCATAGTAATTACTGTCATCGGCGTCGTAGAGCGGAACGGTCACTTCGAACTCCGTCCTGTGGTGTGGACCGATGATTTTGACTTTGATTTGTTGACCGGAGATTGGCACCGACCCGTTCTGGTCTTACTTACACACTTGCGGTTACCGTGACATTTTTATCAAATGCTTTCCCGAGACATAATTTTAGATTTAAATGCTTACCTACCATCCATGCCCTCTATAGTTTTCTATGGTAGCTACTGTAATATAGGAAATGTATAGTTTTCGCAGGACCATAATACTGATGATATGTCGTGACAGTTTCTCAGTAATTTTCTTTTTAATCCTACCAATATTTAATAAGTAAGAATGGATACATGTATAAATCAATAAAAATATGCAATGGATAATAATATAGTTAAATAATTAGATTTTTAAAAGTAAATAGATATAAACGATTTTATTGATCGACAATCGTCCTCGCTCCTGATTTTGCTATGAAAGTTACACGTTGATATTTTAATTAATGCTTTGGCGATTTGAAATTAGAAGTGATGTGTATAATCAATTTACTTCCTGGAATTTCAGAGGGTAACCACCACTAAAGCTGTTTTTGTATCACATGATAGTAGTAGTAGTAGTAGGAGTAGTAGTAGTAGTAGTAGTAGTAGTAGTAGTAGTAGTAGTTGTGTAGTAGTAGTAGTAGTAGTAGTAGTAGTAGTAGTAGTAGTAGTAGTAGTAGTAGTAGTAGTAGTAGTAGTAGTAGTAGTAGTAGTACGGGCTTTATCTTTACAACGACATGACATGACACTTTATCACAACTTAACTCTCTGGGTAGCGTTCCCAACCTCCCACAGTGGTCGAGGAGGTCGCTGTGTCCTCTATACCGTATATCTTATTTCCAATTGCTTTTTGTCTTTGTCTTGGAATGAGATTACTTGGTTTTGTCCCTTTCCTCACCAGAGTCCTTGGCTGAGAGGGAAACAGTCCAATGCATGATGTTAGTATTGGGAGGTGATATTTTTTGTCTTGTAAATCATCTCTCTGTTATTTTTGTTTTATAATATATATATATATATATATATATATATATATATATATATATTATATATATATATATATATATATATATATATATATATATATACCTACGCACAGAAAGACATTAGGTAACACATATTATACTATCACCATCGTCGTCGCCCTCATCATCATCCTCATTATCATCATCGTCATCGTATGAAAACAATCTTAATTTATTCTCGATCCAAAGAATCGGGCCACTTTTGTTTCTTTCCAAGAATAATATTCCCTACCATGGAGTAAAATATCCAACTTCATTTCAAGCTACTCGTGTTTCATCAGTCTCCCATAACTGCCGCACTCTGGAAAAACACGTATTTAAAAATTTGGCCGGAAAACTCGTCCTTCCATTATCGATCGATTTAAATGACCGTCATCGTGGCAAATACTCTCAAACCTAGGAGGACGAATTTTCTGGTCTAATTTTTAAATACGCATATTTTTTTTTTCAAAGTAGGACAGTTAACTGGTAAATGGTCATTATCTCTTCCTTAACCCTGCTTGAGCAAAAAGATGGAAATGTGAATTATTTCAATGTAACCGACCAGGGAAAATTCACACTGCTTAGATTAGCAAGGAACGAGAGAACGTATTCAAAGGATTAAGTATAGAGATGAGAAAACAATAAATTCAACCTTAGGTTGTTTTCACAGTCTGTCGAATCCACCTTGAACGGTGGGTCAGCATGTACTAGTAGTAGTAGTAGTAGTAGTGAGAGTAGTGGGGTAACGTTACGCGTATAGAATTCTCAAATTTAATCACCGAAGGGGGTGCCATGATATAGTGGTATGGTCTTCTCGTAAGTACTGTGCAATGGTCTGACCCCTCTCCCCCCCCCCCCCCCCCCCCCCCCCCAAAAAAAAAAAAAAAAAAAAACAAAAAAAAAAAACAAAACAAAACAAAATCAAACAACAACAAAAAAAAACAAAAACAAAAAAACAACAAACAAACAAAACAAAAAAAACAACAACAACAAAAAACCAAAAAGAAAACAAAACAAAAAACAACACCAAAAAAAAACAAAGAACACACACACACAAAAAAAACAAACCCCAAAGACAACAAAAATAAACAACAACAAAAAAAAACCAGCAAAACAAACATAAACCAAACGAACAAAACACGTTTTTGAAATTTTCAGAGTACTGTAGTAAGGGTCTTATTCGCGAAGTTTCAGATTTGAGAGTTTTTGACGAGATGAGGGCCATTTTTATCGATCGATATTTGATGGACGAGTGGGCTGGCCAACATTATAAAAATGTGTTTGTTTTTTTCGGAAGTATAGGATCACAACAGTTCGCGACAAACCGTCACAATACTCAAGTGCATGGGGCATTCATCTAGCGACTGTTAGTATTCTTATCGCATCAAATGATAGAATTGTCAAATTTAATTAATCAACCTGCGCCGCTAGAGGAGAGATGTAAACAACTTCATATTTTATAATGGGGACAGCGTGGCTTAGCAGTATGGTCTGCTGCTTGTATTCTAATCTGTACTGTAAAACAATAAAGGTTGTCTGCATCGCATGGTCATTACACTTCGCTGTCATTACTATCCGCATGGAGGGGTTCCTATTGCACGGAAAGACTGGAAAATAAAATGAACTACTACTACTACTACTACTACTACTACTACTACTACTACTACTACTACTACTACTACTACTACTACTACTACTACTATAACTACAACTACTACTGATTCAGCTGCAGCTATTACTTCTACTACCTCCTTCACCAACAGGACCGCGCATTGCCCTTCAACCGAATCATTAGATCAAACGAATTTAAATTGTGAATGTGTGTGTGTGTGTGTGTGTGTGTGTGTATGTGTGTGTGTGTGTGTGTGTGTGTGTGTACGTTGATGACATTGCTCATCTCAGATAACCATTTATTGTTTTGATGTTTGATTTAAATCCAACCTGACAACAATGTACCATGTGATAGCCAATGCAATACGAATACGGTGGATTTTTGAATGTTTTCGAACTTCATAGAATATTATTTTCAGTTCTTTACCTTAAAATAAATATTAACTCCGAAACGAAAACAAAATACAAAAAAAAAAAAAACCCAAAAAAAAACAGACAGACATTGCCCTTTGTATTAATATAATGCAGAAATAGGAAGAGTGTATAGGATTGTCATCAAAAAGCTTTCAAATATTAGTATTGTTACTTGATTACTTGTTATCTTTTTTTTTTTTTTCTCAATTACAGATCTGTACTGACATCCGACTTTTGGCAAGTTTCAAAGAATTGGAGGAACCATTTGAAGAAAACCAAATTGGTAAGATTTGTTGTTTGTATTCTTTTATAAATTATATTCGGTTTAAAATTGTTTGAAGTCCAGAAGTACATGTGGAGAGATAATTGTTGTTTTTTTAAATGTTTCTTTTTTGTTTGTTTGTTTTTCTTTTTACAAAGGAACCTGGTATGTTCTCTTATGCAATTAACATAGACTTCAACAGATAGTTTTCTTTACATGAAAGGGCAGCAATGAAATATACAATGGAAAGTTCATAATTTTAGCAAAGTGAATATGCTGCTTGAAGCTATGGACTATAAAAAATAATTTACAAATCTTAAATGTATATATTAGCTTCAGAAAAGAATAAAATTCAAAACATGGAACGTTTTGGGCTCAAAAACCCTTTTTGCAGCCAATAACAAAAACGGTACAGAAATAAAATTCATGCTTTCGTTAAGGGCTAAAGACGGGTTTGAGCCCAAAACATTCCGTGTTTGGTATATTGTTCTTTTTTGAAGCTGTTATATTCATTTTTGTACAGGAGATTAAATTTTAAATTTTAAACTTATAATTATTGTTACTTCCGACCACTCAGGCATTTTACATGGCCAGTCAGATTCTACACTCTTAGAATGGCCCGTCTGATTTGTGGTAATATAATAATAATAAATATAATAATAAATATAATAATAATAATAATAATAATAATAATAATAATAATAATAATAATAATAATAATAATAATAATAATAATGGACTCTAATATCCTCAGCCATGAGGCTCTTGGCGCTTTACATCAACACAAAATAATATCCAAGAAAATACATGACATCAAAAAGGAAATGTTTTCAAGCATTTCTTGAACACAGACAATGATTTGGACTTCTGGATTCTCTGTGTAATGGTGTTCCTAACAGACAGACCAAAATGAGAAAAGGACAATGTTCCCATCTTTGTACGAATGTGTGGGATAGCCAAATGGATGGTGTCATTGAAGGAATGCAAAGATCAGGTTTTCAAATATTTCTTTAGGAGTTGTGTAAGGTAGGGATAGACAGTGTTTTCCAGACAGTGATAAACTATGACACATGCTTTGAATTGACCCTTATCTCAACAGGCAGCCAGTGTAATCTTCGAATGAGAGGTGTGACAGGGTCAAACCTCCCATTTCGAAAGACCAATCTGGTAGCATTATTTGGACCGTCTGCAGCCGCCTGAGCATATCTGAAACATCAAACAACATAGCATTACAGTAATCCAGCTTTGAAAATACAAGAGAAACAAGTTTTTTGGTAACATCCTCAACAAATCTCATAGGGAAGATGCGAATTATAAGTATGTAATATTAATGACATATTATTCTCTCAGGTATAGGAACTGTAGGAAGAAAAAAAAAACCAGCAAAAAAAAACCCTCAAACAAAAAGAAACAATGTTCTTTTGATATACAGTGGGTTAAGCGAACAGAAAGAATTATAATAAACTAACATCGTGTTTCACTCTTCCTCAATAAGAAATAAAACAACACACAGACAGAGACTGTCCACCGACATATTTTTTGTCACCAAGCCAGGGAGTGGGTAGGAAAGGAGAACAGGAGACAATCCTGGTTTCACACCTTTTCGTTTCTATTGTCCTGGTAAATAAAGCAGTGACACGTAAATTATGCCTTTGTTATTTAGTTGCAACTTTTCATTGATTGGGTTTTCTCCTTTCCAAATATGAGGTGTGAGTTTCTGATGACCAAATGTAAACATATGTATACCCGTTTCGGTGTTAAGGTGTGATAAAAATCCATGACAAATTTCTCGCTCATCACAAACATTACCTACGATTTTAGACACAACAGACTGGGACTGTTTATTTTGGTTTACAAATTGTATTTTTGAATATATTGCCATGTCATAAAATAAGAAAATATTCTATTTGTCGTTAAGTGGTAAGTAAAAATTGCCCATTTGCAAAGTGCTTCCCTTCAGATGTAAGTAATAGTCCTGGTTACCCAATCTTTTGTTGGTAAACAGAGGACTGAAATGAAAATCTCGTCTGCACGGTGCTCATCCCTTTGATCGTCATGCAAGTACCTCACTAACTGAGCTAGCAAGAGCCAATTCATTTTGAGGATAAAAATACCTCATTATCACACAATGGCATTAAGTTTTGATGATTTTATTCTACCCAAAAGGTTCCAGTGCCATGCCTTACTAACTGAGCTAGCAAGAGCCAATTCATTTTGAGGATAAAAATACCACATTATCACACAATGGCATTAAGTTTTGATGATTTTATTCTACCCAAAAGGTTCCAGTGCCATGCCTTACAAACGCAATCCAATGAGGAGTGAACGATGCTGCTCCCTAGCCCGCCTTCTCATCAGCCTGGTACAGAATCCACTTCAGACAGCAGCAGTACAGTGGATGGAGAGGACACTTGATGACAGCGCCAATCGTCGTGTGTGTCTGGCTGAGTCCTTCCTTGCATCTGATGCTATCCTCAACACTCTACAGAACATTTTTGAAGGATTAGTAGTATATCCGAAGGTGGGACTTTGTTTTATTTTTTTCATTGTGCTATTTACACGTTACTAAGCATTATCCATTCTGAATATTTCCTGCCATTTACCCTGTTTCGTCCCCTTGACTATTTTTTCCTGTATGAAAAGGCCTGAGATACTCTTAGTACATGTCAAACAGACAAATAGGTCAGGCCCAGTTAGTATTTCTCACAATATTTTGACACACTGAAAAAGGAATTTCATCTCAAAATCTGACGACACTATACATTTTTTTCAATCGTTTGTGTTGAAATTGTGAGTGATGCTCAGGATTTGTTAGTTGTATCTGTATGGTTGGCGCTGAAGAAACCAATGGTCTGGTTGTATTTCAGCGGCGTCCTCATTGGGCGCAGGCCCATGTCAGTCGGGCCTTGAAATCGTTTAGGTGTGGTGCCATGATGACCAGTTCATCCAGCCCATTCCACTCAGAGATAGTTCTAATGAAGAGAGAATTTCTGTAGTTTTGTGTTCTTGTCTGTGGGATTTTGAAGCAGTTCGAATTGTTTGTGGCGTATCTGTCAATGGAGTTTTCGGTTATGTGGTCGTGGCGTGAAAAAGGAGTCTGCCTTTATTGTTGGTATTTGATCTGTTATTATCTTGAACATGAATGACAGACGGGTTTCTTTTCTTCTTTGTTGGAGGCTGATGAGATTTCTTTCTTCTAACCATTTTGTTATGCATCCTGGGGTTCTGCTCTTATAGTTCCCAGTTATGAACCGGGCGCCTTGTCTCTGGACTCTCTCAAGTTTTTGAATATCCTCTTTCAGGTAGGGGTCCCAGCATAGCTGCCAACCCTCCCGCAAATTGCGGGAGTCTCCCGTATTTATCACCAATCTCCCGCTCTCCCGCAGTTTTTTAGTATCTCCAGAAATCTCCCGGAAATTTATCAATTTGAATATTGAGTGTGATGAGTTGCTGGTTCTCTAGACAATCAATTGTCAACTTTTTTTTTGGCTGGTCGATGCTATGAAAGCAACAGAATCGATACCAGTAATGTGGCAATAGATTATATAGGATTGTAAAAGAATATATTGTGGTATCGATATTTTCAATTGAGAATAATTTGCTTTTGCTTATGCCCTGCCTTAAGTCTTCATCAATTTTCAAAATTTCCTAACCACAACGTGTTTCAATTGCTGAGGACGGTTTCTTTCTAATTGGGAGTAATTTGTATTTGCCTTTTATACTGCCTAAAGACTTTGTTGATTTTTAAAATGTCTAAACGACAAATTGTTTCAAGTTCTGAGGACGGTTGTGCTAAGAAAAAGAAATATTCAACTTCATTCAAAGCTGAGTATAGTGTTGAATTTCCCTGTATAGTTAAAGGAAAAGACGCCTCATTCGCCATGTGCAAAATGTGTCATTCAGAGTTTAGTGTTATGTATGGTGGACGTGACGATGTCAAGAGGCATGTTAATTCTAAGAAACATTTGATTAATGCCAAAGCTTCAACTAGTGGCAAACCAATTACATCCTTCTTTTCTTCAAATTCCAAATCAACGCCAGTGGATGAAGCTGTGATTAGGGCAGAGACTTTATTTACTTCTTTTTTATTGGAGCACAACATTCCTTTAGCAGCCTCTGACCATGCTTCTAAGCTTTTCAAAGCAATGCTTTTGGTAGATAGTGTACAACCTGAAGAGATTATTAAAAGATACAGCTGTGCACGCACAAAGACAACGGCAATTGTTAAAGAGTTGGCTATGGATGCAAGACAGTCTCTGATTGAGAAGTGCAAGACCTCTCCCTTTATTATTGCCACTGATGGGAGTAATGATAAAACAGACAAACTCTACCCTTTGATTGTTGTTTCTGCTGATGAGTCAGTCAAATATGAGCTGTTAAGCTTACTCGAGCTAAAAGACAAGTCAACAGGAGCCAATATTGCAAAATTAATTCTGGATGAGTTGTGTAGGTTGGGGATCCCTTTTAGCAACTGCATGAGTTTGTGTACTGACAATGCTCGTTCCATGATTGGAGAAGGGAAAGGGTTGTATGGTGTGTTGCTGAAGGGAAATGCAGGATTATTTGCCACTGGTTGTCCGTGTCATCGCCTCCACCTGGCTGCAGAATGGGCATCAAAAGAACTCTCATTCAACCCGGAGCCATTCTTTTTAGATATTTATTACTATATTGAGAAAAGCGCCAACAGATTCCAAACGTTTCAGGAATGCCAGAATAGCTGTGGTACTGCAGAGACGAATATCCCAAAACATGTTCCAACCAGGTGGTTATCTTTGGGGAAAATTACAAAATGGGTGCTGGATCAGTGGGAGCCCCTAAGAAAATTTTTCAAAGATGAATGTGACTCTGATAAAAAAGAAGGAAGCAAGACTAGTGACAGAAAGAGAAATGCTCTTGCAAATCTAGATTCTCGAGTTACAAAACTGACTTTGCATTTCTTAAATTTCATGTTACCACTTTTTGACAAAACAAATTGTCAGTTGCAAGCGGAAACACCATTGATCCACAGGCAGCGCAGAATTTTGTGCAGGTTTATCAAAGACTTGATGGTTTTGATAGTGAAGCCTTGTGCTATGCTGTACAAGTGTGTTACTGATGTTGACCTGGATCAAGACTACAACCTCAAAGACCCTATGAACATCTCACTAGGAGAAGCTGCCACATCATTCATACAAGAATCAAAATTATCTGATGATAAAGTGAAGAGTTTGTGCAAGAAACTTTGTCAAGGTGGCTATCAAGTACTGCCTTGCAAATTTGAAATTGACAGACCCCATCCTCTTGAATGCTGAAATTGCAGATGTGAGCGTGCGCACAACTATGTCCTTCAAGAGCGTTCAGTATTTCCTCCAAAGATTTCCTCAAATTTTGCCATCTGGGGCGAGCATGGATGATCTTGAAAGGGAATTTTTGCAGTACCAGGTGGATGATTTGTTGCCAAAGATTCTTGAGATGGACAGAGCTGATTACCAGTGGCAAGAGATTAGTACTCTAAAGGATGAAATCGGTGACTTGAGATTTAAATTCTTGCCAAAAGTCATGTTGACCATATTGTCAATTCCCCATGGTAATGCCTCATGTGAGAGATTATTTTCCACTGTTCGCAAAAATAGAACAGACTTCAGGGGTAGTTTAAAGACTGAGACACTAGGAGACATCATTTTGGCAAAACAAAGTGGTACAGAGTGCTACAACAGGACTTTGTCTTCTGCTTTGCTAAAGAAGTGCAAATCGGCCACATGCAATGCACTGAGCGGACAAGGATGCTCAGCCGCAAAGTAGATCTCTGAAGCCCTGGTGTGTTTGTAAAATAGTTGTAGATAGTGTCTTGCCAACTGTATATATTATTATTCTGGATTGAGTTTTATTATTTTATTTCTATTATCGTGTGGACTATTTGAAAAGATGGGAAATGTTTTATTTGTTAGGATATCAAATGGAGTTAAATTGAGACATGGCAGTCAGTTAAATTAACAAATGCAATTGGACATACCTCTGCATTCTGGTTCATTGTTGTGCATCACGAGGAGTAATCATGTGGCTTTTGAAGAACTAGCAGCGCGTCTTCACTTCAGGTCAGTAAAAATGTAATCTCCCTGATTTTTATCGAATCTCCCTGATTTTTGTTCCAAATCTCCCTCTTAATTGAATTACCGGGTTGGCAGCTATGTCCCAGGCAACTGCTCCGTATTCCAATTGTGATCTCACAAGTGCGAGGTAGGCGTTTTGTTTGCATGACGTGGGGCGTGGCTAAGATTTCGGCGGAGAAACGCGAGGGTGCAGCTTGCCTTTTGGGTTATTTTGTTAATGTGTTTCCCCCATTTCAAGTCCTTTGAGAAGGTGATACCAAGGTATGGGTTATCGTCGACTTGTTTCAGGACGGTGTTGTTTAACTTGTAAGTCTCATTGTACTTTTTCGCTGTGCTGAGGATGTAGCATTTGTTTGCGTTAAATTTCATTCCCAATCATTAGCCCACTGTTCGAGACTATTCAAGTCCTCTTGTAGCAATTTTTGATCATTTGCAGATTTTATTGGTCGGTATATTAGACAGTCATCGGCGAATAACCTAATCTGAGATTTTACTCGTAGAGGTAGGTCATTGATGAAACAAAGAAATAGTATGGGTCCTAGCACCGTTCCCTGTGGTACTCCTGATATGACTGGACATTCATCCGATGACGTGCCGTCTAGGACTACTTTCATGGTACGTTTTGTGAGGAAATTACAAAGCCATGTGTGTAAAGAGCCACGAATTCCGTAATTTTCTAGTTTCTGCAGGAGTTTTTGGTGGGGCACAGTATCAAATGCTTTGGAAAAGTCGAGGATGCCGATGTCTACCTGAGTGTTGGTATTCTGGAGTCTCAACAGGTCGTTTACAGTTATTAGGAGTTGGCTTTCACATGAGTATCCTTTGCGAAACCCGTGGTTCAGGTCAGTTAGGATGTCATTGTTCTCAAAGTGGTTCATCATGTTCTTACAGATTATATGTTCTAATAGTTTGGATATTACAGACGTCAGTGAGATTGGACGGTAGTTCTCTGCTTTATTTTTGTTGCCTTTTTTTAATACAGGTGCGATGTTTGCCTTCAGCCAGTCATTAGGGAGCATCCCGGTGTCGACCGATTTTTGGAAATTTATGCATAATGAAGGGGCCAAACTCTCAGCAGACTCCTTTAGTACTGTGTTGGGGATGTTATCTGGACCTGACGCCTTAGATGGATCGACGTTTTTCAGCAACTTTTCAACTCCTGAGATGTTTATGTTGATATTAGTAAGAGATTGGTCACACCTATGTGATGTCGGTGGGGTGGTTGTATCGTGTGGATCATGAGGGGTAAAGACAGATTTAAATTGATCCAAGAGGATCGTTGCTTTATCCTTCCCCTTAATGTACAGGGTTTCATTTTCTTTCAATGGGGCTACACCAATGGAATCGTTTTTCTTGCTTTTTATGTAGTTCCAAAATGGCTTGGTATTGTTTGTTTCAAGTCCTTTTTCTATGACATTGTTAATGTGCGTCCATTCTGCTTGCCTTATTTCATGCCTACTTTGACGCTGCAACGATTTATATGTATCCCAGGTTCCGCTCAGTTTAGCCCGCTTGAATGCTTTTGCTTTGCGTCTTAGTAGTGCTCGTATTTTCCTGTTCATCCACGGCAGCGTTCTTGTATTTTTATGTACTTTTTGGGGATTGACTCCTTGATTGCTCTGAGTAGGCAGGACTGAAATTGGCTCCACATTTCATTTACATCCATACCATTTTTGTGCTGTTCTGTGATCTCTGATGACAGTCCCTCGATTCGTTATCGTAGTGCGGCCCAGTTGGCCTTTTTGAAAAGGTATCGTGTTTAGGGTGTTGGTTCATATAATTGGGGTTTAGTGTAGTTTCAGTAACAACGCAGGCATGATCTGATATTCCTGGTTGTGATGTTGTTGAATGGATCAGTGATGGATTGGATACGAAAACAAGATCTAAAATATTGTCACCGCATGTGCATTCTTCGTGAATTTGTGTGATGTGCGCTCCTGCTGTAATGTCGATGAGGCTTTGTTGTATTGCACGTTGTGGGCAGACAGATAACGTTTTTGAACCGTCCCAGTTTATATCAGGACAGTTAAAGTCTCCTGTTAGAATCAGTTGGTTTGGAGTTTTTTCTGAGTTGATTATTTCAAGCGATTTTGCAGTTCTACGATGTCAGTTTCGTTTCGATGGGGCATGTAGAACGATCCAACAAGGATGTTTTTATGGCCTTGGATTTTAACGCTTACCCAAATTATCTCACAGTTAGTTTTGAACTTTGTTTGCTCACAGCCTGTGAGATTTCTATCAACAAGTATGAATACTCCACCTCCCAGTCGCCTGGTCTCATCGTCTTCATTTTCACTTCCTTCATCTTCTGCCTCTTCTCTAGGTAGTTTTCTGTCATTTCGGAATACCTCGTATTCTTTGGGGAAGATTTCACATGACTTAATATTGTCATTTAGCCACGACTCTTGTCCACAGACAATGTCTGGTTCATGTTTGTCAATGAGTGCACAGAATTCAGCTCTTTTGTGTACAATGCTGCGACAGTTCACTGTTTTAGATTGTTATTAGTAGAATTTAAATTATTGCATTTTAATTTGACTGAGTTGTTTTTGATGTTTTCTTTGACTTCTATTTGTTTTTATTTTTGTTTCCTTCCACCTTTATTTCTTCTTTTTGTTATTTTTCTGTATGCCTTGAATAATTTAATAGATCTCAAAAGGTTCACTATTTCTAAATTCGGTGTATTATTAATTGTGTGTCGTATTGTACATAGGTGTTGGGGTGAATAGTTATAACAATAATTAGGTGTTGTCATTCTTGGTGTTCATCGTCCACCCTTGTAATATGATTAAAGTAGCTCACTGTTTTTTTCCTTAAAATCGTAAAATGTAAACAACAATGGTCTTAATAGATGATAAAATCCTTGCAAAAATTTTATAAAACTTTAAAGTATTGCTAAATTAATTGTTTAAAATCCACGAATTTTCGTCAAAAAGCAGCACAAACTCATACGAAATCCTCTGAATATGAAATAAAATTCGTCCTGTATAGAAATAACACTTAAAACAGCCGTAAAATGAAGTAATTTTAAGAGCTCTGTAAAAAGCAGCCTTCCAGCGCTGAACACATTACACATTAGTTGTTTACTTCGGGTGATAGGCAAGCACTTAAGGTGGCTATGGGTCTTCGATTCACGAACAGCAGTTGATTTCAGAGCCAAAATATACTTTATTATAAATTTTCGAGTCAAAAGTAAAACAACTTAAATGTTTATTTGACTAGTTTTAATAAAATTAGACCTGTAAATTCTCAGTCAATTAACTGAAACCAGTCAATTTGTCAAATTCAAATATTTAAAAAAGGAAAGAAAGAAAGAAAGAAATAAAAAAAGAAAGAATTCACAAATCGTAGTCGAATGACCGTAAAATAATTAGGAGTGTTCCACAGCGCTACGCATAGCTCATGGGGACCATTTATATTAACGATGTATATATTGCCAAGACAAAGCGACGCTTTTTATAAAAGGCGTGTCTGAACACTTCCCTGGGTATTTTCACACATCCTTCGTTAAATTATTTTTTCACTTTCCAAACCGTCGTGATCCCAACTGTAGCCAATTTTAACTGAGCCACCAAGCGATAAATTTCACTGTTTCATCTAAGCCAAAATTGACCACATTTACCTGGGGAGTCTCAAAAGTATGATAAAGTAAATTGCGAATACCGTAAGTCCGTTATGTAGACATCTTCAAATCGAAAGTTAGGATAGATTGCTACAAGCACATTTCGATTGCCTCACGTTGTAAACAAACTGGTTGACCGTTTCTTCACAGATTGAGTACCTGATCATAAGGAACAATGGTAAGTAGCCAAATTAATTCCCGTGAGAATCAGGACGTTTTCTGGCATTGTTTTGCTCAAGCCCAAGCGAGCTTGCTGTTTTGTGGCGATCTACCTTCATTTCGATTCTTTGAATTTTTCCGCTACGCCTGCCGAAGTTTCTTCTTGATAATTCACTTCTACTTAATAATTCAGTGTATTGGCCTGAAGTCATATTTATTTAAGTTTTTTTTTCTCTGTCATTTACTGATTGAAAATCAATTTTGCTCATTGCTACATTATTCTAATGTTCTCACAATGGCTGAGCTGTTCGTGGATCGCAATTCAGACTTGTCGAGCATCGATAAAGATGTGAGTCCCGTGAGGAATAGATTCAAGTGGTCATGGCTAGAAGTTAAAGATGATAATGGTGATTATTTTTCTATGTCAAAAAAATTCCAGAGGCAGGAATATGACTTTGATAAAGTCATCTTTACCTATATGAATGACATGCTTATTTAGCATTCCTTCTACATCAAATTATGGCAGTCATGCTTGCAGTAAGAAATAACACCCACTATTTTGATATATTGTATTTATCACTCTCCTCTCCAATGATGCCCTTATTTTTAAAAAAATAATTGAATCTTCAGTTTGTCGAAGAGTTTCAGTCAATTTTTATAGAGCTCATTTACAGGTCTATAAATTATAGACGATAGCTGATGTAATTTTTTTAAAGTGTATGCACTGTATGTTGATTGAAGAACTGAAGTCTCATACTATAAGATAATGGTTAAAAAGGCATCCATGACAGGAATAGCAACAAGAGGTCACAGAGAACCATCAATTGATCAATAACAACAAATAAAATGGGTTTTTTTCTTTTGTCCTTTGGAGTTTGTTGTCCCAATAGATGAGCGATAAAGCATTCGCCCCATAAACAATAGTACATTTGAGATTTTGTTTTGTCCACCCAACAGAGATTGGGTAGATGGGACTGTATACTTAGAGTAACAAAAAACAATAATTGCTAGGCTGGTATTGTCCATTTAAATCTACTCTAAATGCACTGGACTATTGTCTCCGAAGAAGTCATTTTTAAAAGGTAATTTCCATAGATTCATCGTCCTCAATGCATTTCTTGGTTCTTCATTTATTTCCCCAGCAAACTTTATGAATCTAAATCTCCATGTCATACAGTACAAGTTAACTGTCAGGCATACTCTTTTTGCATGTATCCTTACAATATTTTCTCAATGCTAAAAGTCAGAAACTCAATCACACCAGTGAGTTGAAAAAAGTTGTCCTTCAAAGCCCTTAGGCCCACAGAGCCTGAGATTATCCAGGTTTATATATTGTGAAAGGGGCAATAGCAACCCTTTGGATAGGACGCTAGTCTTTTACAAAGTACTTTCCACCAGTGAGGACAAGTCGTAAAAATATCTTGTCTCTATCGACCTCAGTCCATTTAAGTGTGAAGTGAGTGCTCTACCAGCTGAGCCATTGGGACCCCCAATCAAGTGGGTTGATTTACATAAATTAACTTAACAAAGGATTCATTATTGAGACCAGATATTTTACTGTTTATATCACGTATCTGGACCACTGAATATGTTGATCATTGCTAGGTTTGGTTTCAAGTAGAGACATAGCACCTATAATCCACACATTTCTGTATCCAAATAATTTTTTTTTTAAATGACAATGAAGATTGTGTTTGTGGCTAGGCAAAGAGAGAGAAATTCACATGGATTGGACACTAAATTGTCCACTTCCAAAGACAGTTTTCTGATAGTGTCTGTGGTAAGTTGTTAATTGTCTAGTGTCATTATCTTACTGATCTGGATTATCTAATGTAAAGTTCTCAATTCTGCTGCTATGTTTCGTTCATTTGGCCATTGTAGACTTATTATTCCTTCAAATATTATTCTAAACTTTTATTTTTTCCTGCGACAATTTTTCTTGATTCCAAGCCCACTTAATGTTTTTTTTTTTTGCTGAAAGTAGGGGTGAGATTAGAATAATAGAGGGGGTGATTGGGATTACATGTTAAGAACAAAAAGTTCTGATGGTGACAAAAATGTAAAAAAAAAGGAATTTTTTAAAACAAATGACTTTAAGTCCTATTTTTACTGCATTAACCCCCCATCGTTCAAGCAATTGAGATGATACATTATCTTTGATACTCTAGCTAACTTTAAAGAGTGGGCATATATCAACTCTCTCACTGCCAATACATCAATGGGGGAAGTGATGTAATTTTTTAAAAGGAGGAAATTCCTCTTTTGACTCCAAATCACGAATTTTCGTTGATCCGAGGTAAAACCATCAACAATGTACAAGTGTAGATATTTGATGATTTTGTAATCATGCATGCTGTTCTTTTGTTGCTGCTTAATTTATTGCTTATAATAAAACCGTTCACTGTAATAAATATAGGTACGTCCATTGTTTTTCAAAATGGCCCACATTAAACATATTCTGGAAATTTGAAACACTGCTTTTGGCTGACCCTTGGGAGTCTCAGTCTTACAAGAAAAAGTCTACTGACAAATCTCCCCATCTGCTTTATTGATTTAGCTACTTGTGTATTTATTTATTTTCATTATCCTTTCTTTGCTCCCTAGGTAATCGAGAAACGATTGAGTAATGAGCTTCCTTTTATGGCAACAGAGAACATTATTATCTCCATGGTCAAAAATGGAGGAAACAGACAGGTAGGACTGCATTAGCCTTTTATGCTTCTTTCCCTTTAGTATTACAGTGGAACCTCCCGATTACGACACCTCCGAATAATGACAACCTCCTGATAACGACATTGACCCCTGGTCCCGATTTTTTTTCTATTTAAGATCAGTTTTAAAAAACCTCCAAATAACGACGCATTTTTGATAAAACCTCCGAATGACGACATCATTTTGGCTATTTTCGGCAGTTTTCATAGATATCTGATACTAAAAATACCGAGTATGAGTACTCAAAGTTTATAAAAACGATTCCTGCTTGAACCAATGAGAACGCAGCTTTTGAAACCGTGACCAACTGCTTCAAACACGCTGGTTTCTACAAGGACAGTGCCGATGTTCCAGTTCCAAACCCGGTGGCTGATGAGTTGTCTGCCATGTTTGAGTGCATAGATGACGTCGAGGTTACCCCCGAAGAATACGTAAACATAGACAAGGACTTGGCATCCACTTTTGAAGTGTCGGTTGATTCCATTGTCACAGATATTCTTGAGACAAAGACACCAACAACCGAAAATCAAGACGATGATGATCTTGACGGCGATGCTCCACTCCCTGTTGTGATGGCTAGTGAAGCGGTTATGGCGCTAACAACTCTGAGAACTTTTGCCATGCAACATGACAGCGGTGCGCAATTATTTGACATTCTCATCCCAATGGAGGACAAAGTATCTGCTATCATTTCCAGCACCAAACGTCAAACAGTGATAGAGGATTATTTCAAGCCAAACAAGTCTTGATGTTCATAACAAAATAACAAGGATGATGAACCTTTTTTTTACATTTTTAATGGATAGAGAGAAACAAAAATAAAAGTAAAAAAAAACAAAAAGAAACAAAACAAACAAACAAAAAGAAAACAAAAAAATAACCAAAAAAACCCAAACATTTTTAATGCGGCCATGTGTTCCGTAGTATTCAAACAGCCCGGATAAACTGCAGAGGGAAAATGGTACTATTGTGGCGTGGTTTATAAAAACTGGTCCCGCAGGCCTTACCACGCCCACTTTGTCCACCATCTTGGAAACCTCTAAATAACGACACCTCCGGATAACGACATAAAAACTTGGTCCCGTGGCATGTCGTTATCGGGAGGTTCTACTGTATTATTATTGACACTAATAAGGTTGTGCACTCGGTCATATGGGTATACAGAGTAATGTAGTGGTAAATCAAAGGGCATGGCAAAGGAAGTGTTGAGTAAGGAAATGTTTTAGAGGCTGAAATATTTTCTCTTTTAAACTTTTAATTCAGGATCAAATATAATGTTTGGATTAAGCAAAGCGGTGGAGCACTAAATAAAAAAATTTTCAGCCTCCATATTTTACTTTATAAAACTAATTTGGAGAAACATAAAATTTGAGTAAATAACATGTATGACAAATTAATGTTGACGTTTCAGGTTGTACTTTTATAAAAACAAATGATTTCACTTGTCAAAAAATAGATTAAATGGATTATATTTAGAAAAAAATAATAATAATAGAATGATATTGATTATTATTGAGTCATTTGAAAGATAACACTTGAGTGGATAAGGTATTGCACCAGCATCAAGTTGATGAGAGTCAGAGCTCTTCTTTTTCATCTTGCATTTTCTTTTATCAAGATATCAAGAAGCTTAGACTTTATCACTTTCTATGTGGCACAGCACGCAGCACTGTGACTGATGCATAGGTTATATCAGTTTAGTTTTTAATTAAATGGATGACGATAGACAAATTTACCCGTAAGAAGATGAATAAAGAGAATAATGTATATATTTTTATTTATTCATTTTTTAACCTTACTACATCACAATAAATTCATTAATTTTCAACATTCTTTGTATCAGGAGTGCCATGAGAAGATCCGATGCCTGTCAATTGAAAGTGCTAAACTGATGAAGGAGGAAGGAAAGGCTTGTGATTTGCTGGACCGTATTCGTAATGACCCCTACTTCTCTCGCATTCTTGACAAGCTTGATGCCTGTGTCGACCCCAAAACCTTTGTTGGGATGTCAGTACACCAGGTTAGATTCTGTTATATTTCTCAATCTTATTCAAGTTTTTATTCATCTTGACTCAAAAGTTTTTTCCTTCAAAAATATTCTGCAAGTGTCAAAAAAGGAACTGATACATTTTTCATTGTAAAAGGAAATTAAACAGACAGTAGCAAATGCTTGCTATCTGGATTTGACATATATGGCAAACTACATTCCATCAGATGGGTGGATAGAGAGGGGTAGGCCAGAAAAAAAAAATCTCGACTGCATTGGGATCGATAATGGTCTCTTTGCTTGTGAGGTAGTAGTTCTTTATCAACTGAGCTGTTGGTATCGCTTTTAATCACTTGAGTAAAAAGACTGTTGAAAGCACTATATGGATGCAGTGTTCATTCTTCATGTTTTCATAAGATCATAATATGTTACTGAAAAGATATGAGGATGGTTCGCTTGGAAATCAAGGTTTTGTCTTCATGCCATTAATTTATCACTCATAATACAATTTTTCATTTATACCCAACAAAATCCACTACCCCTCTCCCCCCCCTTCTCCATCCCTCTCTCTCTCTCTCTCTCTCTCTCTCTCTCTCTCTCTCTCTCTCTCTCTCTCTCTCTCTCCCTCCCTCCTCTCTCTCTCTCTCTCTCCCTCCCTCCTCTCTCTCTCTCTCTCTCTCTCTCTCTCTCTCTCTCTCTCTCTCTCTCTCTCTCTCTCTCTCTCTCTCTCTCTCTCTCTGTGCATCTCACTGTGTGTGTGTGTGTGTGTGTTGTGAAATGCATTATATCAAAGATCCCACATCATTTCAACTCATTTTTTACATGCACAAGAACACTAGGATGAACATAGAGCAAAAGGTTTGTTGTGATGGGCGATTGGCATACTGTTCTTTTTGCATCTTTCATACTTGAATTTGAAGTCCCCCACAAATCATCATATCATTGATTGAAGTGATCGAACTCATTTTGATAGAACCATTATTCTTCTGTAATTTGTAATATTGTATAAAACTCTTACTTTCTAATACCACAGTAAGAAACAATTTGGTAAATGCATCATGACATTATCTTGCAAAAATTATTAGTAGGGAATCAATAAATTGTGAAAATTAGTTTTTCTTTCTTTTTTTTTCTTTTTCTTTTCCATCATTTGCTTTCTTTTAAGAATTGTCCTTCAAACTCTCTTTCTAGGTGGACAAGTTCATGCATGATGAAGTGAACCCTATGCTCGAGAAATACAAAGACAAGATGACGGAGGCAGTTGCGTTGAACATCTAAGTTAACATAATCACTGTTTTGTGCTCAAGAGTTTTTAAAGTTTGCATTTAATTTTTTTTTTTTCGAATAAGAATTACTAGAGGAATGTGAAAATTTGTTGATTTCTTTCTGTTCTTTTTATTTAGTTATTCATTAATATTAGTATTTAAACAATTTATTTTGTTCCTTTTTGCGCATGCAGTGATTAATTGTGTTAAAATATTTTTTTTCGGTGCATGAATAATTTTAAAATGTGTACCTTTGTTAAACGCATGCACTAAAATAAATTGAAAAACTCATCAGTATCTTTATTCAAGAACCAACCTTCTTAGCCAGTGATAATAGTGCATGATAGTTTGGTTGTTTTGGTTTTTATGTTTTATCTTTGTGTTAAATTGAAAATAAAAATTGGTGCTGGGGGAAAGTGGGGGGGGGGGGGGGGGGGGGGGGGGGGGGGCGGCATTTTTAATAAATGAGTTTTTTGTTTGTGTTGTCCCTGAGATGATTGTTTTCTCAAATGCCAAGGTGATATTCAGTTAACGGCTTTCAAGTTGTGCCATGCGTGTCTTCTCAGCTGAATCTTTTGTTGTTGACTACCTCAGTTATAGATGAAATTTGTTAATGAATGATAATTACCAATTCGACATATTGGTAGTGTAGGTTACATTTACATCATCAGCAGTTATTAATGTTTTCTCAAGTATTTTCTCTCATTATGATTTTTATGTGGGAATACTCAAAAAGTGAGTTTGATGTTACTAGACTGATTTTTCTGGCCATGTCAGACTTTGAATAAATAGTACTTGCAGATTACAAAACTCAAGTTTTGTTTTGTTCGTTTTTGTTGTTGTTTTTTTTACTGCTTTTCTGTGAGTCAGTTTTATTATATATATGTAATGCCTTACTCTGAAAATCAAGTATCATA
This sequence comes from Berghia stephanieae, assembly GCF_034508935.2. Taxonomy (NCBI): domain Eukaryota; kingdom Metazoa; phylum Mollusca; class Gastropoda; order Nudibranchia; family Aeolidiidae; genus Berghia; species Berghia stephanieae. The sequence goes on along the minus strand of NC_088364.1, from coordinate 57,239,735 downwards.
AGTTTTGACCAGAAAAGTCGCCCTTCAAATATTGATCTTGTCAAAACTCTGAAACCTGGGACTTCACAGGTGAGGGTCATTTTAATTAATCGATATTTGAAGAATGAGTTATAGGGCCAAAACTTTAAATACATGTGTTTTCAGAAGATTGTAGTGTACCGATTGACGTCTCTTGCTGGCTGTCACTATTGTGTGTCCTGTGTTTAAAATGCAAAACCAATCTCTTTGAAACTTTTAGTTATCAGGACCACTCTAGCACATTTATTCATCAATAATTTTATTTCATGATGTCACCATTCATTTAAAAAAAATGATTGACATTCTATCATGCAACTGCAAAATCGAATAATGCAAATAACTAGATATTCTTTGAAGGAATATAGCGAGTACACAGTATATGACCAATCCATCAAATATACATTTGATGTCCAAAGGAATCACCCATGTTGTCTAAATGTAAAAAGTGATCAATATTATTGGCCAAAGACCAAAGAAAAAGGAAAAGCCAAAAATGGGGCTAAAATCTGGCTCTCTCTTAGAAATTAATAAAAAAAAAGAAAAGGTTATAATTCCTTTTGTCTTCGATAAGCATGAACACTGCCTTCTAACACATCTGTCAACACGACTGGCATGAGAAAAAAATGTTGATGTCAACTCCCATTTTCTTTTTTTTTTTTGGTTGTTTGTTTTTTGGTTTTTGTTTTTTTTGCTTGTTTCTTTTCTTTTCTTTTCTTTTTTTTTTTTCTTTTTTTTTTTTGGGGGGGGGGGGGGGGGTTGTTTATTTTGGGACAAAATTCTTGTCAAAGTTCGATTTAAGCAAACTCATAAGAAACAATTTATATATGCTCTCTTGATTATAAAAATTTCTACTGAACAATTGGAATACAATATACAGTGGAAACCACTTATAACAGGCCCGGTTATAACAGGGATTGGGTATAACAGGGATTTTTCAAATCCCAGTTTTTTACCTCTCTTTGTCTCTATTAAAAATTATCGGTTATAGCATGGCTTCACTTGAACCAAATCGGCTATAACAGGGACAATGCCTTGTCACACGGGAACAATCAAGAAGGAAAACTTTGTTGAAGACACTGTCATCAGGAAGTCAAGACAAACTTCAATCAAGGATTTCGTAAAAAACAATGACTATGATAAGGTCCCATTCAATTTCCCCTTTTAAATAATAAAAATGTAATATTATGTTCATTTTAAACAATTTTTGTCTGACTAAGGAGGGATAGTACCTTTGGGTGGGGGGCACATGCCTGAAGCCAATTGGTTCCCACTTGTCTTTTATTTCATTGATGAATAATAAAGTTTGAAATAAATAAAAAAAGGTAAAAAAAAAAAGAAGAAAAAAAAAGTTATATCTAGATCTATACATATATTATAATTTACATTGCGCACAATCCCTGTCGCATGCAGTTTTTTTGGCAAGGGAGGTAATCGATGTATTAGATCGCTTGAAAAAGTCAATTAATAATAATAATAATAATAATGTACTTTATTCATCCAAAAGGAAATTTTTGTACAGACGTATAAAATGCAGACAATGATACATACATAAACATAATATACGTAAATATAATGTGGTAAAGTAAAATTTGGTAATAGGTATATATTGTATAATAATATTGTAGGCTGTAAGAATAATTACATAGTGTAAATTAAGGGACATACACATTATAAAAGTGTAAAGATATAAATATCTAGAAAAGGTATATTGATGTCAACATATAAGAAAAAAAGATCAGTAAAAAGCTAAGAATTAGTTACAGTATAATACTATTTTGTAAATTGACCGAAAAATTACATAGTATAAATTACATGGCACGTAATGTAGAATAAAAAGGTCAATAGAAAAGTTGTAGTAAGCGATTTTATAAATTATTGATGTTTAAAAAATTGTGGGTATGGAGTAATTTTAAAGAAAAGGTTTCAAAGTTAAAACAGACGTAGACCAAAATTTATAAATTATTTTCCTTATTAAAAATTCTGCAACTGTAAGGTTAAAAGGATCGGAGGTGTCTTTCACTTTTGTCCGTATAGACAACAATCGGTCACTTCTGTTCGACTTAGTGATCTGAAGATTTAAAGGGTGAGTTGGATTATCTAAAATATTACAAATTTTTCTTAAGCAGTATTCTGAATATAAATCATTAAAAGACATGGATCCTGAAGTAAATGTATTAGCTCTTTAAATAATCCTGTCAAAGTTAGCTTTAGCTGAGCTAAGACAATTCCCCCCCCCCCGGCAGTAATACAAAAAGCCAAAACACTTTCTATGACAGATCTATAAAATAGCGTACAAAGTGTTTTGTCAATGTTAAGTTGGGACAATTTCCGTAAAAAGTACATTCTTTGATTAATTTTACTATTGATATAACTGGAATGTACGTCCCACCGTAATTTGTTGTCCATGGTGACCCCTAGATATTTGTATTCTACTACCTGTTCTACTTTTTCATTTTTAATAGTAATATGGTCTTTTGTATTCTTATCTTTTCTAAAGTCTATAATTAATTCTTTGGTATTACTAACATTCAATTCAAGATGGTTATTGTCGCACCAGGAAATAAATTTATTTATTTCTTTCTTATAATTTATTTCGTTATTATTAGTAATTAGTCCTTGTAGAGTTGTATCGTCAGCAAATTTAAAAAGGGGTATGTTTAAATCTGTGCTTTTACAGTCGTTTGTATAAAGTATAAAGAGCATGGGAGAGATTACACAGCCCTGCGGAGCACCAGTATTTATAGTTATGTATTGGAGACATTTCCTTTTACTTGTATATATTGTGTTCTATTTATAAGGAAGTCTAGCAATTATGTGCTTATTTCCCTTGTATTTCTGATGTAACAGGGTTCGGCTATAACAGGACTTTTGCTCTGGTCCCACCATCCCTGTTATATCAGGTTTCCACTGTACACTCAGCAAACCCCTTGAAAACCTGGACTTGTGATTTGATGTAATGGGGTAGAATCTTCTGACCACGACCTAGTGCACTCTTGTAACGTCCTTTACCCTACCCCCCCCCCCCCCCCCCCCCCCCCCACACACACACATCCCTTGTCTGTTTTCCTTTTCATGACTGCCTTTTGACTTTATCTTGAAATTAAATTTCTTGGTTCTGTCCTGGCACTGGTCGGAATCTTTGGCTGAGGGGGAAAGAGTCAGATGAAAAGTATTAGTTTTGGGAGATGATATTTTTTTCTCTTGTAAATCTTCTCTGTTATATGGTTAGAATTTTAGTTTTGAAGAACGTGTAAAATTTGCGGGAAAATAAGGCTTATTACGCACAAGCACTTTTTCATTTTAATGATTAAACTATCGCGCAAATTAAGTAAGGGCGAGACGAATATTGTGAGCCATCAACGGTCAAAATCGTTCCATTAAAATAGTCTGTAGGTGCACATAATATACATATAAGTAACTGTCAATGTCACCAGTGAGCATCTGTGGTTGAAATCACTGGTTGCAATTTTAAAAAAAAAACAACTTTAGTTTTTCTTTTTTCTTTTTTTTTTTTTTATTTGTTTTTTTTTTTTTTAACGTTTGCTGGGTGAAATTAGAGGAAACCGTGTTCAGGGTAGAAATTAGTTCGAGGAAGGGATGGAATGATAACAAAGAATAATAAGGAATAAATTCGGGACATTTGAATGAGTTATAAGAAACCGTTCATGGTTATTTGAAGAACCGTAAGAATCAAAATGTTGCCTTTGGTGGCGGTATGTCACTCAAGGATGTTGCAAAGCAAACAAGTTGCCATCACATTTCTACAATCGTAAAGTGGTGGAAAGTTATATTATTGCCTCTGCTTGTGCTCGTCCTCGGCGCGGCCAACACGATTGAAGGAGGGCCTCCGGTCAATCTTTCCTGTTGTAGGCCATACACAGGTCCAGTGATGCCAAAACTCTGGTTTTACCGGAAAAAAAAAAATTCAGTCTGAAGCAATAAATCCGGGTTACGTGCAACTTCCCTCAAACTCAAATGCATTTTGTTCCAATTCCAAGGTTACCCCAATCCCTCCCTCTCCAAATCATCTCTACCACCACCACCACATCATCACCACTGCTACTACTATTACAACCACGACCACCACATCATATTCACTGCCACTATTACTACAACCACATCGTCATCACTACCAATACTACTACTACTACTACCACCAAAACTACATCACCATCACTGCCACTACTGCTACAACAACCGTAATCACATATTCATCATCACTACAAACATCATGACCACACCGTCATCACTATTACTACTACTACAACTACCACGACTACTACTACAACTATGACCGTCACCACAACATCATCATTACCAAGAATGCTATTACAGCTACGACCACCACGTCATCATCACTACAAACACTACAGCCGCGATTACTTCAGCCACTACCACCAAATCATCGCTATTTTTACCACTACAACCACCACCACAGCACCACTACCACTACTACAACCACCACCGCGTCATCATCACTATCACGACTACTATAACCATCGCTACCACATCATCATCACTACCATACTTCAACTACAACCATCACCACATCATCATCATCACTACCACTACTACTACTACTACTACTACTACACCCACCACCACCACTACCACAACATCGTTATCACTACCACAATTACTGAAACCACCGCCACATCATCATAATCGCTTCCACTACTACCACAACCACGACCGCCACATCGTCTTCACTACAGCCACTGCCTTACTGAAAGTAAATTGTGATGACCAGAGTCCTATCAAAAGGGTAGCAAGCATTCTTTATGCCTATAGTTCCTTTCGGATCCATAAACCATAAAAGGATCTGGTCTGAAGGGACTACAATTCGATACACAGACGAACGCTTCACATCAATCTCCTGTTGCCTAGTACATACTTGCATTAAACTATGACGATCCAAGCAAAGGTTATCATTTATCCCCATTTGGACATGCAAGTCTGATTGATGAGAATAAAAATAAATAAATGAATAAATAACAGAGATGGTAACAATAATAAAATCCATTTTATTGTAACTCGGGTGTAATGAACATGAACGCTGTGCATTTATTTTCGGCCGCCCGAATCGGAATTATTGAATGGGAAACGGATAAAAATATTTATAACGTACGTAGCAGAAAAAAAAAAAAAAAAAAAAATTTTTATTCTCTATTGTCTTCTGGCACTTTTCTACTCACTTCATATCTTGTTGTTACCAACATAAGTGCCTGCTCCACTCACTTTTCTGAATTAAAAATTCACCCCATACACCGGAGCATACTCAATGTCTCAATCGTTTCTATGTTATATGTTTGTGATGAGAATATTGGCTATTAGGCTTAACTGCTGGTCAAAATTACTTCGCGATGGTGGTGAACGAATCGGCGATCTCAAGAAGTGGGTGAGAGAGGGATCTAGAAATGACTTTGGGTTTGAAACGAATATTTTTGTGTTCGTGGATAGCTCACACGGTAGAGCCACGCTCTCACCTGCCAGGCGGAGTTGTCGTACCAATAAGGTCGCAGGTTCAAACCCCACCACCGCCGCGAAAAAAAAAAAAAAAAAAATTTTTTATTCTCTATTGTCTTCTGGCACTTTTCTACTCACTTCATATCTTGTTGTTACCAACATAAGTGCCTGCTCCACTCACTTTTCTGAATTAAAAATTCACCCCATACACCGGAGCATACTCAATGTCTCAATCGTTTCTATGTTATATGTTTGTGATGAGAATATTGGCTATTAGGCTTAACTGCTGGTCAAAATTACTTCGCGATGGTGGTGAACGAATCGGCGATCTCAAGAAGTGGGTGAGAGAGGGATCTAGAAATGACTTTGGGTTTGAAACGAATATTTTTGTGTTCGTGGATAGCTCACACGGTAGAGCCACGCTCTCACCTGCCAGGCGGAGTTGTCGTACCAATAAGGTCGCAGGTTCAAACCCCACCACCGCCGCGAAAAAAAAAATTTTTTATTCTCTATTGTCTTCTGGCACTTTTCTACTCACTTCATATCTTGTTGTAGCAGAATTAGACTCTGGCTAAGATTTTCGGGGCGTGGGTCTACGATGACGAGGACCTTCCTTTATGTCAAGAAATCGTATTAAAGGAATTAAAGATGCCATCACTTATCAAACCAAAGGACTAAATAAACACTGAAGAATGTAGGTATCTCGGAGGCCTGTTTACACACTTCCATAAGTTTCCAAGGGAATCTACTCCCGTAATTTTCCTTCCATCAAATGGGTTTGTTTCCGTTTTACCAAGAAAAACAAAAATGGCAGAACGAGAGTCACAAGACACTGCAACGGTGTCAGGAAAGAATAATACAACAGGTATGATAGACTTATGCTTCGATCAGTTAAGATATAGGCGCTAAAGGCAATTTGCCTTTAATTTGTGCATTCTTTTTGATCTATCTTTACTCTTTCTGTTTTCTTTGTGTACCGCACTGTCTAGGCACTTCACTTGCACTTCAAGTGACTTGCATGATTTTGAAGTTGAAGAATTTTTCAAATTCAAACTGAAACGAAGGGTACTACCGCAAACTCGGGGACCCAAATAATTTTGGGGTTTTGGGACTGGGAAACTTTATAAAAAAATAATTTTGGGGGTTTGGGATTGGGAGGGGGAAACTTTTTTTTTTTTTTTTTTTTTTTTAAAGTCTCTCCCCTCCCAAAACCCCTACTACTAGAGAGGTGGGCCTTTGGCCTACCAACCTCCGCTGCACGTCCAACTCGCCTTGAGCATGCATTCACGTAAAATATAAAGATTTTTTTTAAAAACCTACCTCTGTTTCAAAAACTAGCATCTTTCAACTTTCTAAGAAACATTTTGATTTTTCAGAACTTTAGTTCGTTAAAAAAATACCGGCCAATCTGACCCGTTGGTCGAATGAAAACGAAATTTTGTTGTTTACACGGTTCAAAGGAAATGCCGTAAATAAGATTTCATGGACTTCCTGTGTTGTTTTTATAGTGTCACGTGACCGTTTTGAGAAATTTGTCGTCTGCTACAAATAATTAGACCGGTAGGGGGTAGATATTTTCGTTGGAGCAGAGAAAAAGTGAGTATTATTTCTTGGACTTGTAGAGAGGCCTAGGGTCCACCAGCAGACCAGTTGATTGAATGAAAGAGAAAAAGGCCTTTTTTATCCGCCGCCACCACCACCTTGAAAGAGTGGAGGGGGGGGGATGCATGCCGACGAGAGGGAGACGTGTCGATTGGTGACCTTGGTGACGTAAGAGCATCTCAAGGATGCTGGCAGTTGCAGTTGCAGGTGTTCTTAACCCCTTAACAGCGAAGCTAATTTTTTGCTTTTAGATAGTAGTTTGCTTTTATCTTTATTATTGTTAACGGGGAATACAGCGTTTCCACCAAGAGAGTAGTCAGACTATCGCAACTCGGACTTCAATTGTCTATAATAGTTTTGCCGTTACTTGTTTTTTGATGATAGAAGATTTGGTGTTAGGTCAAAGATCGAATTTCGCCGCTAAAAGGTTGCATTGCTACTGGGTTTGCTCTCCCCCCCCCCCCCCCCCCCCCCCCCCACCCACTTTTTTTTTCTTCTTTTTTTTTCACCTTAATATTGTTGATTGCTGCTATTCCTTTTTTATGATTAGCAAGTGCCGTAGGAGTCTCACAGGATGCAGGAGTACTGCAATTAACCCTTTGCCAGTGACACTGATTTTTTTGTTTTTCAAATAATAGTCTTCATTTATATTATTTTTTAACGCAGAAAAAAAAACGTTTCCACCATAAGAGCAGTAAGAATATTGATAAAAAGCGCTTTGAGCACGTTGGGTGGATATTGCTCTATATAAAAGCTCAAGTTTTTAAATTGTAATTTGTTTTTTGTCTTTTGATGAAAACGGTAAGATTTTATTTTTGGTCCAAGTAAGATTGATATTCGCCTTTAAAAGGTTAAGTTTTGTTTTTTCAGTTTTTTTGTTTTGTTTTTCAAATGCGGATACGTTGCTTCTTCCTTTTTTTCCTCAACTGGCAAGCTATCGCTGTACTTACCCGCATGGCTTGCACACACAAAAGGATACATCTAGGTCACAATACCTTACATCGAGGTCACAAAATCAGACAACTAGGTCACACATCAAGACATCTCTGTTTCGTTTGTTCCAAGATAGCAAAACAAACCAGACGTCTTGGAGTTCGAAAGAGCTTTCCATAAAATATTTGGTATTTGCAAGACCCCCAGAAACCAATTCCCTATACAGCTCTTGTGCACGGTTACTTATGACCTTGATTTCTTTCGTACCCACCCCCAGAATCCCACTTATTGTGTGTTATAGGCAGAACATAATAAATAGCTGGGCTGCCACATACGTGACTAAATTGGCCAAAGAGAGAATCTATACTTTGGCATTAGACACCCATTACCTGATGTCTTGGTTTTTAATCCTAGCCTAGTGAGAGAGAGAAAACAAAACAATCATACATGTATCTGCAAACAGCAGAACGTTTTCATTTTACATTGAGATGGGAAGGGGGAGGGATAACACTATGACGAGAGAGAGAGAGAGAGAGAGGAGAGAGAGAGAGAGAGAGAGAGAGAGAGAGAGAGAGAGAGAGAGAGAGAGAGAGAGAGAGAGAGAGGTCGGCGGGGGGATGGGGGGATAGTAAGGGGGAATGGGAAAAGATGAAAGAAACAATGGGTTGCCTGATGACGTAGATCAAAGGATTGTTACAGCGGTGTTCACGGTGCGTACTTCGTGATATTTTAACCTTTTACAGTGACACTGATTTTTTTTCTCCAGATTGCTTATGCAGAATAAATCGTTTCCACCAAGAGAACAGTAGTAAGAGTATATTTCGACTCGGGCTTCAATTAAACTATAAATCGCAAAGCTTGTCTTTTAATGATAACATTAAGACTAAGATCTGGAGTTTGGAGAGTGTAAGATGGAATCTCGCCATTAATGGTTAAAATTGTTTTTATTAAAAAAAAAAATTCACACACACACACACACACACACATACACACACACACACACACACACACACACGAGCAGAATGTTGCAACGGTAAACCGGTTTACGTGTACATAGATCCTGAGGCTAGATGCCCCGTTACCGTGTACGTAGGCACTCCCCAAAAAAAAAGGAAGAAAGAAAGAGACACACACACACATACTCACACACACACACACACACACACACCACACACACACAGTCTCGCATCCTCTACGAACTAATTTTGCGCACCAATTTTTACTGCACTTATGCACCAAATTGCATACCTATCTAGGGACACTTTTTTCCGTATCTTTTCTCAATAAACTTTTTAAAAAACCTTTGTTTTGCGTGGCAGGCGGCTGGCACTAGGGGGCACCAACCACTGAATCAGACGAAAAACACACACGATTTAGCGAGGAATGAATCATGAAAATATTTAGGATATAATTTCAAACACAACTTTTGATATTCATCAAGGATTATCTAGTACCGAATGTTTTTTGATAGAAAACAAATGTATCTTCAAATCTAAACTGCTTTTGACGGTAAGCGGTAAGTTTTTTATTTATTTTTCTGTCCAAACGAATGATTTGTCCTGGTATAGAAGCTAAGTATTGGTAACACCGGCGCAGCTCTCTAGATACTACTAGACGGTCTAGACTTTTTTTTTTTAAAGTTTGGGAGACCTTCCATAAGCTACTACATTCCAAGTATTTTTGGGTTTGGGAGGGGGGAAACTTTTTATTTTTTAAAAGTCTCCCCCCTCCCAAACCCCCTACTCTAGAACTTCTACTTCTAGTAGGGGGTTTGGGAGGGGGGAGACTTTAAAAAAAAAATCCCCCCCCCCTCCCAAACCCCCGACTAGAACAAGAATACTTGGGATGTAGTAGCTTATGGAAGGTCTCCCAAAAGTTTCCCCCCTCCCAAGCCCCCAAAATTATTTGGGTCCCCGAGTTTGCGGTAGTACCCAATGAAGTGCCTTAGGGCTTAGGCTTATTATTAGGCTGGCTCTATTTCTCCGAATGCTCAGGAAAATAAACTTGAACTTGAACTCTATTTCTCCGAATGGTCGGCTAACCTCCAGTAGCTGATGGGTTACGGACGTGAGGTCGCTGCAAAATTAAATGCTCAAACATAGTGGACATGGAATTCTCACGAATCATCATGCTAGATCTAGCGTTTTTTAAGCATATTGTTGACAAAGACAGATTTTATCCAACAAAAAAAAAAGACAGAGCTCCCAAGCACTGGCAAAAGAATACCACCTAAATGTATACAAATTCACCATTCACAAAGACACTCTCGCAAATAACCCAAAAAAAATAAAATCTTGAGAAAGGAAACCGTTCGGAGAAATAGAGATCAAGTTTATTTTTCCGAGCATTCGGAGAAATAGTCTCTTCGTTTTTATTATTATTATTATTCATGTTCATATTTGCAGAAGTCTACTGCGAATAGTGATTTCACGGTGGAACCACTATTCCCAGTAGTAGAAGTAGAAGCGCCCTCCCGTCTCTGAAAATTAGACTGCTGATATTCGGACTCGAGTCTGAATAGTCTCCCAGGGCTATTCGGTCTCAAATTCCAATGCACATGTGCAATCAACAGATTATTCGGACTCAGTCTGAATAGTCTCCCGTGGCAGTATAGTTTTTTATTTTATTTTAAACAATAAATTATTATTGATAATTTCATAAAATTAATGCAAATCAAAATTACGATTTTAGCAACTATCAACAGGTAGTCTAAATTCGCTTTATTTGACAAGAAAGACAAACGCATTGATCAATTAGAAGTCCAGACAGAAATTAAAAAGAAAAGAGTTAAAACTCTTCAAAAGTAACAAAAGTCAGTCAAACTGACTGTGGTATAAATGAGCTTTTCTAACAACGAAACACGGTGTCCATATAAAATCAGGGCGAAAATATATCATTTAAAAATTACATATGATGATAGTGAGACAGACAACAATCCTTCTAGTCCAAAGTAGGGGTATGAGCTGAGTCAGTGTGATATGGGCAAAACAGAATTTCTTCTGAACTCTTTTTCTATTTCTTTTTCTGTTCCACCCACATTTTGTCATCCTCCCATCTGTATGTGTACGTACATTGGAGTTTGAGTCCGAATAGCCATGGGAGCCTATTCAGACTTGAGTCCTAATTGCCACTTCGTTTTGTTACCTTTAAGCTTTAATTTTTTTTTATTACAGTGGAGTGAAAAAGGTCATTATTGTCATTCATATTATTTGTTCCTCGTATTATTTCTCAATAACACTTTTAACTCCCACTCCCCTCACCCTCTCTCCCCCCTTCCCCCCCCCCCCCCTCCCCCAAAAAAAAAAAAAAAGATATGCCTAGTCCAGATCCTCAGCAAAACCCAGTGCCACCACCAGCCAATGTTGTTGAATTGTGTCGAGAGACTTTCCAAAAAACAGCAGAATATTTACAAGGAGAATTGGATGGTAAGACAATATTATTATTCATTTTGGTATAGAGCAGAATGTGGAATGTCATAAAATATTTAGTGTGACATATTACATTGGTTTTTGGAAAAGAGAAAAGCATTAGGCCTTTGGCATGTTAAATGTTGCAAAAGTAAGGAGAAAATTTGTGTAGAGTCTTCGATTCAAGTAAAGAATTACTGATATAAAGTACTATAGTTCTCTGCTTGGGTTTGTTAATTAAATTTGTGCTCTTCTGAGGTTTTCATTATCGCCACGCTGTACTGTGGCAAGCAACCATTATTTCTACCCATTTAACAGTTTACTTACTTGCTATATTTAGGGGAGCTTTAAATTTCATCCACAAGCTCTTGGTCTTAAAATATGCACAAACGTCTTATCTACGTATGAATGCAATAGGCCAGTTATTTTTTAAATTACAAATTTTAATTTTTGTTTCTGTTTGGTTTTTGTTTTCCTCTTGGTTGGGCCATCTTTCCAAGAAGTCAGCTTAACATGCAACATTGCATAGTAGAATTGAACAATTTTCACTGTCTCTTCACAGGCACGATAGAGGATTACAAGTTGTTGGAAAAAATGAACCGTGTGTCTATGACCAAATATTCTGAGATGAAAAACATTGCCCTCAGTATTAGTGGTGCATTGAATAACCTCAATGACAAATGTGAGTAGTTATTTATTTTTATTATGTGGAATTATGTGGCTTATTAATATTACCTGCCAGTTTTAGATTCTTGAAATATACAGCGTACAGAGCTTTGTTTTAGTTTCTTGGTGATGATTTTAGAAATCTTCCTGGACTTTTTTATTTTGATACATACTGATATTGTGCAACAGTGCTCATGGTTTTGCGCGAAAATCTGCGATTTTGGAGTCAAAGGAATTACCTCCTTTTAAAACTTAACCCCCCCCCCCCCTTCTCCCAAATCAATGTGTATTGGCAGTGATAGAGTTGATGTGTGATGGAACATCCACTCTTCAAAAGTCAGCTAGAATATCAATGATAATTTATCATCTCAATTGCTCTAAAGCTGGGAGTTAATGCATTCAAAATGGTGCTTATTGGTAATTGTTAACTCTTTTTTTTTTTACGTTTTGTTAACATCAGCACTGGTGGAAGTGTAAAATGATTATTTCTCTGAAAACCAACATCCCTTGACATGGTAAGAAGCGTATGAATTTAGGTTTTATCTGTTTGGCTTTACAACTGTTTATTGCTAATTACTCATGCAGCAATTTTGTGATTTAAAAGAGAAATTATTATAGGGAATTATTACTTTTGAGTTGAATAAATTCCTGCTCGCAGGAAAAAAAATGATCAAGACATTTAATGGAGTAAGTGTGATTTTAGCATATTTTAAATGCATTTTAATACTAATACTTCTCAATGAAGAAGAAGGAGGAGGAGGAGGAGGTAATATTCCTGACCCAAAAGGTAGAGAGCCTACTACAGGGAAAATACTATTTCTATTTTTATTTTCAGACAAGAGTTTGCAGCCCTACTTAGAACAAATAGATGACATAGAGCAAGGTGTGGAATCCCTGGAGAAAGCAGCCTACAGTCTTGATCAGTACTCCAAACGATTAGGTTGTTCAAATTGTTGTATTTATAAGATATATATTAATGTGTTAGATTGTTATTTTAGCAATCTCATACGTGGAGTCATTACTCAGCTTTAGATCGAACGGAAACGTTGCTAGTATCATTTTAGAGACTTGAGTTTTACTCATGACTCTTTTAAGGCTCTTTTACAATCATTCGTATTGCATATGGTTAAATATCAAAGGTACCAAATTTTTATAATAAAATGAAATAAGTTGAGACAGGCTTTGACTTAAATTTTGGAAATGTTTTAATTCGAAATCTGTAAATCTATAATATTTTTACTATCCCATTTTTTCCTTTTCCCTGGAGCTGAAATGACCTAAACGTGTCACAAGTGCTGTAAAACCCCTAAAAACAAACAAACAACATTGTTTTAAGAAATGCCTAATTCCTTATGAAAGTCTTGTTTCTTATCCATGCTGTTTATTTTTTTTCTTTTCTTTTCAGAGGCAAAATTTAAAGCACTGGAAAAGAGATGAGCAAAAGTGAAAGCAATCCACACGTATCTGGTAAAATAAGTTGTAAGCTTTAACAGATTCGGCGTGTAATTATGTGACTGGATCTGTAGTGCAACTTTTGATTATAAAAATGAATGGATGTGATTTGTGTAATGAGTTGGTCATTTACCTAGCAGTTTTATGACGTACTATTTTTCTGATGTATTGATGAGAGGAAATCAGCATCGTAATAACATAACTACCTGCTTGAAATAATAAAATCCAACAAATTCAAGTGTTTGTAAACCTATACTGTGACTGTGTGTGACTTTTTGATAATAGTAATAGCAGAATTGACATTCACATGGATGACTCTCAGGATCTACATCTGTTCATTTTTAAACCAGCCCCTTTTGTTGTGCTTTTTCTTTGATGCTTGTGAATGCAAGTTTACATTATTTTGATTTTTCCCATTTATCTGGTGCTAAAACGACATGGCAGTGTTGCAAGTTCGTAAAACCCCTATAAACAAATAAATATAAATAAATATTTGCCATTGATCATTTTCGATTTCAGGCTTTGTTTCTCTGTGAATGTCATTTGTGACTAATCGTCTCAAAACATTATTATTTCATGGTGAACCAGATCCCAAAAAGTGATATTAAAGTTAAAATGACACTAAATTTGACCTTTTAGTTTTTGTTATTTGAAGAAACGATATCTTTCGCTCTTAATTAAGCATACCAAAAATAAAAATAGTCTTTCAGATGCATTTAACCCATGGAGCAGTAGTTTATCCCAGTTTCCGTAGCGTGCAACATAGAAAAGTTTATCACAAAGTACTTTCTATCTACCAACTCTGACCCAGCTACCCAATCATTTTTGTGTGCGTGTGTGTGTGTGTGTGTGGGGGGGGGGGGGTTGTAAATCTCAATTGCATCTGAGAACGAACAGTCTTAGCACATGAAGTAAGTGCTCAACTAACTGAGCTATTTGGACCCCCCAAAAAATAAAAACCTAACTCAATTTTCATCTCTTAGATTATCAATTCCATTTTAGCACTGAAATCAATCTGACATGATACCATTTTAAAGCAATTCGTCACCATTTATTTCTATAGCTATGCTAGCATTTATTGAGTAGTTTCCAGAATCTGGAATGAAAACATTAGAGGTGACTGTGATATATTTGACTGGTGAGATTGCGAGTGAGAGATACAATTTGTGACATTTGTGGTATTGTCTGTTACACGATCCCATCATTGGATCAAATTTTTAATTTAATTACCAAATTTCGTTGATATTATTATATTATGAATTGTATACATATATAGCACATTTGTATAAGTTTATAATAGAAGTCTTGTTTGTGTCAGTTAAATATGTTTACTTTTGAAAAAAAAAAGAAAGAAAGAAATTGAAATTTTTACTTTTGCTTGTATTAGAATCAATAAGTGAGTAGCTCAGAGATAAAATACATTGGTTAACATCTGTATACCTATCTCTTAGTATCTCTTAGTTATAACATTACCAGATAATTAATGACACAAAAACGTGGCCGGGAAATAAGAGTTTTGCACGGTATTGTATGAATAAATTTTCCCAGTTGTGTCAATTTGTTTTTGTTTTGTATCTTTTGTTCTTTCGTATTTTTTCTTCATTAGAGACCATAATTCTCAAACAGACCCCTACCTATGGTTGGGGTTCTTGACTTCCCATCCTGGGCAGTAAGGTTACTTACTGTGTCTTCTATACCCCTAAATGTTTCCAACATGCTTTCTTATTTTCTCTTGAGTAAGATTTACCTGTTTTTGTCCTTTCCCTGGACAGAGTTCTTGGCTGATGTCAAATGTTTAGTTATGGTTTTGGGAAATGATATATTTTCCGTTGTAAATCATCTCTCTGTTATGTATTGTTCTATTTGTTGTTTTGAATGTATAATGTAAGCATTTGATTGTGTTCCTGGTAGTCAAATCCTCTGCTTGTGCCTGGATGAGACTTTTAGGTGATCTTGGAAATGACATCTGCTCCTCATTTGTACCATTCCCCTTTGTCTTACTTTTCTTTTGTGCTTTTAATTGTAAATCTATAATTTTTTTTCCTATCATTTTTTTCTTCCTTTTTACTGGCGCTGAAATGACCTAAATGTGTTGCAATCACCATAAAACCCTTATAAACAAACAAACAAAACAGACCCACCCCCTCTTCTCCTGCTGAAGGTAAAATGAATGATTTTGGGCTTTTTCTTTTTTCTTCTCGTGTGAACAATTATTTTATTATAAAGAAGACCTTTCCATCATGTGCCAAATGCTCAGAATCCTCGACAACTTTTAAATCTTATTTGTGTCTTCAATAAATTGAATTGTTTTTGTACTTTATTAGCTTTTTTACCCTTGTGTCAATAATACTACTATCTTATGATTTCTTTGGTGGATGGAATTCCCCTTAGTCGAGGCAAGGATTAGGCATCACCGGTGGATGGAATTCCCCTTAGTCGAGGAAAGGATTAGGCATCACCGGTGGATGGAATTCCCCTTAGTCAAGGCAAGGATTAGGCATCACCGGTGGATGGAATTCCCCTTAGTCAAGGCAAGGATTAGGCCTCCCCGGTGGATGGATTCTTCCCTTGTTAAAGCCTTGTTATCCCTTCCATCTTTCTAAACCATTTGTCCTTTCCAGGTGGTTCTGTGTTCTTGTTCTGGAATTAGAATGTGACTATACTATTCGGTTACCCTTGTCCATCTTTTGCAGAAACAGAAACAGTTATAGGAATTCATTTTTAAAAATGTTTTTGTGAGACATGATATTTTTTTCTCATTTAAATCGTCTCTCCACCATATATCCGGTCACCATGAGTTTCGTTTCTTTTGTAATAATTTAAGAAGAGCATCCCTCTAAGCAGAGATGCTGTCTCAGTGTCATATTCAAATGTTGTTGCTTGAAGCTCGGAGAAATAAATGACAATATGAAATTGAATGTAAGCTTCAATTTAATTATGAAATCAGATAAAATGGACATTTCGGGCTTCCCTTTTATCAACAAGCAGGATGAATGAAACCCTACAGATGAATGAGATAATGTGGTAGTGGCGTTAACAAGGTGATGTTAACAAGGTGTTGTTAACGCCACTACCACATTATCTCATTCATCTGTAGTGTTTCATTCATCATGCTTGTTGATAAAGGGGAAGCCTGAAACGTCCATTTTATCTGTTTTCGTAATTAAATTGAAGCTTACATTCAATTTCATAGTTATTTATGTCTCAGTGTCAGTGTGGGACTAATGCTAATACATGGTTTCAGACTAAACACAAGGATGTGTTTCAGTTGAAATGTCTCAACCACATATGATCTTCTAAAACTGAATTGGCACAGATCGTAACAAGAACAGAAAGGTTAATGGTCTTTATTTGCAAAAGTTGGGTGAGTCTTAATGAAAACCATTGTCCCAGAGCTCATATCAGTTATCAGCTGTCCAACAAATTAAAGGATTTATATTATAACCTTTTGATTCTGAGTAAGTGATTTTTAAAATTACTTTTAAATAAGTCATATTATTGGGATCTCTCCTACTAACACCGTCACATGAAGCAGCAGTGAAGCTCTTGATAGAAGCTAAAATAAAAATATTATTTTTATCAACTTTTTTTCCGGTGCCATCTCTTAGGTAGAGGTCGACTTGAAATGGTGCGCCACTCTTCTCTGTTGCATTCTTCTTTGCTACATTCAGCTGCAGAGTCCACTCCAGCCTTTCACATCATCCATCCATGTTCTTGGTTGTCTGCCCTTTGGTCTTCTGCCTTCAACTTTGCCCTCTAAAATATCTTTTGTAATGGAGTTGTGTCTTTATTTTTAGCAACACATTTTAGAAAATTGAAAAAAAAAAAAAAAAAAAAAACCAGACATGTATCCTTTAAAAAAAAGTCTAAGCGTAAACTGAAATTTGAGGAACTCCACTTGTTCATTACTGAGATAAAGTTGTTTTGCTTTGAGTTTAGTTTTGTTTGATTATATTTTTTGTCTATCCATATTTTTTTTCTTCAACGAATTTGAAACATAGTGTAAGATGTGACAAAACTACAGGCATAATTTGCTTTCTGGATGGACCAAGTACACTTGTACTCAACGGGTGATGAAAAATCCTAGGATGCCGAAAAACATGCCACTGACTGGTGTCAAGCATATTTTATGAGGGATGACTTTTTTTTCCCCTGTAAATTATCACTTGGTTAGATATCTTGTGCTCATGTATAAATTTATATTAGGTGTGTATTTTAAAAAATTAAAATGGTTAGTAATGATACAGTGTGTATTTCCATTTTCTGCAAAGAACCAGGTGAGGCTGGGATTTTTTCTCAGACTAGGAGAGTAACATTTCTACTTTCATTTACGCCTGTTCTCCGTTTTATCTTAACCTGTCATCTTACTTTTCACAGCTCTTAAATTAAATGGGCAATGTATGTTGCAAACGCTTTAAATAAGAATAACCAAGGGATATTACCCATTCATGACAAGTACAATTGTCATCTATCACAGGGTTTCGTCCCCTGTCACTTATGGAAAGATTGGTTCCGGCCATAGATAACACAGGACTCCTTGTAGTCTGTGGTCCGGCTTGCTTTGTAGATTAGTCGAAAAGGAGGGGAGTGGGTTCCTGGAACTGGAAGGGTCTTTCTGCTATTCCTATATTATATTGTATATATTGCCCCTTTCAAACAGCTCTCAGGCCTAAACTTAGACGACTGTTCCATTATAGAGAAAGTCGGGTGGGGTGATATTTATATTTCTTTGTAAGGGCCTGTTCAAGTATATAATTTTACATCCCAGAAAGGGAGGGAGGGGAGGGAGCGGGCTTTGGCTGCTCTGAGAAAGGAGGGGATGGGGAGAGGGGCTTGGTCAAATGCAATATTTCCATTTTTGTGAGATGAGCAACCCGTTGTTTATTATTTGACTATTTCCATTTACAGAAACACTTAAGATTTATAGGAAGTTCTTTATATAAAACAATAAAATAAACCTTGTAATAGTTTCTGTTACTTTTAATTTAAAGTGTTTTGTCATTTTAACCATTTAATTATGGCGTAACAACGAAATTTATCAACTTTACAGTCCGCGGCACTCTGGAAAAAATCAACAATGTTGATAAAGGAATGCAGGACTTATATTGGACAGGGTACAGGGCTGGTACCATAGATATTGAGAATGTAATTAAAGGGTTGAATGGAAAATCGTGACGACTACATGTGCTTCAATGGGAAGTCTAGATTGACTTATTTTTAACACCATAAAACCACTTCCTGAGCCTAACACCGGCTGCAGGACTTATTTTTAACACCATAAAACCACTTCCTGAGCCTATCACCGGCTGCAGCAGCCGCAAACCCAGCTCCTCCAGCCTCATCAAAAGCATATCTGCTTGAGACGAGCTGACTGGGTGTGAGTTTCTGACCTCCCATAAAGGGCAGGGAGGCACTCACGGTGTCTTCTATCCCCTATATATCTGTTTTCCAACATGCTTTCTGTTTTAGTTTTGGCTGGGTGGGGTTCCTTACCTCCCATAGTAGGCAGGGAGGCACTCACGGTGTATTCTATCACTATCACCTATACAACTGTATATCTGTTTTCCAATATGCTTTCTGTTTTAGTTTTGGCTGGGTGGGGTTCCTTACCTCCCATAGTGGGCAGGGAGGCACTCACGATGTCTTATACTTATATCCCATATAATATATCTGTTTTCCAACATGCTTTCTGTTTTCGTTTTAGAATGAGATTCCTTGGGGTTTTTTTTGTTCTTCTTCTTCTTTGGCACCTGTCACTCAAAAGTATGGCAGACACCGACCTGTTAATATAGAATGACTTGGTTTTGTAATGATTCCCTTTCCAAGGCACCGAATTGATCTTTGATTGTTACAAGGGCCATTTAAACTTTTCACTCAAACAAAGCCAAACTGACTCTATGTATGTTTTGCACAATTCAGTGTCAGGTTTGATTATTTTTGACCAGCTGGGGATCACCTTACTCGATCGATAAATTCAATGTGTTGTTTAAACAAAGCTAAGACATGTGTTTTGTCAGTGTAACTCAGAATATCGTTTCGATAGTTCTCGTAATATGTAAATCTTGACATTATTTTACAAATTTTTTTTTCATAAATTTTTTTTTAGCTATTGGAGGCAGTTCTTTTCGGTTCAGTGTTAGAATTAGGATGAGGACTTTTGGTTTTTCGTGAGTTTGTTAACTGTAACAAATAAAAATAAAATAATATCTTGAGTTGTTTATCGTTTAGCCGTTCCGGTTTGACACTCTTGCACTATGCTTATAAAGTAAAAAGAAATTCTAAAGGAAACCTACAGATAGCCACCTGTTCAGCGCACCTGTGAGAATCATTTTTACATTTCCTGTCGATGAACTCGTGATTGTCACAGTTCCAATCACCTTCGGTCACTGTTGTCAATATTCAGTGTTTGTCGCTGTTACCCAAATTTCTTCCAAGTCATCCTGCTTTCTAATGGTTTACAAAATGAAACTTACTGTTAATGTTGACTTTAAAAAAATGCTATTACAGTATCACGCAAAGTTGTTGATAATTTGATTTTTTTTTTAGCTCAACGAATGAGAATCAAAATAGCGAAAATAGACTCTTGTTCAAGACACATGTTGTGGGGGACATTTCTAATTCAGTCTATCAAAGTTGTCTACAATGAATAACAGAACCCAACTTCATCAAGAAAAAAAACCCTGTTCATTCAGTTTTTTTTTTGTAAGCTATGTATGTTATGATCATAATCATATGGATATTAAAACTAATTGCTGTAATTGGCTCTACAGCTGTTCGAGAACACTTATTTATCTAAGAAAAAATAAATCAACTGAATTTGATTCTCAAAACAGAAACAAATTTGTCAAAGTTTAAAATTATGGGAATGCTAAATGTATCTGCTGGCCAAAATATTATTACATTCTAATTTTCTATAAACGAATTCGAAATAAAATCCTCGTCTGAAACGAACAATAGACTGATTAATATTTTAAGTCCTCTTTTCTCCCTTATTATTCTTTATAAACGTTTCGTCCATATAACCAAGTCTATAAAACAAACGTGCACTGTCCAGTTGAGTTTGTCATATTTAAAAGTACATTAACTTACAATGTGATAAAGATGAAATGCAAAACCCCGCTGATTACACTGTCGTATTCTGAAAAAAAAAAACAAATAAACAAATTAAAAATAAATAAATGAATTAAAAAGTTTGGCCAAAATACTCGTCCTTCAAATATCGATCGATTAAAATGACCATCATTTTGTAAAAAAAAAAACCTCTTAAAACTTTGGATTTCAAGGAAGCCTCAGGTTTGAGAGCTTTTGACTTGGTGGGCATTATTTTAGTCAATGGTTGTTTGCAGGACGAGTTTTTGGGTGTTTTTTTTACCTCCCATAGGGGACAGGGAGGCACCTACCATGTCTTCTAACCCCCTATATCTGTTATCCAACTTGCTTTCTGACTTTGTTTTGGACTGAAATTACTTGCTTTTGCCTTGGCCTTTGCTGGGAGGGTAACAGTCAAATATATAGTTAGAGTTTTGGGGATGATATTTTTTCCTTGTAAATCATCTATCTGTTATCTTATTTTTTTGTTTTACATACTATATATATGATCTGTAAACATCTGAGTGTGTTCTTGTTGGGGCCTGTGCTTGTGTCAGGATGAGACATTTAGGTGATCTCGAACTAAGTAGCCTTCTCTTGGAATTTACACCTGTTTCCTATTTTCGAATCAATTCCCCTTTGTCTTACTTTTTCTTTGGTGCTTTAATTATAATTCTAGAACTCTCATTTTATTCATTTTTACTGGCGTTGATATTGCTTAAGTGTGTTGCAAGCGCTTTATAACCCTTAAAAACAAATTAAAAAAAAAAAAGGACGAGTTTTCTGGCCAACATTTTAAAACGTTTTTTTTAGAATGAGTACGGCAGGATTCTTTCAACATTTTCGCCTTTGTTAAAGTTGGTCTAGTTGTCCTAGGGTTGGTGTCAGTGGTCAGCATTGATTAACGAGTATTTGGCTCGATG
Organism: Berghia stephanieae; assembly: GCF_034508935.2. NCBI lineage: Eukaryota > Metazoa > Mollusca > Gastropoda > Nudibranchia > Aeolidiidae > Berghia > Berghia stephanieae. Next base: position 57,218,179 of record NC_088364.1, on the reverse strand, counting down.
ACGATTGTTAGGACTAGATTGATAGGTCTGGATGAGAAGAAAAGTAAACACAACCTCATCGAGTGTCAGAATCATTAATCTTCTACAATGCTGTACAAAGACAAAACACGATTTTCTCATTTTGGCCAGAAGTACTCAATGCAATTTTCGATATAATAAGATGGCCATTACTCGTCAAAAACGGTTTCAATCTAATATTCTAATGGAATCTCAGAATTTAGACTTTTTGTCGAGTTGAATATCCTTTAACTCATTCGAAATTTAGAGTAAAATATTTTTCGCCATAATGATAAAATGGTATTGATTTAGTATTCAACATAGCAATCCCCCTACGGATGTGCGTAGTTAAATCTGTGATCTCTTGTCCATAACCGACAGGCAACATTGAATAGTAGGACAAAGGGCGATAAAAATATGTCTTGATATAATATATTATCGTCAAAAATTAACGTTCTTTGCTTGAGTCACCTGTCATCAGTTTTGAGATGATGCAGAACAATATTATTATTATTTACAAGTGGATATTTATAGCCTTCAAATCCGACAAAGGTGGATTGCTGGTGGTGAATCATCAATGCCAGTTCAGCGTATTATTCACTATACATGTGCTAAATGTCACAAGCCAACAGAAACATTTAATGTAGGAAAAGACATCACGCCTGTTTCCTTTTTTCCAACAGAGATACTGGGTGGGGTTCCCGACCTCCCATTGTGAGCAGGGAGGTACTTGCTGTGTCTTTTATCCCCCTGTTTCTGGTTTCAAATACATAGCTTTTTTTCTTTGACTTCGAATGAGGTTACTTAAAGTTGTCCTTACCCTGGCAAGAGTCCTTGACTGGGAAGGAAACAGTCGAATGTATAGTTATAGTTTTGGGAGATAATATTTTTTCCCTTGTAAGTTTCTCTCTCTCTCTCTCTCTCTCTCTCTCTCTCTCTCTCTCTCTCTCTCTCTCTCTCTCTCTCTCTCTCTCTCTCTCTCTTTCTTTCTTTCTTTCTTTTTTTTTATTTCTTTCTTTCGCGTTTTTGGACTGACCAAGACGTCTATCCGAGGGAACAATAATACGATGTATAATGCAAGTAATAAATGGACCGAGAGAAGTCATAAGTAATTCACCTCCGTGCTTTGGAAACCATTGACACATTATGATGTCTGTTGGCAAACTTCAGTTGATTGATAATGCTATTCAACAGTTCAATCAACCTATAAAACAATCAAATTCGTATATCAAACAGATAAGCCTTTTGTCTGCCTCAAGTAGACTCGCATACTACGTACTTGTTCATTCATCATTATAACCGTGCATTCCACAGACATGACTCAATTTTTGTGCTTTTAAGGAATATTTTTTAAAAGAAAAAATAGAGCACCCAAAGCACTGTCCAAATTACTTACACTGATTGCTAGCGAGGGTCCCGATGGTTCGGTTGGCAGAGCACTCGATTCACAATCAAAATGGGCCAAAATCAACCTACCTACCTACCTACCTACCTTCCTACCTACGTACGTAATACATACATACATCATACATACATACATACATACATACATACATACATACATACATACATACATACATACATACATACATACATACATGTAATGCTCATAACCTGGCTAAAACTTTAACAATTGTATTTGGAAAATATATAGATTTTTAATGTGCAGGTACATTAAAACTTAGAATATGAAACGAAATACGTTGAATAATTGAAATCCAATATGTCGATCAAAGAAGTACTTAATAAAAATACAGTTCTTTGAAGCTGTGATTATTTACGAGGTAATTAAACAACACCATACGCCAAAAATTGTAACGCCAAACACAATTCTGCCGTACTCTGGAAAAACACTTATTTGAAAATGTGGCCAGAAAACTCGACCTTCAAATATCGATTGATTTAAATGACCCTCATCTTGGCAAAAACTCTCAAAGTTGGGACTTCGCGAAGTTCTAGGTTTGAAACTTTTTGATAAGATGAGGGCCATTTAAATCGATCGATATTTGAATGACGACTTTTCTGGCCACATTTTTATATAGGGGTTTTTCCAGAGTACGGCAGAATTCTCATTACTTATTCGCTTCTTTACTCAAATGTCAATCAGAAGTAACTGAGCCAGTTGAGCTTATTGACACTCCATAGCCTGCCTTTAAAGTATGACTAAAGGGCAATAGCACTGACATTGACATTTATTTGGCCCCCGTAACTGCAGTCAAAAAATGAGCCATAGCGGTTTGAAGGTGCGTTCTTTAGAAGGTTACCGTCGACCTGGACATTAAATAAAATGCAGCAAAATCATAATGTGAAAATTCCCTGCTCAATAAGTTTGAATTTTGTTACCTACCGCCTAAAAATGGATTTTATGTCGAGGTGGCTTGGGTTCTCAAAACCGAATGTATATCGAAAAATAAGAAACTTGGGTTCAGTTTAAGTGTTTTATAAAGGGCAATCGATATGGATACTCTGCGTTTAGGTAAAATATTTACAATATCCGCCAGGCGGATATAACGTAGCAACACACAAAATTATGTGTAACCTTACATTTTTACAGTTTAGTGAGAACTTCTCATAAAAATGGCTGGCTAAAAACAATAACAAAGGGCTGAATGACGTCAATTTTATTCCATATATATTTTTTTAAGAAGGCTATCGATATCGATACTATGCGCTTAGGTAAAATACTCACTATATGTTGAAAAGCTTGTTGAAAGGCTTCAAAAACTCTCAAAGTTAAGGGATTTGGCATCATAATATAATGTTATTACTCACGAGTCCTGACCGTCAGATCAATAGTACCACCACAATAACTTATGTGAAACCTTTATAGTGTATTGTCTGGTAAAGATAATTAATAGTGAGAGCTAATCGCTCAATTGGCGGTCTAAATACAATAAAAGAGAATTGAGTGATGTCATCTTCATTCTCTCTATACCTGTCCGGTTTTTGTATCTTTTTTATTTCTTTTACTGTCCCAATCATGTGGCTCGTGTGCTTGATTCGGAGTGAAACAATTTATTGGTCCTATTGTTGTTTTTCAGGGAGTGAAACAATTTATTGGTCCTATTGTTGTCTTTCAGAGAGTAAAACAATTTATTGGTCCTACTGTTGTCTTTCAGGGAGTGAAACAATCTATTGGTCCTATTGTTGTCTTTCAGGGAGTGAAACAATTTACTGGTCCTACTGTTGTCTTTCAGGGAGTAAAACAATTAATTGGTCCTACTGTTGTTTTTCAGGGAGTGAAACAATTTACTGGTCCTACTGTTGTCTTTCAGGGAGTAAAACAATTTACTGGTCCTACTGTTGTCTTTCAGGGAGTGAAACAATTTACTGGTCCTACTGTTGTCTTTCAGGGAGTAAAACAATTTACTGGTCCTACTGTTGTCTTTCAGGGAGTAAAACAATTTATTGGTCCTACTGTTATCTTTCAGGGAGTGAAACAATTTATTGGTCCTACTGTTATCTTTCAGGGAGTGAAACAATTTATTGGTCCTACTGTTATCTTTCAGGGAGTGAAACAATTTATTGATCCTACTGTTGTCTTTCAGGGAGTGAAACAATTTATTGGTCCTACTGTTATCTTTCAGGGAGTGAAACAATTTATTGGTCCTACTGTTATCTTTCAGGGAGTGAAACAATTTATTGGTCCTACTGTTATCTTTCAGGGAGTAAAACAATTTATTGGTCCTACTGTTATCTTTCAGGGAGTGAAACAATTTATTGGTCCTACTGTTATCTTTCAGGGAGTGAAACAATTTATTGGTCCTACTGTTGTCTTTCAGGGAGTGAAACATTCAATTTGATGATTCATAATGATATTCTTTCTAGTGTCAAATTCATCGTTCTTCTACTATTGAGAAAACAATGGGAATGTTTATGTGACCTCTCTTTGTTAATCAAACTGATTTATTTATTTATTTATTTATTTATTCATTCATTTATTCATTCATTCTTCTATTTGTTTGCTTGGACTTTCCATTGCTTGCAGGCACTGATCATAAAGAGGAAATATGTTCATATAATCTCTTTTTAAGTTGTTTTTTTTTTATTATTTATTCACTTATTCAATGGGATTTTTTTTATAGCAAAGTAAACGCAATGCCCTGTTTCAACTGCTGTATTGTAAATTAAATATAGCGGTCCAAATAACGATCGTATATACCTTAATTGCAATCGAACAATCAATAACGCATCGATGTTTAATTGCATCTGCCGAGGACGACGCCCAACAATCGGGTTTGTAGAATATATTAGAGTGCTGTTTGTTTGCCTTTGTCTTGTTTTGTTTTGTTCTGTTTGTTTGGTTTTTTTTTTTTGTTTTTGTTTTTTGTTTTTTTTTATTCTTCTCAGATTCAAGCAGTATCGACGCTGAGAGAAAAAAAAAACATGTAGTGATTATGGGGGCTTAACCCTGTTTATGATAAATCCGATCAAACGCCCCAATAAGGTATAGATAGATTGCGCTTGGCCAAGGAGTTCACAACATTGCCATCCGGAAGTATAAAAGGACCGACACACAAACTCTGTGTAACCATGAAGTTTTATAGTCTGGTTAATACAGTTTAGTGAGAACAACTCACAAACGCGGATGGCAAAAACAATAACGAAGGGCTGAGTGACGTCATCTTCGAACTATCTATTATGTCTGAACCAATGTCCACATATTTACAGGTCTGATAACCGGACGCAATTATAGGCCTGGTTTAACATTATTATTAAAATTGACACTATTTTGCGTTGGTTTGAGATTTTTTTTTTCCATGATAACAATGAGACCATAACAGAGCGGGTAATCAGACCTGCAAATAAGTACACGTCGATGGGAACGGTTTGGATGGTGAACATTAAATTTATTGCCAGAGGTGTGAGACTTTTGCCGATTTTTTTTCTTTTGTTCTATAAAGAAGAAAGAATGTAAATTCTTATAGAGCCGAAAAGTTAAATGTCCTATTTCTGCCCATTTCAAATGTAATAGATTCACTTCATGCCATCTGGTTTGGGGGTTCAGTTGGTTGAACACTCGCTTCACACGCAAAGGGACTAAGATTGATCCCGGGTGCAGTCGAGAGTGTTTTGGGTTTTTTTCTGAACACCACCCCATCCCCCACCCCACCCCCACCCCCACCCCCGTCCCCTGTCTATCAAGCAGTGATTGGGTAGATGGGGCTGTTAGATCAGGTGGAAAGTATTTTGCGATTGGTACGCGTTTTATCCAAAAGATAACAACTAATTGCTACTGTTCGGTTCATACTATAGAAACCGAGATGAGCTCCGTTTCCATGTGCCTAATGGCTGTGAAAGACTACTTTTACTCTTTCATCTGGTTCACCCTCATTGATACCAGTTCGAAGCGATGGGACACAAATATAATAATGTTGATGGCTGCCTTACCTATGGCCAGACCTGCATGTTTGGAAATTGAAAACGCAATTTATAGGGGAGAAAAAGAAAAAAAAAATATACACGTTAAAATCAAGTTTAACAATTAACAACGTTCCCTCGCAAGAATTAAACAATACTCCAAAAAACTTAAAATGATGAAATCTGACAATCACTTTCACTTCGAATAATTTCAATTTAAAGATGCTCATGAAGTTCTGTAATTGGAGCCAAAATGTCGTAATTCTACGAATATTTTGTAATAGTAGGCACGTCTGCCTATGATGAATATGAATACTTCCCACTATCCTGCACAACTTTAAATGTGAACGTCTAGTCTCGGATGGAACAAAGTCAAGTGATATTGCGCGTGATCAGCGATCGCATGGGTGACGAAAATGATTGCAAAATCATGATCTATGTTGTAGTTTTTCCTTTGTGTAAGGCACTTCATAAACATTACCCCGCTCGACCCAGGTCTCAGTGAGTACCCAGCATTAGATAGTGACGAATATTGCGAGGTTTCTATATAAAAGGACGCATTTAATAGCGTCTTTTACTGTATGGATAGGACTAGTTATTTACTGTCTGCCTTCTGAGGGAGTACAAATTGTATTTGAAGCGCATCTAGCATGGTGAACTGCGCTTTAAAATATTCATGTTGATATTTTTAAAAGTCTTCGATATCAATTAAGGTCACTATGCAAAATTCGACATCCTTAAAAAAAACAAAGACAAAGCGAATATCCAGCTTCTCTGTCGCGTTCCTTGAAATAATACAGATGATCACAATAAAGAAATTAACCAAATTCCCAAGTGAGCAAATTTTTGGTTAATTATCTCGCCAAGGATAAACACGAACACACACACATACACAGATACACACACACACACACACACACACATACTCACACAATGCGCGCCACACATGGAAATCCTACTTATAAAATAAAATTAAAATTTATATTAACTCCTGCGTTTATTATTATTATTGTTATTGTTATTATTATTATTATTATTATTATTATTATTATTATTATTATTATTATTATTATTATTATTATTATTATTATTATTATTATTATTCATATTATTATTATTATTATTATTATTATTATTATTATTATTATTATTATTATTATTGTTATTATTATTATCATTATCATTATTATTATTATTATTGTCAGTGTTGCTGTTGGTGGGCGTTGACCACTTTTTAAGATCTTTATAATATGATAAATCTTGAAATTTGAAATAACCTGTCCGATGATCTTCTTTTTTGTAAAGGTAAAATCTATGAAATGATGTACAATTCACCATATTTGTTCAATAACTTTCATTCAAAGGAAGGGGAGGGAGGGGGTAGCATTTGGGTGCTGGTCTTTGTAACCCTAACTGGCCTTAGTCACCCAATTCCACGGTACGTTCTTGATGATTTAGTTGCACGATCATTATAGTGGTTGCTTTGTATTCACTGTACATATTGTTAGACCAAAATAAAGAGGAAACATTCGACTGCATTGAGAGACATTTTCTGAACCTAAATACATGACGGATCGGCTGGGGGCATATATGTGTTATCTATGGGCGCATCTATCGGCTTTTTGTACATATTCAAACGTCTAATATGTGCCCCCATCACCTCTTCCCCCCCCCCTACCCTTCTCTCTCTCTCTCTCTCTCTCTCTCTCTCTCTCTCTCTCTCTCTCTCTCTCTCTCTCTATCTATCTATCTATCTATCTATCTATCTATCTATCTATCTCTCTCTCGCTCTCTCCCTCACACACACAAACAATCAACCACACACACGCACAAATGTATAATATATATATATATATATATATATATATATATATATATATATATATATGTGTGTGTGTGTGTGTGTGTGATATACATATACATACTTTCTTCTTGTTCTTCCATCTCTCTCAATGTGTGTGTGTGTGTGTGTGTTTGTGTGGGTGTGTGTGCATGGTATGTTTTATTTGTATGTATACACATTTCTCACATGTCCATACTATTGCAAAGGGATGTGTACAAGGCGTGGATAGTCACTTCATTGTAGTGTAAAGAACAATCACCACCTGTTCGATAAAGTTCCCAAACCATACTACAATAATTACACGAAATCTGAGGACATGTAAAACTCAGGACCATGTCAACTTGTCAAAACTTCATAAATGCAGCACTTTGCCATATGTCACGTGTGCCAATTGATGACTGTGTTTTCATGATTGGAGCTCCATGTTGCTCGTCTTTCATTGACGGATGATGTCGATAATAATATTGATGATGTGGTTATTATTATTATTGTCATCATCAATAATAATAATAGTCGTAATAATAATAATGATAATGATGATAATAATGATAATGATAATAATAATAATAATAATAATAATAATAATAATAATAATAATAATAATAATAATAATAATAATAATAATAATAACAATAATGATGATGATGATGATGATGATGATGATGATGATGATGATGATGATGATGATGATGATGATGATGATGATGAGGATAATAATAATAATGATAATACGGAGGAGGTGGGGGATGAGAAGAAGGAGGTGGAGGAGGATAATACGAAGTCGAAGAAGTAGTAGTAGTAGTAGTAGTAGTAGTAGTAGTAGTAGTAGTAGTAGTAGTAGTATTAGTAGTAGTAGTAGTAGTAGTAGTAGTAGTAGTAGTAGTAGTAGTAGTAGCAGCAGCAGCAGCAGCAGCAGCAGTAGTAGTAGTAGTAGTAGTAGTAGTAGTAGTAGTAGTAGTAGTAGTAGTAGTAGTAGTAGATAAATAGATAGATGGATAGATAGAGATTTAGATAGCTCGATAGACAAACAGACAGCCAGACAGAGAGATAGATAGGTATATCATAGATAGATAGATAGATAGATAGCTAGATAGATAGATAGATAGATAGATAGATAGATAGATAGATAGATAGATAGATAGATAGATAGATAGATAGATAGATAGAGATAAATAGATAGATATATTAACATATTGCCAGTTATCATTAATAATTTGTTGAGCTCTATAGTGTATAATTTGAGTCTCGTTATTTTACACTTTATTCTCGTGATAAGAACAACCAATCTCATGTGACAACTGATGCAGTTGCCATTCGATAGAGATCTAACTCACAGTTAATCCATAAATCAAAATAAGTAAATTGGCCTAATAGGGAACAAAAAGTGATGTCAAAAAACTGGTTGCAATCTCATTAGAAGTGTAAAGCTCCACTCTTTCTGAGGACTAAATACCTACTTGGGGAGTTGATCTTCTGATTTCAGTTTGGTCTAAAAAGCTGGTCGTCAAAGAAGATCATTCATCCTCGCTATTTTGCGTTCCGTAACCCTTAGAATAGGATTCAGTAGTCGTAACGTCACTTCCTTCCTAATGACGCATGGTAACTTAGTAACACTGGCTCTAAACTATCGGAACAATGGCGGAAGCCCGTATGAAATATTTCTCCGACGAGCATAAAAGCGTTTCCAGAGGAAAAAAACCCCATAAATTTGATCATGTTTTGACTTTTACACATTCTGATCACAAGGCATACGAAAAGGGAACGAAAAGTTCTAGCTAGCATGAAGAATAAAAAGTAATGATTTTCTTTGTTTAGAACCAAGATGGCCGCCGTTGCCGGGCGCGTGACATCAGACTACTGAATCGTATTAGAATCTGTTACAACATCCTGCTACTAAAATAGCTATGCTGTCTTATGATTCTATAATATTTAATATATTCATTATTACTTCTCCGAAGGACTGGTTAAATAACCACTTCCAAGGATTTTGGAACCGGAAGAGTAAAAGGTGTGACGTCACCATTATACTACCCTATTGTTGCCACTAGATAGAGATATATTATTAAGTCACAATTAATGTCATAGACCAAAATAAGTAAATTGACCCAATTGATTTGTAGGTATAAGAATAAGAGGGTAAATTTGAATCGTACTTCATAACAAGCATAGATACCAGTGGTGAAACACTTCCCACTTAAAACGCATATAGATAAGACAATACTCCATTATTTTATCGAGAGATCAAGGAGAATTTCGTCATAATGTGTTCCAAGTATGATATGCAATAAGACACTCATGAATTGACAGGTAGAGGGAGAGATCGGTCACGGAAGGGGGGGGGGGGGGGAAGGGAGAGGGGGGGGGGGGGGGGGGGGGAGAAGGCGTTTGGTTTCATTTTAGTGCACAGTAATGACTTAAGTAATAAGTACTCATACTGATGCTTTTAATAATGATGAGGAGAACAATGATGATGATGCTGCTACTGATGATGATGATGATGTTGATGAAAAACGTAAGTGAAATTTCTTTAAAGATACGAAGCAAACATGGTCCGCCTATTGCATTTGTTTATTAAAATAATAATATCGGTTATCCAATTTCTCCTAGCATATCTCCTCGTAACATGATAGGCCCCGTCTAAATTAGAGCTAAGATTCTCATTTCATGGATTACACTCAAAGCTGGATTTAAATAATTTTGTTGCACACTCCACAAACACCCAAGAGGCTAATGCAGGCTTGATCCGTTCATATCAATGTAATTGGCCGTTTTGGAGAGGCAGTCGAGTCCGTCTTGTTTGTTCAATTCTCGGAACATCATAGATTAGAGTTCCCGGTACATGGAATGTCATAGGCATAAAGTCAAGTTGTAGTACTTTGACTCTGGGCTGTTATCAGTGGAGTACATTATATGACATGTCATAATAATATAACAAAATGTATAACATGTAGCCATATTATTATTTTCAACTACTTTACATTATTTATTCCCCAAAGCAGTTACTAACGTTAACTATAATAATAATGAATGGCAATCTTTAACCAGTTAACTGTCGAACTCTGGAAAAACAAGTATTTAAAAAATTTGCCTGAGAATTTGTCCATCAAATATTGATCGATTTAAATGACTCTCCTTTTGGCTTTGGCAAAAACTCTCAAACCTGGAACTTCGCGAAGGTTGAGGAGCTTGTACAATAAAAATTCAGAAAAAAAATGAGTGGAGCAGGTACTAATGTTGATGATAACAAGAAATGAAGTGAGTTGAAAAGTCACAGAAGACAATATAAAATAATTTTGTTGCAGTGATTGGGAGTTAAACCAAAGACTAACTATTGCCGCACCCTCCGTCTGGCCACTAGAGGGACGCTCTAGAGCGTTTGTGATAAACTTTTACGGGGCATGGTCTAGGACTTCATAGATGTCGCTGGGCATGGTTCATCTGACCGTAACCAAACAGCTGATTCCCTTTTTAATATGTGTCCAATGAATAGACCCAGGTGTTGTCTCATGTGACTATCCTGTCGATGACCTTACTTCACGACTGAAATGCCGACGAAAACTCCTCGCACATGCCACCGTTTGGTCTTTTTCTTCTTTACCCAGCAAACGGGGCACCCATTTGGCAAACTTCATTATTTTAAGAAGTTAATCAGTCAAAATTCTGTAAAATGAGGTGAAAATATTGTCCTAGAGATTACGAAAAAACATAAGCTATAAAGTCAAATCCTTTCAATATAGAGGATCTAGTGTCTTGAAGATTTTAAGGGAATGTTCGTAAACGTTGTTCCTAACATGTGTGCAAGTTTAGACAGAACATCATGGGCTACGTTTTGTTGGTTTTACCAAAACTTAAAAGAAAAAGAAAGAAAAATAAAAGAAGAAAGATGTTATGTAACGCATTATGCACGTTCAATTATTTGTAGAAACAGAGTAGGGTCTACATACGATCACAGACGCAAACTAAAACAGACAAGACCTTAGACATTGCAATGAATTTGTGCTCTTTTCTAGACTTGGGAAATAAAACTAATACTCCAATCGCATCCAAAGATCCAGAAAGAGTATGGGAAAAATACATAATATTGGAAGTCAGGGTTAGGGGAAAAGCTAAAAAGGAAGGCTTGTCTGAATATGGAGTGACGGTATAATTGAATGGTCAGGAAGAATCGCCACAGACAATGGACATTTGGCAACGTAAATGGATATCGCAGAAATGATATTGGAAGCGACGACTTTATATGGTGAAAGGCTAGGTGGTGATTGACGATAGTAAGATTTGGAAAAAAATATAAAGATAAAGAAAATCACATCGTGGAGAGAAGAAACAGGTTCATAAAGTGTCTAACAAAAATATTGGTTGCTATCTCGTTCAAGCATCAGACGTGATTAGGGTCTAAAGTGTGTTCTCAATATTTGTTTGCTTTTAATTGTGTGCTTTGAGATGTCAAATAAATATAAAAAAGCTATTGCTTCATAGGAAGGATTGTATTTGTTTTCAGCTCGATGAGTTCCACGAAGAAAGGTTCCTTAGGGACTGTGAATTGTAACAAGTACAAAATATATTTTTAGAGGTCATACGATATTTTAAAAGTCGAACAGTATAGATAGAATGAAGTTGAAGTCACTTGGGTCTTTGTTATTGTTTTTTGCCATCCACGTTTATGAGTAATTCTCACTAAACTGTATTAACCAGACTATAAGCCTTCAAGGTTACACACAGTTTTGTGTGTTGGTCCGTTATACTTCCTGATGGCAATGTTGTGAGCTTCTTAGCCAAGCGCATACTATCTATAAAACAACTTTTTTGGTACCATGAT
>NC_088364.1:57163662-57188662 GCF_034508935.2 Berghia stephanieae | reverse complement strand
GTTTCAAAGGTGTCATTTATTTGGATGACCCGCAAAGAGGATAAAAACGCGAAAATATGGGACGATTTTTCGGCATTTTTTTCGACCTTTGGTTGTTTCTTGCGTAATAAGTGGATTAAAAGATTGAAACATGAAGAGCAAATTAGGATGGTGTTTTGTAAAATACGGGAAAAGTACTCGTCATATTCATATGAAAGTTTACAACCAAAAAGAAGAAATGTTCATGTATTACCTTGTCAGCGACAAAACCTCCACGCCCGAGTTTTTAGAAATATTTTACTCCAAAGAGTAAAAATCTATTTTTAACGGTTGTCTGGTAATCGCACGAGTTTTGTCGCTTGACATAATCTAAAATGACCTTTTTTCTAACTGTGTGCCAACTTTCAGTCATATTCATCGATAAACAGCGTCGTAATTAATTTTTTAAAATAGCATATACGAAACGGCTTCGTCCCATATTTTGACGCGAATTCGGGCACTTCGTGAGCGAAAAAGAGGCCCAAAGATTTGTGCGGGATAGTCATTGCTAGTAAAATTCCCTTTATTCATTGAATTGGCTTCTACATGCAAAAGTATCACGTGTAATGCAATTGTCTAGCTTAAAAAGTATAATTTCAGGTTTGTAAAATATTTCCTTATAGATTTTCACAATTTATGGAATAAGTAAATTATGAGGGCTCTCATTTTATTTTATCTGTCCATTCGGAGGGACATATTTGTCAACAGAAAACATATTATGATTTAGCTACATGGTTTAACTTATTTTATTTTATCTGTCCAATCGAAAGGAAAAGTAACAGATTTTAGTTTCTTCCTGATCCAGTCATCAGCTAAACAATAATTTGACTTTGTATTTGTTTTGATAAGTTCATGTACGTGTTGGCTAATGCATCTAAATCAATGCCCCCCTCCCCTTCCTTTGTGTTTAGATTTGAAACACCGATATTGCATACATATCTGACTATCTGTATGTAAAAAAAATAAAATGAAAAAGTGAGATTGTATATAGAGCATATCCACTAAAACGTGCCCAAAGCGCTTTACAAGGAGTCCCAGGCCAACAGCAACGCTAAACATGTAGGACGGGACACGACGCCTGTTAGGCGATATAGCATTTTATTCGGACAGAGACAAGACTGTTAACGGCCAGATACTCATTTTACATCTGAGGACGGCGAGAGAATGTGAGTAAAGAGCATTTTCCAAGGACTCAACTATGCGCTGAGTGAGGCTCGAACCTATGACCTTCCGATCCGTAGCGCGTGTCATGCCATAAGATCGCATAGCCATACTATCTGTATGTATCTCACGACTTAACCCGTGATGTACTGATCTTTTTAGTTTTAGAGCTTCAATTTTAATCTTCAAGGGCTCACTTTTCCCCACGTTTCGTAACCTAAAGTTATGTCAAAATTAGTAGCCTATCTAGATTGATTCATTAAGATAGGTAGGGAGCATAATAATGTCAAACAGACGTCTAGATTGAAACAAGATGGTTACAAAACACGCAACAGCAACAACGACAAGATCGTCGATATAGGTATCAGGCACCCTATCATCAAGCATTAATTAATTGTAGGTCATGAAAAAGAAACTCTCCCCTCTCCGGACAGGTCCACGTATTCATTCCTACAAGATTTATTTCATAGCCTTAAGATATTCCGTATCGAAGCACATTTAAGTTAACTCGTGATAATAAATTATTGCTTTGTGCCAGCATAAAAGTCTAGTCTGTGTAACGTTGCTGCCTTATCAGGGTTTTTTAAAAGTTTTTTTTTTAGTTTGTTTGTCAAAAAAATAATATTGGGTGTGTTGTGAAACAGTGACTCCTTTGTCATTCTTTCTTATGCGTTGAGGTGTTTGTATCAGCGTGTTGTAAACGACTTGGTGACAATCAATACCGCTGTTTTTATTAACGAAGCTTGATTTCGGATGGGTGATTTTATCGATCTGGTGATACGAGATTGCAATGTGAGTACAACTGAAAAGCATAATATTTGTTTTATAGATAGAATGCCGTTTGCGTCACTTTATTGTTGTTTGTTTTGTTTTGTTTTGTTTGTTTTTTTTTGTTGTTCTTGATAGCCATAGATATAATTATATCTCATAAAATTCTCTCCAATGGATATTAAAATTTAACCAGTAGAGTTTGGACCAATCCAAATATGAAATTCCTGACACACCTTAAAACGCGATCTTGTATTTTTCTTTTTACGTTGTCTGGCAATGCACCATACATACAATTTACAAGATTTTTATTTAATAGACTTAAAGGGTAAAAATTACAAATATATACGACTGTGTATTGTTGCGAAGATTAATTGCTGCTTTGGCAGACAGAACTGGTCAGTTTTGAAAACTGGTTTCATCATCTCTACTGAAATAAAGAGAAAAGAATAAGGAGTTGCGATTGTCTTTAGTTCTATTCCTTAACCGTGTCCAACTGCATCCTTCGTAAACTCCTAGTCTGATAATGCTCAAACGATACTTACGTCCCAATACAAGGCTCGACATTCTTGAAGTATGATTAAAATTTTAGGCTCCATAACTTAATGAAGACAGCGGTTCAACAGAGTAAAGTCCTCATGTAAAAAGTAGTTTTTAAACCAATCAAAGCATAGGATTATTATTATTATTATTATTATTATTATTATTATTATTATTATTATTATTATTATTATTATTATTTATCATTATTATTATTACTATTATTATTATTATTATTATTATTATTATTATTATTATTATTATTATTATTATTATTGTTATTATTATTATTATTATTATTATTATTATTATTATTATTATTATTATTAATATTATTATTATTATTAGTAGTAGTAGTAGTAGTAGTAGTAGTAGTAGTAGTAGTAGTAGTAGTAGTAGTAGTAGTAGGAGTAGTAGGAGGAGGAGGAGGAGGAGGAGTAATAGTGCTACTAGTAGTAATAGTTGTAGTAGTGATTGTAGTAGTAATTGTTGTTGTTAACCTGCCAAGATAGCAAAATATACAATTTCCATTCAAGACAGTTTTATTATTTTCTTGGTTTCTTTTTCCCCTTTCCATTTTTTTTCTTGGAAGGGGCTAGACCATGGGCTAGACTCGTTACGGTGTATGTGGGACAGGGGGAGGTGGAGGAGGGGATTAGCTAAGAATAGATTTCATATATAATTGTGAAATTAATGTATTTGATGCCAGTTCACCTTTGTTGACATATGTGTTCGTTAATTAATAGAATTTTCAACTCCACGCTCGGTCGTTGGACTCTACTGATTTTAATGGTTATTTCCATCTTCCGACAAACTTTAAGGATTTGACGACATTCAACGCGTTGCTATTTTTTAAGACCCGTGTTGGGTTATACATTCTCACACAATTATCTCATCCAGACTATAACCGTAGTACACGCATTTTCCTGTGCTGGTACAATTGGTCAAAGCGTAGCCTTCGTAAACTTATATATGTTATGCGTTTAAGTAAAATACTCACAACATCTGCCCGCTAGATGAAAATTGTCAACACAAAAATATTGTGCCCAACAGTTAATATTTAGAGTCTGATTGTTATATCTTAATGAGAACTAATCTCACAAATGGCAGTCTAAAGAGTGTAGCTGAGTGATGTCAACTGTATTCTCTGTCGTCAATCTGGAATTTAGCAATGTATTTATGTCTTTATTATTTTTTGTTGTTGGGTGAAGAAGGGTGTTGAGCCCGAAACGTTCCGGGTTGGGTATTTTGATCTTTTTTGAAGGTGTTATATTCATTTTTGTTTATTACTTTTTACAGTCTACAGCTTCTAGCAGCTTAGAATCACTTTGACTTATAATAAATGTTCACTTCATCTCACCTCAATATCCTGACAGAATAGGTAGATCGTAGAGAGGACATTCATAACATTGGATACCGTAGCTATTTGGCAATACTACACTATTCATCTCTGTTTTCTGTCTTGCCGATGAGAGAGGTAGTCTTTAATATCATCGAACCAGTTCTTGTTATATCAACCTCTTTCTCCCTCCTTCTTTTGTGCCCAACACTTGTTTTGGCCACGAATGTGTTAATTTAATTGATGATCCTAATATTCCTTCCTCGTAAAATCAGATAAAGGATATAAATCACCCAGAGATAATACTGTTTTGAGGCGACAGGTCACATATATGCAATCTATTTTCATTGTTTAATATAGACATGTACTTATCCTCCTTGTTTAAAATTAGACGATATTAGTGGTGACGCATTATGAATTTAATAATCGTGACGGATTTAGGGTGTACATATCATGTCATTGTGTGAGATTACACATCAAACTTTATCTGTGAATTGGAAGTTGGGAAAGATAAATAAAGATAAAGATATTTAAAATCACGATTTTTAACTAAATTAAAGATAATAATCTCTAATTCTCGGTAACAATTTGAAACAATTCAATGACGTAACCATCACATCACACCAGAAAGAAAGTCACACGTACAGAGAAAATAGGGGAATCTTTACACCTCGAGAATAAGAGGAGCGGCCGAAGCGGTGAAGCTGGATGACATCGAAAGCGAAAGGCTTTAATTAAGTCATTCAGTCAATCCCGTGTTTATAAAGATATTCCGTTCAACGGGCAAAACAGTCAAGTCGTCTAGATAGAATAACTGTAGGCCGGCATGATTCATGTCCCCTCTTGTTCTCGCTCTCATGACACTATTCATTTATTGTCACCTTTGTTTGTTTTTATTTAGAGTAAAAGGCTTTTGTCTCTCTGACATGCTATTGTTTGAATGACATAATCCGTCGGATAGTGAAAACTTTTTGCCAAGTTTAGTTAGAAAGTAAATTTTTAAAATCAAAAATGAGTTCTTCTCATAGATATGATTAAATCAACAATTTTTGTACATCTTCGGGAAATATCAAAGCTTAATTTCACTTCTAAATATTTTTTTACAGCTAGTCAAGTTGAAAAAGTACGAAATTTGAGAAAAGTTGCTGGATACCTTTCCCACACATCTGACCATAACTTCATGAAAAATCACCCGATTTACTTCAAATAAAGATTAAAATGCTCTGGGGAGCATAATATTCTTTCAGAAAATGAAAAAAAAAAATGCAAATCCAAAATTGTCACCTTCCGATGATTATGTCATAGACTGACACCAGACACGCTGATTGGGTGTTTTTTATAACATGTCTCCGTCTCGTTTAAAATTTCACCTGTTTTGCGTCTGTCTAACCCGATACCTGGTTTTATGTTCTTGTGGTATGAAGCTGGGCTTGGGACATATAGGAACTGAGCCCCGGTGCAGGCAGCACAACATTGATTCCTTGGAAATGGCATTTCACTCACATTTTCTCACCATGCTCAGATGTAAAAGCTTTGCCTCTGTCGAATAAAAAACAAACAAATGACATGGAGCCTAACGCACGTCAAATTATCTCGTCCCACGCGTCCCTTGTTGCTGCTGGCTTAGGACCCTTAATTAAAGCAATTTAAGCAAATTTAGTGGATAATTAGTTATATAAAAGTCCACATTACTGTCCGTCAATACAGGTGTCTGCCAGAACAAGATAGGCCATACTTCATACAACCGGGGGGGGGGGGGGGGGGGGGGGGGGGGGGGGGGGAACTACAACCTAGCGAGGCGTTAACTTTTCCATGAATCATATATCATATATATATATATATAAGTTTGTTGTTTTTTTTAATCAAAAAAATTCCCTTTATTCATTCCGTTGGGGAAATTTGTATTTAGAGTCGATTCCAAGGGAAGACTGGAATAACCAAGGCGTCAGCCGCAATGCAGCGCCGCAATTTGAGCTAGGGCGAGGTGATTTGCTCAAGGCCACACAGCGCAGCGCCAGGTGATCGAACTCGGTACCTTTCGGGTACGAAGCAAAGACCGTACCGCTGGGCCACACTGTCCCTTCCATTGCGAAAGAAACAGAGCCATTTTTGATATGTCGAGTCAATCAGGCATTCTGTTGGGATAAATTAGACACAATTAAATAGATGTGAGCTTTTCAATAGCGCAATATCCACAAGACGTGCTCAAAGCTCTTTACAACGGGGCCTGGCCAACAGTAACACTTAATATGTAGGACAAGACATGACGACTGTTAGGCGATATAATTTCATGTTTTCCCGACAGCTACAACACTGTTAACTGTCAGGCACTCATCTTGCACCCGAGTACGGTGAGGGAATGGGAGTAAAATGCCTTTTAAAAGGAATCAACTATGCGCCGCTCAAAGCGGGACTCGAACCCTTTACCTTCCGATGAGCCCATGAGGAAATGGGTTATCAGACCTGCAAATAAGTGCACGTCGACTCTTGCGTTTTGGAATTCGAACGTTGTTCCCAACGCACACTCGTGCAGCGATTATGAATTTCAAAAAGCAAGTGTAAGAATCGTATATTATGACACAACTTCATTCACATGCATATTGTTCTCAAACCATGAATCGACAATGATGCATTTTGCGCCAAAGCATCTTGGCGCTTGCTCCACTGCGTTGAACTAAACTCAATAAATTCCCTCTCAGCGCCTTTTTTTCTCTCTCATGAATAGATTGTTATCGATTTGATAGCATGAACAGTTTTAATCAATATTGGAATGCGAATCGATATCTGTTTTTAATAGATCGAACATATCTGGCCATAGAAAGCATCATTACGATTGTGTTTATTAAGTGCCAGCAACAGTAGTCAACGTGTGTTTATTATTTCCACACTTTGCACCACACCCTCTTGCATTACTCAACGTCGGCGTAGTCGTTTCGTTACATATTCGCATAATAATATAGGAAACAAAATATCGAATATACTTTTATACGTAGTCATATCTCATCTCAACAGGTTTCTTAAATAATTAGGCAATTTTCATGATCTAATCTTCAGGATAACTTGACAACAGAGATTCGAGATTTTTCAGAATGTTAGACAAGTTTGGGGATCGTTTTGATAGATTGAAATTGACGATATACGTTTAAGTAAAATACTCAACAGTACTTCCCAAGTACTACACAATTAGTAGTAGTAGTAGTAGTAGTAGTAGTAGTAGTAGTAGTAGTAGTAGTAGTAGTAGTAGTAGTAGTAGTAGTAGTAGTAGTAGTAGTAATGGTGGTGGTAGTAGTAGTAGTAGTAGTAGTAGTAGTAGTAGTAGTAGTAGTAGTAGTAGTAGTAATACTAGTAGTAGTAGTAGTAGTAGTAGTAGTAGTAGTAGTAGTAGTAGTAGTAGTTAGTAGTAGTAGTTGTAGTAGCAGTAACAGTTGTAGTAGTAGTAGTAGTAGCAATAGCAGTGGTAGTGGTAGTATAATAATAATACTAGAAGTAGTAGTTGTAGCAGTAGTAGTAGTAGTAGTAGTAGTAGTAGTAGTAGTAGTAGTAGTAGTAGTAGTAGTAGTAGTAGTAGTATCAACTAGCGAGCGTTATTTCATGAATATATATCATATATATATATATAGTAAGTTTGTGTTTTTTTTAATCAAAAATCCTTATTCATTCCGTTGGGTAAATTGTATTTAGAGTCGATTCCAGGAAGATGGAATAACCAGGCGTCAGCCGAATGCAGCGCCGCATTTGAGCTAGGCAGTGATTTGCTCAAGGCCACACAGCGCAGCGCAGGTGATCGAATCGGTACTTTCGGGTACGAAGCAAAGACCGTACCGCTGGGCCACACTGTCCCTTCCATTGCGAAAGAAACAGAGCCATTTTTGATATGTCGAGTCAATCAGGCATTCTGTTGGGATAAATTAGACACAATTAAATAGATGTGAGCTTTTCAATAGCGCAATATCCACAAGACGTGCTCAAAGCTCTTTACAACGGGGCCTGGCCAACAGTAACACTTAATATGTAGGACAAGACATGACGACTGTTAGGCGATATAATTTCATGTTTTCCGACAGCTACAACACTGTTAACTGTCAGGCACTCATCTTGCACCCGAGTACGGTGAGGGAATGGGAGTAAAATGCCTTTTAAAAGGAATCAACTATGCGCCGCTCAAAGCGGGACTCGAACCCTTTACCTTCCGATGAGCCCATGAGGAAATGGGTTATCAGACCTGCAAATAAGTGCACGTCGACTCTTGCGTTTTGGAATTCGAACGTTGTTCCCAACGCACACTCGTGCAGCGATTATGAATTTCAAAAAGCAAGTGTAAGAATCGTATATTATGACACAACTTCATTCACATGCATATTGTTCTCAAACCATGAATCGACAATGATGCATTTTGCGCCAAAGCATCTTGGCGCTTGCTCCACTGCGTTGAACTAAACTCAATAAATTCCCTCTCAGCGCCTTTTTTTTCTCTCTCATGAATAGATTGTTATCGATTTGATAGCATGAATAGTTTTAATCAATATTGGAATGCGAATCGATATCTGTTTTTAATAGATCGAACATATCTGGCCATAGAAAGCATCATTACGATTGTGTTTATTAAGTGCCAGCAACAGTAGTCAACGTGTGTTTATTATTTCCACACTTTGCACCACACCCTCTTGCATTACTCAACGTCGGCGTAGTCGTTTCGTTACATATTCGCATAATAATATAGGAAACAAATATCGAATATACTTTTATACGTAGTCATATCTCATCTCAACAGGTTTCTTAAATAATTAGGCAATTTTCATGATCTAATCTTCAGGATAACTTGACAACAGAGATTCGAGATTTTTCAGAATGTTAGACAAGTTTGGGGATCGTTTTGATAGATTGAAATTGACGATATACGTTTAAGTAAAATACTCAACAGTACTTCCCAAGTACTACACAATTAGTAGTAGTAGTAGTAGTAGTAGTAGTAGTAGTAGTAGTAGTAGTAGTAGTAGTAGTAGTAGTAGTAGTAGTAGTAGTAATGGTGGTGGTAGTAGTAGTAGTAGTAGTAGTAGTAGTAGTAGTAGTAGTAGTTAGTAGTAGTAGTAGTAATACTAGTAGTAGTAGTAGTAGTAGTAGTAGTAGTAGTAGTAGTAGTAGTAGTAGTAGTAGTAGTAGTTGTAGTAGCAGTAACAGTTGTAGTAGTAGTAGTAGTAGCAATAGCAGTGGTAGTGGTAGTAATAATAATAATACTAGAAGTAGTAGTTGTAGCAGTAGTAGTAGTAGTAGTAGTAGTAGTAGTAGTAGTAGTAGTAGTAGTAGTAGTAGTAGTAGTAGTAGTAGTAGTAGTAGTAGTAGTATTAGTAGTAGTCGTAGTAGTAGTAGTAGTAGTAGTAGTAGTAGTAGTAGTAGTAGTAGTAGTAGTAGTAGCAGCAGCAGCAGCAGTAGTAGTAGTAGTAGTAGTAGTAGTAGTAGTAGTAGTAGTAGTAGTAGTAGTAAGCTACGTTATGTGTTGCTGTTGGCTAGGGACCCCTTGTAAAGCGCTTTGAGCACGTTTAGTGGATATTGCCCTATTCAAGCTCAATTTTTGTTTGTTTTGTTTTGTTTTGTTTTTGTTTTGTTTTTTTATGTGTAAACAATTTGGTGTGTCCTTTAAGTGAGACATTTGCTTGGGCTGGCTGGTACTTTTAGATAATGTCGAAATGGGCGCATCGGTGGATTACTCGTGGATACATCTGTCTAATTAAATATATAAACAGAATATGGGTATGCAGTTATATTTTATGCCTCTGGTTTCATTTTGCGAATTCTTCCCTTCTAATGCTCGATAACAAAGGCGACTTGGTGAGCCTGAAACAGGCTCCATACCTTAAGTTGACGGATTCGATTAGAGAGAGAGAAGAGAGAGAGCAACAATCTAATTTTTTAAAATCAGAATTCAATAAAATAGATTGAAGTTGTTTGCTGTTCTTTTGTTTTGGGGGATTTTACGGTGCTTGGACACTATTGGGTCTTCCAGCGCCAGTAAAAAGAGAATAATAGGGGGGAAGGTGTAGATCTGAAGTTAAAAGCACCAAAGAAAACTGGTTGTATAAGGGAACAGAATAATCCACGAGCAATCAATGTTGCTGCTAGTTTGTTGTATTTGTTTGTTTGTTTGTTGTTTGTTTGTTGTTGTTTTTTGTCTATTGTTTTTATGGGGGCGGGCTAGGGATTTTACGACGTGACACAATTACTATTAGGTCATTTCAGCGTCAGTAAAAAGGAGGATAAAAGAGAGAAACGTAGATCTGGAGCACCAAATAAAAAAGCAAGACAAGAGGGTCTGGTTCAAATAGGGAACAGATAATTAGAACTGCGACCGTTGTCAACCAACAAACCGATTGTTTCGACTGCAAAATATTGTTATTTAGTTCATTGTTATTACACATAGTAACGGATTACACCACCTATTAGGAAAGGGAAAGTACACTAATGTTTTAGATGACCTCTAGAGAGAAAAAAAAACCCTCCAAGCTTCCCATCTTCCCTTCTAACATCATTGATAATATTACTAGGATTGATATCATAAGAACTAGCTAAGCCAAGGAGGGAGGGGAGGGGGGGGGGGGGAGAGAGAGAGAGGGAGACAGATAGATAGATTGAAAGATATATATATATATATATATATATATATATATATATATATATATATATATATATATATATAGATAGATAATATATAGATAGATAGATAGATAGATAGATAGAGAGAGAGAGAGAGAGAGAGAGAGAGGGGGGGGGATAAAGAGAGAGAGAGAGACAGAGACAGAGAGAGACAGGGAAAGAGGGAGATAGAGGGAGAGATAAAGCGAGAGAGAGAGAGAGAGAGAGAGAGAGAGAGAGAGAGAGAGAGAAAAGAGAGGGAGACAGAGAGGGGAATGAGAAAGAGAGAAACACACAGAGAGAGAGAGAGAGAGAGGGGAGATAGAAAGAGAGAGAGAGAGAGAGAGGAGAGAGAAACAGAAAGATAGAGAGAACAAAAGGTAAACATTGGGACTGATAACGGGTAGCTTGGAATACAACGTTCTAGTCTTGTTATTTTTAGTTCTATGATATTTGCAACTTAACGATATCCGATACCAAATGTGACATATCGCCCTAAACGGTAAGAGGTCGCGAGGTTATATGGAAGAAAAGTGTGATGTCAAATAAAACAGGGCTCCAATCTCATTTGAAGTGTAAAACCACTTCCGGAAGACAGGATGCATACCCCTGTAATCGATCTTCTGGCTTCAGGGTGCTGGCATCTTATTTTCTAGTCTAAATATTTGCTTATCGTCAATAAATATCTTTTATCCTCGCTCTTTTACACCCCGTAATCTTAAGACTCTTACTATACATCCTGATACTAAAATAGTTAGGCCATCTTATGATTCAATATGTAATATATTCATTATTAGTCAACCGAAGGGCTATATATATATATATATATATATATATATATATATATATATATATATATATATAGAGAGAGAGAGAGAGAGAGAGAGAGAGAGAGAGAGAGAGAGCATGTGTTTAACCATGAAATAATACCGTTTGAACAGACGTGTCACAATATCCATCCAACCAGTGTTTTCAGTGTTTTGAATCCACTCTTTATCAATACTAGTCTCTGTAGAGCTTTAGTAGCGCCTAATGGTCTATGTGTGTTTCCTTTGAAATTGAACTATAAAGCCCTTTGTGAGCTTTTAACGATGTTTGACGGAATCGATAATCCTTGTGTTTAGAAATGGAATGGTATGCATTGCTTTTGGTAACGTAATACTTGTAAACAGAGGAAGAATTCGGACGCGTCAGTTAGTCTTGATCATTATCAAAGACAACTATAGCTTGTAAGACTGATATTAAGTTAAGGGTCAGTACGTTCATAGTATATTACCGGACTCTGAAGATTCCTCATCTTGTGAAAAACTCTCAAACCTGGGACTTCCTGTAACGCGCCCAAAGTTTGTATTGTATAATGTAACGGGATAAGCTGCGCTTGACAAGGTGTGCTTTAATATTATTATTGTTATTATTATTATTATTATTATTATTATTATTATTATTATTATTATTATTATTATTATTATTATTATTATTATTATTATTATTATTACTATTATTATTATTATTATTATTATTATTATTATTATTATTATTATTATTATTATTATTATTATTATTGTGTGATTGATAGATGGACGGATGCATAAATAGATAGGTAGATAGATAGATAGATAGATAGATAGATAGATAAAAAGATAGATAACATTCCATCAAAACCCGTTTATCAGTTACGATTATCTGGTGCTGTCCGTGATATTCCTATGTACACTTATCTATATTTGATCATTGTCCGAATATCTTAACTGAGTGACCGTCTAATGACTTTTGGAAATTATATTATGAGTTTGAGCCCAAGTATTTAGGGTTTTTTCATCATCATCATCATCATCATCATCATCATCATCATCATCATCATCATTATCATCATCATCATCATCATCATCATCATCATCATCATCATCACCGTCATCATCATCGTCGTTATCATCATCATCATCATCATCATCATCATCATCATCATCATCATCATCATCATCATCATCTTCATCATAATCATCATCATTATCGCACGTTTAGTGGATATTGCGCTATGTAAAAGCTCAATCAATTTTTAAAAATGTATTTACCGTGAATGGTATTGCTTGAACTGTTTTTCTTATTGGCTGAAGAAGGGGTTGAACAGGACACGTTCCATGCTCCGTTTTCTTTTTTTTTTTTTAAGTAATGAATCTGTTCCAACTATTTAGTCTAATGCTTTGTTATAATCGACGGCTTCTAGCAGTCCGAACTTCACTTTGATACGTGACCATGTAAACTATGTAAATGAGTGCGTGGGTCATCTGTGTCGTCTGTGTTAGTTGATGAGGTATGAAAGCCTTGGCAGGTAACAGTCTCATAAACCATCTCGATTGATAGGATAAAGGCGACGTGTGCTTGTTTGAGGGTCTGACAACCCATATGATATGGGCTGTAATGGAAACACTCTCAAACCAACGCTAATACGAGATTGTTTTGTTTTTTTCCAGAGTACGGCAGTTAATTCAAAAGACACTTTTTTCAGTTATTGATCAGTTTGACTTTCACTCTCCTTACCAATTATAGAAAAATCGTCACATTCGTTACGATACAACCAACATTTTTCTTATTTAAATTTCTTTTGTACATCATAAAATTCAAAGAAAATGAACAGTGTAAAGCATGTTTTGTTAAAGACATTATGTATCGCAAGAATAAAATTAATAATAATAAATAAATTCCCTTCATTCATCCCATAGGGGAAATTAGTCTCTAGAGTCTATTTCAATGGAAGACTGGAATAACCCAGGCGCCAGCCGCAGTACAGCGCCGCAAATTGTGCTAGGGCGAGGTGACTTGCTCAAGGCCACACAACCTTAGCGGCGGGTGATCGTTCTCGATACATTTCGGGTACGAACATAGAGAATACAGGAATAGTCTGTATGTACGAAGCAAATACCGTACCGCTAAGCCACGCTGCCTTTTACTGCTATTGTGTTTGAGTGATAAAAAATATATTTTTGTGTTAGTTGGGGGTGAAGTTTTGGGGAATATCCTGAAAATGGCTGGTAAGTTAAGTTTAATTTCGACATTATACCAGATGGATCACAAAAGTGATAAAGCTTAAGACAAAGATCTGAAAAAGAGTGCATCAAAGGTGACAGAAGAGAAGAAAAAAAAATTCACCAAATATTAGCCCTGGCTCGACTGCGGATCGTTTCTCCATCAGGAGGTCTGAGGTTCGATCCCCAGTCCAGGAAGACTGATTTTTGGGGATTTTTTTTTTCTTGTAATTTTCTTGCTTGCTTGCTTTGTGAGGTACTGTACCATGCACACTTTTTTAATTACTTCCGAATTTTTCAAGCCTAAGACGATGGGTCTCCCTCTGTCTTAAATCCTGGATATAACGTAAAAATGCAGCTTCTGGAAGATCAAAGAAATAAATAATATTTAATATTTTCTCTATGGTCTATTGCGAGGGAAGTCTGGAATAACCCAGGCGTCATCGGCAGTGCAGCGCCGCAAATTGAACTAAGGCGCGGTGACTTGCTCAAGGCCACACATGTCGGTTGATTGAACTCGGGACCTTTCGGGTAAGAAGCAAAGACCGTACCGCCGAGCCACGCTGCCCCCTTTTAGTATTAGTCCATTAATTTTATTTGTGAGGATTCCGAAAACGCAGTTGGTAGAGCACTCACTTCACATTTAAAGAGACAGGTATCGATAAAGGGTGAAGTCGAGATTTTTTCTCATCCCCCCCCCCCCCCTCCCCACTGTTGACTCAACAGCGACTGTTCTAGCGGAAAGTATTTTGCGATAGACTAGCGGTCTATCTAAAGGGTAGCAAGCAATTTTTATTACACGTTTAACGCTTTCGAAACACGGGTTAACCCCCGACTTCGTGAGCATTGTGCCTCTTAAGGAATGCTTTTTTATTTTGTTAGTAACATTTACTTTATAATATGGAATTGCAATGAAAGCATTCTGTATCCATCTCTATGCACACCAGCAATATGTATTACACCCGAATTGACTGTATATTATCTTGTCGCTGTCACTACCTTGATAGCCTCAAGGCACGTGATATGTGCAGATTTTATCGATCGACACAAGACTATGACATCACACATTTCCACAAGGTACAACCTGATCATTAAATTATATTCCTTCTTGGTGCCTCTAGCTTCTTGTCGATAGATAGTATGCGCTTGGCTAAGAAGCTCACAACATTGCCATCCGGAAGTATAACGGACCAACACACAAAACTATGTGTAACTTGAACGTTCATAGTCTGGTTAATACAGTATAGTGAGAATAACTCATAAACGCGGATGGCAAAAAAAACAATAACAACAACGTTCTATCAGTAAATTTTATTTGATCGTTCTAAATAAATATCCTATAACCATAACAAACAGGCGTTAAGATGATCAACGGGCACAAAACGCGCTTCATATCAATACCTACATATATTAAAAGTAGCTCTGTAGCCAAATTTTGAAAACTAAATCTCTACACACACACACACGTACACACACACACATACACACACACACACAAACAGACACACACACAAACGGACACCTCATACGTACCAAATGTTTATAGACCTTTAGAATTTATTTTTCCTAAAATGGGCCATTTTAAAGGCTCAAAAACAAAACAAAAACAAAAACAAAACGACTTTTATTTTTTTCTTAGATAGTGTTTTTTGTTGTTGTTTTTTAGCTCTTTCGAAATATCCTCTATTTAGTTCAAAATAATCGTAGTGTTAGTTTGTTGGGTTTTTGTTTTTTTTTTTTTGCTCTCTTTGGACACAAAAATGTGACTATGACTTCATGTCTTCATCAATCCTCCGTTGTCTGCACCGTGTAGGACTGGTCAATTTATTGTTCTATTTACATATTGTGTATGTCGATGTGTAGTTTGGTCGTGGGTCAGACACGGGGAGTATAGATAGAATGCGCTTGGCCAAGGAGTTCACAACATTGCCATCCGGAAGTATAACGGACCAACACACAAACTCTGTGTAACCGTGAAATTTTATAGTCTGGTTAATACAGTTTAGTGAGAACAACTCACAAACGCGGATGGCAAAAACAATAACAAAGGCCTGAGTGACGTCATCTGCATACTATCTATACAACAATGTGTTACTTTATTACATTCTAGCGATAATGTTGTGTGACTTGAGCTACAGCCATAGATTTTTCTATTGTTACAAAGATACATAATTCAACGAATGACTTTTCGCGTGCACAGTTGAAAGTCGTATTTTCCTATTTTAACTCTCTCCTTTACCGACCCTTTTCACGATTTTCCACCAAATATCAGACCCGTCTAGCATAGAAATTAATTTTAAACCTTTGCTCCTAAGAAATAAATACATACTCGTATTATGTACATCGCAGAATTAAGTTCTTATAACTATAATGTTTTAAATCTTCAACAACAAAAAATGAATGAGATAAATGGAATCGTAACAAATGTGATGATTTTCCTGTAGTTGGTAAGGAGAGGGTCGGTAAATCAGTAATTTGTTTTGCAATAAATAAAAAGAATAAATTATAAATAAATGAACAGATGAATCATGAAATAAAGAAAAAAAGATGAGTAGAGAAATACTTTATTAGGTACATGAATAAATAAACATTCTTTTTTTTTTCGTCTATAAGGAAATTGGGTTTACAAACGTGAGTTACACGAATGAATAAACAAAGTTTATGAAAAAAAAATTTACGTTATTTCTTAAAGCAGATTACTGTTTGTTATATTATATTTTCACGTATGTATAAAAACAGAAATTTTAATCCAGATTCCAGAGCATTAGAAATGTAATACATTAGCCACTTTCCTTTCTTATAGTGGCCGCACGCCAATGTTTACCTCATAATATTATTATTATTACGCCAAAATAAGCGATCAATAAAAAGGGAAACAAATATGTTACATGCACATCCTGTAGCCTAAATCTATGAGGACAACAATAACACTTTCTTCATGTCACAATAACAAGGATCCAGATGGATAGATGGATACAAGATAATTTATATTTTCTTCAAAGAAGTTTTAGGCTTGAGAGCCATAACAAGTTAAAACAAATTCTGTACCAAAAAAAAAAAAAAGGAAAAAAGCCTTTTGTCAGTGTTGGCCTGGTCTGTCCGAATCTGACCAATGTCAATATGTTTCCGTGTTTTAAAAAGCAATTCACGTCCGTCGGAGAATTTGCTCTAGATAAACGAATAGGAAACAATGATTCAAGCAAAGAATCGTTTTCTATTCCTCTAGAACAAACTCTGTGATGGGCGTGGTTTGCTTTTTCAAAACACGAAAATAAAATATTATAGATAGAACGAAATTGACATCACTCTTTTTATCACACAAACGTTTAAGGTTACACATAGTTTTGTGGCGATTATTATGAGTTAAAACAAAAAACAAAACAAAAAAAAAACAAAAAACAAATCACATCGCATCAATAAAATAGTATGGTGACAGTTGTCGGATTCGGGCCAGCCACTCCAACACTGACCAAAAGTTATTTTTTGTTTTTGGTGGTGGTGGTTGGGGGGGGGGGGTATGCGTTTTGACCAATGCGACAACTGCCGTTTTATTAAAGAACACAGTATGTGCTTTTAGATTAACATTGCATATACTTTTATGTTTTTAAAAACCGCGGCAGAATAAGTGGCTTCAGTACTTAGCTTCTTTTCCTTTGTGACAGGGAGGGGACAACACTTTGTGGTGTAATAATATCAGATGGTCTACTAAAGTAGTGACCATAACACAGGATGTGTGTGCACACATTAGAGCATCCCATTATTGATCCAGTGATGGCCAAATCAAACCGATCAGTCTGTCAGACATTTGATGTGGTGTGCCCAAGGCAATACCGTTACCTACGAAATTTAGTATTTGTCTGTGATATGTCATTTTAAGTTACATGACAATCTCTCTCTTCTCTCTCTCTCTCTCTCTCTCTCTCTCTCTCTCTCTCTCTCTCTCTCTCTCTCTCCTCTCTCTCTTCTCTCTTCTTCTCTATCTATCTATCTATCTATCTGATCTATCTTCTATCTATCTATCTATCTATCTATCTATCTATCTATCTATCTATCTATTATCTACTATCTATCGGATGAAGTATTTTTCTCTTAGCTTTGCTTAGTAGTAATGTTTATCTATGCTTGTCTGTGTCATATGATGCAAATAAACATAATTTTTGTATTCAATAATACTTTAGTCTTGACCTCATCATTGTCAATACAAACCAAAGCCTCTTTTTCGGAGATAAGTTCAGCTACGCAAATGAGCATTATTATCATTATTGTCATCACCATCACATACTCGCCCTCCTCCTCCTCATCTTCCTCCTCCTCGTCCTCCTCGTCCTCCTCCTCCTCCTCCTCCTCCTCCTCCTCATCCTCCTGATCATCATCATCATCATCATCATCATCATCATCATCATCGTCGTCGCGTCGTCATCATCATCATCATCATCATCATCATCATCAACACCAACAACAACAATATCATCAATTCCGCCATCATCATCATCGTCATCATCATCATCATCATCATCATCATCAACAACACCAACAACAACAACATCATCATTATCCTCATCATCATCATCATCATCATCATCGTCATCATCATCATCATCATCATCATCATCATCATCATCATCATCATCATCATCATCATGATCATGATCATGATCATCATGTTCATCATCATCATCATCATCATCATCATCATCATCATCATCATCATCATCATGATTATTATCATCTTCTATATTATAATAATTATTCCACATATGGCGATCCTCTATAATTGCAAATATTATGATTAATTTCGAAGCCCTATTAGCATATAACCCATAGATATATAGAAAGCAAGTTCCTGCTCCTATGAGTCGTTATAAAACGAGAAACTAATAGCTAAAATTCACATTATCAAACAAATAATTTAAGAAGAAAAAAAAGTCTTTTCGAGAGGGGATCGAAATTCAATTCTTCCTGTTGTGCCAGATAATAAACATTCAAGGCTACACATAGGTTTGTGTGTTGGTCCATTATATTCCTGGATGACAATGTTGTGAGCTTCTTAACTAAGCGCTAACTATCTATAAGTTTGTTGTGAGCTTCTTAGCCAAGCGCTAACTATCTATAAGTTAACTATGGCTACGGGCTTACTGTTTCTGCTGCTTGGCATATGCTTGCCATCTAGAGTACTTGCTCGCCACCCGAAGCAACCAGTCCCACAGATCTTGGGCATAACTCACAATTTTAACGCAAGTTATTTCTTCACAAAATGTTTTTTTTTTTCAAAAACGCTTGGCGTCGTCAGCTATCGCGCCGCGATGCAATTCCCTCATTAGTGTGTCAAAATATTGTGATAAATACTCATAGACTGTGGGGCTGATGGATTTGGCTGCTTGGTAGCTTTGTTACAGACACACGCCCTTTGCAGATTCCACAAAGGCTGGGAAAGGCCGAAAGTTGGATAAGACCAAGCTGACCCGACATAAACTTTGTGTGATCTATCTGAAATGATAAGAGATTCCCCAAATCAGAAGGTTTATCAAATCTCTCTCTCTCTCTCTCTCTCTCTCTCTCTCTCTCTCTCTCTCTCTCTCTCTCTCTCTCTCTCTCTCTGTCTGTCTGTCTCTGTCTGTCTCTCTGTCACCTCTCCTCTCTCTCTCCCTCCCTCCCCCTCTCTATCTATCTATCTATCTATCTATCTATCTATCTATCTATCTATCTATCTATCTATCTCTATCTCTATCTCTCTCTCTCTCTCTCTCTCTCTCTCTCTCTCTCTCTCTCTCTCTCTCTCTCTCTCCCCTCTCTCTGATTCTTTTGTGTGAATTTGTGTGTCCAAAACCAAAGAGGCTACGTATTCCATGTTTTACCCGACATAGGAAATGCTTTTGATCAATTTGATTATACGCATGAAAATATGATGAGAATGTCATGTCAGTAAATAAATAGCCTTTTTCAAAAACTCAACATTGCACCGCTCGCTCATAACGGGACTCAAACCTTGGGTCTACAGTGACAAGTCGAGTGTTACAGGTGTAGCGGCTATGTGGTCTTGTGGCATAACACTCGCTTTCGGATCGGAAGCTCCTGGGTTCGAGCCTCGCTCGGCGTATAGCTGAGTCCTTGGAAAAGGGTCTTTACTCACAATCTCTTGCCTTACTCAGGTGTAAAATGACTACCTGGCCGTTAACAGTATTGTCTTTGTCGGAAAAAAATTATCGCCTAACAGGCGTCATGTTTTGTCCGACATGTTACGTGATGCTGTTGGTCAGGAACCTTTGTAAAGCGCTTTGAGCACGTTTAGTCGATGTTGCTCTATATAATAGGTCAAGCTCAAGTTTTTAGCTAAACCAGAGTTCTAGATTTGATAGTTTTTAGCAGGATGAGGGTTATTTTAATGGATCATTCACTCTAACATATTCTGAGAAAAAAAATTGGCCAAAAATCTCTTCCTTCTAATATTGATCGATTAAAATAACCTTCATCCTGTCAAAAAACGTTCAAACCTGGGACTTTATTAAAGTCATACGCTTGAGAGTTTTTTTAGCAAGATGAGGGTCATTTCAATCGAACGATATTTGAAGAACTAGTTTTCTGGCCAAAATGTTAAATCAGTGTTTTTTCCAGACTATGGCAGTATAGTTAATAAATGATGCGTCCACAAACTCTTTCATGCAAAAGTCAGATAACGTTAATACATTCGTAAAGCATGCACTAGTAAGTAGTCGCCTTCAAAGCCCCATTCGGCCCATGGATTTGGAGTTTATCCCGGTTTCTTTAGCGTGAAACGGACAATGAGCGCATTAAGGTTTCGACGAATGGCGCTATAGAAATATGCTTATTATTATTATTATTATTATTATTATTATTATTATTATTATTATTTATTATTATTATTATTATTAGCAATTGCTTGCTACCCTAGGATGGGACGCCAGTCTATCGCAAAGTACTTTCCGCCAGATCAAACAGACCCAGCTACCCAATCACTGCTGTGTGGACAGGTGGGGTGGGGGGGGGGGTCAGAAAAAATTTCGACTGCACCCGGAATCGATCTCGATCCCTTTGCGTGTGAAGCAAGTACTCTACTAACTGAGCTATCGGGACCTCCAAAGCATGCAATAGAGATTTGCTTTAAAAAAAAATATAGGAGACATTCGATCGTCAATCTCTTTGACTGAAGTGACATTTATCTTTGATTGAATAGCTCAAGGTACAAACGTTTTCGAGTAAATAATACTCTTCTTACAGCTAAAAATCTGAAGAAAACTAATTGAATGTGACTTTAAGTACTTCAATGAATAAAAAACATACTAGAGATGGAGTACGTACACCAATAGTTTACCGAATGCAAACACAACACCAACCAAACACGGAACTATCGTGGTCATTACACGAATTATTTACGCGATGATCACTCAAAAGTATATTTTCAAAATTTTAGCCAGAAAACTCTTCTTTCAAGAAATATAGACAGCTTAAAACGACATTCATCTTGTAAAAAACTTTACAGCTGGGGCTTTATTAAAGTCCTAGGTTTCAACGTTTTTGGCAGGATAATACCATTTTATCAATCAATATTTTAAGGACGAAAAGTTTGACAATATTGTACAAAAGGCCTGTAAAAGAGGACAGTAGTGATTTTCATGTCGTTGTAGTCATTTCAAAACGAGACTGGAAAAAAAAATCCTGCCATTGATTTGAAGGAAGTCTTTTATAATATTGCATCGGTCACCTAGAACATTTACGACATATTATTATTATTATTATTGTTATTATTATTATTATTATTATTATTATTTTTATTATTATTATTATTATTATTATTATTATTTATTATTATTATTATTGTATTATTGTTATTATTGTTATTATTATTATTATTATTATTATTATTATTATTATTATTATTATTATTATTATTATTATTATATATTATTATTGTTATTATTTTATTATTATTATTATTATTATTATTATTATTATTATTATTATTATTATTATTATTATTATTATTATTATTATTATTATTATTCAATCAAAGAATCGTTTTCTATTCCTCTAGAACAAACTCTGTGATGGGCGTGGTTTCCTTTTTCAAAACACGAAAATAAAATATTATAGATAGAACGAAATTGACATCACTCTTTTTATCACACAAACGTTTAAGGTTACACATAGTTTTGTGGCGATTATTATGAGTTAAAACAAAAAACAAAAACAAAAAAACAAAAAACAAATCGCATCGCATCAATAAAATAGTATGGTGACAGTTGTCGGATTCGGGCCAGCCACTCCAACACTGACCAAAAGTTATTTTTTTGTTTTTGGTGGTGGTGGTTGGGGGGGGGGGGGGGGGATGCGTTTTGACCAATGCGACAACTGCCGTTTTATTAAAGAACACAGTATGTGCTTTTAGATTAACATTGCATATACTTTTATGTTTTTAAAAACCACGGCAGAATAAGTGGCTTCAGTACTTAGCTTCTTTTCCTTTGTGACAGGGAGGGGACAACACTTTGTGGTGTAATAATATCAGATGGTCTACTAAAGTAGTGACCATAACACAGGATGTGTGTGCACACATTAGAGCATCCCATTATTGATCCAGTGATGGCCAAATCAAACCGATCAGTCTGTCAGACATTTGATGTGGTGTGCCCAAGGCAATACCGTTACCTACGAAATTTAGTATTTGTCTGTGATATGTCATTTTAAGTTACATGACAATCTCTCTCTCTCTCTCTCTCTCTCTCTCTCTCTCTCTCTCTCTCTCTCTCTCCCTCTCTCTCTCTCTCTATCTATCTATCTATCTATCTATCTATCTATCTATCTATCTATCGATCGATCTATCTGTCTATCTATCTATCTATCTATCTATCTATCTATCTATCTATCTATCTATCTATCTATCTATCTATCTATCTATCTATCTCGGATGAAGTATTTTTCTCTTAGCTTTGCTTAGTAGTAATGTTTATCTATGCTTGTCTGTGTCATATGATGCAAATAAACATAATTTTTGTATTCAATAATACTTTAGTCTTGACCTCATCATTGTCAATACAAACCAAAGCCTCTTTTTCGGAGATAAGTTCAGCTACGCAAATGAGCATTATTATCATTATTGTCATCACCATCACATACTCGCCCTCCTCCTCCTCATCTTCCTCCCCTCGTCCTCCTCGTCCTCCTCCTCCTCCTCCTCCTCCTCCTCCTGATCATCATCATCATCATCATCATCATCATCATCATCATCATCATCATCATCATCATCATCATCGTCGTCGTCGTCGTCATCATCATCATCATCATCATCATCATCATCATCAACACCAACAACAACAATATCATCAATTCCGCCATCATCATCATCGTCATCATCATCATCATCATCATCATCATCATCATCATCATCAACACCAACAACAACAACATCATCATTATCCTCATCATCATCATCATCATCATCATCGTCATCATCATCATCATCATCATCATCATCATCATGATTATTATCATCTTCTTTATTATAATAATTATTCCACATATGGCGATCCTCTATAATTGCAAATATTATGATTAATTTCGAAGCCCTATTAGCATATAACCCATAGATATATAGAAAGCAAGTTCCTGCTCCTATGAGTCGTTATAAAACGAGAAACTAATAGCTAAAATTCACATTATCAAACAAATAATTTAAGAAGAAAAAAAAGTCTTTTCGAGAGGGGATCGAAATTCAATTCTTCCTGTTGTGCCAGATAATAAACATTCAAGGCTACACATAGGTTTGTGTGTTGGTCCATTATATTCCTGGATGACAATGTTGTGAGCTTCTTAGCCAAGCGCTAACTATCTATAAGTTTGTTGTGAGCTTCTTAGCCAAGCGCTAACTATCTATAAGTTAACTATGGCTACGGGCTTACTGTTTCGGCTGCTTGGCATATGCTTGCCATCTAGAGTACTTGCTCGCCACCCGAAGCAACCAGTCCCACAGATCTTGGGCATAACTCACAATTTTAACGCAAGTTATTTCTTCACAAAATGTTTTTTTTTTTCAAAAACGCTTGGCGTCGTCAGCTATCGCGCCGCGATGCAATTCCCTCATTAGTGTGTCAAAATATTGTGATAAATACTCATAGACTGTGGGGCTGATGGATTTGGCTGCTTGGTAGCTTTGTTACAGACACACGCCCTTTGCAGATTCCACAAAGGCTGGGAAAGGCCGAAAGTTGGATAAGACCAAGCTGACCCGACATACACTGTGTGTGATCTATCTGAAATGATAAGAGATTCCCCAAATCAGAAGGTTTATCAAATCTCTCTCTCTCTCTCTCTCTCTCTCTCTCTCTCTCTCTCTCTCTCTCTCTCTCTCTCTCTCTGTCTGTCTGTCTCTGTCTGTCTCTCTGTCACCCTCTCTCTCTCCCTCCCTCCCTCCCCCCTCTCTATCTATCTATCTATCTATCTATCTATCTATCTATCTATCTATCTATCTATCTATCTATCTATCTCTATCTCTATCTCTCTCTCTCTCTCTCTCTCTCTCTCTCTCTCTCTCTCTCTCTCTCTCTCTGATTCTTTGGTGTGAATTTGTGTGTCCAAAACCAAAGAGGCTACGTATTCCATGTTTTACCCGACATAGGAAATGCTTTTGATCAATTTGATTATACGCATGAAAATATGATGAGAATGTCATGTCAGTAAATAAATAGCCTTTTTCAAAAACTCAACATTGCACCGCTCGCTCATAACGGGACTCAAACCTTGGGTCTACAGTGACAAGTCGAGTGTTACAGGTGTAGCGGCTATGTGGTCTTGTGGCATAACACTCGCTTTCGGATCGGAAGCTCCTGGGTTCGAGCCTCGCTCGGCGTATAGCTGAGTCCTTGGAAAAGGGTCTTTACTCACAATCTCTTGCCTTACTCAGGTGTAAAATGACTACCTGGCCGTTAACAGTATTGTCTTTGTCGGAAAAAATTATCGCCTAACAGGCGTCATGTTTTGTCCGGCATGTTACGTGATGCTGTTGGTCAGGAACCTTTGTAAAGCGCTTTGAGCACGTTTAGTCGATGTTGCTCTATATAAAAGGTCAAGCTCAAGTTTTTAGCTAAACCAGAGTTCTAGATTTGATAGTTTTTAGCAGGATGAGGGTTATTTTAATGGATCATTCACTCTAACATATTCTGAGAAAAAAAATTGGCCAAAATCTCTTCCTTCTAATATTGATCGATTAAAATAACCTTCATCCTGTATAAAAACGTTCAAACCTGGGACTTTATTAAAGTCATACGCTTGAGAGTTTTTTTAGCAAGATGAGGGTCATTTCAATCGAGCGATATTTGAAGAACTAGTTTTCTGGCCAAAATGTTAAATCAGTGTTTTTTCCAGACTATGGCAGTATAGTTAATAAATGATGCGTCCACAAACTCTTTCATGCAAAAGTCAGATAACGTTAATACATTCGTAAAGCATGCACTAGTAAGTAGTCGCCTTCAAAGCCCCATTCGGCCCATGGATTCGGAGTTTATCCCGGTTT
>NC_088364.1:57156162-57158662 GCF_034508935.2 Berghia stephanieae | reverse complement strand
TCCTGCCCGTGCAGAGGGATCCAAAAAAAAATAATAATCGAATGAATCGGGGAAAGGATTAAGATACCATAGGGTATGAAGTATGAAGAGAATGCTTTACCAAATGAACTATCAGGACCCCTCAAGATTATTTTAACCAATTCATTTTAACCGGGTTAAAACTGGAAAGCGAAACATACAACTATGAACATTGCTCGCAGTCTTGATTTCATTTTTCTTTCTCTCTTTCATAATTTCACTTTGTAAAGCGCTTTGAACACGTTTAGTAGATAGTGCGCTATATAAAAGCTCAAGTTTTTTTAGGCTTAATAAAGCTCATGGAACCGGATATTATCCCCTCATTTGTAGTTTTGCTTAATACCCTTTTCATAATATGATGGTGGTCTATCCCAAAATACTACTTTCCGCCAGATCTAACAGGCTGGGTGGATAGCATACACAAAAAATATCTACTGCACCCGTGACCGCTATCGATTTCTTTGTTTGTTAGGCAATTGCTCTATCACTGAACGAAAACAGCTTTTTATCCAAATCATGTCTCAAAATGACAAAACATCTCTTCTTTTTTTATTGTGGATGGAAATGTTATCTTATTAAATATTTGGTAAATTGGATTTTTTAACACAATCGCTCCGAACCACTGGACCAATCGTCACCAAATTTTGCATGGTGTTTACAATTGGCATGAAGATGGTTTACATCTCTTGTCTATTAATGAGATTGATTAGACATCGTGATGATTTTATTTATTAAAATTAATTTTTTTTCATCAAATCACAACGAAAACAGATGCCATCATTTTTTAGCACGTGGGTTTTGTCAACCTTCCGGTTAGCGAGTTTGACAATGAGGTGGGAGTACTTGCATTGAATCGATAACAGTCAGTGGTTCCTCTCATTATTTTGAATAAAACCAGTGTCTTAAAATTCTTATGAACCATTTTCCGTTCTTAACATTGAAAAAGAATTCTATGATAAGTGATCGAAAAACATAAGATATTTAATGCCGAAAATATATCTCCGTGCCCACGCGCACTTTTTTCCAGGTCTAATAACCCAATTCATCACTGTCGTTATTGAAATCTTTTAAAAATGACACAAAATGTTGTCCATTAAGGTTACAACAATGTTAAACGTCTCTCCGTGCCCAAATAAAAAGATCCATGGAATTCTCTCACGAAGTTGGAAATTGAGTTCAAATTATACTCAACTCTTGAATCCTAAATTTTGAGTTGATGGACTTGTTATCACGTTCATTGAGCGGACAGCTATTCTTGTATTTCATATATCGATAGATGAAAATCATCTTACATGTGCCGAATATGGATTCGGATTATTAAAGTTAAATTTTATATAAAAATGTTATGAAATGGCGTTATTTTATTCATAAATGAAAATATGTCCAAATAGAAGTACATTACCTAGAGCATTTGAAAATGACAATTCTTATAAATAACATTAAAAACCATGCTTATTTTTTTTATTTATACAAACTTTACATCTTAAAATTCGGTCCTTATCTCTGTGACACTTCTGGGAACTATTCATGGATTATGACCATTATGCTCATCATTGAGATCGGCTGAAGTAACACATACAGATACAGATCGTTGCCCCATTCATGGGGTTTCAGAAAATGTTGTTATCCTTTGCATCATGCTATTGAAACAGTTAAGAACCCTAGGTCTCCAAGTCATTGAGGTTCTAAATACATCTATATTTTTTATACCTACTATCTGTCCACAGAACTGCGACACCTCAAACATCTAATATTGTTGAGATACAACCGGCCGTCAGAAGTAGTAACACTGAGTGGTTATACAACATTACACTCAAAAGCCCTCTTGACCGGGATGGGGTAGGTATTTGCTATTTTACAACTTAGATAATTGACACCAAGAGAATAACACTTTTTTTGTTTGTTTGTTGCTCTAGGTCTTTTCCAACACAATTGAGGTTATATGAGAGACCGCTGAAACAAAAAAACAAGCAATCTAACAAAAATAGTACAAATGTAAATCAAAATCATAACCTAAAGATATCATAAGCTAAATTATAAATAACCAAGAACAAACAGGCAGAAGATTTACAGAAAAAAATATCCCCTGTCAAAAATACAATCACAAACCAAAGAAGCAGGATAGGCTAGTAAAGAGAAGAAGAAACGACATCACTATCGGATCGTACACCCATGAGAACATCATAGGTATATGATTCAAGGGTGATGCTCCCATCCAACCACCCGCTGAATAACACTTTAATTAAACTCAGGAGCATTGAATATACGAGTACACTCTATTTTTAAAAGTTATTCTTCCGCGAGTATTGACTGGAAAGTACGTTCCCTTCTTCATCATTTCTAAAAGAATCATTCCATAAATAAACACAAGGGAAAGCTTGGAGTCTCAACTATACAATGCTACCTCTAACATTGCCAATACGGATACG
The DNA here is from genome assembly GCF_034508935.2 of Berghia stephanieae. NCBI lineage: Eukaryota > Metazoa > Mollusca > Gastropoda > Nudibranchia > Aeolidiidae > Berghia > Berghia stephanieae. The sequence continues at coordinate 57,156,215 of NC_088364.1, read as the reverse complement.
ACAAGCATGAACTATATAGTTACTATTTATTACAACGCGTTGGAAAAAAAAAA
>NC_088364.1:57138662-57146162 GCF_034508935.2 Berghia stephanieae | reverse complement strand
AGATTTTTTAATGTAATTGATTATGCATCTGCAAATTGACGAAACAGCAGTTTCAATCGGGAGCACAGGTTGGAAAAAATGAGTTCACGATTTCCTTTTTATGATATGTTTATTACCTGACTTAGATTGAGGGACTGAAATGCTGATATAGCAAAGGCATCTGATAGGCGGGGAGAGCAGAGGGGAGCGATACTTTGCAATTTGAGCTTCCTGCGTTTGGGAACAAAAAGAGATGCTTGCTTGTAGTCAACGATTGAGGACTGGCATTTGTTTCAGGGATGTCACCGTCCGTCGGACGGAGTTACCTTAGTCCACAGACGTATAGCAGCTGAAGTTACAATGCATTGTGACGAGTATTTTAATTCTTTCCACGAACGTTTAGGGACTTTACTGTGAACCAAATTGAGTGAGTGTGCCTTAAAAACATGATGTATGTTCTTGTCGGGAGAAGTATCGTGTATGGGTGTTTGTGGGACTCTCGGTAATCTCAGACTGGACAGCTGGATGGAATGCTACTGGCGTCTACTTCCATTCTTGTAGCGAACTAAAACATTTATTTGTCTTAGAATACGTTGCTCGATTTGTGTGCCATCACTCTTTTTTTACCAAGCGTTGAAGAGGCAGAAAAGTTTCACAAGTGCAATTAAACTTCTGAAGCTGAATTAAACTGTCTTTAGTTGTTTCGATGCACTCACTATAAGTGGGTGGCTTATTGGTAGATATGACTCTGGCAAGGAATCTCAAGGCGTGTAGCATGGTGTGTTGAGCAATGCTTACCGTTGGAGCTGTGGGCATATGAGAAAAGCAATTCCTGGAAATGTAGATTCACTGCCGGTCAATGCTATGACTTATCTTTGTCCTTCGATTTTGTGTGGACACTTGGAAAGGTGCTTCTTGTGTCGTCCTACGTGTTGCATTATGTTGCCCGCCAGGCAAGGACGAGGTTGTTGACGCATGAAATGTGTATAAAAAAGTAGGATGTGGAAAATAAGTCTCAAGAATTTAGCAGACATTGTCGAGGAAATTAGATTTATAGTGTATATTATGCTATGTATTATTACTCTAACAGATTAATAGATAAACATTACGCTTACTATCAAAACATATTTAACATGTCTTTGATAATAAATGGCTTGGAACATTCAAAAAATGAACTTAAATATCATAAAAATGAAAAAGTGTTGCTCTTGTTTTTATGGCCCAATATACAAATATTCTGAATCACAGCTAAATGATAATTGATCGTTAACTGATGATGACCATATTTATTGCATCGGGCCAGATGAGAACGTCCCATTTTCCATCGATGCGAGTGGAGAGATCAAAGTAGCTAAAAAACTCGACGCTGATGGGTCATTGAGGGAAAGAGGTGGCCTATATTTCTTCAACGTAACTGTGAGTATGAAAAACATTTGAGAGATTTAAGTTACTAAGTTAAAATAGATCTTTGGATGTCCCTCAATTAGAAAATTAAGCATACAGGAAATGGAGGCCTTTTTCCGAACAAGCTAGATGTTGATCTCTATAGAGCAAATGAGTAAGGCAAATTGAGAAACCTTTTTTCAGAAATCAGCTGACTTTTTTAAATCTCACACTGAAAAATGAGGTGAAGAAGCAAATTTTTTACCATTGCCACTATGGTATAATAAGATGTCTATTAAGTTATGACTAGTTTATCTGAGGCGTGATGTTATGTGTACAAGGCGATATCAAAACCGTACAATTTTTCTTTTGTTTTCTTGAGGTTCTGCGGAAGCAATTTTCAGTTTCTGGTTGTCCTATGATAGAACAATGTGCTGGTAGATGAAGTTAAATATTTCAAGATTATTTTGTTTAAGTTTAACAAGCTAACCTTATTTGATTTCCACAAAGGCCACGGAGTCCACAAGCAACCAGATTACATCCACAGTAGTCTCTATCACTGTTGAAGACTACAACGACAACCCACCTGCATTTAATGCTAAGTTCTTCAGTGCCAGTGTCTTAGAGAACACTCCTAAAGGAGTCCCTCTCACCATGAATTCGACCATCACAGTAAAGGACATCGATCAGGTTATTCTCATGTTTCAAGTTGACATCCTTTTACTTTTTTTGTTGATATTGTCAAAGCACAACACTCAATTGTAATGTAATTTTATACACTTTAAAGATTACTAAACTGAGCGAAATGTTAAGATTATTTTAAAAACGATTGTTCAACAGTGAAAACTAAAAAGTCTACAAATGCGCGATATATTATTATCTATGGTTAACAATTAACACAACCGTAAACTGCCTAAAGATTATGAAAGGGTTTTCATTCCCCTTAACTCCCCTTACTAAAGGAAAATCATACTTCTTACAAAACAAACAACGCCTTTCCTATCCACATTTCTTTTGGTCCTCTTGTTTATTTATTATACGTTTCTTTTTTTAAAATTATTATTTTGTTTTGGGTTTCAGGGCTTGAACAGCAGGTTTCGTGTTTTTGTGAGGACATTAGACGGACATCCCTACGATGATTTCTCCACCATTCCAAGTGAAAGCCAAATTCTACAAGGCTCCACTAGTGTCACTGTCGTCGTCAACAATTCAACTCTTTTAGACTTTGAGAGTATTTCGTCAATTTCATTCATGGTGAGTTGTTATTGATTGATATTATAATTACGCACTATCTATACACAAAATCACATTTTTTTTCCATTTTGCCAGACGCCTTACAAATTGTGGAGAGATCCTCAACATTATTGGAGGCTTCCACAAGAAGAAGAAGAAGAAGAAGAAGAAGAAGAAAAAGAAGGAGAAGAAGAAGAAGAAGAAGAAGAAGAATACGAAGAAGAAGCAGAAAAGAAGAATTATATTTTGTAAAGCTATAATCAAACTCCATCTGGAAAAAGTGATCATTTAAAAACTGTTGTGTTGCAATTTGTAGACCCCGCATCTTCTGAATAATTTGATTTAGTTATAATATGTTATCTTGTTTTCCAGTTGGTCACTCAGGAGGTTGTTGGAACAGGCAGTGTTATAAGTCTTGGTTCCCAGTCAAGTTCTGCTGTGGTTAATATCACCATTAAAGACACCAATGACAACAGTCCTGTTTTTGCGGATAAAGATGCCAGTTATTACACAGTTCCAGAGAATGCTGGCATCGGTTATGTGATCCACAGATTTAGTGCTACAGACTCGGATTCGGGGGATTTTGGTCGAGTGGAATTCTCAATGGAAACTGGTGTATTTGCCATGGCCCCTGATGTGAGTGCCAAGGGATAGTCAATAAATTGTTGAAAAGCGTACGAAATAGACAAAAAGAAAAGTTGTCTTTACGACAATGGAGACATACAGGACGCGTTAAAAATGTGTGTGACTTACTCAATTATTATCTTTAGAGCATCTGGTGGGATGAATGTGGGACATGGAATAGGGTAGTCTGTGGGACATGGGATGGGGTGATCTGTGGGACATGGGGTGGGGCGATCTGTGGGACATGGGGTGGGGTGATCTGTGGAACAGGGGATGGGGTGATCTGTGGGACATGGGATGGGGTGATCTGTGGAACAGGGGATGGGATGATCTGTGGAATAGGGGATGGGGTGATCTGTGGGAAAAGGGGATGAGTTGTTCTGTGGGACAGGGGATGAGTTGTTTTGTGGGACAGGGGATGAGTTGTTTTGTGGGACCGGAGATGAGTTGTTTTGTGGGACAGGGGATGGGGTGATCTGTGGGACCGGAGATGAGTTGTTTTGTGGGACAGGGGATGGGGTGATCTGTGCGACCGGAGATGAGTTGATTTGTGGGACTGGGCATGGGGTGATCTGTGGTACAGGGGCTGGGTGTATCTGAAGGACAGGGCGTAGGAGATATAAGTAGGAAGGAGATGGATAGGAGATGGGGTGCTCTGTGGTACAGGAAATTGTATGATTTATGGGACAGGTTATGGGAGGTATACGTGGGATTGGAGATGGATAGGGGATTGGGTGATCTGTGTGACAATGGATGAGAGGATTTGTGGGACAGGGCGTAGCCATCGTAAAGTTAAAGACCAAAATAAAAATGACGTCAAAATGCCAGTCTTTTGCCACAAAAGAAAACAAATCGTGAGTTGTATTCAATAGTTCAACCAATGAAATATCTTGTTTCCTTGAGCTCTACTAACGACAACTCACTAGACGCTACACAAGCCTAAAAAATGATGTCAAACTGCCAGTCCTAGAGGGTTCTTGTGTCAGGCTATATGTTAACGATGGCTACGGACAGGGCGTGGGAAGTATACGTGGTATGTGGTACAGGATATTGGAGGATTTTTGGGCCAGGGCATTCGAGATTAAAGTAGTATATGAGATGGACATGATGGATGATCTTTGGTACATGGGGGTGGAAGGATTTGTAGCACAGGGCATGGGAGGAATAAGTGGGACAGGAGATGGATAGGAGATGGGGGACTCTGTATGGCAGATAATTATGCATGGGATTTGTGAGACAGTGCATGGTGGGAGAGATAGGTAAGTGAGATAGAGGATGGGGTGGTATGTGGGTTAGGCGATAGGGATTGGAGTTAATACTTTGGTGAGGTTTATGCTTTAACTTAGACAATAGACGGTGTTTCTTAAAGTGACAAAAACTGAAATGTCAATAATTTTATCTTTTACTTAAAAAAAAAGAATCAATTCCTCGTATCTGATTCTCTCTGACAGAATACCGGTTTGAGGTGATAGGCCTCATATTATTGATTCCATTTTAATTTCACTAGACGTTTGCATTGATCCTCTTGAAAGGATCTGGTTCTATAAAAGTCTAAATTAATTTGATGAGTATTTATGAACCACTCCTCAAAGTTAGGGTGAACATAATGCTAAATTTTAATTTCAATTAATAGGCAAAAAAAGAATGAATTGAAATAAAGTTAAATTTTAGATTCACATTCGGGGAAAATCATTTGTGTCTTTCATTGAAAAAAAAAGTTAAAAGATCGTATTTGTATTCATGATTTCAGCTTTAAATGCTCTTTTTTTGGTAACGGAATTGCCATAACAAAATATTTGATTGAGGTGAGTGACCACAAATATGGTATTGAATCTATACATAACATATTCATGAATTCTTACACATCTCATCCATTTGCAGGGTAACTTGACGGTTGCAAAGAATCTAGATCGGGAAAAACAAGACTCCTACTTCATAGTTGTCACAGCATCTGACAATCCTGACGCTCCATTCTCCCAGCAGAGGAAAACACAGTTACGAGTGACCATTCGTGTCACAGACGTAAACGACAATGACCCGAAATGGAATCGAGCTACGACCATCTTCAGAATCCCGGAGACGGACCAAGCCGGTACGATTGTTGCTGTCTTAAGGGCAACGGATGAGGATATTGGCAAAAACGGAGAGGTAAGCTCCTTGACTCAATGTTAAATTATTGTCAGAATAAGCATTGTACTGTTTCAAACTCAGCTGTATCCAACTTAAACACAAGACACAATAGCAGTAGCGTTGAAACTTTTATTTTGTATTTTAGATGGTGTCCTACCACTTTACTCTTAGTGTTGGTCAAGATCTTACCAAACTGTTTTAAATTGTGCACTCTGAGTTCAGGTCCCAACACAGTGTGTTACGTGGAGCACTATGCTCTGTTTAAAAAATCATATTTGATTAATTCTTTATTTATGTTGAGGTCTGAACACTCTGGTTTGGTGTTCGTTTTACGTCCTTTCGTTCTATTTTCTTCTTTAACCTTTATCCTACCATTCTGTTTCTGTTACTTTAACGCCCTCTTCCTGTTTACTTGAGGCCATGTGGCAAGTGTTTTGTTTTACTGATTTTACAGTTCGATTGAACCAATATCTGATTAAGCTGAGAGTTTTGGAGTGTTGGTCCTTATTTTTTGTTGTTGTTGACGATAAAAGCTATAATTTGTCTTTTAGTCAGAAGTAAATTGTGTATTATATAATATCAAGTAAAGTTTTATTGATGTTCTGAGATGAGTCAAGTTTCATCGACTATCCTCACGTCTTTTAGATTTACCAGGAAGAAATCTGCGTTGTTTCTTAGCATCTAACAGCAATTAATTCTCAGTCTTTATTGTCCTATATCACAAATGGTTTATATGTGTATAGTGGAGATGCAACTTAAGTGTTTTTTTTACCTGTCTTTATCAGGATAAGACTTTTTAAAACATATTTATGATCTGTTTTCTTATCATTTTTTTTTCAATGTTACTTGAAATCTGTCGTTATTCGATGCTACTGTAATGATTTTTATAGATAGCATTATCTTTTGCATGAATAATGGCATCGTGATTTCCGCCCTCTATTCATCGCATAAGACATATTAAAGTCAATGAATAATTCAAATGTCTAGGCAATTTTCAAACCAGATCTGCCACTTGAATTTTTTAAAAATGAATTGTCGTTTTGATTACTTTATAAATAAAGAAGAAAAAAAAACGTCCCTTTTTTTCATTCCCAAAGGGCAGTTTGTCTTTTGAGTCTCCTTCTCGTTTCATTCTTTTGACTGAGGTGGTCGGAAAGGAGACATGAGAGAAGACTTTGCAGTAGGGCTCTCCATCCAGATCTGTCCTCAGCTTTCCTCAATGGTGATGGGCTGTCATTCTGAGCCTATCATCATCATCATCATCATCATCATCATCATCATTGCCTTTATCATCAAAAATGGGGGAGTCACACAGCATTAGTCGCCTTTTACGACACGCTGGCTTGGCGTTGGGCTATTCTTTACCCTCTCAGTTGAGGGACCCCGGGCACCACACGGGTATCTGAGTCTATTCCAAGGTAAAATTTGAATAACCCAGTCGTCAGTCTCAATGCAGCTAGGGCGAGGTCCATCCTTTCGTCTATTAATCCATTCTTTCATCCATCCATTCATCAAGGATTTGTATTGTGATTTGTATAAATATATTTTATTTTTTTCTCCCAAAAGCTTGAATACAGTATAAAGCCAGGCACCAATGGATCTCATTTCTTTGACGTAAGGGACAGTTCGGATAATCAAACTGAACTGTACATAAATAAAAACCTGACTAGCCACCCTGGTCTTTATCTGGTCAACGTAATGGTCAAAGACAAGGGAGACCATCCAAGAGAAGCATCCTTAGAGGTCAAGGTCACCGTGACGGATATCAATCTAGACCCGCCATATTTTACAAATCCCAACATGACAGGACAAAGTGCTGATTATATTCCAGTAATAAAAGTGGAAGAGGTAGGCCTATATTATAGTTATCATGATATTATATTATCACTTTACTGTACAATGGAATCCTGAGTTTTAAAAATGAAATAAATTCCCTTTCTTCATCCCATAGGGGAAATTTGTCTCTAAGGTCCATTCCAATGGCAGACTGGAATAGCCCAGGCGTCAGCCGCAGTGCAGCGCCGCAAAGGCCGACACCACCGGACTAGAAATAGTATTTGACTTTAAGCAAAGTTGATTTTATCTAGTTTTAATAGAACACACACACTTACATAAAGAACACATAATTTGGTAACAGCAAGAGTGTTGACT
>NC_088364.1:57123662-57133662 GCF_034508935.2 Berghia stephanieae | reverse complement strand
TCCCAGTTCCCCTTTCCACCACAATCACTATGAGGATAAAGTTGACAGACAAAAGCGACTTCGATCCAATCTACGTTAACTTCAAGATGCCTCAGATAATGACCGTCTTGGAGGAAAAATGGAACGCTTCTATAGGGTTGGTTCAAAACGCAACAGATTTAGATTTGGTGAAGCAAATTTGTTATTATTTGTGTGGTAAGTGATTATTTTAATCTTCTTCATTTAACTATCTCCTTTTCGATCATTTTCAATATTTTCCCAAAATGGCAGGCAAACAATCTCTCTACAAAACAACATTATATTCTAATTAAGGGGGGGGGGGGGATGTGACATTAAAAATGATGAATTTTGACCCAGTTTGCTAAAAATTAGATTTTGGTGGGATGTTGTCATGCGACCATTTGTCTGCATAAAAAATTGCATGAGAACTTCATCTTCATTTTTTTCGACTAAAAAAAAAACGTATTTTGTGACCGATGGTATGGTTAGATCCTGCCCATTTTTAGTTTCAGTGGACTGATTTCATGAAAGAATATCAAATGGTCTTTATAACTAAGTAAAGGCACAAACATATCAATTAAAAGAAAAAACTCTCCTCTATCTTCAACAATCAATCACTTTGTTCTTAATTATGTCATGTGGTCACAATCTAATCAGAGAGCGAGAGGAGAGTTTTTCCCTAAACTCGTTTACTTTGACTTTTAAATGCGTTTTTCTCAAAAGTGCAATTTTCATCACTAAAAACCTCCTCCCTCAGTTTTCAATCAATCTTCTTCAAACTTTCTACAAATGAGTGTCATACAAATACGCAGGTCCTCTAGGAGCCGGATTTTTTTTTTTAAATTGTTTATGAGTAATTTCAAGTTATGTAACTTTTTTCAACGGGAATAATCGAGTAGTAACTTTGAACTTAATTTTTAAAGTTTCTAATTAAAAAATTAAAAATCGGGTTTCTAGGGCCTCTTTATTTTCCTTTTTTCAACCTCTGGCCAAAATATTATGGCAATCGGTTGATAAACAAAAAAGCCTTTGACTTTTTAAGACGTGTTGTTTATTTTCCAATATGGCGTCGTTTCCATAGCAACGGGCAACTTTTTTCGAAAAAAAATTATATGCAATCATCCTTCCCAAACATATACATTATGACTGTGCATAGAAGTTTAGGATATTTCATCAAATAAAAAAAATGACCCTTTAGTGTCGCTCCCCCCCCCCCCCCCCCTTTAAGTAAGTAAGTAAGTAAGTAAGTAAGTAAGTAAGTAAGTAAATGTTAATGTTCGGCTACATGGTCTTGTGGTATGACCCTCGCCTTCGGATTGGAAGGTCCTGGGTTCAAGTCCCGCTCTAAGAGGTGCATAGTCGAGTCCTTGGAAAAGACTATTTACTCACATTCTCTCGCCGTACTCAGGTGTAAAATGGACGTTAACAGCATTGTCTCTGTCGGGAAAATGTAATATCTCCTATCAGACGTTATGTCTCGTCCTATATGTTAAGTGTTAATGTTGGCTCGGGATTCCCTGTAAAGCGCTTTGAGCACGTTTAGTGGATTTGGCGCATTATACAAGCTCAAGTTCATCTTGGCTCAATAAACAAGATACAGCTTTTTGTTTGGCAGTCAAGTCAATATTTCAAATGAAAAAATAACTCAACGGGCTTATACTCGCAGCCGACATGTACATATTTACTACAAAACTTGAGCCTTTATATAGCGCAATATCCACTAAACGTGCTCAAAGCGCTTTACAAAGGGTCCCTGACCAACAGCAACACGTAACATGAGAACAAGACTGGACGTCTGTTCCATGATTATCAATTTTTTATCCGACAGAGACAAAGCTGTTAACGACCAGGTACTCATTTTACACCTGAGTACGGTGTGAGAATGTGAATAAAGAGCCTTTTCCAAGGATTCAAAAACTATGCGCCGAGCGAGGCTCGAACCCAGGACCATCGGATTCGAAAGCGAGTGTCATACCACAAGACCACATAGCAGCACTCACTCGATCACTCACTATCCAGCGTCTTCCTCATTGACGTTGGCTATCACACTCTGTGATGACAAAAGTACGCCCATTCTCTTCGTCTGTTGACGGTATCATATAGTTCCATTCCATTCATCTCTGTCCATTCTAGCATGCTCTTTTATATAGGTAGGCCTAGGTCTGCCCCTTCTTCGTTTGCCCTCCATTTTCCCCTGTGTCACATCTTTCATCAGCGTGTTTGGGTTTCGGCATATATGACCGAAAAAACTTACTTCTAGCAGCACTGCAAAACTGATTACCCTAATAATTGTCATGGTCCTATTGTGTAACAGAAATACTCGCAAACCGACGCGAACTATACTCCATTATCATTATAACAAATGTCAAAGAAGTCTATGATTGCTTTCCTTTAACAGGCCTATAAATAAGTGCACGTTGTCCATAACCAAACGACGTGCTTTTTGAATGAAGAGATGAGCAATTTAGCCTTTCTTGCTGTATATAATCTTCATTTTTGGCGTTTCCAGTTGTATGATTAAGAATAATGATTAGTATGATGATGATGATGATGATGATGATGATGATGATAATAATAATAACAATAACAATAATAATAATAATAATAATAATAATAATAATAATAATAATAATAATAATGATGATGATAATAATAATAATACTAATATAATAATAATAATAATAATAATAATAATAATAATAATAATAATAATAATAATAATAATAATAATATAATAGTAATAATAATAATAATAATAATAATAATAATAATAATAATAATAAAAAATAATAATGATGATGATGATGATGATGATGATGATAATGAGGAGGAGGAGGAGGAGGAGGAGGAGGAGGAGGATAAGTTATCCTGAGAATAAGCTAACCGTCATCATTTTCAATTAATGTTACTGCCTTTTGTAATAATGGTGTGTCAATTTTTAAATCTTATTGTTTCATCTGTTTCAGACGACCAGGACTCGCTTTATCCAAATGTCCAATTAGATTTGGATAAACATAATCGAAATCTTTCACTTATTGGAAAAGTAGATCGGGAAAAGTTAGACAAATTCGATGTTCAAGTGTTGGCGTCGTCCAGTTGTGATGTCAAACCGTCAACAATTTGCTCTGGGAACGAGAATTCTGTGTTAAAGATTCAAGTCACAGTTAACGACACTGACGACAATCCTCCCAGATTCGCTAGTACCAAGTACTCAAGGAGTGTCCCTTATGACAAGCAAGTGGACTATGAGGTCATGGATCTCAAGGTAACGCTTTAGAGGTGTATTTATTGAGGCAATGCGTTTTCTATCTGCTTCAGTTCCTTGACCAGTGATTAAATAATAATATGGAAGAAAAGCGTGATGTCAAAAACTGGTTCCTATTTCATTGGAAGTGTAAAACTATTCTTCGGAAGGACTGGATACATACCTTGTGTAGTTCATCCTCTGGTGTCAGAGTGATGACATCTTATTTTCTTGTCTATATATATATATATATATATATATATATATATATATATATATATATATATAATATATATATATATATATATATATATATATATATATATATATATATATATATATTATATATATATATATTGGTTGACAATAAAGATAATCCATCCTCGCTCATTTACGTCCCGTAATCCTATGAATCTGTCTGTATATCCTGCTACTAAAATAGTCATACCACCTTTATGTAACCTTTTCTGCGAAGGATACACACTCCCAACGATTTCAGGACCAAAAGAGTAGAGGGTTTGATGTCCCGACTTTTATTTACTATTAGAAGCACTCGATATATTATTACACCCGAATGGTATCTCAGTATATTGTGGCTTATTGTTGCTATAACTTATGTTCATGTTACGTGCCGATATTATAGCCATCCCACCATGTCTATTAATACGGGACAAGCATTACTGCTATTGCAATCGGCTACGTAGTCTTGTGGTATTACACTCGCCTTCGGATCGGGAGGTCCAGGGTTCGAGTCCCGCTCAGGGCGGTGCATAGTTGAGTCCTTAGAAAATAATTCTTTACACACATTCTCTCACCGTACGAATATGTAAAATGAGTACCTGGTGGTAAAAATCGTTGTCTCTATCCAAAAAAAAAAAATTGTAATACATATCGCCTAACATATCGTCACGTCTTAACCTACATAGTAAGTGTTGCTCATGGCAAGGGTCCCCTGTTAAGCGCTATGAGCACGTTTAGTGAACTCGCTATAAAAAAGCTCTTTCTTTCTTTTGATAAGGAGGAAACTGATTAATCCAGAGTGACTTGGAATAACTATTTATAGAACTATTTGTGATTGATTTATGTTTTGTTTTGGATTCTACTTGGAGTCAAAATTGGTTCGTTGATGTGTGAGTCAAGTGCTCCGACAAGTAGCAACCAGGACATTCAAAGTAACAAATAAATGAGCATGATTAATCATCAGAATTCCTTTTCTCATTATTTCAGGACCAAGTGATTGATGAAGATATTTCACCCAACAACCAGCACCTATTTCGCCTTAAAGGCCGCGTCATACTCAGTCCAGACATGTCGGCATCCTTCAGTAGCTCCAAACAACCTTTCATAGTCACAGCGAGTGGATACATTCGTACAAATGCCCTATTTCGGGCTGATTTAACGGGATACTTTTTGTTGAGGGTGGAGGTTTATGAAGAAGATAACCCGGATTTTAACAATGTCACTGAAGTCAAGGTAATTTCGATATTTCGTTTTATCAATTTAAAAAAGAAAAGGATTTTATGAACAATTTGACTATCGCCTATTTGTTTAGATGTGTGCGCGTGGGGGGGGGGGGGGGGGGGGGGGGGGGGGGGGGGGAGGGGGGAGAGAAGGTTAGCCATTGGCGCAAACAGAGAATATGAATATGTATGTACGATACTGTGCCAGACACCGATTTGTTATTTGCCAGATTTATTTTTAGGTTATGTTTTTCTTTGTAAGCGCGTGTGTGTGTGTGTGTGTGTGTGTGTGTGTGTTTATGTGCGTGTGGGTGGGTGTGCCCGTGTGTGCGTTGTGTTTGTCTGATATAATATCTTTGTTGTTATTTATTTTAATTTGAAACTTTAAAATGATTCCATAGGACATATGAATAGTTTCAAGACATATTGCGAACAAAATGGATTGTATATGACATTCGATGATTTTCTTTATTTTCCTTCTCATATTATTTCAGATTTCTGTTGTAACGAATGAACAACGAGTCAGGCTGGTATTTTCAAAACTTCCTGGCGAAGTCAGATTAATCATTGATGACCTGGCAAAGTAAGAAACTTTATACTTTACACTACACTTTTTATTGACAAAAACAAACAAACGAGAAACTTTTGAAATATTTAATTTTAAGATGATTGTTTTAGTTTTATGACCGTTTATGATTCTGTCATTCCACAATTGTTTTTATATCACACTTACTGAGTCAAGCAAACCGTTTTAAAAAATAAGACATACCTCTCTAACATATACCTTTCCTTTGTACCAAGAGAGCAATGACGGTGAAGCGACTCAGTTGGATTCCCATTAACTGCTCATTCTCTCTTTGTAAAAAGGGTCGATCTGTCTTTATGTGGTTATGCGGTCTTGTGGTATGACACTCGCTTTCGGATCGGAAGATCCTGGGTTCGAGCCTCGCTCAGCGTATAGTTGATTTCTTGGAAAAGGCTCTTTACTGACATTCTCTCGGCGTACTCAGGTGTAAAATAAGTACCTAACCGTTAACAGCATTGTCTCTCTGTCTGAAAAAAAACAACTTTGTAATATCGCCTGACTTGGCGTCATGTCACGTCCTACATGTTAAATGTTGCTGTTGGCTAGGGACCCCTTGAAAAGCGCTTTGAGCACTTTTTGTGGATATTGCTCTATATAAAAGCTCAAGTTTTTTGTTTGTTGTTTTTTTTTTTTTTTGTTAAAAATAAAAATTAAGAAAATGCATCAAATTATGATGTGATGAGATTTGTGCACTATTAACCAAAACACCAATAATGTTCTGCCCTCCCTTACTTTTTCTTTTTTAGAGATCTGTCAAACATACTGGGTTTAAACATTACAGTTGGGGCCATTAAAACACATACAAAATCAGATGGCTCGAGGGATACTTCCAAGTAAGTCACAGATTTAATTATGGTATGTAAAAAATCTTAATGGATTAATGCAATAAAATTCGTCGCTCGTATTTATTCGGCTGGGCATTTAATAATCATCCACCAATGAGATAGATACACATTCTGAAGGGTTTATTGATTATTGCTCTTTTAAGATTAAATTAATTACACACACACAAACACACACACACGCACACACACACACATAAATATATATATATATATATATATATATATATATATTATATATATATATATATATATGTATATATATATATGTATATAATATATATATATATATATATATATATATATATATATATATATATATACATATACAATGTGCTTTGGTCTATGTAATCATTTCATGCAGTACTAGTTGTCCGCCATACATGCATCTCTCCAAAACCTGGACTTTTGCAATGCGTGTACCCTTCAGAAGGTATTGCAAAGTCATTTTTCACATCACATTCGAGATGGACAATTTTTCTAAGCTGCTTTCCTCAAAGGCACAACGCCAAGGTCAACGTGATACTAAGCAGCTGAAGCTATGGACTGTAAAAAGTAATATACAAAAATATGAATAGAACAACTCCCTCAAAAAATGTCAAACACGGAACGCTTCGTGCTCAACACCCTTCTTCAGCAACAAAGAAAAACAATAAAAACATGAATATATTACTTTAAAAAGCCATATAGATGTAAAGATAGAATTAAAAGACTTCTTGCCAACATTTTATACTTTTTTTTTTTTGCCAGTGTACATCAGTAATGTATTTGCTATCGATTTATTTGTTCTTCCACCTATTTAGAACCGATGCCTTCATCTATGCAAGGAAAAAAGATTCTGATGATTTTCTAACAGCAGCTGAACTACAAGAGTAAGTTCCCACACGCACATCATCCTCTTTTACTAATATTATAATTTCAGATGGAGAAAACAAAACAACAAATATCTACATTCCACTATACGGCATTTCTAAAGTTTCACAGTCCTCGGTGTCTCTTAATAGTATTTAATCGACGTACTTATTTGCAGGTCTGATAATCCAAATTGTAATGGCCTCGTAGAGTTGTAATGGAAATACGAGCTCTCAAACCAACGCAAAACAGTATCCTTTACAACATTATTAAAACGGGTCCAAAATTTCGTTTGGATAGCAGACCTGCAAAATATGTTCAGGCTGTATTCAATATATCCTTATAATTTGTAATCAATCATCTCAAATCAGTTATGCCAAGAGGAACCTCTTGCTTACAAATGAAATTTAAGTTTGACTCTGAGTTAAGTTCGAGTCAAAAGTAATGCCTTCATTGGGGAGACTGGGTTTTGTACATTAAACTTAAAAATATAATCCTCTACGTTGCCTTTTAAACTCAATTTTCTTTATCGTGTGTATTCCTACAAATACGGAATTAACGCGAATGATCACATTTGATAAATAATAACCACTATTCCCTCGAGATTTCTTGAAACAATCGTCATTAGAGTCTAAATAGCGTCACTGTTATTGTTCGCGTCGGTAAAAAACTATACTAATATATATATCATAACATTAAGACCTGAAAAAGTCGTGTGTATGAATGGCGCTAGACAAAGCAAGAAAGAAAATACAAGAAAAAAAAACCATCTCAAAAAAGCAGTCTAACTCGACTTGGGGGGGGGGGGGGGGGGGGGGGGGGGGGGGGGGGGGAAATTGAACCTCAGACCTTCTGATTGCCGGTCAGACGTGCTATCATTATACGTAATGGAATGATTTGTTGTTTTTTATCTTGTATTTTTCTTTCTTGTTTTGTCTGGCATATTTCATACACACTTGTTCAGATCTTTATCTGACATCGGTGCCTTCTCCTTAGTTTCTTAATATATATCATGTAATGTTAGTGCAAAAGCAAACACTGAATGTACAGATTTAAACAAAAATTCTGACCAAATCAAAGATAAATACATTTATACAGTTAGATAAAACTATAAATATTTATTTCTTTGCTTCACTCTGAGAAAATTTAGTCTAATGAAAAGCCTACCTTTTCATTTTTTTTTAAATCGGACTTGAATTTTTAACAATAATTGCGTGTTACCATTTCGGTAAGACGCGTGTCTGTCGCAATATATTTATAGCCAGATCCTTTGATAATTCTAATTTCAGTCACTCGTGATATTTCAGGTTACTGGACTTTAACAACAATGCAAGAACTCTTCTCTTCAAGAGAGGTGTCCAAAAGGCACAGGTGAGTCTCTCTCTCTCTCTCTCTCTCACACACACACACACACACACACACAAACACACACACTCTCTCTCTCTCTCTCTCTCTCTCTCTCTCTCTCTCTCTCTCTCTCTCTCTTTCTTTCTATCTTTATTTTTCGCTCTTTCTTCCTTACTCTTTCTCACCCTCTCACACACACGTACACATACAAACACACCCTCACAAATCAATGTATTTCTTTGTTTTGTTGTTGATCATTAGGAATTCATTTCAAAACCGTGTGACTCCGCTTCTCTCTCTCTCTCTCTCTCTCTCTCTCTCTCTCTCTCTCTCTCTCTCTCTCTCTCTCTCTCCTTCTCTCTCTCTGTCTCTCTCCTCTCTCTCTCTCTCTCTCTCTCTCTCTCTCTCTCTCTTTCATCTTCATCTCCACTCAACCTCCTCTCTCTTATCCACCTTCTACGAACTATAAAAATAAGTAATAATGTTGTTGTTGTTGTTGTTGTTGTTTATTTTCTTATTTTACTTATGTGTTATCAACACCAGAGATTGACTGAGACAGAAGCAGACGACGGGGATGAAATGTTGAAGCGTCTGTTTGTCATTTTAGTGACTGTGTTATCCATCCTCGTGGTTGCTCTTATATTGGTTCTTATCAACATCATACGAATGTAAGTAATTTTTTTTTGTTAATCAGTAGTAGTAATAGTAGTAGTAGTAGTAGTAGTAGTAGTAGTAGTAGTAGTAGTAGTAGTAGTAGTAGTAGTAGTAGGAGGAGGAGGAGGAGGAGGAGAAGGAGGAGGAGGAGGAGGAGGACTTTTACAACTACTTTTACTACTACTGCTACTAACAGTACCTACTACTACTACTACTACTACTACTACTACTACTACTACTACTACTACTACTACTACTACTACTACTACTACAACTACTACTACTACTACTACTACTACTACTACTACTACTACTACCACTAATACTAACATAGTATAATGGTGATAATAATATTTCTCAAAATATCGTCATTGGGCGGTCATGGTCATTTTATTTCAAAGAATATCTATTAAATCTCAAATACTATTTTAAAATTTTGCACTTTATTGATATAGGTTTAGCTTTAGAACATACCAGCTCTTGCAACACGTATAGGTCATTTTACGAGCATATTAACCAGTCAACTGGCGTACTCTGGAAAAAACACGGATTTAAAAATTTGGCCAAAAAATCGTCCTTCGAACATCGATCGATTTAAATTACATTCATCTTTGCAAAATTCTTTCCCGAGGTCCCAGACTTGAGAACGTTAGCCAAGATGAGGGTCATTTAAATCGATCGACTAGTTTTCTTGCCAAATTTTAATATCTTGTTTGTCCAGAGTAGGTCAATTAATTGGTTTAAATCACATCTTTCTGACCCAATACACATTTTTTACACAGGTATCGTAGGAGGTTGAAGGCTGCGACGACAATGGCCTATGGTAAGTCGATTATTTTGTTTTTCCAACACACTTTACCTTTATTTTTAACATAATATAGATAGTATGTGCTTGGCTTAGAAGCTCACATTGTCATCCGGAAGTATAAGTTAAACGGACCAACACACAAAACTATGTGTAACCTTAAATGTTTATAGTCTGATAAATTACGCACAAACATGGATGGCAACAACA
>NC_088364.1:57113662-57118662 GCF_034508935.2 Berghia stephanieae | reverse complement strand
CAATTTTTAAGATCGGTCTTTTTGTGTCATTTATTCAATTTTATGTCAAAATATGTCATTCTATGGAGGATTTTCATTTTTTGAGTATTCTCATAACGGAAAAAGCAGGCGAAGGAAAGAGTGAAAAGAGATAAATTGTAGTTCCATGGTATGATATGTTATCCCTATATGCTATAAATGTGTGTACAAAATTGGTTGAATTATGTTATTAGGTAACCAAAGAAGAGCGAATTCATGCTTGTTATTATGATTTGTGATGACATTTATTTGATTTATAACTTATTTCACATACTGATGATGTGCATAATTAGATATTCAGTGACAGTGTCGATGCATGGCATAACTGTATCGAGGGATAATTGTGGAGATATTCACGTGATTGTGAAGATAATATGATGTGTAGATGCATGACTGTATGGATAAATAATTGTGGAGATATTCTCGTGATTGTGAAGATATATGTGTGGATGCATGACTGTATGGATAGATAATTGTGGAGATATTCACGTGATTGTGAAGATATATGTGTGGATGCATGACTGTATGGATAGATAACTGTGGAGATATTCACGTGATTGTGAAGATATATGATGTGTGGATGAATGACTGTATAGATAGATAACTGTGGAGATATTCACGTGATTGTGAAGATATATGATGTGTGGATGAATGACTGTATAGATAGATAACTGTGGAGATATTCACGTGATTGTGAAGATAATATGATGTGTAGATGCATGACTGGATAAATAATTGTGGAGATATTCACGTGATTGTGAAGATATATGATGTGTGGATGCATGACTGTATCGATGGATGATTGTGGAGATATTCTCGTGAATGGGAAGATATATGATGTGTGGATGAATGACTGTATAGGATAGATAATGTGGAGATATTCACGTGATTATGAAGATAATATGATGTGAAGATGCATGACTGTATGGATAGATAATTGTGGAGATATTCACGTGATTGTGAAGATAATATGATGTGTGGATGAATGACTGTATAGATAGATAACTGTGGAGATATTCACGTGATTATGAAGATAATATGATGTGAAGATGCATGACTGTATGGATAGATAATTGTGGAGATATTCACGTGATTGTGAAGATAATATGATGTGTGGATGAATGACTGTTGATAGATACTTGGATATTACGTGATTTTGAAATAAATTGTGTAGATGCATGACTGTATGGATAAATAATTGTGGAGATATTCTCGTGATTGTGAAGATATATGTGTGGATGCATGACTGTATGGATAGATAATTGTGGAGATATTCACGTGATCAAGATAAATGATTAAATGGATAGGCAGGCTGCTGGATAAGTTAGTTGTAATCTTGATCGATACATTGTAAATGTAATGATAGTGAAGTTTGGCGACCATATCTATAATTACTTTTTTATTCACTACCACGTGACGAATAATGATTGATTATTTCACGCTAATTCAGTGCACGTTACTCTCTAGGAGCATGTAATTATGTGTGATAACTCATGTTGATGGGGTCTCATTGTTGTAATGAGTTATAATAAATATGTGCACTTTTAGTACTGAAATGGTAATTTTTCATTTCCAACGATGTCAAGAAATATTAATCGTTGTCAATTTATTGTGTTGTTCAACTTTCATTTTAAACTACGTATACATTCTTTTTCGAGTAGATGGCAGATTTGAAAGAAGTTTAATATATATTTAATGTAATTCAAGAAATCAGCTCCATTTACATTATTGAATGTGCCTTATTTATTTATTTAATTTTTGTCCCTATTTATTCTTCCACGTATAAAAGGGCGTTTTAATAGCTGTGAATTTTTAAAATAATGGAATCAGTTGGAGTTTAAAATCAACCTGATTCGCATATTATACCTTGAATCTTATATAGCAGTAGCAACTCATTACTACTTAATTAACTGGCAGAAAAAGCCGTTCAAAAACGAGTTGAACACATCACACAAGGGTTGAGTTGATTGATTTTTTTTAAATTTTTTTTTTGTTTGTTTCATTTAGTCTTCCATCTTGTGGTGTCACTGTGGATATTTTTATTGTTGTTTTTTAGACAAACATTTTGATGATTGGTTATCACTAAATTATATCAATCATACTGTAAACGATCAAGGTTACGCACAGTTTTGTGTCTTGGTGTATTCTATCCGGATCGAGGATGTTGAAGGTATTTTTCCTAAACGCAAAGCATCAATAGACAAGATTGCGTGGTATGATTAAGATATATATATATATATATATATATATATATATATATATATATATATATATATATATATATATATATATTATATATTGTATGATACACACCAAACTAAACAGAAAGAAAAAATCAGGGGGGAAAAAGCATTCCTTTAACTCATCTTTCCTCGAATGGGATTTAAACTTCAGGGATTCTGTTTACCTTTCAGATGTACTGTCATTATCCAAATGAGTTATCTTGATTATTGGAACGACTTCATTATTATATTATTCTTTTTTTTTTTTTTTAGATTTTATTTAACGCAATATCGACTAAACGTGCTCAAAGCTTTATACAAGAGCAACACTTGACATGTAGGACGAGACATGACGTCTTTTAGTCGATATTACAATTTTTTCAGACAGGGACAGCACTATTGACAGCCAGGTACTCAGTTTACACCTGAGTACGGTGAGAATGTGAGTGAAGAGCCTTTTCCAAGGACTCAACTATGCGCTGAGCGAGTCTCGAACCCAGGACCTTCCGATCCGAAAGCGAGTGTCATACCACTAGACCACATAGCCGCACAGTACCGTATCAAGTAAACTCTGTGGCGTTTGACCAGTAAACAGATGTCTGAAGTTTGATTCCTCGTCTGGGAACACTGAAATCTTTTGCCTTGTATTCTTAATGCTACTTTGTCTGGCATTGTATTAACCACAATGTTTTAGTGCCTGCTTCTTATATTCTAAAATTGTTGTGATATTGAGCTTTGGTTTTGTACGGCCAATTGGACCGAACTATTGTATAATTAAAGGTTACACTGTTATCATTTCTACATCGCGTGGTATCTAAATAGATTGCATTGCTTCGGTTTTTGGTTGTTTTTTTTTTTTTTTTGTTTTTTTTTTTTGTTTTTTTGTTGTTTTTTTTGTTTGTTTTTTTTTTTGTTTTTTTTTTTTTTTTGTTTTGTTGATTTATATTTTTTAATTGTCATTTTTATCAGAAATCATCCAAATTGTAAATGTTTATATAACCAAGGAAATACAAATGGATGACATTGTCAACATGGTGCAATTGTTTTTATACATACAAAAAGTATGGGTACCTTAGAAATATACTAATATAGTAAAATGTGTAAATGTGTTTGACGCTCATACTCGCATATTTTTTTTTTTCAAGGTATACAAGGGGCATAATCAAGACAAACATTCCTATATACTGACAGTAAATAGTAATGCATGGATTGTCTCTCTTTAACCAATCGCTATAACCCCGACATATTATGGACTATCCCCTCTATCTGTTTTCCAACACGCTTTCTCTCTTTGTCTTGGATCGAGATTACTTGGTTTTGTCATCGCACTGACCGGATACCCTAGCTAGGAAGAAAAAAAATTCAAATGTGTAGTTATTCTTTTGGGAGATGTCATTATTTTTCCTGGTAAATCATCTTGTCTGTTATATATACTGTTATATTTCTTGATTTGCAAGTCATGAGTTCCGACGCGACCATGTACACTTGTAGTATGACACTCGCTTTTGGATCGAAAAGTCCTGGGTTCGAGCTTCGTTCGGCGCACAGTTGAGTCCTTGGAAAAGGCTCTTTACTTAGATTATCTCGCCGTATTCAGGTCTAAAATGAGTACTTGGCTGTTAACAGCGTTGTCTGTGGTCGGAAAAGATTGCAATATCGCCTAAGAGACGCCATGTCTCGTTTAATGGATATTACCTTTATTGCGCTATATAAAAGCTCAAGTTTTTTTAGGCGATCTCAAACAAAATACACCGATAATGTGCCCATAGAATCTACATCTATTCTTTATTAAAACCATTCCCCTTTGTCTTCGCTCGTTTTCGTGTGCTTTTAAAAGTAAATCTAGAATTGTTTTTGACATCCAATTTTCATCCCGTTTTACTGACGCTGAAATGACCTAAATGTGTGTTAAGCGCCATAAAACCCTTTAATATAAACAATCTATGAATAGATGAAGTAGAATATTTTTGGCCATTTGAAAGGTTTTTGTCAGTGTATGGATATTATCAATGGAGCGTGTTTATTTGGTTATTTACTGTTATATTTGAATATATGTGACCCTACGTCTCAAAACGGTATTATGAGGGGATGGATTAGCCCCCGAAAAGTGCCTTTAGATTTAAATTGATAGCAAATTATTATTAATAATTTTTGACTTTTTGAAATGTCAGAAATGTTATTTATCCTCTATCGTAACGAATAGAAATAAACCACAAGTTTCATATTTGTGTCTATAAATTCAATTTACAGCATTTATTTCACCCATCATAATACCGCTTTGAAATGTTGGGTCACATATATTGACTTGTGGTTTTAAACTGTTTTTATCTGCAATACGTATCCGAAGTTCTATTTATGACGATTAATACTTGTAAATATTGGGATTTATACAATATCGCTATTGATTGTAAGTAAATCATGGGATTTATATTCTTACCCTCCTCTTTCATTATTCTGTTCACTTTCCCACTCCTCATCCTCATTCTTCTTCTTCTTCTTCTTCTTCTTCTTCTTCTTCTTCTTCTTCTTCTTCTTCTTCTTCTTCTTCTTCTTAAATCATCACCTTCTTCTTACTCATTATCACTATCGTCCCCATCATCACCATCAATCTTATAATCACATCATCATCATCATCATCATCTTCATCATCATCATCATCATCATCATCATCATCATCATCATCATCATCATCTTCATCATCATCACCACCACCACCACCATCACCACTACCATCATCGGCATCATCCAACTTCTTCATAC
>NC_088364.1:57096162-57106162 GCF_034508935.2 Berghia stephanieae | reverse complement strand
CAAACGTATTTATTAAAATTGTTAGCGATTTGGCGACAGTCTTGGAAAAATCAGAAATCTTTCTTGAAGATATTTTCTCACGTTTATCAGACGTGATGCATTTACTTCACTGGTGATTATGGGTCTTATGCCTTTATCCAACTTTGTTCGTTGAAATATCATACTTTGTGGCCAAACTTTCTAAACCATATTTAGTTAGATATACCCTCTTTTGTTAAAGTGGAGTTCATGTTTATTTTACCAAAATTTGACAATGGATCTTACGTTTTACCACAAAGAGAGCTATAATAACGAAACGAAAGGTAGTCAACTAGGAGCCCAATTACCTTGTCATTACTGCTCTTTCGGAATGAAACAAGTTGGGTCTGTTGTTATATCCAGAGAATGAAATCACCCTTACATAAACGGTTCAAGTTAGTATTTAAATTGAAAAGAATGTGAGTAAAGAGCCTTGTCCAAGGACTCGACTATGCGCCGCTTAGAGCGGGTCTCGAACCCTTGACCTTCCGATTCGAAAATGAGAGTCATTCCATTCGTATCACTAGACCAAATAGCCGTACAATAATGAGAGGATGAGAGGATTCAACAAATTATTCAGTGGCAATTGTATACTTACACGTGGCTCTGGGTGGCTCAGCGGTACGGTCTTCGCTTCGTACCCGAAAGGTACCAAGTTCAACACCGGCCGCTGCGCTGTGTGGCCTTGAGCAAGTCACCTCGCCCTAGCTTACTTTGCGGCGCAGCTCTGCGGCTGTCGCCTGGTCATTCCAGTCTTTCATTGGAATAGACCCTAAATACAAATTTCCCCATGGGGATGAATAAAGGGAATTTCATTTTTTAAATTTATTTATATATTATGTTTTATGGCTTTAACTACAACGTTTTCACAGTCTAAGTAGTAACTTTACCGACATAATACGGCTTGGGAGGAATCGCTCACTTGTTCTGGTATTTTAAGCATCTTACCGGTCTAGCACGATCAAGGAATTTTAACAAGTCGTAAACTTTGCATTAGGGTATTTTGTTTTTTCATTTGTTTGTTCCTTTGTTTTTTGTTTGTTTGTTTTTGTTTTTGTTTTTTTTTGTTGTTTTTTTTTTTTTTTTTGTGTTTGTCTTTTTTTTCTTTTTTTTTTTTTCTTGATTTGGTTTTCTTTTCTTTTTTTTCTTTCTTTTTTTTTTTTTGTGTGTGGGGGGTTGTTTTTTGTTTGTTGTCTCGTGGATATTTCGCTTTATAAAAGTTCAAGTTTAAACTTATTGAATCCCGTCCTTGTTTTGACGCTATCTTTGAGCGTGATATCGTGAATTAAAAAACAAAGCAAAACAAACAGAATATAGCAGCTTCTTTTGCACGACTTGACAATTCTTGTGATTCTTGTTTCTAGAAGTAATATTAATAATGGTTTAAATTTTCAGCGAAACACGCGCGTGCCTCCCTCGTCTGTGGAACGGATTGGAATTAAGATGAAATTAAAATGAAAGTAGACGTGAGGAAAAGCATTGATGTCCTGATTACTGTTGTAATGTGTAAAAAAAACAGATTTCAAAAATAGTTTGGACAGACATCTCGTCCCCTAAATATCAATGACACTCATCTTTTTAAAGACCCTCACACTTTCGACTTATATATATATATATATATATATATATATATATATATATATATATATATATATATATATATATATATATATATATATCCTTCTGTTCCTTCCTCTTCCCCTCCTCCTTGCTCTCTCTCTCTCTCTCTCTCTCTCTCTCTCTCTCTCTCTCTCTCTCTCTCTCTCTCTCTCTCTCTTTCTCTCTTTATTTTTTTTTTGTCTATCCATCTATCTATATATCTCCATACCCTACCTACCAACATATCTTTCTATTTGATCTTTCTATCTAGCTGTCTATCAATCTCTGGAATGATTTTATGTGATCAGGAAAACTCATTCACCGTCCCCATCTCCGTTAAAAATATCTAAACAAGCCAAAAGGAAGACGAATAAACGTTAGAATCCAAACGCACCTTGATTTGTATGTGTGTGTGTGTGTGTGTGTGTGTGTGTGTTTGTGTGTGGTTGCGTGAGTGTGAATGAATGAATGTGTGTGTGTGTGTGTGTGTGTGTGTGTGTGTGATCATAGTTAAACGATTATTTACGCAGTAGAATTCGTTGAATTACCTGCCATTTAGTATCTCGATCTACGTCAATTTGTAAGTCGTAATCTTTTTTTTTTTTTTTTTTTTTTTTTTTTTTTGCGGTTGTTTTATTTTATTTTTTTTTTTTTTTTGCGGTTGTTTTTTTTTGTTTTTTTTTTTTGGTTGGTTTTTCTTTCGTTTTTGTTTTTAAATATATAGGACGGCGTTTGTTTGTTTTTTTTTTCTTTGTTGTTTGTTTGTTTTTGTTTTTTGTTGTTTTTTTTTTGTTTTGTTTTGTTTTTGTTTTTGTTTTTTTTTTGGGGGGGTGGGGGGGGGGGGGGGGGTTCAGAGTACGGTCAGTCTCTCGGGGCCTGGCCTAGAAGATGATATAATTTAAAAATTAAATTCTAAGTTAACACCTTCAGTGACCGTTTGAAATAATATTACGTTTCGTACACTCAATTTTCTCGATTCCCTTATTTAGATAATAATAATAACAATAATAAAATGTTTTTTTCTATACCGCTAAATGCCGAAGCCTCAAAGCGCTTTACAATAATATACTTATCAAACCATAAACACACTCATACCGAGCCAAACAGACACACACAACAGTCGCACACACTAACTTTGTAAGTTTCACAAAATGAAAAATGAAATTGACATTTAACAAGATGGAATCAAAAGATAAAACGAATAATTTACTCATCAAGAAGAAAATGCCTAGGATAAAAATTTCTGGAAAAGATGAGTTTTCAGATTTTTCTTAAAATATTCACCGCTGCCCGTGAGCCTTACTGACAAAGGAAGCAAGTTCCAAATGGTAGGTCCTGCTTTATAGAAAGAGATATCGCCGAAATCAGTAAGATTATGAAAGAAGACTTATTTTCTTCATCAAAAGAAGGGGAAAAAAAACATTTGTGCGGCTATGTGGTCTTGTAGTAGAACACTCGCTTTCGGATCGGAAGGTCCTTGATTCGAGCCTCGCTCGGCGCATAGTTGAGTCATTGGAAAAGGCTCTTTACTCACATTCTTTCACCGTACTCAGGGTGTAAAATGAGTACCTGTCGTTAACAGCGTTGTCTCCGTCGAAAAAAAATATAATATCGCATAACAGGCGTCATGTCTCGTTCTACATGTTACGTGTTGCTGTTTGTTAGTGACCCTTTGTAAAGCGCTTTGAGCACATTTAGTGGATCAATATATATATATATATATATATATATATATATATATATATATATATATATATATATATATATATATATTGCGCTATATAAAAGCTCACATTAATTATGGATAAGAAACACTACAATTGAATTTTATACGAAGTTGACCCCGAGGGTAATTGATGGCAAAATAAGAGTAGAAAACCTTTCGAGATACTTTCTACCCACGTGTCATTTATTTGCTTACAAGGAGCTCTTCAACCTATTGAACCCCGGGGTCCTCATAGGAACAAAAGGTTGTGTCAATAATATGTTTCGTCTTCAGAAGGGATGGGGGGATCCGTATTTTGAGTCGTTTTCACGCCTCTTTCAACAGGTGCGTAGTTTCATTCGTTTCAGTCAGCTTAAATTAAAGACATTTCAACAGAATATAGGTGGCGAAAGAGTTTTTAAAACACTTTGTTGTGATGAAAAGCTGTGTTTTTCTTTCTGAATTTACTCACTAATGTGTTATTGTTTGAAATAGTGTATGAGAATGAACACCGAAGGTAGAAATCGAGGGAAGTGGTAGAGTCTCAATTAAAAAATAAACCAACTCATTTATTATATTTTTTAAACAAATGAAACAATTATAGAAATATATAAATAGATCAACAAATGAATAAACACATAGATGAATAAATGAACGAATATTTAAATAAATGAATTTGTTTTCATTACATCTGCCTTCAATTTAATCAAAAGAGTAAGTTATCGGTCGTTATGCTAAACTACTGTTTATAGATAGAACGAAGTTGACGTCACTCAGGTCTTTGTTATTGTTTTTTGCCATCCACTTTTATGAGTAATTCTCACTAAACAGTATTAACCAGACTATAAACGTTTAAGGTTACACATAGTTTTGTGTGTTGGTCTGTTTTACTTCCGGATGGCAATGTTGTGAGCTTCTTAGCCAAGCGCACACTATCGAGAGTTAGTTATAGATAGTATGCAGATGACGTCACTCAGGCCTTTGTTATTGTTTTTGCCATCCGCGTTTGTGAGTTGTTCTCACTAAACTGTATTAACCAGACTATAAAAGTTCATGGTTACACAGAGTTTGTGTGTTGGTCCGTTATACTTCCGGATGGCAATGTTGTGAACTCCTTGGCCAAGCGCATTCTATCTATAAGCCAAGGAGTTCACAACATTGCCATCCGGAAGTATAACGGACCAACACACAAACTGTGTAACCATGAACTTTTATAGTCTGGTTAATACAGTTTAGTGAGAACAACTCACAAACGCGGATGGCAAAAACAATAACAAAGGTCTGAGTGACGTCATCTGCATACTATCTATATATTTTGTTATTCATTTGCCTTGTTTTTGAAGTTTGAGTGTAAGGTAATGTGAGCGTGTTATATATATATATATATATATATATATATATATATATATATATATATATATATATATGTGTGTGTGTGTGTGTGTGTGTGTGTGTGTGTGTGTCTTTGTTATTTCACCAGCTATACACGTGGAAAGAGAGAGAGAGAGAGAGAGAGAGAGAGAGAGAGAGAGAGAGAGAGAGAGAGAGAGAGAGAGAGAGAGAAGTTTGGAATTTTGTGAATGAGTGAATGATATAATATTATATTGTGTCAACTTGCTTTGTAGAAATAATGTTTTGCCAGCTGTTACAATCCCCATAGCATGGTCGTATTGAATCAACGACACCAAGTCCTTCCATTCATACTTTCATCAAGACACTCATTTATAATCACATTTTTTACTTTATAATACCATCACCACACCTAAGCCTACACGGTATAATATTGTCCCATTGTTAAAATGTGACTACTCGCCTAAAATGGTATTAAGTCGGGGTGAATCCGATGCTTATAATTGAATTTTAAGTTTAACTTAGCAAATTTGAGTTAAAATACATGCCTTCATTGAGAAAAGCGAAGTTTGTTTTTATTTAAAATATTGACTTTTATATAGCGCAATATCCACGAAACGTGCTCAAAGCGCGTTACCAACAACAATTTAATTATTAAATCAATCGACAATATCGCTTTTAAGTCAACGAGCAAGATAACGGTTTTTAAAATAAACAACAACAAAAATGAGTGTAGTCAGAGCCTTTTCTAACAACGCGATTGAATTTTAAATGGCTTTATTAGAAAAGTTCAAAATATTTCAGTACATATTGAACTGTTGTTTGATTATAATTTGTTGTTGTTGTTGATGTTATTGTTGTTGTTTTGTGTTGTTGTTGTTGTTGTTGCTATTGTTTGATGGATTTTTTACGTGCGTATGTCGATGTGTGAGAGTGAGTGTATTTATATTTGTATGGTTAAACAATTATTGCCTTTCCTATAATGTTGTGAAAATAGTAGCAATCACTGCTAACTTAAATAAACAATACTACATTTTACTCGTGCTTTGTTTGTTACGACTTCTAAAAATAGACACTCACTCACCCAAGAGAATATCGACGACAATTTCCAATCATATATTAATGACTTCAGTCCTTCATACGAAAGGAGCGGGGTATAAAGGGGTTGAGAAAGTTAATCGTGTGAGCACGCGACAGTTTCTCTTTGTCCGTCTCCGTCTTACCATCACAACTGAAGCAAGCTTTGACCTCGAAACCATCGGATTTCTATTGTTGGTTTATTTTGCCGCTCTATTTATGACTCACTGACGTAATTAATCCATCGATCCGCCTATTTTTAAACAAGAGGAAATTCCCCTATATTTTTCAATCGCGTAGCAGCAGCAGCAGCGACGTGTTAGTAGAAACGTTAGCCAATGAAATGCGAGTATTAAGTTTTTCACGTGCGTGCGTAGAAAGTTACTTTTGTTTGAAGGGTGTTTTATTTAACCTAAGGTTGTTTTGTGTTTTAAATCAGTTCGGGTAGAGATGAAACTGTGAGTGACGTTTTGAATTCAGAAATACCTGGAAAGGATTATTGTTTTCTGACAAGATATAAACTGACAACAGTATATAATACTACTGTACTGAATATTTTGCCAATTATGTTTAACAATTTTTATATCATATATATTATTTACTGATGTGTGCCATGAATGTCGGAATTATTTAGAAGACATAGAGCACAAAAGATTTTGAAGTAAGCTTGGTGAATCAATTGAAAACACTGCACATGTTTGCTCAGGAAATGTGTTATGTATACTTGTTTTGTTGTTATTGTTGTTGCTTTTTGTGAGGGTTTTGTGTAAGTATGCGTAGGTATGTGTGTGTATGTGTCTGTGTGTGTGTGTGTGTGTGTGTGTGTGTGCGTGTGTGCATATGATTAAACTTATAGCTTGTTTTTTAATTATTTTTTTTTCTTATTGGAGGATGGGGGAGGGGGTATGTTATAATTTATTCTTTGGGCCCATTGATCTAGATGTTTATACAGATAGATATTTCCATAAAACAGATTTTCTGCGTAATTGACTTTAAAAAGTATCTTATATTGTTTCACCAATCTGAGGCCCACCTACCACATAGGTCTACTGTATAATGTGTAATAAACCAATCTATTTCATATCGATCTCTTTCTACACATCAAATTATCCTTTGATTCTCAATCTGACTGCCTACTTATCTATTTACCTACAAGTCTACATTGATATTGCTATGCCTATTTAATCTCTCTAATATCAGTCGTTCTTTCCTGGTTGTTTACTGTCTTTCCTCCTTTCTAGTCAATTACCCCCCCCCCCCTTATTTTTTTTCTCTTACATCTGCAATAGCGCACTTACACTCACACTAACGAAGCACGTACTCACACACACTTACGCACACACATACACACACACACACGCAAACACAAAACATATACACGACAATAATTGATACATATGGAAAGTCTCCTCTCGGTAGCGTTTTTAGAAGTTTTGTTTGACGCTGTATCCTTCATAATAATCTCACGGAACAAGATCACCCAAAGAACACGTTTGTGTGTGAGCGTGTGTATGTTGGTTTTATTTGTTTGTTTTGTGTTGTTGTTTTTGTTTTGTTTTTTTTTTTGGTTCTTTTTGTGAGAAGGGAGGGGGGGTGGTGTTGTATTTGAACGAGAAGCTTAACCCTTACCACTGCCGTCTTTGCAATTTAAGGTCTTAGTTCTTACTCATTGCTGTCTTCTTTGCTAAATAGACCATAGTCAAATTTCCCTGTGGAATCATCAAAGTGATTTTTTAAAAACAAGAACATATTTATTTATTTACAGAGTGTGTTTTAATCCTAAAATGACGAGATCGGAATATTATCAATTATTTGTTTCTTCTGTTATGTATCTAATCCATTGCCTTCTTACAAGAAGATAATGATCTAATTTATAATAGTATAATAATGGAGTTATGGTCACTTGGCCGTAAAAACAAAGAACTTACTATAAATTATATATATTCTTCCTTGTTTACACTATTTGGGGTACAATCTCAACGCCATGTGGTGTAACAAAGAGTGGTTTATCCGAAAATAGGGTTTACAAATGAATAGCAGTCCTTCAAAGTCATCAGGCTCATATAGCTGGGGGTTTATCTCGGTTTCTATAGCGTGAAACGGACAAAAACAATTGCTCGCTACCCCTTTGGATAGATCGATAGTCTATCGCAAAGTACTTTCCGACAGTTCTATGTCTATTCAATCACAAGGGGAGCGTCTCAGAAAAATGTCTCGATTTCACCGAAGATCGATCTCGGTCCCTTTGTGTGTGAAACGAATTCTCTACCAACTGAGCTATCTGAACCCCTTCAAATTCATACATAATAATACAGTGTATGTATTTTGACTGACAGCGACTAAAACTGATCGCCACGTGAAGAGGTTGGGGAGATCAAAGTTCAAAGCTTCTTTCCGACTTTTGTCTGTATGTTGTGACTGACTGTATTACAATTTTACAAACACTGTCAAGCTGATAACCATGACAGCAAAACATTGAATGACACGACAATAGGCTACTTTATGATATGATTATTTTATTCCTATGACTAATAATTATTTATTTATACACTTCTCCATTTCGTGTAACATGCCAACGGTCTTGCTCGTTATTGATGCTCTGCGTTTAGCTAAAATACTCATAACATCCGCCAGCCGGATATAACGGACCAACAAACACACAACTATAGGTAACCTTGAACGTTTATAATCTGATTGATAGAATTTAGTGTGAACGAATCATTTAAAAACTGGCTGGCTAAAAATAATAACAAAGAGCAAAGTGACGGCAACTTCGATCCCTCTATAACCTTAACTGGGATAAGGTTCAGGGGATTCCGAGCTCGAAACGCTACCGATGGCCTATCCTATCGGTAAATCTTTAGGAAAGGGCTTTAACACTACAACTATGACCTTAACTGTAATAAGGTTCCGGGGATCCTGAGTTCGAACCTCTACCGGTGGGTCTATCCTATCGGTAAATCTTTGGGAATGGGCGATTTAGCCAAGTAGATAAGATAAACCACCTCTGCCCGGGAGATCCATATTCGAGCCCAGCTTAGACATCTTGGTGTTTTGTTGGGTTTCCCCCCTCCTTAAGCATTAAATTGAGTTGCTATAGTTCAGATTGAGGCTCTGCATTGCGGTTAACGCCTGAGTAATCTCGGTCTTTCCTCGAGATAGACCCTAAAAAGAAAAATGCCTTCCTCCCTGCGGAGGAAAAAGGTTTTATCATTTATTTTACTTTTATTTTATTTCATTTTATTTCATCTTTTTTTTCTGGATGTATCAAATACAACTCGCCCTTTCAGCATTATATTTGCAATTTTAGATATCAGGTTGATACAATTTATATCATAGAAACCAATTTGATAAAAATGAATACGTTTTCTCGAATTTTGAATAGTTTTAATTGTGAAAAAAAAAGAAAGATATATTGTCCTCCTACCAAATATCGCTATAGAAATAATCGAAAGCAGACCTTAGCTGAGAACATGGGGGTTTACCTGGTATTGATATATGACTTGTATAAAGGGAAAGGTGATAATTCTCTTTTACATGCTTTTCCATGTCTGCAGCATGGCTAGATAAGTCCATAATATTAGTTAATATTAGTGCTTGATTTACAGGCCTGATAACCGGATGCAATAATGTACTTGATTTTTAACAGTTGTAATGGATAGTTTTTATGCGTTGGTATAAGACGACGTGCACTTATTTGCAGGTCTAATAACCCAATTAATTTTGCGCTCATTATCATAATGGGACTCTCACAAAATGACGCAAAATATTACCCATTACAACAATGTTAGATTAGGCCAATAATTAAGTTCGGATGTCAGACCTACATATGTGTAAACGTCAGTTTGAGATTATTTCCATTACAACAATGAGCCATAATGATTTAAGGTAACAATTTACCTTACCAGACTTGCAAATAAGTACACGACTCTTTAAGGCAAAACAGAAGCAGTATTTGTTTTACTATTATCGTTTTTGTTTGGGGAAAGGGGGGGGGGGGGGTTCCTTTTTTAATTTAAATTGCACCTCTAGCTTTTGGTTTTAAATGATGTTACATCACTTGTTTTGTAGTTAGTAGATGCTACCCAGAATTAAAATGAACATATCAGTTGGTATTTAGAATTTTTCTTCTTTTTTTTTTTTTAGTTTAGTGTTGCAAACATTTCCCTTGATCTATATTTCATGATCTTCCCAGTTCGTTTTACTGGATTTTTATAGTGTGTGAAGGCGATGAACGTAGATGCCACTCTG
>NC_088364.1:57083662-57086162 GCF_034508935.2 Berghia stephanieae | reverse complement strand
TATATATATATATATATATTATTATTATATATATAATATATATATTATATAATATGTGGATGCAAACACGAATCACCAGTACCAGAGTTGATTAACCATTTTAACGATGAATTCGAATAACTTGCCATTCTTTGAAGTCGTTTGAAACTGGAAATATGATAGATATTTATCGTTTTATTATTTCTTCTGAGACAATTTGGTCTATATAATGTGCCTATTGACATGATATTTTTTATCTATACGTATGTCTTAATTAATACAATAATATTATTGATGAAAGCAGTCTGTATGTGAAGAAATTACATACGACTATTTAGTGTGTGTATGTGTGTTAATGAGAAACAGAGAAACAGAAAGAGAGAGAGAGAGAGAGAGAGAGAGAGAGAGAGAGAGAGAGAGAGAGAGAGAGAGAGAGAGAGAGAAGGGTGGGGATGGGGGGGGGGGGGCGACTTCCGTTTTCCTACAACTCTAACGAAATTATGCTCAAACACAATTCCATATTCCAATTGTATTGATTAAATCAGATGGCCAGGCCAGTACATAGTAGGTATAGATTAATTATATTAATATAAACGATTTTATCATTTATTTCATTTATTTATTTTTCTATTGATTTACTTATCTATTGATTTAAATATAATTTTATTTATATTATATTTATCAATACACAATACAGTTAGATATATCATTTTTCTTTCTTGATTTATTTACTTATTTATCTATTTATATACACATATTTATAATTTATTCATCCATTGTTTTTCTTTATTTATTTTTATATGGATTTATCTATTTATCGTTGTGTCTCGATTGGATTATTTAATCTGTTTTGTTTTGGGTTGGGTTTGTGTGTGTGTGGGGGGGTTGTTTGCTTTATCTTGTAATTTTTATTGAATGAATTGTATAGCAAGTTTAATGAGGAATGCATTTGATGACCAATAAATGGATGTATGTGTGAATGAATGTTGGACGTAAGGAGTTAGGAGGGAACCCTCATCTCCCATTAAGACATCAGAAGGCATAATAATATTGTCATCTTACAGCCCACATAAGTAAGTAGTGGATAATAGCCAATTTAGTAAGTGCCTCAAGTGTGTTAGCACAGTTGCCATTGGATTCTCACGGTCGTAATCCATTATATCACACCCAACTTGTAGCTTATAGAAAAAAATAATAAATAAATAAATTAATAAGCCTCCTCTGACATCTTGTGCTCCGGGTAAAAGAGATTTTATGGTCTTGTAATTTATCTTAATTCAGAAGAAGAAGAAAATAATAGAGGAATGGCCACTGATTTTGGGATGGGATTGTGGGTTGGAATAATGTAAATGGCAGATTGTTTTTATTCAACACAATATTTTTTTAAAAACTCTCTCCTTTCCAAACATTTTCAAGATTGTTACTGAAATGTCACACCAACTTAACACACGTATTGAATTTTTAACTCAAGTATTTAAAAGCCACAAAACACGCTATAGATACATACTTTTGTTGAGCAAAACAAGCTGCACAAAACAGCATTAAGATCTTATAAATATAACAAAGATTTATTTTGTGATTTGTAAAACAACAAGTCTGAATTGGAAAAATCTTGTTTGCATCGCAATGGATGTGACGATTTTCCTACAGTTGGTAGGAGCGGGTTAATGACTGACACGACAGGTACTATGGGTGAGTGAAAGCCAACATAGGAATTTAGTTTAAGCTGAAGATGGGTTTTGCGGACAAATTAAAGATTTGTTGTGTCTATTGTACTCATGTGCATACTAGATACAATGTACGAAAAAAATCGTTTGTAAGGAACATGTTCAAACACGGGCGAAAGTTTCTGTTATTGTATGATTATATTATACCAAGTCCCACATTTCAAAGTTTGAAATGATGCGTCCTAAAAACAAAATCATTTTGAAAATGAAACAGACTTTGAAACACATTGTAGAGATATGTAAAATCGCCGAATTCAAAATAAAGTTGATTCACTTATCGAATATTATATTATGCTATCTAATTCGAAGAATATCATTATGATAATTATACAGCTACTATGAACATTGTTTCGAATTTCCCTATTACAAAGTTATAATATAATACGGTGGATCATTCATACAATGTCTCAACTTGCAAAAAAAAAAAGTCAAAAAATATTTAATATAGTCAGTGACAAAATGGGTGATTAAGGTTGCAAAATCCCTGAAACTCGACGCAATCTCCTTTGGTCAAGCATTTTACACACATTAACTCATACGACTCAGACGTGAATGAGTAGCAGGGTATCTGGAGTTTGAAAAAGTACTGGTACATAAAGAACGCATAAATTGTACTGTGTGAAATGGATATTTGATTCAACATGATTTACTAGGTGAAGGGAATCAAGATTTGGAGCGAATGGCTTGCAAAGCAAAATTTCAAAATAAAATTTATATTAATTACGTAAATGTGTATTAATAAATAATACATATTATAATTAATAATATTAATATATAATAATATAATATATTAA
>NC_088364.1:57061162-57078662 GCF_034508935.2 Berghia stephanieae | reverse complement strand
TGAGCAACCTTCACAACTCTCTAAACAATATCTATGGTGCTATGGTAACCACTGTACTTCTCGTTTTGTCCTTCCATGTCATCACACTGGTACATGTTGTTTGTCTATCACCTTCGATATGTAATCACTATCGTGTCACTATCAGAAATACCATATTATACAACAATGGTTTCATTATTATAACTACATAACACAATTCGTCATCAACACGTTGTAACCGAGATTGAGATAATGATGAGGAAGATGTCGATGATGATGATGGTATTATTATTATTATTATTATTATTATTATTATTATTATTATTATTATTATTATTATTATTATTATTATTATTATTATTATTATTAATATTATTATTATTATTATTATTATTATTATTATTATTATTATTATTATTATTATTATTATTATTATTATTATTATTATTATTATTATTATCCACCAATATCAGTATCATTTTCATATTATTGAGATTTTTAAAATTATGTTTTGTTTGTTGGGGGGGGGGGGGGGGGGGGGTTGCTGTTATTTATTAATTTTTTTATTATTTCTGTTTTCTTGTTTTTTGTTTTGTTTTTTGTTGTTTTTTTTAGGGGGGGGGGGTGTTGTTTGTTTTGTTTTGTTTGTTTTTTTGTTTTTTTTTTGGCTTTTGTTTTTTTTGTAGTTCTAATCAGTAAGCTGGTATGTGCGCACAGACCTGTCTTTTTAATTGTTATTCAGCATCTGATCAAGGGACTTTGTCGGGTAGCGCATTCGCATCACAATAAATTTATGCACAGACCATGTCGTCACTTGACGGCGGTGAGATTACTTTGAAGTACGACATGCCCGCCATAATACCAAAGTCTTAACTTGGCGTCTCTTGTCATCACCTGTCCTCACCAGGTGAGAATTAAAAGGGATTAGGCCATAGCAGACACTGGATTAGGGGATTGTCGGATTAAAATCAAAGATTATCAAGGCGGTGTTTTAGTGCCTTTATCCTAAAATAGTTTTGCTTTGTTTGGTTGCCCTCCTCTCAGTTTGAAATTATCTGGTCAAATCAGCGTATTATTTAACAATGTAACAAAAGCTTAATATTAAAGTCACACATAGATATATAAATAAAGAAATAAATAGATAAAATAATAAATGAATAAATTAAATTTGATGGAAGAAAGGAGGTAATCAATGTGTTTATTACATTCATCAATTAATTGTGCGGGTTTTGTTTTTGTTTTGTTTTTTAATTTAAAAAATTATATGGCAATAAAAATCTACTGAAGATAGATTTTGGAAAAGATGAATAAATAAGAAAAAAGGAAAGGCACTCGATAGGATACACACACAAAAATCGACTTAACTCTCTCCTTACCAGCCATTTTCAGAATATTCCCTGAAACTTCACACCTACCCAACACAAATAGATTTTTTTTTCTACTCAAACAGAAAAGGAACAAGCACATTCTATACATATAATTGTCCAGTGTCTAATTTTCAACACTAGAACAAAATATTCTCTTTATAATAATTTGTGATGTACAAAAATATCAGAATGAGAAAACCGTTGGTTGCATCATGACAAATGTGACGATTTTTTATCGGAGAGGATTAAATCTTTAATTTCTAACCTAAGAAGACCCTTCCGTTTCCACTAAGACAGCAGTAACAGGGATGCAACTTGGGCTTTATTTAGTAAAGCAGCGCTGTTGCTCTCCTTGTGAAAATGAATCAAGTCTGTCAATTTAACTTGATGAAAAAAAGAAATAGTAATTATTTGAATGAAACCCACTTTTCCCCTTATGGGTTAACTTCACGTGCAGGGTTAAAACCAATTAATTGATGGTCTACTAATTTCTGCTCACCAAATCCCATTAAAAAAACGCAAGGTTATACATATTTGCCAAACAACAAATGTTTTCTATGTTTTTCTGCGTGGGAGTCGAATCAAGTGTTTTATATATATATATATATATATATTTGTATACACATATAATATAGGATACTTCCCATTCTAGAATAAGATCTTTTTACCGTAAAACCGATTCATCTTGAACTGGAGACTCAATAATCATTCCAAAAAAAAAAATGTAATGAAAAACTGAGTAACTCTAACAATCCAAGGAAATATAGACAAGCGTCTCAAAACAGTATTATTATATCGGGGGGCAAAGTAGTCCTTCAGAGCCTTGAGGCCCATGGAGCCGGAGTTTATCCCGGTTTCTAACGCGTGAAACGGACAATAGCAATTTCTTGCTATCCTTATGATAGGACGCTAGACTATCGCGGCCAACCTGATGCTGCAAATTGACTCCTAGACTTAACTTGTAAAATTTGCATGGCTTGTGGGGAGTGACTTTTATTCTGTTCTTCAAGCAACTCCTAATTCTGACCAGTTTTTAAATTTATTTTAAATTTATTTTTATTCTTTCATCTAGTTCGTTCCAGCATTAGTTTAGCGCGAAGGTACACAAATTAAATAATTAAAGAATACCACGGAAGACACATCTTTGCATCTAGCATGGGGTTACCTATAATGAAATCATTATAAGTCAGTAACATAAGATTATTATTCGAAATTCTCTGTGTTATAATATTTTTACCGTAATCTTTCTGGGTTGTTGTTTAGTTTTGTTTGCTTTTTATTCGTTGCCCTCTTGATTATATAATGTGTATTTCTTACTCAATAATAAGTGAACATGATATTTCCGCAACACCATACTTAGGACCTTTACTTAATTAGGTGTCATATTACCACCATGTTCCTTCGCGTTTCGCGCTAATCAGATAAAAGATTAAGTGACCCATAATGATATGATTGGTAGAAATTTTACGCGGCTAGCACGCGACCGATGACGTCACAACTTTGCCACTCTGACACGGGGTGCTGTGATTGGTCAATATGTCCACGCTAATGAGTTTGTCGTGTAATCAAAAAAAAACTTTACACATTCTTTGGTGTCAGATGTCTCAATTGGTTTATTTACGCAAGCGAGGATTTGGAATTTGGCATGTTTATAATGTGGTGACATTTCATAGAGTTACGCAAATTCAGTTTTTACGTGGATGAATAATGTAATTATAAAATTTTGGTTATAGTCTACTTCTTAGTTGCTTGGATGTTCTTATTCTAATCAATTCGTAGACGTTAAAAAAAAAAAATAAAATAAAAAAAAAACTCGGATTTTAATAACATTCAAGAACATGGATTGCCTTTTAAAGAGAGTGTGGAAAGTAAAACACAAGAAGGTAAATAAGCTTTCATTTGTCTCTTTCTTTAAGTAAAATAAAAAAAATCATGGATTGCGGCTTTCAAAATGATAAGTTGTTTACCATTATTTTGTTGCCAGGTTTTCAGGGGTTTTGTTTCTTTTGGGTTTCCTTCTTTTTTTTTTTTTCATGTCTTTCTTTGCCTTTTTTTTTGTTTGTTTGTTTGTTTTTCTCGTTT
Organism: Berghia stephanieae; assembly: GCF_034508935.2. Lineage (NCBI taxonomy): Eukaryota > Metazoa > Mollusca > Gastropoda > Nudibranchia > Aeolidiidae > Berghia > Berghia stephanieae. The sequence continues at coordinate 57,075,234 of NC_088364.1, read as the reverse complement.
TTTTCCCTTTGTAACATAGTAAACGCTTTTTTTAAAACTTTATAATATTATTTAAGAACGACATCCATATATCTAAAATAAGATTATCGAGTAATTCAGCACACTAATGATGGGCAAGGCTGAGTGGTTTATTCAATTGTTACTTTTACAACCTCCATCATATATATATATATACGTGTGTGTGTGTGTGTGTGTGTGTGTGTGTGTGTGTGTGTGTGTGTGTATAAAATAGTCTTAAACCTGCCAGATTGTATTAATCGATATACATGTTATTGTGTGGTAATCCTATGGTCTGCGAAAGGAAAGGGGTGGGGTAAATGAAACACGATGAAGCGCATTGGGCACTTTCAATCTATCAAAGTTGTCGATTTAAGAATTCGAATTTCTTTATTATTTTTATCCCAAAAGATAGAATAGTCAAGGAGGACGAATCGTGCTCGGCACATTGATTCCTCGACTACAAAAAAAGAACGCGAAAATGCGACTTGTACTGTATACATTAGTTCCATGTGGCTTCGAGGGTGGGGGTGGGGGGGGGGGGGGTGAACAAGATTTATTAAATTATGAAACATTGTAATTAACGATCTGTGTGATCTTGTGGTATGACACTCGCCATCGGACCCGAGTCTGGCGCTCCGAGTGACCCGTAGTTGAGTCCTTTGAAAAGGCTCTGTACTCTCATTATCTCACCACACCCAGGTGTACAATGAGGACCAGGTCGTTAACAACCCATTGTCTGTCGAGAAAAAAGAATTGAAAAAACGCCTTACAGGCATCATGTCTCGTTTTACATGTTAAATGTTGCTGTGGTTAGGGGCCCCTTGTAAAGTGCTTTGAAAACGTTTCGTGTATTATTAATAAAAATGCTATTAAATGCTCTTTCCGAAAAAAAAAAATATCCACACAAATCCGCTTTACAAATAGTTTGATTTGTTGGGGGGGGGGGGGTAAATAAGTGCTCCATTAGCATAATTGTGTAAATAGTCCATAGTATATTTACATTTCACACTCCATCTTAGTTTCCACACCATTTCCACGAGTTGCCGTCCACCATGATTCAGTATGAGTCAGACTCCTGACAATAAACCATCACTGCCTGCCATTAGTTGTGAAACGATTCCTGATATTGTTATGATGTCCTGCATACGTGTGCATGCCAGGCAAGTGGCCCATTAAAATCCGACATAATCAAGGCCCAAGGGCTTTAACCCCGTTCTGGTGCAAGTGCAATGCATTAAGAATTATCGGAGGTGATTGGCTCTTTAAGAGATAATGAGGACTGAATACTGTTTGTGTTGCATCTTTGAATGTAAAAATTCTACTTTCTAAAAAAGTATATCTTGAGCTGAAAGCTCAAATATTGTCTTTTATTTTATTTTTTTTTTAAATATTATTATTTCCGAGCACTCCGCAGGAACGAAATGAGCACTCTCTTTGTATTTGTTGTTTGTGCAGTTGTCATTTTTCTTAAAGTTTGTATCATTGGTTTTAATAACATAAGAATCATATCAATTTGATTCACTTGAGCAACTAGGGCATATTGTTCCTCCTCCTCCTCCTCCTCCTCCTCCTCCTCCTCCTTCTTCTTCTTCTTCTTCTTCTTCTTCTTCTTCTTCTTCTTCTTCTTCCACTATTACTACTGCTACTACTACCACTACTACTACTACTACTACTGCTGCTGCTGCTGCTGCTACTACTACAACTACTACTACTGCTGCTACTTCACTACTACTACCGCCACTACTAGGGCATATTGTTGTTGTTCCTCCTCCTCCTCCTCCTCCTCCTCCTCCTCCTCCTCCTCCTCCTCCTCCTCCTCCTTCTTCTTCTTCTTCTTCTTCTTCTTCTTCCACTATTACTACTACTACTACTACTACTACTACTACTACTACTACTACTACTACTACTACTACTACTACTACTAATGCTGCTGCTGCTGCTACTACAACTACTACTACCGCCACTACTTCTTTTTCTTTCTTCATATTCATCATCGTCGTCATCATCCTCCTCGGTCCTTATCATCTTCTTCACCATCACAGGATCTTAAATGTTTACATAAACTTGAAAAGAAGAATTAAGGCACTAATTAGAATTTGAGTTGTTGTTTTTTTTTTCTTGCTTTTTTATTTTTATTTTTATTCATTTTTTTATTTATTTATTTTATTTATTTATTTATTTATTTTTATTTTTTTTTTTTTTTTTGGGGGGGGGGGGGGGGGGGTCCCGATAAGATATTGTGCCGTACTGTATGGTAATATAGGAATAATTATTATCTTTTGTAATATTTCGTTTATAATACTGATGACTGATCTCGCTCACAGATTACATCCTTACTCTACTCGTCAACCAATGACTATGTCTAGTAGTGAGTACTGATGGCGTGCGCGCACGTGATCTCTTGGTTACAATTACCCCTACTGATTGTGATTGTCTTGTCGACTGAGGCGAGTGTTTCGTCACCCTTGTGGGTCATCTCCAGGATTTGATTCCATGCCCGTTATCGATGAGTCATTTAGACCCATGCACGCGCAAATTCACTCACTGACTCATATATTCACACACTCTCGCGCGTATCCTTTTACGCACGCACACGAACACACACACACACACACACACACACACACACACAATGAAGGATTCGTCATGTTGGTTCTTTTTTTTTTTTTTTTTTTTTGGTTGTTATTTTTAGGGGGGGGGAGGGGGGGGGGGGGGGAGGGTTGTTGGGTTTGTTTTTTTGGGGTTTTTTTTTTTGGTTTTTTTTTTTTTTTTTGGTTTTTTTTTTTTTTTTTTTTGTTATTGCCTAATTCTATCTTGCCCAGAATTCTACAGGTGGCGATATTTAATTTTGTCTTCCGATGTCTATTGTATGCGCTATAGTAAAATCCGTTTGGCTAGGCTAGTTTAATTTGTATTAATGAGCGCACTGTCAATCTAGCTATTTGTCTGCTGTTTCTCTATGGCTCTTACTTTTCTCTTTACCATTCCCATCTCTTTCTCTCTCTCTCTCTCTCTCTCTCTCTCTCTCTCTCTCTCTCTCTCTCTCTCTCTCTCTCTCTCCATCTCATTATATACTTTTCCTCTACCTCAATTTATTTATCCTCTTGTTCATCAGTGTAAACAAGTATGCGTGTTAGTGTTTGTCTGTCTGTGTGTGTGAGAGAGAGAGCGAGAGAGAGAGAGAGAGAGAGAGAGAGAGAGAGAGAGAGAGAGAGAAATTACATACTGTGATTCCTTAAGAGGGCTATAACAATACTTAATAAAAGACTTGAGTTTCGTGGTTATTGATCAGCGGAATCCATGCTTACCCTGTTCGCACGCGCAGTTAACGAGTGCTGTATGAATGGCTTGAGGCGTCACATGTTGTTTAGTTGTCTTCGTTTCAAAGGGCATTGAACATATTGATGTGAGTAGCAATTTTTTTTTTTTTTGTATATCATTATAATATGCCATAATGCGGGGGTTTCCTGCCTGTAATTTGCGATATCTTATTATTTATACAGATGTCGTTTTCTATTGAGAATTATTATTATCTATCAGAAGACACTGTGAAGAATTTTATATTGTTTTAAGCCTCACGACTTGTCGATGTATAGAGTATTTGTTTTTCTTTTGTTTCATTACCTAATGCATTTTAATATAATCTCCATTGTATCACATTGATGCGACGTGAACTTATCTGCGAATCTGGTAACCCAATTTATTATGGGCTCATTGTTGTAATGGGAATCTCAAAAAAATAACGCCAAATATTGTCCATTACAACAATGTTAAACTAGGTCCATAATTGCGTTCGGATGTCAGACCTGCATAATATATGCACACGTCGTTTGGATAAATATCGGCTTCTCTTGGATGTTATTGTTTTTCTGATGTGTAGAAGACACTGTGGTGATCAGATACATTTTGTACACGTATGTTTATTATTATTATTATTATTATTATTATTATTATTATTATTATTATTATTATTATTATTATTATTATTATTATTATTATTATTATTATTATTATTATTATATACTACTATTGTTATTATTATTTATTATTATTATTATTTTATTATTATTATTATTATTATTATTATTATTATTATTATTATCATTGTTATTATCATTATTATTATTATTTAATGCGGTAATCGGTGAGTTCCACATTAAAATGTAAGCATCGCTCCTCATCCGATGGAAAAACTTCTTGCTTCTCGAAGAAAGAGTTTTTATGTTTTCTGTGAAGGATGCTCATTTTCTAGAAAGTCCCAACCCCCTGGAACAATTTTCAACAAGAATTACGTCATTGTTGATCAGAAGAAATGATTCAAAATCCATCTTAAGACTTTGTTTTTCCCCAAAAAATTTAATATGTTTTATTGTAAAGCGCTCTGAGCACTTTTTTTTTGATATGACAGAGCGCTCAACAAATAAAATGTTTTTTGCCATATTTTTTAATTGTATCGTATTGTATCGTTTAAGAGCTAATAGTTTCTTAAAACCTTTAGGCTAAATTCTCTGTTTAACTTCTATGCATAGGTATAATTTATCAATTATATAAACAGCATTCAATGTTAATTGACAATATCGAGTATTAAATATCGAATACATAAATGTCAGATTCAATATTCGTAGTATAAATAACTCTATTTACATTCATTTGGCATGCATGTCGAACTTTGTACATTCGAGTGTTACAAATAATTGAAATACAAACTCCAATAATATCCAATGTCATGTTACATTATTCATCAAAATAAAAAATTATGTTGGTAAGTTCTTTATCAGCGGCATTCTTAAAATATTAATTGTATTAGAATGTTTTGTCTCAAACTTTAGATGATTCCAAATTGTCACAGTTCTTTGAATTAGGTTATTTTCCCTAATAGACGAATTTCATCTTTCAAAAAATACCTTAAACTTATCTCACCTAGTGTTTGGAATATGCGACTAATTTTTGAAATATTTATAATCCATATTGTAAGAAATACGGGGTTTTTTTCTAGAGGGTGATAGTTAACTGGTTAGCCATGATGTAACGCCATTTTAGTTTGCATTTCTGCACTTAAATATTCTTCATTTTTCATATTTTGGTTAAACTGAGTGTTCATTATGGCTCAAAGACGACCAGCAATTACTCTAAACAAATTTATGAATCTCGTGCAATGGGTTGATGCTGGTGGTGTTTTGGTAGGGGGGGGGGGGGGGGGGTTCAGATTATAAATAATTTACGTTTTACTGTTTGATCGCCACGCGCCAGGCTTGCAGACCTTCAGATGGTTTATTTAAACATTGGGATTCTTACATCCATGAACGTCTCGAATATTCATGCGGTTATCTTGTTTTATTGCCAGTTGTAACCCATTCATATTCTGTATAACGTCATTAGGAGAATGTGATCGCCAGCTTTTTTCCTCTTTCTTTCCTCCTTCTTCTTCTTCTTCTTCTTCTTCTTCTTCTTCTTCTTCTTCTTCTTCTTCTTCTTCTTCTTCTTCTTCTTCTTCTTCTTCTTCTTCTTCTTCTTCTTCTTCTTCTTCTTCTTCTTCTTCTTCTTCTTCTTCTTCTTCTTCATTCTTCTTCTTCTTCATTCTTCTTCTTCTTCATTCTTCTTCTTCTTCTTCTTCTTCTTCTTCTTCTTCTTCTTCTTCTTCTTCTTCTTCTTCTTCTTCTTCTTCTTCTTCTTCTTATGATAAGCTTACTTCTCTTATGCTACGTTATGGTCATACAAACATATTCATAATCAACTATCAGAATGTTACACCCTGGCTAACTAGTGCTTTTGAGATCTCGAATTTACCATATCACAAATGGACTTGAAAACTTACCCTGTGCTTTACAAATCGTGATGGCATTAATGATATACGAGCCTATTACTAACTTTCTTTTCCTTTGATTTCAATTTAATTATCGATAGACATATATATTTTTATCTTCATCAGTTTTAATTGGAGATAACTATAGTCATCCTTTGAATGGGGGAGAGAGAGAGAGAGAGAGAGAGAGAGAGAGAGAGAGAGAGAGAGAGAGAGAGAGAGAGAGAGAGAGAGAGAGAGAGAGAGAGATGTTCAATTGCCATAATTCTATTTACAGTGTTTAATGTTACCTTTTGACTTGGAACATAATTCTTAAATAATTATAAATTGTCTTTACACTCCTACGCAAATTTCATATTCATTAATAATTAATTACAATTTGGCACATTCCTATCTGCTATCATACTACTTTAAATTTGCCATACGCCTGTTTTATGTCTTTCTGTTTTTTCCCCCTTTTAAAAAATCTTTTTATTGTCAGAAATCTTTCTTCCAAATAACTTTCCTCCTACTTCTTTCCCGTCACCCCCACGCCCATCACATGCACACACCCCTCATAAAAACATTCACAAGGGTACACGTCGTACTAACTCACTGCCCTCATTACCAAGAATGCAGTTAACACAGAGAGAGTAACTTGTTTGGAAGGTACTGCTTTCCTTGTAACAAAAGCAAACATACCTATGCATGAACGGGTGCGAGTAGTAGGAGTACTACAGTGATCCACTCACAAAACAAAGCAGTATCTCAAACCATCTTACGGTTATCGACTTGCTGCTTTTTTTCCCAAGAAGGGTTGTTATAGTGTGGTGTTAAAGAGCCGCCGACACACGGGCGTACTCACAATGAAACCATTCTCCTAAAGATTTCTCACAGACTTTCACAGCAGATGCTATTCGTTTTCTCGGACATTGATGTTGTTCATAACTCACCATCTAGTTTTGTTTACTATTTAGTGCAAATATAATGTAAATTTAGAAGTCTGGATCTTGGTTTTTTTTTTCTTTTTCTTTTTTTTTTTTTTTTAATTGTAAAGAAACAATTCAGATAGAGAGCTGTGTTTGTGTATAATTTAAATATCGTCATCATTGGAAAGGTCAATAAATAGGGTTTGTTTTTCACGAAATTTGAATTTGGACATTCTGGGCAAAAGGTACAGGCAATTTCTAAAACCTTGTACGTTGTTGGAGACAACCTTGTGTCAATCTTTCGAGTATGGACTTCACACACCATTATTTACTGTAATATTATTATCTTGCTTTTGTGCTGATTTGATGTTTAAATTGGTTTAACTGGGAGGAGCTCCTGTCTCTCTGTTAACATTATTTTCGTATAAATAGGTTTAAACATTCCAAGTGTTAATATTTTCTGTAGAGGATTGTAAAAGCGATCTACATATCGGCAGGTAATACTATACATGATTATTAGTTAAATATCAGATAAACCATTGGCATCCATTCAAAAGATCAAAGTGTCTTGTTTAGGTTTTGCTTCTTTTTTTTTTTTTTTTAATAAATATCTGATTTGTCGTTTGTTTTTGTTTCTTTCTTTTTATTGAAGGAGATTGTTTTGTTTTTGTTTTTGTTTTTTTTGTTGTTTTTTTTTTTTTGTTTTTTTTTTTGTTGCTGTTGTTGTTTTATATATATATTGTTTCTTTTAGATTCTGAGTTCATTTGAACATTTGTTTGCATGTTTTGTTTTTATTTTGTTCTATATTCAGTAAGATTTTAGAACCGAAAGATCATATCGTGGTTTATAGTCATATTATTATTCTTTTTCCTCTGGAATTTGAGTTCCGGTTGGCTGACGTGATCCACTATGACTAGACCTATCAATGCAATTATTTTAATGTTTATGTATTATTAACTTGTGTCAATGAAAATAATATTATGCAAATTGTGTAAATGGGCATCGGTTTCAGCAATATTATCTAGTCATTCTACGTGACCTTTCGCCTCAAAACAGTACTGTGTCGGATTACTTTGGATACAAAATTGATTAGATTTAACTATGGTACTTAAGTTGGGTTGGGTTTGTTTGTTGTTTTTTTTTTTTCATGTGAGGATAACTTTTGTGACAAAAATTATTTTTTTTTAATTCACATTTTTTGTCGTTTAAAGTTTAAATTATACTTTTAAATCCATTGTTTAGCATCTGCATCTGCATTTGTAGCACCTCCCAGACATAATACTGTATTGGGGCGAGGGGACACATATTTCAGTTCCACATCCATCTCGCGAGGTCCCAGGTTTGGAGATTTATTTTTTTCCAAGATGGAGGTCATTTTAATCGATCGATATTTGAAGGACGAGTTTTCTGGCCAAAGTTTTAAACCTAGGTATTTTTCCAGAGTACTGCAGTTATCTGCCTAGTATGAAATGGCTTTTCGTGACTATAGTAAGCCCAGGTTATTCCAAATTTTATTCTATTGTAAGCGCTCAAGACAAATTTATCCATGCGACGAATAATGTCGATTTTAGGTATATAATATTAATATTGTCTAGGAAGAAATGTGTGCATGATAAATAATCCCGTGTAATTTATCTAGGGTATACCACTCCTTTTACCCAATCACTTATTGGTAGGAGTTTTAAAAACAAAATAAAATAGTCCTTCAGAGCGATTAGACCCAGAGAGTCGGAAGTTTATCCCGATTTCTATAGCGTGAAACGGACAATAGCAATTGATTGCTACCCTTTCGATGGGACGCTAGTCAATCGCATTGTACTTTCCATCAGATCAAAAAGACTCACCTACCCAATCTCTGCTGGGTGGGCAGAAGGTGGGGGGGGGGGGGGGTGTCAGAAAAAAAATCTCGACCATCTGGAATCGATCTCGGTCCCTTTGGGTGTGAAGCGAGTGTAAATTATGAGCTATGGAGAACCCCGCATATTGGATGCATTTTGGCTAAAATTACGAGTGCATTTTGATTTCGTCGGCATTTCCGTCCGAGTTTTTAACCCACTGCCCACAGTTTTGCCTTAGATTTATTGTTTATCAAGCTGCTGTTGCTCTGTCAAATTACATTGTCTTGCCAGTTTTCAGTTTCTAACTTTTACTCCAAGTATCGATCAATTGGGCTAAAATGACCCCCGGTATTGGAGGTCACTTGAGTCTTTATTTTGACGAGCTGGTTGAGAGGGGGGGGGGGGGGGTCGTTGTTTCAGACTCGCGGTCAGACTACGGTAGTTTGGTGGTTGATTACTTTCACATCACTAAACCTAGGCAGGAAGGTACATAGTAGAGTTAGCTAGCAGGTAGTCTAGAATATTCTCAAGACATTCCAGAAATTCTTACCTCCCCACACTGTAAGATTAGGGGCAGCGTGGCTCAACGGTACGGTCTTTGCTTCACCTCGCCTTAGATCAATTTCCGGCGCTGCACTGCGGCTGACGCCTGGGTTATTCCAGTCTTCCCTTGGAATAGACCCTAGAGACAAATTTCCCCTATGGGATGAATAGAGGACATTTTGTTTATGTATCTAACTAATTATTATCATCAGCATCATCATCATCATCATCATCATCATCAATATTATTATACTGATTAACCTTAGTCGTTGTCTTATTTCGTACACTCAAATTACTCCATAGGGTTGCAGCTCATCATTTATCTTACAGGAAGGAACTCCCATCATTACCTTTACTCATATTTCTTGGCAATAATATATTTATATAGTTTATTTTAAAATCTCTTTTTGGGATCTGTTTCACATCGATGTTGTACTGTTTAGAGACGATACGTCATTTATACGGACTTTATTGGGACATACAATCGGACTTGTGACTACATTACGACATTCCATTGGAATCCATACTCCCTATTATTGAGAAGAATAGAATGAATGCGTTTTGTCAAATCAAGTAATTCTCGAATGTTGTAATTTTATCCGTTTTTCACTTTAGATTCAATTTGTAGAGTCTGATTCAGCCGGACATAATACCATATTATTTATAGTAGCGTGAAAGGGGTGAGGGGGGGGGGGGGGTCACATAAGGCGAGGTGACCCTCACGCATATATAAAAGTATTAAGTCCGAATCCCACGTTAGTTTTCTTTTGTTTTGTATTTGTTTGTTTCGTTTTGTTTTGTTTGTTTGTTGTTTTTTTTTGTTTTGTTTATTTTTTTTTTGTTTTGTTTTTTTTTGGGGGGGGGGGGGGGTTGTTTGTTTGTTTTGCTTTGTTTTTTTGTTTTTGTTTTTGTTTTTTTTTTTTTTTTTGTTTTTTGGGGTTTCTTTTTTTAGTTCCGAATAATAGGCCAGGGAGGTATACTGTACTTATTTTTAAAATCTGGATGCGCCAAACGAGAAGTACCGAATACATTCGTTTTTATTATTATTTAATTTGAACAACAAAATCTAGTTTCCATTTCATTGTTATTAAATTTTGTGATCGTTATGCATGTCTTATTTAATTTAATTTTTTTTTTACCAAGCCTCTGCTTGAAGTTGATTCCAGGGCTCAGGGGAAGAAAACGAAATAAGATTGAGTTATAATTATCGGGTTATTTCCCTTGCTTCGTTTTGAGACACTTCTGTGTTTTGAGATAATGGATATGGATTAACCAGACGGCCATCCTCGGGAAAGAAACGTATTTAAAAATTTGTCCAGAAAACTCGTCCTTCAAATATCGATCGATTTAAATGACCTTCATCTTGGCAAACACTTTCAAACCTGATACCTAGCCAAAGTGTTTATACTTGTCTTTCTCGAGCACGACAGTTAACTGGTTAAAGAATTCCCAACTGCATAGAAGATAACAAATGAAAAATGAAACTAAAATCTTTGACATCTCCCCCATCCCCCCCCCCTCTCTCTCTCTCTCTCTCTCTCTCTCTCTCTCTCTCTCTCTCTCTCTCTCTCTCTTTTTCTTTCTCTCTCTCTATCTATCTCTCTCTCTCTCTTGGTTTGTGCGTGTGTGTTTGCGATAATGAAATTGCGTATGTACATTGTGTGGGTTGGGGGGGGGGGGGGGGGGGGGGGGGAAGGGGGGCTTTTGAGTTTTGTTTTTTTATATCTTTCCCGTAACATGCTGATTATTGTAACGCCTCAATATTAAACTTGCAGTAGTCTAAACGCCTCAAAATATTTTACACTTGGTCTTTTCCTTTTTTTTTTTCTTGTTTTACTCTCTATTCACATATTTTTTAAAAAAATCGGAACTTGGGCAGGTGTGAGTACTAAATTCAGGAATGCAATACTCACACCCACTCTCTCATACCTATTATCTGTGTTATCTTCTAGAAAATTCGTTAAATTCCAGTCTATTTTCCTACCTGGATATCATCGTAATAGTCTTGACGTGAAAAGATTAATCCATAAGAGCAGAGTATTCCGGTTTGTATAACGTTAGACGGGCGGTATCAATATCAATATCAATTGATGGTTACCGTTAGATTTAACTTATCAAACTACTTATCTAAAGTTTGGTGGATAGAGCAGGGGGGGGGGGGGGGGGGCGCAAAAAATGAGAGAAAATTTTAATTGCGTTCAGGCAGGATCGATACAGGTCCCTTTGCTTGCGAGGCGAGTGCTCTACCACTGAGGTATCGGACCTACAACTAGTTTGTAAGCGGTTATATTTTATTATATTATGTCTTGACACATTTAGATTTAGATAATTGTTTTTGTCATTAATCACTTGTCTCTTCGTGCAAGTAGGATTATTTTAACATGGAAATTTTATCCCCTCCAAGGTCGTACCGTTTGGCCTCTCTCTCTCTCTCTCTCTCTCTCTCTCTCTCTCTCTCTCTCTCTCTCTCTCTCTCTCTCTCTCTCTCTCTCTCTCTTTCGATCTTGCATTGTGTGTTGAATCAGTTGCTTTTTAGTTGATACAGTTGCGTTTTTCTGAAACATTTTCGTCTCCATCGTTTGACCTTTGGCCTTCTACTATTAAAAAAAAAAGATAGTGCACGATTTCATTGTTGCTGGTGGCCTTGGTTTTCTCTTTGAAGTATTTATTGTATAGTGTGCAGGACTTAGTGCATCTAGATTAGTGACCGTTTTACGACACTGCGGTCTATAGGCATGCTTTTATTGGATGAGAAGGTCAAATCGTTGTCTGCTGTTAATTATAGTTTATTTTGTTTTCGGACTATCTGCATGCGTGTGGCTCAGTAAAGTATATTAATGACGACTATCAAGTTCGTAAAACGTTCACGACAATGTATTGTGATATTCCCCGTGTTAAATCTATGACCACAATGTAATGTGTTGTCAATGCCGCTTTTCCTCTCTGTTTACACATCTTTCGATTTTTGCTCGTATCCCTCTCCTCGTTTATAATTATCATTTTAAAGTATTTGTTTCGATGCAATTTTTCAAACTAAAAACAAAAAAAAAAAAAAACGATAAATATTGACCAGGTAGCATATATATTAAATCAAATTAATCTGCCGAAATTTAGGTTGAAAAATGTTGATCTCGTATTTCACTTGGAATTTTTCTACCATCTCCTTAAACAAGAATTGTGAATTAGAATTTATTAACACTTGCAATAATGACTAATGGCAGAATGCTGTTCAGAAGTTGTGGCTTAGAAGACAATAACAATAATCAATAATTAGAAGTAAACATAATACGACACCATAATATTTGTATGAAGTATACCAACACACATAATAATATGATATTAACTGCCTTTTATATCTACAAGAATGAAACGACGCCAACCTTTGAGTCCGATTCTATAAGATTTCTTTTTAATAATATTACTGAATATCATTTCATTTATCTACCCTTATATTTTCACTCGTTAGTGTTATGGCCAATGGTATGAATGAGTTACTGACAAAGAAATCGTCTCAAAACAGTATTATTTCAGTGTGAACCTGATGCTGAAAAGGAACCATAATCTAAACCACTAAGTCCGAATGAAAACAAATGAGAGAGTGAGTTTTGTTTTCTCAAATTTTAAATCTTATGATTCTGACTTTTCACTCGATTTTCACGATCCAGTTCAATTCGATATTATACCAAACTGACGCTATATGGCTTTGTAGTATAGTAGGATGACAATCGCCTTCGGATCGGAATGTGTCGGGTTTGAGTCCGGGATCTACGCGGCGCATGGTTGAGTCCCTGGAAAAGACTCTTTACTCACATTCTCTCATCGTACATAGGTGTATTATAAGTACATACCTGGCTATTAACAGCGTTGTCTCTGTCGGAAAAATAGTAATATCTCTAACAAGCATCATGTCTCGTCCTACAGTTTAAGTGTTGCTGTTGGCTAGGGACCCCTTGAGCACGTTTATTGGGTGTTTCGCTACATCAATATTCACGTTATTTTTTTTTTTCTTTTTACATATGAAAAGTTAAATTAACTCTTCCACCCGTGGGCATTATTTTCAATGATTCACTGCTTGTTTTTACGTCGAAATTAAGATTTTTTCCTATTTTTTTTCTCTCCTCTGAAACAGCCCTGCTTCCTTGGAACCATTACACAAGGCAAGACTACAACAACTGGCCTGCCCAACAAAAGGTATGTCGTGATTTCAACTCATGATAAGATTCTTTCGCTATCATTTTCATTAGAGATATATAAGAGACGGCGCCTGGGAAAATGGCACCAGTGGCAAAAATTATATGAATATGATATTATATTGTAACATATAAAGTATTTCCATTGTTTCATCATGCTCATTGCTGTATTTATTGCTTGCACATACTGTGTTGAACCTAAATTTTCATTTCCTATTCTATAAGTTGGCTGTTAGTTAGGCACCTTTTTGTAGGCAACCCTCTTCGAATATTATGTATGTTCAGTGGTCACACCAATTCGAGTGGGTTGTGTGTAAAATGCCGTACTCAAGGACACAACGCCAGGACCAGAGATCAATATTCGTGTTTTGTTGGGGGTTTTTTTTTGTTTTTGTTTTTTTTTTTGGGGGGGAGGGTTTGTTTGTTTTTTGTTTTGTTTTGTTTTTGGTTTTTTTTTTTTACAAAACGAGATAAGACACCGCTCATCCATTAGAGCACAAACATATTAATATCGTCTTAGTCACATTTTTTGTTCATGTATTCTGACTGTTATTACTGTATATGTAATTCACATTGTATTAATTAATTGTGACACTTTAATGAAGACATGGGAGAAACTTCCTCACAATGCGTCCGTCTCGCCCCCCCCCCCCCCCCCCCCCCCCCCTACCTTTTCTCACCAACCTCTCATTTTCTTCCTATATCTATCTATCTACAAGCTTATTTATCTCTACCATTCTCACTATGTGTGCATATCTATCTATAATAATTTATACAATATATTATATA
>NC_088364.1:57047267-57061062 GCF_034508935.2 Berghia stephanieae | reverse complement strand
TTCAGAGCGATTAGACCCAGAGAGTCGGAAGTTTATCCCGATTTCTATAGCGTGAAACGGACAATAGCAATTGATTGCTACCCTTTCGATGGGACGCTAGTCAATCGCATTGTACTTTCCATCAGATCAAAAAGACTCACCTACCCAATCTCTGCTGGGTGGGCAGAAGGTGGGGGGGGGGGGTTGTCAGAAAAAAAATCTCGACCATCTGGAATCGATCTCGGTCCCTTTGGGTGTGAAGCGAGTGTAAATTATGAGCTATGGAGAACCCCGCATATTGGATGCATTTTGGCTAAAATTACGAGTGCATTTTGATTTCGTCGGCATTTCCGTCCGAGTTTTTAACCCACTGCCCACAGTTTTGCCTTAGATTTATTGTTTACCAAGCTGCTGTTGCTCTGTCAAATTACATTGTCTTGCCGTTTTCAGTTTCTAACTTTTACTCCAAGTATCGATCAATTGGGCTAAAATGACCCCCGGTATTGGAGGTCACTTGAGTCTTTATTTTGACGAGCTGGTTGAGAGGGGGGGGGGGGGGGTCGTTGTTTCAGACTCGCGGTCAGACTACGGTAGTTTGGTGGTTGATTACTTTCACATCACTAAACCTAGGCAGGAAGGTACATAGTAGAGTTAGCTAGCAGGTAGTCTAGAATATTCTCAAGACATTCCAGAAATTCTTACCTCCCCACACTGTAAGATTAGGGGCAGCGTGGCTCAACGGTACGGTCTTTGCTTCACCTCGCCTTAGATCAATTTCCGGCGCTGCACTGCGGCTGACGCCTGGGTTATTCCAGTCTTCCCTTGGAATAGACCCTAGAGACAAATTTCCCCTATGGGATGAATAGAGGACATTTTGTTTATGTATCTAACTAATTATTATCATCAGCATCATCATCATCATCATCATCATCATCATCAATATTATTATACTGATTAACCTTAGTCGTTGTCTTATTTCGTACACTCAAATTACTCCATAGGGTTGCAGCTCATCATTTATCTTACAGGAAGGAACTCCCATCATTACCTTTACTCATATTTCTTGGCAATAATATTTATATAGTTTATTTTAAAATCTCTTTTTGGGATCTGTTTCACATCGATGTTGTACTGTTTAGAGACGATACGTCATTTATACGGACTTTATTGGGACATACAATCGGACTTGTGACTACATTACGACATTCCATTGGAATCCATACTCCCTATTATTGAGAAGAATAGAATGAATGCGTTTTGTCAAATCAAGTAATTCTCGAATGTTGTAATTTTATCCGTTTTCACTTTAGATTCAATTTGTAGAGTCTGATTCAGCCGGACATAATACCATATTATTTATAGTAGCGTGAAAGGGGTGGGGGGGGGGGGGGGGGTCACATAAGGCGAGGTGACCCTCACGCATATATAAAAGTATTAAGTCCGAATCCCACGTTAGTTTTCTTTTGTTTTGTATTTGTTTGTTTCGTTTTGTTTTTTGTTTGTTTGTTTTTTTTTTTTTGTTTTGTTTATTTTTTTTGTTTTGTTTTTTTTTTTTTGGGGTGGGGGGGGGGGTGTTTTTTTGTTTGTTTTGCTTTGTTTTTTTGTTTTTTTTTTTGTTTTTTTTTTTTTTTTGTTTTTTGGGGTTTCTTTTTTTAGTTCCGAATAATAGGCAGGGAGGTATACTGTACTTATTTTTAAAATCTGGATGCGCCAAACGAGAAGTACCGAATACATTCGTTTTTATTATTATTTAATTTGAACAACAAAATCTAGTTTCCATTTCATTGTTATTAAATTTTGTGATCGTTATGCATGTCTTATTTAATTTAATTTTTTTTTTACCAAGCCTCTGCTTGAAGTTGATTCCAGGGCTCAGGGGAAGAAAACGAAATAAGATTGAGTTATAATTATCGGGTTATTTCCCTTGCTTCGTTTTGAGACACTTCTGTGTTTTGAGATAATGGATATGGATTAACCAGACGGCCATCCTCGGGAAAGAAACGTATTTAAAAATTTGTCCAGAAAACTCGTCCTTCAAATATCGATCGATTTAAATGACCTTCATCTTGGCAAACACTTTCAAACCTGATACCTAGCCAAAGTGTTTATACTTGTCTTTCTCGAGCACGACAGTTAACTGGTTAAAGAATTCCAACTGCATAGAAGATAACAAATGAAAAATGAAACTAAAATCTTTGACATCTCCCCATCCCCCCTCTCTCTCTCTCTCTCTCTCTCTCTCTCTCTCTCTCTTCTCTCTCTCTCTCTCTCTCTCTCTCTCTCTCTCTCTTCTTCTTTTCTTTCTCTCTCTATCTATCTCTCTCTCTCTCTTGGTTTGTGCGTGTGTGTTTGCGTAATGAAATTGCGTATGTACATTGTGTGGGTTGGGGGGGGGGGGGGGGGGGGGGGAAAGGGGGGCTTTTGAGTTTTGTTTTTTTATATCTTTCCCGTAACATGCTGATTATTGTAACGCCTCAATATTAAACTTGCAGTAGTCTAAACGCCTCAAAATATTTTACACTTGGTCTTTTCCTTTTTTTTTTTTTTCTTGTTTTACTCTCTATTCACATATTTTTTTAAAAAATCGGAACTTGGGCAGGTGTGAGTACTAAATTCAGGAATGCAATACTCACACCCACTCTCTCATACCTATTATCTGTGTTATCTTCTAGAAAATTCGTTAAATTCCAGTCTATTTTCCTACCTGGATATCATCGTAATAGTCTTGACGTGAAAAGATTAATCCATAAGAGCAGAGTATTCCGGTTTGTATAACGTTAGACGGGCGGTATCAATATCAATATCAATTGATGGTTACCGTTAGATTTAACTTTATCAAACTACTTATCTAAAGTTTGGTGGATAGAGCAGGGGGGGGGGGGGGGGGCGCAATAAATGAGAGAAAATTTTAATTGCGTTCAGGCAGGATCGATACAGGTCCCTTTGCTTGCGAGGCGAGTGCTCTACCACTGAGGTATCGGACCTACAACTAGTTTGTAAGCGGTTATATTTTATTATATTATGTCTTGACACATTTAGATTTAGATAATTGTTTTTGTCATTAATCACTTGTCTCTTCGTGCAAGTAGGATTATTTTAACATGGAAATTTTATCCCCTCCAAGGTCGTACCGTTTGGCCTCTCTCTCTCTCTTCTCTCTCTCTCTCTCTCTCTCTCTCTCTCTCTCTCTCTCTCTCTCTCTCTCTTCTCTCTCTCTCTCTCTTTCGATCTTGCATTGTGTGTTGAATCAGTTGCTTTTTAGTTGATACAGTTGCGTTTTTCTGAAACATTTTCGTCTCCATCGTTTGACCTTTGGCCTTCTACTATTAAAAAAAAAAGATAGTGCACGATTTCATTGTTGCTGGTGGCCTTGGTTTTCTCTTTGAAGTATTTATTGTATAGTGTGCAGGACTTAGTGCATCTAGATTAGTGACCGTTTTACGACACTGCGGTCTATAGGCATGCTTTTATTGGATGAGAAGGTCAAATCGTTGTCTGCTGTTAATTATAGTTTATTTTGTTTTCGGACTATCTGCATGCGTGTGGCTCAGTAAAGTATATTAATGACGACTATCAAGTTCGTAAAACGTTCACGACAATGTATTGTGATATTCCCCGTGTTAAATCTATGACCACAATGTAATGTGTTGTCAATGCCGCTTTTCCTCTCTGTTTACACATCTTTCGATTTTTGCTCGTTATCCCTCTCCTCGTTTATAATTATCATTTTAAAGTATTTGTTTCGATGCAATTTTTCAAACTAAAAACAAAAAAAACAAAAACGATAAATATTGACCAGGTAGCATATATATTAAATCAAATTAATCTGCCGAAATTTAGGTTGAAAAATGTTGATCTCGTATTTCACTTGGAATTTTTCTACCATCTCCTTAAACAAGAATTGTGAATTAGAATTTATTAACACTTGCAATAATGACTAATGGCAGAATGCTGTTCAGAAGTTGTGGCTTAGAAGACAATAACAATAATCAATAATTAGAAGTAAACATAATACGACACCATAATATTTGTATGAAGTATACCAACACACATAATAATATGATATTAACTGCCTTTTATATCTACAAGAATGAAACGACGCCAACCTTTGAGTCCGATTCTATAAGATTTCTTTTTAATAATATTACTGAATATCATTTCATTTATCTACCCTTATATTTTCACTCGTTAGTGTTATGGCCAATGGTATGAATGAGTTACTGACAAAGAAATCGTCTCAAAACAGTATTATTTCAGTGTGAACCTGATGCTGAAAAGGAACCATAATCTAAACTCACTAAGTCCGAATGAAAACAAATGAGAGAGTGAGTTTTGTTTTCTCAAATTTTAAATCTTATGATTCTGACTTTTCACTCGATTTTCACGATCCAGTTCAATTCGATATTATACCAAACTGACGCTATATGGCTTTGTAGTATAGTAGGATGACAATCGCCTTCGGATCGGAATGTGTCGGGTTTGAGTCCGGGATCTACGCGGCGCATGGTTGAGTCCCTGGAAAAGACTCTTTACTCACATTCTCTCATCGTACATAGGTGTATTATAAGTACATACCTGGCTATTAACAGCGTTGTCTCTGTCGGAAAAATAGTAATATCTCCTAACAAGCATCATGTCTCGTCCTACAAGTTAAGTGTTGCTGTTGGCTAGGGACCCCTTGAGCACGTTTATTGGGTGTTTCGCTACATCAATATTCACGTTATTTTTTTTTTTTCTTTTACATATGAAAAGTTAAATTAACTCTTCCACCCGTGGGCATTATTTTCAATGATTCACTGCTTGTTTTTAAGTCGAAATTAAGATTTTTTCCCTATTTTTTTTTTCTCTCCTCTGAAACCAGCCCTGCTTCCTTGGAACCATTACACAAGGCAAGACTACAACAACTGGCCTGCCCAACAAAAAGGTATGTCGTGATTTCAACTCATGATAAGATTCTTTCGCTATCATTTTCATTAGAGATATATAAGAGACGGCGCCTGGGAAAATGGCACCAGTGGCAAAAATTATATGAATATGATATTATATTGTAACATATAAAGTATTTCCATTGTTTCATCATGCTCATTGCTGTATTTATTGCTTGCACATACTGTGTTGAACCTAAATTTTCATTTCCTATTCTATAAGTTGGCTGTTAGTTAGGCACCTTTTTGTAGGCAACCCTCTTCGAATATTATGTATGTTCAGTGGTCACACCCAATTCGAGTGGGTTGTGTGTAAAATGCCGTACTCAAGGACACAACGCCAGGACCAGAGATCAATATTCGTGTTTTGTTGGGGTTTTTTTGTTGTTTTTTTTTGGGGGGGAGGGTTTGTTTGTTTTTTGTTTTGTTTTGTTTTTGGTTTTTTTTTTTTTTACAAAACGAGATAAGACACCGCTCATCCATTAGAGCACAAACATATTAATATCGTCTTAGTCACATTTTTTTGTTCATGTATTCTGACTGTTATTACTGTATATGTAATTCACATTGTATTAATTAATTGTGACACTTTAATGAAGACATGGGAGAAAACTTCCTCACAATGCGTCCGTCTCGCCCCCCGCCCCCCCCCCCCTACCTTTTCTCACCAACCTCTCATTTTCTTCCTATATCTATCTATCTACAAGCTTATTTATCTCTACCATTCTCACTATGTGTGCATATTATCTATATATAATTTATACAATATATATATATATATATTATATATATATATATATATATATATATATATATATATATATATATATGTGTGTGTGTGTGTGTGTGTGTCTGTCTGTCTGTCTGTCTGTTACTTATTCATTTATATTTTCATGTTCCTTCCGGTTATTTTATTTTTTTCGTGTTTTTTTATTTTTTTGGAGGGGGGGGGGGGGGGGGGGGGGGTCCTCATTATTTCTCAATGAGAACAGACTTGTTGACATAAGCTATGGAAAGTAAATGTAAAGAATGAACGCTATGCCAAAATCTTTAAATTTTTCATTAGAACCCGAAATTCCTGGTAACCTATCCAGTTAGTCCACATCTGACACGTCATCGTGTTGACGTGTGGCATCTTGTGAGATAATTACCCAGCAATTTAGTCTTGCCAGATATTTTGCTTGGCTAATGCCAATTAATCCTCTTGTCTGCTATAATTTGGATTGACCAATAGACGGGTGGGCGTAAATTAGCGGTCAAGGACGGCATGTGTTTTTGGTTTCTGATAAAAGAGGAGGGGATGGTTGTTTGATGATGATGATGATGATGATGATGATGATGATGATGATGATGATGATGATGATGATGATCACGACGACAATGACGATGTCAACAATATTGATGAAGATGATGATGATGATGATGATGATGATGAGATGATAGATAGATAGATAGATAGATAGATAGATAGATAGATAGATAGATAGATAGATAGATAGATAGATAGGAGGAGCAGGAGTGTGTGTGTGTGTGTGTGTGTGTGTGTGTGTGTGTGTGAGGGGTGGGGAGTAGACGAGAAGAAGGAGGAGGAGGATGAGGATACTAATGATGAGGAGGATGGTAATGCATGATGATGATGATGATGATCATGATGATGATGATGATGATGGGCGTCAGATTCTGATAATAATATGCACCATTCGTACAGTTTTCATCTTGGGGACATTATAAATTCAGAAAGAGGCAATTGACAGGATGAACCAGTTAACCGTGGCACTCGTGAAAAACTGGTATAATTTTAAAATTTGCGAAGTCCCAGGTTTGAGAGTTTGTATTTCTTTTCTTTGTCAAGATAAGGGTTATTTAAATCGATCGATATTTGAACGGCCAGTTTTCTGGCCAAATTTTTAAATACAAGTTTTTCCCTGAGTAAGACTGATTTTAAGTGGTTAAAATCGTCTTCCATGGGACCAGGACCATCGCGTGATAGATACAGAATTTCGGAAGTCCAAGGGTTGAGAGTGTTTGACAAGTTGTACATCATTTTAATCGGAAGGATGAATTATCGGGACAATTTTTATAACGCTTTTTAAATTTCTTTCATATTACGACAGAATAGACAAACTATCATGACTTTTTAATTTTTTTTATTTTTTAAATTTTGATATGCAACATCGACAGAAATGCTAATCTACTGCTAGCGAATCTATACAGTATTATGAAGAAGTCCAAATAAAAAAAATAAAAGTAAAAGGAAAGAAAGACATCGTATATTGATATATTAGAACAAAATAATCCGACGCCATCAAATGCCTTCTTTCTTTTTATTATTCTCAGATATTCTATATTATTATATGCAAAATTATGAAATGAATTTCCATTCTTTGAAGATCGTAGGACATGAAAAGAAAATAAATATAGATATATACGTTGTATTTTTTTATGACTGGACCATGAATAATACCGTCCAATTGTTCGGGGTTTGAGTCGGGGGTAACAGTATTTTTGTTTGAATCTCATTACCTTTTCATATTCATGTGCCCGCTTTTTATAGAACCATGAAAGGTTTTTATTTGATTCCACCGATACAAAAATGAATCCAAACATAGCAAGGTGACTGTGATATGAATATTTTATTGGGAGGGAAGGAAAAGAAATGAAGAAAGATAAGGTCAGCATTATTTAAGTATGGTTTCCACCAAATTCAAATCAACATCAACAAAAAAGTGATTCAGTCAAATCCTCACCATTTTTTAGGGCGCGGCAAAACAGCATTTTTGTAATTTGTAACCAGCATAACTTGAGTATTGTGTGTTGGTAACAGCTTACTTTACAGTCTGTGTCGTGGGTATGAGAACGTATCTTCGTGGTGATGATCGGGTGGATCAGCCATTGCACTTACACCCAGTTGACCGGGTCCGAACCAGCTGTGTATATAACGTTTTTTTTTTTTTTTTGGTTTTTATTTGTTTGAATTTTGTTTTGTATATTTTATTTTGCAATTTTTTTTCTGGGGGGGGGGGGAGGGGTGTAGGTTAAAAAGAATTATTATTATTATTTTACTTAAGCGGGGAAGTTAGCATATGTTGCTAATTTATAGGCGCTGTAGTGCGACTGAAGCCTGAGTTACATCGGATCTTGTTCCGAGAGGGATCTTACAAATATCCCACTCACCCCAACTCCTAATTCGGATTTTTAGTTTCCTCCAGATTCGAATTCTTTAACCAAATATTAGAAGAATTTTTTTCTCTCAGAAATGTATAGATAATGTTTTCAAATTGAACTAAATAAATCCCAAAACATTTCGAAGTGACAATTCAAATATGCATTTTAGATATTTAGATTTTTCTTTGATAAGATAGGATTTGAAAATCACGAAATGTTTATTGCCCGTGACAAGTTTATCTATTTACAACATTCTGCTGTAGAACTATAAAACATTTTTTTTAAATTGTTAAAAAAAAAAAATGTCATATATAGATAAAGATGGGACCCAATTTCTCAGTATGATATCGAACTTCTTGACATGTCGGGGGTCTTTTAAAGTCTTTTCAAATTTAGGATCCATTTCAATCTAACAATAAGTAAGTTTCCCGCCAACTTCTTCAATATTTCTTCTTCCGTTTTTTAATTGTACTGAAAGAGAAGCACTGTGTTGTTGACTCAGAACATTGTCCTGCACACTCGAAACGCACTTGACTTCTCTATCAGTTTATTGTTCTAATGAGTGTCTTCATTATCATTATGTAATTCTCCTCTGCTTTTAGTTGATAGCTGTTAATGGGTTTTGGAGAAATGTTTTTTTTTCTGCTGCTATGTTGTATTGTGGTAGGACACTCGCTTTCGAATCGGAAGTTCCTGGGTTCGAGCCTCGCTCGGCGCATAGTTGAGTCCTTGGGAGAAGGCTCTGATTTACATTCTCTCACGTACTCAGGTGGAAAATGAGTACCTGGTCGTTAACAGCGTTGCCCCTGTCCGAAAATAGTGTAATATCGCCAAACAGGCGTCATGCCCCGCCCTACATGTTAAATGTTGCTATTGGCCAGGGACCCTTGTAGGCGTTTGAGCACATTTAGTTGATATTTTTTCTGTACCACAAACATATAATGCATCATTTTCGTATAGATGAAAAAAAAATAGTTCTTTAGAGGAGGAGGAGGAGGAGGAGGAGGAGGAGGAGGAGGAGGAGGAGGAGGAGGAGGAGGAGGAGAAGAAGAAGAAGAAGAAGAAGAAGAAGAAGAAGACGGAGGAGGAGGAGGAGGAGGAGAAGAAGAAGAAGAAGAAGAAGAAGAAGAAGAAGAAGAAGAAGAAGAAAAGAAGAAGAAGAAAGAAAGAAGAAGAAGAAGAAGAAGAAGAGAAGAAGAAGAAGAAGAAGAGAAGAGGAGGAGGAGGAGGAGGAGGAGGAGGAGGAGGAGGAGGAGAGGAGAGAAGAAGAAGAAGAAGAAGAAGAAGAAGAAGAAGAAGAAGAAGAAGAAGAAGAAGAAGAAGAAGAAAGGGTTGCATCACCTTCGTTGTACAAATCTAATATATTTTGTAAAATAGAACCCTCTAATTTTATATTGCATTCCAAACAGAGAAAGAACGAAACCTTATTTGTCGATCTTGTGTGCTCAAGATCACATAAGCTGATTTTTATTCTGGATACCCCCCCCCCCCCCCCCCCCCCCCATCCCCATTAATATTTTCTACTCTGGCTATTATATCGTGTAGAACCAAATTTAATTTTGAGATTACCCAATAGTGATGAGTCTCTTCCCTTTGGATCGGAAGGTCGAGGTTCGATATCTATCATGACTGATCTTGGTATTTGGATTGGTGACTCGGTCCCAATGTCCTATATTGCGGACGAACTTAAAACAGAAATGTTAAAAGAACGCTTAATTATGCAATATTGAAATACGACTGAATTGGGATATAACATAGGCATATCATGTCTATGATTTTTATTGACTCTGGCTTCTGATTGAAATTGTTTTGTTTTTTGTTTTTTTGTTTGTTGTTTGTTTGTTTTTTGTTGGGTTTTTTTTGTTTTTTTTTTTTTTGTTTTTTTTTTTGTTTTGTTTTGTTTTTTTTTTTTTTTTTGGGGGGGGGGGGGGGGGTTGGGCTTCTTTTGCTATTCTATGAATGATTTATATTTAGCTCGTAATGGAAGGAAATATAATCACGCCCATAGCCCGTGGATTACGCCCTTGGACAATTTGGTGAGGCATTAAGTTAAAAAACAAACCATATGGAAGTAATTGCTTACTAATGGAACTCCACAAGTATTACGATCAATGGTAAATTGATGGTAAAATTTTCCCGTGTTCAACCAGTCAGTGAATCGTATCAACACGAAACGAGACTTATATTATCTGAATTAGAGAACCATAACACTCGTACGTTTTTTAACACTGAAATATCCTCTTTTTTCAAAATCTGCATTATTGGTGGTTCTATTGGAATTACGTTTGTGACGGGGGGGGGGGGGGGGTGTGTGTGTGTGTGTGTGTGTGTTGTGTGGGTGTGGTGTGTGTTGGAACTCATCTAATTTGATAATTTGACTATTATATTGTGGAAATTAACATCGAGAATGAAAAAAAAAAAAGGAATATATGTGAATATTATGATAAGCGTTGCGGAGTCAGTTGAGTAGGTTTTAATCGGCGTGTATTAATTTTGTGACATGTACTTTTTGCAGATTTGATAACGGAAATTGTTATGGGCTTTAATTCAACAAAAAGTATTGTCCATTACAACGTTAAATCATGCCATAATTGCCTTCGTTGTCAGACCTGTAAATACGTCGGTATTGATTCACGTGCCGTTCAGATTTTCATATTTTCTTTAATTTTTCTGACTTCAATAGGACCCCTTCCCTCCCCCCCCCCCCCCCCCCCCCCCCCCCCCCCCCCCCCCCCCCCCCCCCCCCCCCCCCCCCCCCCCCCCCCTCCCCCCCCCCCCCCCCTCCCCCTCCCCTCCCCCCTCTTGTACCCTTTCCCACTATTTCCCCACCTACCAATACTTCATAAGAAAATTTCCTGATAGAAATGTGTGACGTCAATTCTTCCTAAAATTACTATTAGTCACGCTCTTAGAGTTGGCCATTCATCATATAAGATCTTTTGTAACAAGAAATAAAAACACGAAACAATTATGTGTGATGATGATTCACATGACGTGCCATGTCATCTTAATCTTTATGCTATACATGGAAATACACAAGAGTTTTGTCTATGATTTTTTGTTTTTGTTTTTTTTTTTTTTGCTATGATGATGTTTTTTTTTTTTCTGTTGTTGTTGTTTTTAAATATTTTGTGTGTGTGGTTTTTTTTTAAGGGAGGGGGCTTGTTTGCATTTTGTTTGATTTTTTTTTTCTTTTTTTTTTTTTTTTAAAAAGAATGGGTGCTTGTATGCTTGTTGTAAGTATATGTATGTATGTGTATATATATACGCATGCATGTCTGTATGTCTGTCTGTATGTATGTATGTATGTATGTTTGTAATGTATTTATGTATGTTGTAAGTATTTATGTATGTATTAAGTAGTAGTATGTATTATGTATTGTTATGTATGTATGTATGTATTGTATGTATGTATGTATGTATGTAGGTAGGTAGGTAGGTAGGTATGTATATATGTATGTATGTATGTATGTATGTATGTATGTATGTATGTATGTATGTATGTATGTATGTATGTATGTATGTATGTATTATGTTGTAATTTGTATGTATGTAGTATGTATGTATGTATGTATGTTGTATGTATGTATGTATGTGTATGTATGTATGTATGTATGTATGTATGTATGTATGTATGTAATGTAGTATGTTGTATGTATGTATGTATGTATGTATGTATGTATGTATGTATGTATGTATGTATGTATGTATGCATGTTTCTAAGGACTATGTATGTATAGATAGAATGCGCTTGGCCAAGGAGTCAAACATTGCCATCCGGAAGTATAACGGACCAACACACAAACTCTGTGTAACCATGAACTTTTTAGTTTGGTTAATACAGTTTAGTGAGAACAACTCACAAACGCGGATGGCAAAAACAATAACAAAGGCTGAGTGACGTCATCGCATACTATCTTTGTATATATACGCATGCATGTCTGTATGTCTGTCTGTATGTATGTCTGTATGTATGTATGTATGTATGTATGTATGTATGATGTATGTATGTATGTATGTATGTATGTATGTATGATGTATGTATGTATGTATGTATGGCATGTAAATATGTATGCATGTAAATATGTATTATGTTGTTTCTTTCTTTCTTTTGTTCTTTCTTTTTAAGGATTGTTTTGT
This sequence comes from Berghia stephanieae, assembly GCF_034508935.2. Classification (NCBI taxonomy): domain Eukaryota; kingdom Metazoa; phylum Mollusca; class Gastropoda; order Nudibranchia; family Aeolidiidae; genus Berghia; species Berghia stephanieae. The sequence continues at coordinate 57,048,853 of NC_088364.1, read as the reverse complement.
TTTGTTTTTCAATTGCACTGCTCCAATCAACGAGTTCTTATTTGCAGATCTGATACCAAATTGTCACGGGCCCACGGTTAAATGGAATATACTTCTCAAATTAAAGCAATAGTTAGTCTGTAAATGAATGAAACAATAAACGAAACAAACTTTGTTATCTTGACATTTTCATTTTATGCCACCAGACATGTCCAAACAAATAGCAAATAATTTCGCTCTAAGCTGTAGTTGCATAAAATTTGCATGATATTCAATAAACTGCACACTGCGCTGTTGTTATCTCTCGTAAACTTGTCACGCCCGTACTTGTGCTACGGATTTATGTGTGTGTGTGTGTGGTGTGTGTGTGTGTGTGTGTAGGAACGTGTGTAATAGAAGTAATGTTATTAATGTATATGTATAATGTATATATCTATTTAACATATTTTACAAAATGTTTCTTGCTTTATTGTATTTTAATAATTATACCTTCTATATTTATTTCTGTCAACTATACACACCTCCCTACCACAGCCGCCCCTTGTTCGCTTGACTGGTATACTACAGCACTAGGACATTTCAACACTTTACAAGGTTCACTTACGAAAAACGTAGGGTTGCGGTTTTTCTAGCTCTTGGCATTTCAGTTGATGTCTCCATTCACAGGAATCATTGTCATTTCAATTTTTTTCTAGGCGTGGTCTATCTGTAGTCTCGTGGCATAATAATAGACAACTGTAAGAAAGTGATGTGCTTGAATTCTTATGTGTCGTTAGTTTTGACATGGTATTCTGCTATACCCTGAATTAAAATAAAAACCAAAAGAAAATTTTAAAAATAAAATTTTGAAAAATAAAAACAAGAAACAAAAAACACCAAAAGGAAAAACAAAAACAAAAACAAAAAAACAAAAAAAAACCACATTTGAAAAAAATTTGGCTAGAAAACTCTCCTTCAGATATCGATCGATAAAAATTATCCTACCTTGTCAAAACCTCTCAAACCTGGGACTTCAAGGAAGGACAGGTGACAAGATTATTTGAGAGTTTTTTGCCAAACTATTCTTTTTAAATTGTTGGTTTTTTTTTTTTTTTTTTTTGGGGGGGGGGGGGGGGGGGGTTTCTATGTACTACAATACGGCAGTATTCTGGATGAGGAGTTATGACAGTTTACTGCTTTTTTCCTACCTGCCTCTCCATCACTTCTCGTACCTGACTGGAGTGCGCTCTACCTTACTTCCCTGTTTATAAAATAGTTTTTCATTTTCAGTTTTCAGTTTAGTTCAACGATTTCCTGCCAGGGACACGAATATGTTGTTTGTAAACACTGGATATTGATCGTGGTATAAATGCGTTGTCAGTGCCTCGTTTTCTTATTAAAGATTTTTTTTCTTAAATGGAGTACCACATGCGTTCAATTATTTGTTCTCATCTTTGACTTGCGATATTTGTGGACAGTGGATTTAAAAATCATTTGTTTATATTAATTATTAGGTATCATTAATATTATTAACGAGTTCGTTGTCATCACCTTCCATTTTCCCTCAAGTTACTATAGTGATGTAAGTGTAAATCAGATAAATCTGTAAGCAAGCTGTTGGCGAAATT
>NC_088364.1:57039676-57047167 GCF_034508935.2 Berghia stephanieae | reverse complement strand
AGGAAGAAGAGGAGAGAGAAGAAGAAGAAGAAGAAGAAGAAGAAGAAGAAGAAGAAGAGAAGAAGAAGAAGAAGAAGAAGAAGAAGAAGAAGGGTTGCATCACCTTCGTTGTACAAATCTAATATATTTGGTAAAATAGAACCCTCTAATTTTATATTGCATTCCAAACAGAGAAAGAACGAAACCTTATTTGTCGATCTTGTGTGCTCAAGATCACATAAGCTGATTTTTATTCTGGATACCCCCCCCCCCCCCCCCCCCCCCCCCCCCCCCCCCATCCCCATTAATATTTTCTACTCTGGCTATTATATCGTGTAGAACCAAATTTAATTTTGAGATTACCCAATAGTGATGAGTCTCTTCCTTTGGATCGGAAGGTCGAGGTTCGATATCTATCATGACTGATCTTGGTATTTGGATTGGTGACTCGGTCCCAATGTCCTATATTGCGGACGAACTTTAAAACAGAAATGTTAAAAGAACGCTTAATTATGCAATATTGAAATACGACTGAATTGGGATATAACATAGGCATATCATGTCTATGATTTTTATTGACTCTGGCTTCTGATTGAAATTGTTTTGTTTTTTGTTTTTTTGTTTGTTTGTTTGTTTGTTTTTTGTTGGGTTTTTTTTGTTTTTTTTTTTTTTTTTTTTTTTTTTTTTGTTTTGTTTTGTTTTTTGTTTTTTTTTTGGGGGGGGGGGGGGGGGGGGGGTTGGGCTTCTTTTGCTATTCTATGAATGATTTATATTTAGCTCGTAATGGAAGGAAATATAATCACGCCCATAGCCCGTGGATTACGCCCTTGGACAATTTGGTGAGGCATTAAGTTAAAAAACAAACCATATGGAAGTAATTGCTTACTAATGGAACTCCACAAGTATTACGATCAATGGTAAATTGATGGTAAAATTTTCCCGTGTTCAACCAGTCAGATGAATCGTATCAACACGAAACGTAGACTTATATTATCTGAATTAGAGAACCATAACACTCGTACGTTTTTAACACCTGAAATATCCCTCTTTTTTCAAAATCTGCATTATTGGTGGTTCTATTGGAATTACGTTTGTGAGGGGGGGGGGGGGGGGTGTGTGTGTGTGTGTGTGTGTGTGTGTGTGTGTGTGTGTGTGTTGGAACTCATCTAATTTGATAATTTGACTATTATATTGTGGAAATTGACATCGAGAATGAAAAAAAAAAAGGAATATATGTGAATATTATGATAAGCGTGCGGAGTCAGTTGAGTAGGTTTTAATCGGCGTGTATTAATTTGCGACATGTACTTTCTTGCAGATTTGATAACGGAAATTGTTATGGGCTCTTAATTCAAAACAAAGTATTGTCCATTACAACGTTAAATCATGCCCATAATTGCCTTCGGTTGTCAGACCTGTAAATACGTCGGTATTGATTCACGTGCCGTTCATATTTTCATATTTTCTTTAATTTTTCTGACTTCACATAGACCCCTTCCCCCCCCCCCCCCCCCCCCCCCCCCCCCCCCCCCCCCCCCCCCCCCCCCCCCCCCCCCCCCCCCCCCCCCCCCCCCCCCCCCCCCCCCCCCCCCCCCCCCCCCCCCCTCTTGTACCCTTTCCCACTTATTTCCCCACCATACCAATAACTTCATAAGAAAATTCCTGATAGAAATGTGTGACGTCAATTCTTCCTAAAATTACTATTAGTCACGCTCTTAAGAGTTGGCCATTCATCATAATAAGATCTTTGTAACAAGAAATAAAAAACACGAAACAAATTATGTGTGATGATGATTCACATGACGTGCCATGTCATCTTAATCTTTATGCTATACATGGAAATACACAAGAGTTTTGTCTATGATTTTTTGTTTTTGTTTTTTTTTCTTTTTGCTATTGATGATGTTTTTTTTTTTTTTGTTGTTGTTGTTTTTTAAATATTTTGTGTGTGTGGTTTTTTTTAAGGGAGGGGGCTTGTTTGCATTTTGTTTGATTTTTTTTTCTGTTTTTTTTTTTTTTAAAGAAGTGGGTGCTTGTATGCATGTTTGTAAGTAATATGTATGTATGTGTATATATACGCATGCATGTCTGTATGTCTGTCTGTATGTATGTATGTATGTTTGTAATGTATTTATGTATGTATGTAAGTATTTATGTATGTATGTATTTATGTATGTATGTATGTATGTATGTATGTATGTATGTATGTATGTATGTATGTATGTATGTAGGTAGGTAGGTAGTATGTAGGTAGGTATGTTATGTATGTATGTATGATATGTATGTATGTATGTATGTATGTATGTATGTATGTATGTATGTATGTATGTATGTATGTATGTATGTATGTATGTATGTATGTATGTATGTATGTATGTATGTATGTATGTTATGTATGTATGTATGTATGTATGTATGTATGTATGTATGTATGTATGTATGTATGTATGTATGTATGTATGTATGTAATGTATGTATGTATGTATGTATGTATGTATGTATGTATGTATGTATGTATGTATGTATGTATGTATGTATGTATGCATGTTTCTAAGGAATATGTATGTATAGATAGAATGCGCTTGGCCAAGGAGTTCACAACATTGCCATCCGGAAGTATAACGGACCAACACACAAACTCTGTGTAACCATGAACTTTTATAGTCTGGTTAATACAGTTTAGTGAGAACAACTCACAAACGCGGATGGCAAAAACAATAACAAAGGCCTGAGTGACGTCATCTGCATACTATCTATATGTATATATACGCATGCATGTCTGTATGTCTGTCTGTATGTATGTCTGTATGTATGTATGTATGTATGTATGTATGTATGTATGTATGTATGTATGTATGTATGTATGTATGTATGTATGTATGTATGTATGTATGTATGTATGCATGTATATATGTATGCATGTATATATGTATGTATGTATGTTTCTTTCTTTCTTTTGTTCTTTCTTTTTAAGGATTGTTTTGTTTTGTTTTTCAATTGCACTGCTCCAATCAACGAGTTCTTATTTGCAGATCTGATACCCAAATTGTCACGGGCCCACGGTTAAAATGGAAATATACTCTCAAATTAAAGCAATAGTTAGTCTGTAAATGAATGAGAACAATAAACGAAACAAACTTTGTTATCTTGACATTTTCATTCTTTCATGCCACCAGACATGTCCAAACAAATAGCAAATAATTTCGCTCTAAGCTGTAGTCTGCATAAAATTTGCATGATATTCAATAAACTGCACACTGCGCTGTTGTTATCTCTCGTAAACTTGTCACGCCCGTACTTGTGCTACGGATTTATTGTGTGTGTGTGTGTGTGTGTGTGTGTGTGTGTGTGTGTGTGGGAACGCTGTGTAATAGAAGTAATGTTATTAATCGTATAGTATAATGTATATATCTATTTAACATATTTTACAAAATGTTTCTTGCTTCTATTGTATTTTATATAATATACCTTCTATATTTATTTCTGTCAACTATACACCACCTCCCTACCACAGCCCGCCCCTTGTTCCGCTTGACTGGTCATACTACAGCACTAGGACATTTCAACCACTTTACAAGGTTCACTTACGAAAAACGTAAGGGTTGCGGTTTTCTAGCTCTTGGCATTCAGTTGATGTCTCCATTCACAGGAATCATTGTCATTTCAATTTTTTTCATAGGCGTGGTCCTATCTGTATTCTCGTGGCATAATAATAGACAACTGTAAGAAAGTAGATGTGCTTGAATTCTTATGTGTCGTTAGTTTTGACATGGTATTCTGCTATACCCTGAATTAAAAATAAAAACCAAAAGAAAAATTTTAAAAATAAAATTTTGAAAAATAAAACAAGAAACAAAAAACCACCAAAAGGAAAAACAAAAACAAAAACAAAAAACAAAAAAAACCCACATTTGAAAAAAAATTTGGCTAGAAAACTCTCCTTCAGATATCGATCGATAAAAATTATCCTCACCTTGTCAAAACCTCTCAAACCTGGGACTTCAAGGAAGGACAGGCGTGACAAGATTATTTGAGAGTTTTCTTGCCAAACTATTCTTTTTAAATTGTTGGTTTTTTTTTGTTTTTTTTTTGGGGGGGGGGGGGGGGGGGGGGTTTCTATGTACTACAATACGGCAGTATTCTGAGATGAGGAGTTATGACAGTTTACCTGCTTTTTTCCTACCTGCCTCTCCAATCACTTCTCGCTACCTGACTGGAGTGCGCTCTACCTTAACTCTCACCTGTTTATAAAATAGTTTTTCATTTTCAGTTTTCAGTTTAGTTCAGCGATTCTCCTGCCAGGACACGAATATGTTGTTTGTAAACACTGGATATTGATCGTGGTTATAAATGCGTTGTCAGTGCCTCGTTTCTTATAAAGATTTTTTTTCTTAAATGTGAGTACCCACATGCGTTCAATTATTTGTTCTCATCTTTGACTTGCGACCTATTTGTGGACAGTGGATTTAAAAATCATTTGTTATATATTAATTATTAAGGTATCATTAATATTATTAACGAGTTCGTTTGTCATCACCTTCCATTTCATCCACCTCAAAGCTTCCACTATAAGCTGATGTAAGTGATAAATCAGATAAATCTGATAAGCAAGCTGTATGGCGAAATTCGAATTTAATCAATCCCTCAATTCGCTAAACAAGTTGTTGGTTTTTTTGTTTTTTTTTTTTGTTTGTTTATTTGTTTGTTTGTTTTGTTTTTTTTTTTTGTTTTTTTTTTTCTTCTTTTTATCATGAAAAAGAAAGTTGCAGTGCTATTTTCTTAAAATGCATATCAACAAAAACAATCAAGAGTAGGTCGGTATACCTGTTCATATGAGGAATAAGAAATGTTTATATAATCATAGAGAGGGGTGGGGGGGGGGGGGGGGGGGGGGGGGGAGAGGGGAAGACTCTAGTTGTTGTAATGACCTTCCTAGTGTGAGATAAGAGGCGATCTATTCAGGAATGTGATTTTGTAATCAGTTGTAGACTGGGACTCTCTTATTACTACACCTAAGAGTAGAGGTCATAGGTTGGCGCATTCTATTTTTAGAAATAGTTGTATGGCCTATATTATTATCATTATTGTAGTGTATTTACCTATCTTATTTCCGCTTACCTTTATAGAAAAGACAAGAATAGAACAGAGCGGGAGCGAATCAGACTATTCGTAAACATTATTACAATGTAAGCAAAGTAGTAGACCTATATCATTTATTGTTATGGGATTGGGCTAAGTTTAACCTTTCACCTTTACTATCAGCCTGTTTCTGTGACGTCGCAAATATTTGTGGTTGGGACAGGATAGTGCCAGGTTTGTGAATGGAAAAGTTCTAGTACAAGTAGTGATCGCCGCGGTTTTCATAGAATCTGGATACAATGAATTCATTGTTTATCAAAGTTTGTGATTGAAATATACAACTGTCTTTCACCATTATTTATTTTTTAAAGACTCCTTTTTAATTTTGGACGTGGTGTACATTTTTACTTATAATGATATTGATTATTTTTATTGTGATTTAATTATTCCAAAACAATATTTTACTGAATGGGCAACTATGCCCATGCACATTTCAGTCATAAGTAAACGTCTTGAAAATCCGTGTTAACAAGGGGGTGAATCTCTTAAGCTTATTTATTTATTTATTTATTTATTTATTTATTTATTTATTTATTTATTTATTTATTTATTTATTTATTCATTCATTTATTTACCTAATCAACTCGGTGTTTTGGAGATTTTTGAGATGGCACGGCATCTTGGTTTTCCAGCCAATCCATCATCAATGACCTCGTGTACTTCCAAGTGAATTACTTGTATTTCTATTTTACATTTCATTTTATAATTAGTTAATCCGATGATAGTCGATCTTATGAGAACTGGCGATTTAAAATCCTCTTCATTCTAATTTGTGACCAAAGATAAGAAAAAAAAATTAAAAAAAAAAATTAAGCTAATATTCTCTGACACCTAAACACCCACAATCAATTTCAATAATATTGCCAGATTGTGTAGCTACGTTTGTTTACAAATGGTGAAAACAGACCGAGCTCTGAGGTCAGTTGATTGGAGCAGATGCGGGTCGTTTTAATCGATCGACGTGTTTTATGGCCAAATTTTGTTGGGTTTTTTTTGTTTGTTTTTTTTTTTTTTTTAATTTTTTTAGTTTTGTTATATTTTTTTTTTTTTTTTTTGTTGTTGTTGTTTTGTTGGGGTTTTTTTTTTTTTTTCTTTTCAGAATACGACAGAAATGTCATTTCTCGTTCTCCACCACTAGCTACCGATTCAATTACTCTCTGACGCATTTTGTCACGGATGAATTCATTTTAATTCACAAACTAAAACATTAGCGAAGTCTATTACGTCATACCCCATTAAAAATAGAATCATTCATTATTGACCAGTTAATCGCTTACTTTTGAAAAACACGTATTTAAAAAATTGGCCAGAAAACACGTCCTTCAGATAAATACCTGTCGATTTAAATGACCTCTTCTTGACAAAAACTCTCAAACTTGGCACTTTGCATAGTACCAGATTTGAGAGTTTTTGTCAAGACGAGGGATCGTTTAAATCGAACGATATTTGAAAGACGAATTTTCTGGCCAAATTTTTAATAACGTGTTTTTCCAGAGTACGACAGTTAACTGGTTAATAATTTATGTGACGATAACTTTGATGAAGGCTGTAACTTAATTTCAGAGACGAACCGACGCCTGTTTTCAAGGATAAATTAATTCATTGAATTTCTGATTTATTATTCGATATAAATGGTCTATCTCTAAATATATTACGTACGTGAAATCTTTTTAAATCGTGTGTTTGCATTATGTATATTCGTGTTTGTATCATGTAATGCGATATAATGGAGTTTGCACAAAAGATCACAATATGGCTCCAGAAAGAATGCAAATGTTTGGATAAGAATTATTTTGAATACTTGGCGGCACAGGTAGGCCTAATACCTTATATTTAATGGAGCACGAGATTAATTTACTCTTCGCCAATTCGGATATTTTGTTAGGATATACACAGAGAAAATGTGTTTGTGTAAGAACTTATATTATATTACATCACGTGCGCTTATATAATATAACCTATATCTTTTAATAGCTTTTATTACTGCAGTTTATTATCATCAATATTACTCCCCTCCTTACCATCATTTATTCATCTCTTCAGAGAGCCGAGGAGTTGTCGAACCCATTCTAGATGATAACGATTTCAAAGTTTAGTTAGATATTATATGGAGTGGATGGTAATGGCTTTCATGTTAAAATGGTAAATGTATACACCGCGATTAAATACTGGTTATATAATTGTTGGTAGGATTTTCTTCTTTTTGTTTTAACAATTAGGCCTAAGTGCTTTTTATATGCAATTCATTATTTTGGTGATGGTGGTGGTAATGATGATGATAAGTATTTATCATTATTATTATTATTATTATTATTATTATTATTATTATTATTATTATTATTATTATTATTATTATTATTATTATTATTTTTA
>NC_088364.1:57007176-57034676 GCF_034508935.2 Berghia stephanieae | reverse complement strand
CTTGTCAAAATCTCGCAAACTCGTAAAGTTTTACAGATTGCGGCTGTATGTCAAATTAAATAATGTTTCAATATAATTTATCATTGAGAAAAAAAAAAAGGAGGGTGTCGTTCAGCATCAGAACCATAGACATAGAAACAGATATTGAGCAGGTGAAATAAAGATGTCATGAAAATGAAGAGATAACAATACTCTGTGGCATGATGCATGCAAATAGAAACGTATAAATTCCAGACACTTAATGGAAGGGAACATAGCAACGCCCCTTGTCGTCAGTTGTACTGTAAACAATGGCAGTTAATGCCTAAACTGAGCAAAGTACAAGGTATTATCACCGATGGTGTGCGTTGAATAAAATACTCATTAGTTCTACACGCTTGATCAATCGTATCATCCCAGAAAACTATTTGTAACCTTTAACTTATAGATAGAATGTAGTTAACGTCACTCAGGTCTTTGTTATTGTTTTTTGTTTGTTTGTTTTTTTGTTTGTTTTGAGTTTTGTTTTGTTTTTGTTTTTCCATCCATGTTTATGAATAATTCTCACTAAACTGTATAGATAGAATGCGCTTGGCCAAGGAGTTCACAACATTGCCATCCGGAACTATAACGGACCAACACACAAACTCTGTGTAACCATGAACTTTTATAGTCTGGTTAATACAGTTTAATGAGAACAACTCACAAACGCGGATGGCAAAAACAATAACAAAGGCCTGAGTGACGTTTTTTCCCATCTTTTCTTGGAATAGACAAAACAATAGATACATTTCCCCTGAAAGATGAAAATAGGTATTTAAAAAGAGTAAGTACAAAATAAACGAATAAGTAATGATAATGAAAGTGAACAATAACTCGTTGTTTCAGCACATTATTGTAAGATGTAACCAAAGTATGCCTAAGGATTTCGTATTTCTTTTAAGTGTTCTTTGTCCTTACATACTTGGATTAGCCATATATATGATTAGTGGATTGGGAAATTTTATACTAAAGTGCGTGTTACAATATTATCTATTCATGTAATTATTGTGCAATCGTTAACGATAATTCTGGGAATTTATATAGAGCTAGGTTTTACTCACGCAACAAGAAAAAAAATTCAAATTCTATTTTCCCCTCTATCTCCTGAAAGTCAGAAAATTTACGTAATTAATCACTTTTCAGACTAGTAAGCTATATACTTTGGCTTTTTTCAACTAAATCAAAATTAGATGTATTCTTATGAAAGATGGTTTAATTTCATAGGAATATTCTTCTTTAAGAGTCAATCTCGGGGGGGGGGGGGGGGGGAATTTGTCTCTATGGTCTATTCCAAGGGAAGACTGGAATAACCCAGGCGTTAGCCGCAGTGCAGCGCCTCAAATTGAGCTAGAGCAAGATGACTTGCTCAAGGCCACACAGCGCAGCCGCGGGCGATCGAACTCGTTAGCGAAGCAAAGACCGTACCGCTGAGCCACGTTGCCCCAGTTCTCTGGCCAAATAGGAAAAGAAATAAAAGAGAGAAAATAGAAAACAAACCTGTTTTGACAGACTGCGGCAGCATGAAGTAATTTAGTTACTTACTTAATCCTCTTCGGGCCTTGAGGCACATAGGGCATCCACAGACATCTCCATTTTTTGCGATCGGCTGCTTTTGCGGTGGCTGTATTCCAGGACAGGCCTGCTTCCTTTAATTCTTTCTCCATGGTAATTTAGATGGGTTTATTTTTTCCATCAGGTTGTAAAGACCTGCGTTTGTCTGTTATACTCAACATGTATCACACCCATAATTTGTATTGTCAAGATCTTGAGATTCCTGATTCCACGACTAAGTTGTTGATGTATATCGTTTTCTCCCTAAAGGTTAAAAGTCACTGGGTGGGTGTTTTCCATTACTGAAATAACGATTCATTGGCATGACAAAGGGCATGTACGTAGAAGCATCCGCATGGGAAGATACTCGCTGCGTTTTTTTTGTGTTTTGAATATTATGAATTATTATTCTGTTTGTTTTCGGTTTTGTTTGGTTTTGTTTTTGTTGTTGGTTTCTTTGTTTACATTAATAGATGAAAACAAATATTATGTATTTTATTTGCTTTGTGTTTGTTTATGTTTTTGTTTTGTTTGGATTTTTTCTATTTGATTTGTTTTCTTATTTTGTTGGGGTTTTTTTTTCGTTTTTTTTTTCTATTTTTTTTTTTTTTTTTTTTTTGGGGGGGGGGGGGGGGGGTGGGAGTGGGGTTGAGAGATTGGGTTATTTATATTTTTACTCTCTCTCTCTCTCTCTCTCTCTCTCTCTCTCTCTCTCTCTCTCTCTCTCTCTCTCTCTCTCTCTTGTTATTCTTGGGGGGTTTTTTAATGTAGTTTTTGTTTTCCCTTTTCTCTCTTTAAACTTAAACTTAACCTTGCATACATCACTGATTTGTCGCCGAAAGAAGAAGCTGGTGCCAATTAAGATAATGGCACAACTTGTTCGTGGGTCGTGGAGCCCTTATGAAGATACCATAATCTTTGGGGCATACACAAGGGTGGAGAGAGTCAGTACATGATAAGGAATAGGAGTAATAATGACATATTGTGAACTCTGTAAGATAACATTATACACCTCATTATACCCACCCATTTATCTCTACTCTATTTCCTAATAATTCATCTTTCCTTTCACCTGTCTCTCTTATCCATTCCACGATTATTCCTCCTCTGCCTCCTCCTCCTCGTCGTCGTCGTCGTCGTCGTCAGCACCATCATCAATGTCCACCTCTTCTCCCCCTTTTCCTCCTCCTCCTCCTCCTCCTCCTCCTCCTCCTCCTCCTCCTCCTCCTCCTCTTATCTTTATCATACTTGATCTTACTTCCTCCTTATTCCTTTTCTTTTGCTTGCCCTGACCTCCTCCTCTTCCTTTTCGACGACAGCTATATCATCATCATCATCATCATCATCATCATCATCATCATCATCATCATCATCATCATCATCAACATCGTCATCGTCATCGTCGTTGTAATCATCATCATTGTCATCGTAGTCATCATCATCAACAACACCAACAAAACAACAACAACAACAACTACTACTACTACTATTACTACTACTACTACTACTACTACTACTACTACTACTACTACTACTACTACTACTACTACTACTACTACTACTACTATTACTACTACTACTACTACAGCAGTATCCACTTTATGGTTCATGAAAGAAATTCATTTTGTTCGGGAGGGTCCTTTGTGAAGCTGTAGGTATAGGTTTCACCCAAAGCCATTAATAACTAAGGTAAATAGCTGACAATGGGTGGTATAGACTAGATGGTTAATAATATAACGTAATTCTTTTGATACCGCAACCACTTTGTTCCTTTGTAGGTTATGAAAATACCAAAAGGTCAAAAGTCAAGAAGTTCTGATACAGAATATCTCCATAAGAACAATGGCCTTATAGAATTCATTTTACTATGCAGTATTTATTTTGTTGCGATAATGCAATACTTGGAATGGTAAGACAGTTTGGCCAAATGGCTTAAATGAATAAATGATAAATATTATCACTTTTGTGAATAAACTAAAGTCAAGCTATATTGAACGTTAAGTAATCGGATGGGTGACTGTGTTTGCAAAAACTATGACCCTAGCAGTGCGTCCTGAGGTTACACACTTCAAACATTACCTCACTCGATTTAGATGTGAAAGAGTATCTTGCTCTAGACAGATTAAATAAGAAGAATAGTATAAAGAAGACGTCTAACAGGCGATCTGTATTGTATACAACGGAAATGTGTGTGGGAAACAAATAAAGCATTAAGAAGCGCATTGAAGAGTGTGAACCCGTGGAAATCCCTTCTAAAAACTATGTGCGTTTTAACCAGTGAACTACCGTACTCTGGATGACACATGTATTCAAAAATTTGGCCAGAAAACTCGTCATTCAAAAATCGATCGATTTAAATCCTGTATTTTTTGAGGACCAATTTCTGGACAAATTTTTTAATACAATTTTTCCAGAGCACGGTTGTTAACTGGTTAATTTTTAACAGTTTGACTCAGATAAAGAAAATTCCCGTAAATCGAAAAGATAACTTGACGCAGCCTCTATTATAATACCCCATCAATTTCCCCTTCGTTTCCATCAGTGAGAGAAACAGAATGGCGAGTGGGTGGTAGTCTCAGTATAATAAGAATTTGCTGGAATTCGATATTGCTGAGTGAAACCCCCGCAATAATCTGTGTAGGGTCGCAATGTGAAGTGTATAATGTATAATTATCAACATCCCCTCCAGCCCATCCTAAAAGCCCCAACAATCCAAGTGTTGTTGTAATTCTATACTACATACAATCAGACAATTGTAAACCGTTTTGTTGGGTGTTTTTGTTGATTTTTTTTTTTTTTGACAGAAAACGTTCACTTCATATACCCACTAACATTGATTCCCAACTCTTCAAAAATTCTGAAACTCGAGGGAAAAGTATCCGGTTTAATAAATTAGTAATTTTAGTTTGTCCGTCTATGAAGTTAACATTTTCTAGCTAATTTAAAAAAAAAAAGAAAAAAAAAGCGTTTTGTCAGTTAACGGCAGGTTGAGAAATGGGCGTGGTGGTGGTGGTGGGGGGCGGGGGGGGGGGGGGGGGGGGTCAATACCTCAGGATTGATTTGGATAAAAGAAAGAGGTGTAAAATCTAACTTAAAGCAATGATACTCGTTGCTAAAAGTTAATATTTAGTACCCCTTCTTTACGCCTTCACCAATAGAAATATTTGTGCAATTTAATATTGATGTCCCAACCCCTTCCTCTTAGACAAAAATCCTGATCGTTGTGATCGGAGAGGTGCTGTTGTTGGTGGCTACCTGAGTAGAACGACAGCGTTATAATCTTCCTCGCGGTTTCAAAAATTGTAGTTTTATACCCAAAGCATATTATTCTTTATTTCTCCATTGGGATTTGAACTCATTCCGTCTTGGAAGAAAAGGAAATAGGAATTGAATTAACCACAACGCGAAAGACGAGACTTGGGGGGGGGGGGGGGGGGGCGTTAACCAGATTAGATAGATTTGAGAGATTAGTCCGGGAAAAGCAGTAGGATGAAGCAGAGGTCGGAGGAGGAAGGAGGGGGGGGGGGGGGCGTTAACCAGATTAGATAGATTTGAGAGATTAGTCCGGAAAAAGCAGTAGGATGAAGCAGGGGTCGGAGGAGGAAGGAGGGGGGGGGGGGGGGGGGGGGAGATCAGGAAGGAAAACCACCGACGTGGTGTTTCGTCACGGATTTCTGTAGTGGCTATTAATAGTTTCCACGCTTTTTTAGAAATTCTTTTTTTTTATTTTCGAAAGCTATTTCTGAATAAGAAGTGTAGGATTTCAAAGAAACGCCCACACCCAAACGTCCATCTAAACTTCAGCTATATTTGTGTAGGTATCCCTGGGATTAGTCTTGTGGTGCAATAGAAGTAGATCACTTGATAATGAATATGTTCGTTCACCATCTTGGCTGCATCGTTTTTATACGAAAGGCGATAATATAGTTGTGTCTATTAAATTAATCAATTTTTAATTTTCGAAAAGTTGTTGTGTTGGGGGGGGGGGGGGGCGCTCATCAGCTTAAAATTTAAAATTATATAAATAAATAAACCAGTTATTGACATCATATTAAAATGAATTTTATCAGAAATTGATATCTAATTATTCTTCCAAAACGTTATCTTAAATAAGAAAATGTTTTGTTTTGTTGTTTGTTTGTTTGTTTGTTTTTTTTTGGGGAGGGGGTTGTTTGTTTTTTGGGTTTTTTTATTTTTTTTGCTTCTTTTTTTTTTTTTTTTTTTTTTTTGTGCCTCAGTTTGAATGATATGTTTACTAGACAGTCCAGACCAATAATTAATGGAGTTTAGACTAGATTGTGTCATCTTCAAACTCAAGTGTTCTCAATGAGATGTCACTTGATGCTCTTGTCACGTAATTATGCACCATCCATTCATTGTATAAATAAACAGGGAAACTTCTTCATAATTGGGAAATCACGATGTGGACTCGGATTACTAAATAAATGAACAAATTAATGAAAGAAAAATAACAGACAAAACACAAATCACCACTTGTATTCATGTTATGTCATTGGGATGTGACTTCAAACGTTAGATTATTTGTCTCATGACAAATCTTAAAGATGTATTTGAAGTGACTTGTATCTAATTTCGGCGGGATTTCTGGCTAGGTTTCGAATCCGAGGAAAATACGCGAATGGAAACCCCGAGTTCTTAAGCTTAGACGGATTGTGTTATACATAAACAGTTTTCTCCCTACTGGACTTCAAACATTACATCTAATCTTCTCGATGATTTGGTTGAAGTCTATACGCGTCTATCTTTAGTCTCTTGGATTATAATTAATTGTGTTGAAAATTTAAACAAGCCACGCTTAAGTATCCCAGTATTTCAAATATTGAGCTTAAATTTCTTGAGATCTGGATTCTGACATCGATTATAAAATCAAAATGAAACTCGAAGGAGAATTCCAGCCCAACAGTCAGGTAATGTTCATTGCCAGCTAAATTATTTCAAAGTGATCTGGTTTCAATTCTTTAATCTAACTTCCCGATTTTAAATTTATCAAAGCAAAATATTCATCCCTTTTTTTTCGTTGATAGTAAACAGACAACCATATCAAAAAATAAAATAGAAAATATGAGTTTTGACATCCGCCATCAATTTCATATCAATGTGTCTCTGATATGTTGTTAACTTGCCAATATCTGTCAAATTGGATAAAAATGCACACCTCTTAGACGCATTTTATATCACTTTCTCATAAAAAGACGGAAAGAGATGAAAAGAATTCTGGTGATCTCTGGCCTTACGAGCACAGCCGCAGTTAAAACAACAATGAGGCTTTTTTCTGTTTTTGTTTGTTTTGTTTTGTTGTTTTGTTTTGTTTGGTTTTTTTTTTTGGGAGGGGGGAGGGGGGAGGGGGGAGGGGGGGGGGGGGGAGGGGGTCAGAGTACTCGTTAGTAAACGGAGAAATGGAAATCAGTGCCCAGAAAGGTCACGAAAACATTCTTTGAAATGCTATAGTACACCAAATAAAGACTGAAAAGGGCAGCCGCGAGATCTAGGTTAGCCAAACGCATTATATTCAATTTTCAGTCTTAGATGATATTATAATGAGATCAGCTGGAAAGAGTTATACATACTAATGTTATGTCCTCATTCTCCATACCTCTACTTCATTTGTCACTGGTCCTAGGGCTTTTAAATGGTAGCCTTTTTTAAAAGGGTAGAAACAAGTATTTCGTGAAATGAGGCCACCAAGTGATAGGGTGAAGAGGTGTAATGTCCAGGTAACTGACAGTGGCCATCTTTTCAATGCATTACCTCACACCTTCCATCTCGTACCTCTTATTATCTTAAGCAACTGTCGACAATCTGTTAAAACGAAAACAAACAAATCAGAAATCCGCGCGTTCATCTCCTTTATTCCAACCATGTTTAACCTATTCAGAACATTTGCCGATGTATCGGATTTCTCGCTCTAACCTTTCAATCATCGATTAATTTTGCACTGCAATAAGTTCCCCTTATGCCATCAAACTTTTGTTTCGCATTTTAAAAAGTTCTCGAGGGTTCTAATTTTCTGTGGTTTTGTTTTGTTTTGTTTTTTTGGGTCTTTTTAAATGGGATTTTCTTTTTGTTGTTGTTGTTGTTGTTGTTGTTGTTGTTGCTGTTGTTTGGTTTTTGGGTGTTTTTTTTTTTAAGTGACTTTAAATAGGAGGTTTTCGCCATATGTAAAGCTTCTCCTTGTACATCTTTTCACTTCAGTATGTCAATAATAGCTACATTAAAAGTTGTAATTATCCGCTGTTTAGAATGTAAGCATTAAAATCACAGTGATGTAATGAAGTCATTTAGATAACATGGTCGCCATATTATATATTTATATATGCTCACATGTATTGCATGGCAATCATCTGTATTTGCACCAATTCTCTAAACTTTTAAAGAGGACGTTACTCTCGGATTATTCGCGCCTTTTCATTTATTTTTATCTCCTTGAAATTTAAGTTTCTTAAGATGTTCCCGGAAAGAGTTCCCATTGTATTATGGTATGGTGTTAGCTCTTATAGATCAACAATGGCTGAATTGTTGTTGGCATTCAAAATCGTATAAAAGGAAGATATTTTTCTCATTCACTAGTTTTCATGGTGGTCAACATTTTTGTCAAACCGCCAAGACTCGGGGTCGTTCGGGACTTCGGGGTCATATTACACTGCGGAATTTTAATAATAGGTTTTCTGAGGGGTGCCCTCCTATGGCCACTTTGTCGTACTCTGGAAAAAAAGATTATTTTTAAAAAGGCTGTTATAATTTTGGTCAGAAAACTCGTCCTTTAAATATCGATCGATTTAAACGGTCCTCGTCTTTGCAGAAACTCTCAAACCTGGGACTTCGTGAAGGAAGTCCCAAACATGATATTTTCCCCAAGATAAGACTCGCTTTAATCGATCGATATTTGAAGCATTCGTTTCCTGGACATTTTTTTTAAAACGTGTTTTTCAAAGTACGCCGGTGCTGTGACAAACACAAGTGTTTCCTTTTTGGCCAAATTAAAAAAAAAAAAACCCTTTATAGAGATAGGTTTACATGAACTGAGACACCCCCCCCCCCCCCCCCAAAAAAAAAAAAAAACAAAAAAAAACCCAAACAACTTTCATATTTAAGAACCCTTAGTCGAGGGTCATCGAATTATAATAATTTCCAGTAAAAGTTTTCTGGCCAAAATGGTTAACGGTGTTTTTTCATTGTCCAATCACGACCATTAACGTTTTATCGTTACCGAAATAAAAACAAGTAACAAAACGTATATCCCTGAAACGTTTTCCGCTTAAGTGAACTGTTAATGTGAAGGGGGTCGGGGGGGGGTCGGGATTGTGGAGGGATAAAATATGACGTTTATGACCAAAAGGTTGGACTAAGAGATTAAGGGTAACAATTAACAATGATTATGTATAAATAATTATACCATATCCAAATTATATTACAACAGCAAGTGATCGAAACACAGTCTTGCCCAACTAAGATGGATTGTGAATGATCGGGTCCACAAACCGAGGCGGAGTTTATTTATTTATTTATCAATATATTTATTCATTTGTATATTTAATGAAAATAAACTATTTAACTCTTCCTTTAGATGGTAATGTGCTTTTTTGTCACTGTATTTATTGTGCTTGATATTATACTCAATGAAGATCGTCATGGAGACGGGGGGCGGGGGGGGGGGGGGGGGGAGAAAAGGACTGCACGAAGTCCCAGGTTTGAGAGGGTTTTTTTTGACAAAATGAGGGCCGTTTAACTCGATCTATATTTGAAGGACGAGTTTACTACTGGCCAATTTTTTTTTTTTTTTTATGCGTGTTTTTCCAGAGTTCACGTACGACAGTTTACTGCTTAATTTGGTTGGATGGCTATAAAAATTTCTCAGCTCTGATTTATAGTCAAGGATTAAAAATGGATGGGTGGTTCTTCCGCGTCCAAAAACATCCGACAATGGATATCATAATGGCAACGACGACGACGATGATGAAGGTGTATTATGCTTTTTTACTCTGCTTGCTCTACCTACCGCAACCGATACGATAGTAGGAACAAGTATGCCTGGAATGCGAGTGTTTTTCTATTGAATTAGAGAAAGGAAGAAGGAATGCTGCGGTAAGGGTTGAGAGCGCAATCTTTCTTTTTTATATTTCGGGTTTCTTCCGTTAACAATTAATTGGCGTTCTTGTTACTATGCCCATACCATCTACTCCCATTTATTTTCCTGGAGAAATTAAATGGGGCTCCATATTTATAAAGGAGTTAAATTGGGTTTGAGGAAAGGCTGCTTGACATTAACTATGTGACTTTTACAATCAGCTATGTGTACGGAAATTGGGTTGACCCTATTCCTTTTTTTTTTCAACAGGTTCGTGATTTTATTTATTTCTTATGGCTTTTTTTTTTTATTCACATTATGGGCGGTATAGTTTACGTATATAGGTAAAATTGATTCTTAAAACAGGCCAGGGGAAGAAACTGGTTTTTGTTTTCTTTTGATTTGTTTCGAGTTTAATGGTTTAACCCAGTTACCTTAATTTGCGTTTTAACCTCTTGATTTGAAGCAGAGCAAATCAAAATCTCAATATTGGGCCGTACTTTTTCAAACGTTTAAAATAAGATTTTATTTCGTTACTCTCACCTGTTATATTATTGTACCAAGATGCAATTACATCCTTCTTTCGTTTTAATATCAATGTTTAATTATATGATTGTTTTGTAGAATTGAAGGTTTGGCTATGTTTTTTTTTCTTCAATATATTTTAATGTATGATATTTAACAGAAGCGTCTGTAATTCATCTTCATCACGGATATTCTGATAGAACTAGGTCATTACCAAAATCAATAGATAGAGTACATAGAAGGTTGAACTAGATATATTTTTCTATGCACGTCAACATTAAAATCCTGTGTATGTTTTTAAATAATTGTGAATGTACGTAGATCTAGATAAAGGTTAAATGTATATTTTCTAAAACAAACAATATAATAATCATTATCTTAAAGAGAAGACAGCTAGCTCTGCGCAACATTAAATTTAAATTTTAACTCACTAAAGCAACTGTTTTACAAAATATACAAGACATTTTTAATTGATTTTTTACAACTTACTTGAATGTTTCAGATAATTTTTGAAAGGGCATAAACAACATTTATATGATCAAGTATTGATTTACAAACACACACACACACACACACAATTACTCCCTCACACACACAATTACACACACACACACACACACACACGCACTCACATACATTTTAATGACATACAGTCAATGTGGTAGAGCAGTAAAATTATCCAAGCAATTTAGCTCTTATGTTTATGTTCTACTTTTGTTTAGTTTAATAGTTTAGAAGATGACTGGATGGCCTACTTTGACTTACCAAAAGTTATTATTCTCCGGTATCGTTTTGGTGACGTTGACCTGTTTGTTTATCGTTAGGAACCAAATAATATGTAGCTAGTAAAAGTATTGATCAATCACTTTCTGAGAATGTGTCAACTGATAATAAGGGCAACTAAAGTACCAATCAGTGTCAGGTTATTTACCTATAATGGACACGAAGTATAGCAGTATGTGGCGAAATAAGAGTTTGTTGTCAGCCGGATATGTAAACATTGATAACGAAAGGGATTAGTTCCGTGTGCGCACCGATCATTGGTATGGGATGTATTTTTTTTTATACTCTGAAAGGGTGGACGTCAATGGGGAAAAAAAAAAGGTGGGGAGAGATTTATTGATTGATGGAATGTCTGATTTTACCCTCAAATGACCCACGTCCATCGCCGCTGCCCACGTCACATATCTTTCAGAAACCCATGTCAACCCATGGTCGGTTGTTGAATCAAAGTCAGATCTGACGGAAAGTAATTTGTGATTGGCCATACGTCTCACCCAGAGGAGAACAAGTAGTAATTGAATAATATTGATTACTCCAATCTATGCCAAACGAATCCAACTGATAAAGGAATAATAAGCGGTAGCAAAACGCTATGTGTCTATTTAGTTAATATTGCGCTATATAAAATTACAAGATAATTTTCAAATAAAATATTACGATGGATCTTGTACAAGTCTCTAATTTTTTTAATGATTACACATTTCAACACAAGCCAGGTTAAGTTAAAAACTAAACCTCTGTGTTAGGCTCGGTCTCGGATAGAGCTTGATAAGACTTTAAAATTATGTATTTGTCTCCATGACAGCCTTACCACTTCATGACCGGCTAAACCATTGGTGGACAGGTTTATTATCAGTCTGTTGGTCATTAAAAAGGAATCTGCGTGATTGGGTTTGATTAATTTATTTCAAACAGTCCCGGACATAAAAGTTTCATTGCTTGATCAATATTTTACACCTTGGCTATCTAATGAAAATCGCACAAAGGTATTTAAAAGGTGGACGCGTTGACGTCCGTGAATAATTGATTACTGTAAAGCAGCGCGTGTTTGTTGCGAACTGTGAATGTCGATATAATTATAGGTGAGAGCGTTTGGTGTAGCTAGTCAGTGTGAAATAGGTCATGTGAGGAATCTGGGGCGTATTTTTTTAAATTTTTTTTTTGATCAAGCTCAACCCTTTTATTCTTTACAATTAGAGTGATTGTGATTGAGAATACACCGGCCAGTGTTAAAATAACAAGAAATACTTTTGAATCTTTTATCTTTGTGATAAGACATCGGTTATTCCCATGCGTCATCGTATTCTGTGCTTTTATCAATGACTTTTGTGTTCCTGGGATATTTGGTAATTATTTCCTAATTCTAACTTTACTTCTAAGAGTGCTAATGTATATTCGTGGTTTATGCGTTGTGCTGGAGTAATAAAAACTTAATCTTTCGCCAACAACTTATACATGCACGGAGCAGGTCTCAATCGGGTACGTATTGATCAATTCCAAAATAGTGTACCCATTTCCCGGACTTGTCTCTTCATCAACATCATGTTACATTGATATTTTGTCAAGTTTTGTTCTGTAATGGTTTGTTTGTTTGTGTTTTGTTGTGTGTGTGTGTTTTGTTTTGTTTTTTGTGGTTTTTTTTTTTTTTTGGTTTTGTTTGTTTTTTTTTTTGTTTTTTTTTTTTTTTCTGTTTGTTTGTTTTGTTGTTTTTTTTAATTGTTTTTTTTTTGTTGTTTTTTTTTTGTTTGTTTTTTTTTGTTTTGTTTTGTTTTGATTTCGTTTTTGTTTGTTTTGTTTTTTTTTTTCTTTTTTCTTTTCTTTTTTTTTTTTTTTTTTGGGGGGGGGGGGGGAGGTTCTGGCTTTTTCTCTTTTTAATTACTTAGTTGTTGATTTACTTTGTTTCATTTTTTACTTTGATCTTGCGTTGTCGGATGTGTTATTCCTGCGATGTAAACCGAAACACGAGTCAGAGAAAGTTTTTATATCCTGTACAATATGTTACTATATTTTTTTATATCATCATTACACCGGAAAATGCGATAGAATTATTATGTCATATACTTGAATTTAGTTTGAAGTCCCACGGGAACAAAGTTTTCAGAGCAGAGATACAGCACAATTTCAGGCTAATAATGGGTCTTTGGCTATTTTAAGAGAAGTGATCGAAGAGCTGGTGATTGAAATAAAGATTTAAAATTTTATATTTGAATTGATAAAGTGCTTATCAGGATTTAGATCACCATGCCCTAAACTCTACGCGCATTGCACTAACTTATCCAGGTAAAAGACATATTATTATTGTATAGGCCTATCTACAGTACATTCTTTACCAAATAGAATGACGCATGTATGCTTTTAACACGCTTGTACATTCAACTTTTTTGTGTTTTTTTTTTTTGTCTTTATTTTCTTTTTCTTTCTTTTTTTTTTTTTTTTTTTTTGTGATCATGATGTTAGGGGACAGTTTTAATATTTTTTAGTTCCATTAGTCTCCACTTTACTTTTTTATTTCAATTAGACTCAATCCCTCAACGAAAAAGTCATTCATAGACTTTACCATCCGAACTTCCTTATTTACCCTAAAATTCAGCTAACTATTATCATTTCCGTAATAATCAGAGATATTCCTTATACTTTCTCAGTAACAATGGATTTCTTTTTCCATATCTTGTTCACATGACTTTTGTGCATAGGATTTGGGGAATGGGAAAGGTATGGCCATTAACAAGACGCCCCAATGTCTGGGATTAATATCATTGCAGATTTCCACTGTCAAAACAAATCGTTTATTCACGTTTTTTAACAACGACAAAGAATGGATTGTTTTAAATAATTAAGACTGATAAAATTCAGTATCTGTTGATATAATTGCGGCGCCATTCGAGGTCCGAATGTCATGACGTATATCTGTAAAAATTCGTGCGAAATTAAACGAGCCTGCTAAATAAAATATAAGCACTGCTTTGTTATCATCTAGCATCTCAATAGCATTTTCACTACTCTACAGCACAGAAAAAGTTATAAACAAAGCTGAAAATACCTGCTTCAAAAAATAACAAAATACCAAACACGGACCGTTTCTTCAGAGAAGAACAAAAATTAATAAAAACATGAATACATTAAATAAAAACTAGACAGATGGCAGCCGAGGTACCCGTTCACACCTGAGTTGAGTAAGGTAATGTGTGTCAAGTGCCTCACCAAAGGACACAATGTCGGGACCAGAATTTTCCACGATCACTTTTTTCTTATCCGGCTACTCACTGACCACCCTTAACATCGCTTGACTTTTGAGACAAGTTATTTTCAATTTTCTTTTCTTTTCTTTTTTCAATTTCAGAATCGTGAGAGTGTGGCTCCTCAAATGCTCAGTCTGGCGCAGATGTTTGGTGCCGGGACTGGCTACGTTGGCAGCAGCGACAACAACAACTCCACCTCGGCCAGAAACAATAACAACAACAATAACAATAACAACAACAATAACAACAGTCTCAACGACCAGATCGGTGATGTGAGTTCATTTTTTTTTTTTTTTTAGTTAAATCATACCGGTTAAAGTCTGCTTGTATTTAAGTCCAATATTAGTGATGGTATCGTGAGATAATAGATGTAATCTTTTTGATAGACCAGCGAAGCCTTCACAAAGAAATAGAAAGGAAAGAAGAAAAAAGTCTCAGTTTCAAAGTTCTCACCTAAACGTTATATTGGTCTTGACATGATAATGGTTAGGACCAAAAGGATGGGCGACAATTCTCCTAAAAAGGAGTCAATGGCGCTACATTTCCAACTACTTAGCATTTTCATCGCATCAGTTACATGCAAGTTTTTTTTTTTTTTTTTTTTTTTGTAACTCATACATCGTGGACATAAGGTTTATATTTTTAAAAATTATGTGAATCACAAGATTTAGTCGAGCCATGGCACAGCGGTAAGGCGCTTGCCTTTGGTTCTAAAGATCGTTAGTTCGAATCCTGATGGAGACACTTGACACTTCTGACTACTCGGGAGTTCTAAAAAGGGCTCTGACCGACGTATACTTATTTACAAGTCTGATAACCCAAATTGTCATGGTCTTATTGTTGCAATGGAAATACTTTTCCACTCATTTCATTTCTTGTTATTATCAATCGAATTACGCTCAAACCAACAGCAAATCGTAGCCTACTACAATGTTAAAACAATGTCTTTATTGGGTTCGTTTATTAGCCCGACATATATTATGAGCAAACAGACTCATAGAATGGAGGTTCGACCTTTTGAATAACTAAGTTTATTTCGAAAATTAACTAAACAAAACATTTTTTTTTAAACCCGAGAAAACCAACAACAAAAAATAAAACAACTGCAACAAACAAGAACAAAACATTATCGTGAACTAAATGCTAAGCATAAGGTGGAGCATTTTCCCACCAACTCGTGTATATTAGTATAGTTGACTCCTACGTTTTCTATGAAATTTTCAAGTGGTTTGAATGACCACTATCAACTTCTCAAGAGCAACTACTCTATTCCCGCCCATGCTTAGCTTTTACCATTCACCTTCCCATTTTACAAATAACTATTTTACAAACAGCTTCATACGGTTATCTATGAGGTTTATTGGAGTGAGAGTGCTTTGTCTGTCCCCACATTTTAAAAAAATATAAGAAGATTGAATTTTAGCAAGTATATGTATAACGAATGAATAAAGATGACGCCTCTAGGCTCCTATTGTTTTTAGAACACCAGTTGGACAATTTTATAGCAGTCTGAACAACAACAACAACAAAAACAACAACAACAACAACAACAACAACAACAACAACAGCAACAACAACAACAACAAAGAAATCGTCAGAAGCTTGTCCTTCAAATCTGTTTACCGATCAAAATAACTCAAATCTTAACAAAAACTCTTAAACATAGGCTTTATTGCGTTTATTGCATATAATCATATTATTCACTTTTTCAGATTATTACTCCGCTTCGAACAACACTTTATTTGCTGATCATGATATGATAATTGATCAATTTCCAAATGGTCGCGAGAAACTCGGCCTCATACTGAAAATTGTTTTTTCTTTTATTTTCTTGATTTTCGTGTGTGTATTACTTTGTTTTGTTGGCGTTTGTTTGTTTTTTAAATTTTTTAAAATTTACTGATCATTTATTGGCAATTGGATCGTGGCTTAAAGTTATACATTTGGAAGAATGTTTTGTGATAGATCACCGTACTATCCAAAAGGTAGCAAGTATTTATAGTTTTGGCCCCTTCCTGCTACAAAGTCAGTAGTAAACACGGGGTCTTTGTGTTTCATCATTGGTTAATATCAGTACATGTAAGGAATTTCATTCCTTAATATTTCAAAATAGTGTTATTAGCAGTAGGCTACACCTCACTCGTTCTTCGCCGTCATATAATCACATAATCATAATAAGCCCCCTGTTTGGTTGATGATTGAAGACCAGATATAAGACCGGATGTTTACATTATTTGGATCAAGTGTGGTTCTAAGCATGCTTCACGTCTACTGCTACTGAATTCTCGTCTCCCAGGACTTACGATTTTGTATAGATGGGTGTTTAGTAATTTAGTATTTGCATCTCGATGATGATGATTATGAAGATGATGATGATGTTGATCGATGATGATGATGATGATGATGATCATGATGATGATGATGAGGATGAGGATGATGATGATGATTTAGCGGATCAGGGTAGTATTGTCAAGACAAACGGAATCTTTCATACCACAAACTGAACGGGACAGGAACATGCTACTAAACAACCTAGTCTCATGATTTTAAAAAAAGTGAACCCAAATTATCACATTACATTTCTCTATATCGTTGTAACGAAATGCTTCCGTGTAGGCGTCAGTTTACGACAGGATGTACGTCGTCGTAGTATTAGTTGTTGTTGTTATTGTAATCCCTCCGGAACAACCCTTCTTTTGTTGATACAGGTCGTATCAGATCATGCACCTATGGCCCGGAAGTTTGAATTAAACTACGTAGTGTGGGTGTTATTGTGAGAAAGGCATCAATCTTGTTTTCTCCGTAAACTTATAAGCAAAGTAGGATCCCTGTATTCTACGGGAGTGACTTTGTTATGGTATGGCTTGATTGATATCTCGTAACTATGGGGCTGACGAATTTATTTATCCTTGATATGAGGATGTCCGGTATCAGGATGGGTTGTTGTTGTCCATGATTATGGAATCTGGGGGAGTTTTAAGGAATTTCAGATGTTTACGGATATGACTAACATCCGTTTGTGTGGGTAGAATTTTGCTTCGTTTGCTTGATTTTTGCCTATAAATGCCAGAGTTTTGAGCAGTTTCTTCAGACCACTCAGCGGAGTCTTTTAGGCTCATTGTCTCAAAAGAGACCAGACAGCGGAGTATCATTTAATGGTTATAAGACTGTCATTATACGCAAGGTGTAATGCAAGTTATTCTGGTATTTTCACTTGTTCGGTTATACGTTGTCAGTCATCTGTCATAGTGATACGGATCACTGACTTAGCGCGAAAGCGGTACTCGCGCTGTAAAGCCTCCAGTGTCCCCTCTCCTTTTGTAAGGAACGAAGGTGGTTGTTGGGGTAATTTGATTCCGTGTAGGAATCTGGGAGAATATTGTGTTGGTCCCGTGTGAGGATCTGTATTAAATCATTTGTTCTGACTTTCTATGCACATATAGTAAGTCAGGTATTGATTTGTGTAAGAATCTGGGTGAAGATATTTTGTTGATTCTGAGAGAGAATCTGGGTGAAGATATTTTGTTGATTCTAAGAAAGAATCTGGTGTGAAGATATTTGTTGATTCTAAGAAAGAATCTGGGTGAAGATGTTTTGTTGATTCTAAGAGAGAATCTGGGTGAAGATATTTTGTTGATTCTAAGGAAGAATCTGGGTGAAGACATTTTGTTGATTCTGTGTAAGAATCTGGGTGAAGATATTTTGTTGATTCTAATAAAGAATCTGGGTGAAGATATTTTGTTGATTCTGAGAGAGAGAATCTGGGTGAAGATATTTTGTTGATTCTGAGAGAGAATCTGGGTGAAGACATTTTGTTGATTCTAAGAAAGAATCTGGGTGAAGATATTTTGTTGATTCTGAGAGAGAATCTGGGTGAAGACATTTTGTTGATTCTAAGAAAGAATCTGGGTGAAGATATTTTGTTGATTCTAAGAGAGAATCTGGGTGAAGATATTTTGTTGATTCTAAGAGAGAATCTGGGTGAAGATATTTTGTTGATTCTAAGAAAGAATCTGGGTGAAGATATTTTGTTGATTCTGAGAAAGAATCTGGGTGAAGTTATTTTGTTGATTCTGAGAAAGAATCTGGGTGAAGATAGTTTTTATGATTCCGTGTGGGGAATCTGGGTGAAGCTATTTTGTTGATTCCGTGTGAGGAATCTGGGTGAAGCTATTGTGTTGATTCCGTGTGGGGAATCTGGGTGAAGCGTTGGTTCCGTGTGAGGACCTGTATTAAATCAGTTGTTTTGACTCTAATATACGTCTATATTAAGTCAATGTTTTGATTCTGTGTAGGAATCTGGGTGAAGCGTTGGTTCTGTGTTAGGACCTGTAGTAAATTTGTTTTGATTCTATATATTGAGTCTATGTTGAATTCCGTGTAGGAATCGGTATTAATTGCCTGTTTTGAATCTGTTTTGGGATCTATATTGACCGCATATCGTTAATAAGGTTACTTGTAATACCACTTTATTCTACGTGAAAGTAACATTTACGGCAACAGTGTCGATAAACATATTGAAGTTTGTTTATTTGAATTTGAATTGGTTTGATTAATTGTCCTAGAGATGGATGTGGAAAGATTAATTAAACCTGGAGAAAAATTGGAGTTAAGGGGTGAAGATCTCCGTGCTTGGGTGACAGCCCAGTTACAAGAAGATGAAGAGAGAAAAGAGAAGGAGAGAGAACGTGCCAAAGAAGAGGAGGAGATAAGCAGAGCACGAGCTCAAAGGCAAGAAGCTCTGATGGAGAAAGAGCTTGAACTGCTTAGGTTAAAGTCGGAGTGTCAGGCTTCCTCCAACAACGACAGTATGACAAGTGACATTCGATCATTTACTCGTGCTCCCACTGTTAAGAGTCCTCGACTTCCATGTTTTGACGAAAACAAGGATCATGAACCACCGAAATGCATGACACACGGCAAGGTGGAGTTGAAGTGTGGATGTGTGATGCCGATGTTGTCTGTTGAAGGAAGGGACAACCATGAGCCCAAATAATTGTCGAGATCGATGTGATCTTGAGGCATTTCGATGATCTAACTAAATGTTGTACCAAATTTAGTCTTAGGGGGGAGATATGTAACGAAATGCTTCCGTGTAGGCGTCAGTTTACGACAGGATGTACGTCGTCGTAGTATTAGTTGTTGTTGTTATTGTAATCCTCCGGAACAACCCTTCTTTTGTTGATACAGGTCGTATCAGATCATGCACCTATGGCCCGGAAGTTTGAATTAAACTACGTAGTGTGGGTGTTATTGTGAGAAAGGCATCAATCTTGTTTTCTCCGTAAACTTATAAGCAAAGTAGGATCCCTGTATTCTACGGGAGTGACTTTGTTATGGTATGGCTTGATTGATATCTCGTAACTATGGGGCTGACGAATTTATTTATCCTTGATATGAGGATGTCCGGTATCAGGATGGGTTGTTGTTGTCCATGATTATGGAATCTGGGGGAGTTTTAAGGAATTTCAGATGTTTACGGATATGACTAACATCCGTTTGTGTGGGTAGAATTTTGCTTCGTTTGCTTGATTTTTGCCTATAAATGCCAGAGTTTTGAGCAGTTTCTTCAGACCACTCAGCGGAGTCTTTTAGGCTCATTGTCTCAAAAGAGACCAGACAGCGGAGTCTTTTAGGCTCATAGTCTCTAAGCGATAACCACAGCGGAGTCTTTTAGGCTCATTTGTTTAACTCTTGTGTAGAGTTGGATTAAATTCTTGTGTAGACTTTGTAGTGCTCAAAGTTCGAGCTGAAACACGTTTTGTGTTAACTCTTGTGTAGAGTTTGATTAAAGTCTTGTGTAGACTTAATTTGTGATTTCAATAATCTGTTCGGCTCTGGTGAGATTTTTGAATAATATGTTGTGATTACAATTATGATTGTGTTTTGATATTAATATCATAATATCACTTTAAATTTTGAGTCTCAATTTATTAATCAGATAATGAAATTAATTGTGTAATATATTCGTGTTGTAAAGAAAATAAGCGTTTCTTGCTATAAAGCATTATTATTTCATATCTACAAAGTAAAGCAATATTAATCAACATTAATAAATTGATTTGTTAAAGTAAAATAATATTTACTCCCATATTAAGTGAGTTCGAATATAGATAGAGTTATATTCGTATGATTATCATATTATAACAAAATCATTTTCTTTCTTTAAAGTGAATGAGCCGTTGGAGGCTGGGCTTTAACAAGCCAACTTTAGGCTATACGCTCATAGCTTGACACTAATAGAAACTGAACATTTGCCTGTTTTATAAGTTACCTGTGAAGAACCATTTGCTTATTTTAATATCAGAACATTGAGAAACAATTGATCTGTTTATGAATACTGTGAAATCAGAACAATTTCAAGAAGAGACAAATTAACAATATTAGAACAACCTTACAGTTTTTGTTGAATATCAAGGACACTCTTTTGGCTTTCTTCTACACGTCTGGATTGTGTTTAGTTAGTTAGTTAATTATTAGTTGCCTGTATGACTGTGATGGTTGCAACCTATCTGCGAGATTGTCTGATGTGGTAGCGGTTTGGTAAAGTATTGATAATTAATTGATTTAATTATATATTTTCATATCGCTTTCATATCATATTCATCATCACACCATCTCCATCAATTTGTCATCCATCCATTTGATTTCATACTTATGACATCTATCATTTCATCTTCATATCTCATAATATCTTTGTTATATTGTAATAAAATATATCTTCATTTAGCTTCAAAACCTTTATCAACGTATTGTGTTTGGTTATTGATCGGTGTCGTAGCTTGAATATAGCACACATAAACAAGGTTGCAAACTGCGCTACATAAGCATACGGTTTACGTGCGCACTTTGTGACATAATTTGGTGTCAGAAGTGGGATTCTTATTGTTGTGCATTCAAGAGACATCGCGACCAAACAATTGTTGAGACAGGTTAGGGAGTTGTTTCAAACTTGAGATAGATACTATCTTTGAGCTTAAAGCAAATTGGTATCCATTTAATGGTTATAAGACTGTCATTATACGCAAGGTGTAATGCAAGTTATTCTGGTAATTTTCACTTGTTCGGTTATACGTTGTCAGTCATCTGTCATAGTGATACGGATCACTGACTTAGCGCGAAAGCGGTACTCGCGCTGTAAAGCCTCCAGTGTCCCCCCTCTCCCTTTTGTAAGGAACGAAGGTGGTTGTTGGGGTAATTTGATTCCGTGTAGGAATCTGGGAGAATATTGTGTTGGTCCCGTGTGAGGATCTGTATTAAATCATTTGTTCTGACTTTCTATGCACATATAGTAAGTCAAGGTATTGATTCTGTGTAAGAATCTGGGTGAAGATATTTTGTTGATTCTGAGAGAGAATCTGGGTGAAGATATTTTGTTGATTCTAAGAAAGAATCTGGGTGAAGATATTTTGTTGATTCTAAGAAAGAATCTGGGTGAAGATGTTTTGTTGATTCTAAGAGAGAATCTGGGTGAAGATATTTTGTTGATTCTAAGGAAGAATCTGGGTGAAGACATTTTGTTGATTCTGTGTAAGAATCTGGGTGAAGATATTTTGTTGATTCTAATAAAGAATCTGGGTGAAGATATTTTGTTGATTCTGAGAGAGAATCTGGGTGAAGATATTTTGTTGATTCTGAGAGAGAATCTGGGTGAAGACATTTTGTTGATTCTAAGAAAGAATCTGGGTGAAGATATTTTGTTGATTCTGAGAGAGAATCTGGGTGAAGACATTTTGTTGATTCTAAGAAAGAATCTGGGTGAAGATATTTTGTTGATTCTAAGAGAGAATCTGGGTGAAGATATTTTGTTGATTCTAAGAGAGAATCTGGGTGAAGATATTTTGTTGATTCTAAGAAAGAATCTGGGTGAAGATATTTTGTTGATTCTGAGAAAGAATCTGGGTGAAGTTATTTTGTTGATTCTGAGAAAGAATCTGGGTGAAGATAGTTTTTATGATTCCGTGTGGGGAATCTGGGTGAAGCTATTTTGTTGATTCCGTGTGAGGAATCTGGGTGAAGCTATTGTGTTGATTCCGTGTGGGGAATCTGGGTGAAGCGTTGGTTCCGTGTGAGGACCTGTATTAAATCAGTTGTTTTGACTCTAATATACGTCTATATTAAGTCAATGTTTTGATTCTGTGTAGGAATCTGGGTGAAGCGTTGGTTCTGTGTTAGGACCTGTAGTAAATTTGTTTTGATTCTATATATTGAGTCTATGTTGAATTCCGTGTAGGAATCGGTATTAATTGCCTGTTTTGAATCTGTTTTGGGATCTATATTGACCGCATATCGTTAATAAGGTTACTTGTAATACCACTTTATTCTACGTGAAAGTAACATTTACGGCAACAGTGTCGATAAACATATTGAAGTTTGTTTATTTGAATTTGAATTGGTTTGATTAATTGTCCTAGAGATGGATGTGGAAAGATTAATTAAACCTGGAGAAAAATTGGAGTTAAGGGGTGAAGATCTCCGTGCTTGGGTGACAGCCCAGTTACAAGAAGATGAAGAGAGAAAAGAGAAGGAGAGAGAACGTGCCAAAGAAGAGGAGGAGATAAGCAGAGCACGAGCTCAAAGGCAAGAAGCTCTGATGGAGAAAGAGCTTGAACTGCTTAGGTTAAAGTCGGAGTGTCAGGCTTCCTCCAACAACGACAGTATGACAAGTGACATTCGATCATTTACTCGTGCTCCCACTGTTAAGAGTCCTCGACTTCCATGTTTTGACGAAAACAAGGATCATGAACCACCGAAATGCATGACACACGGCAAGGTGGAGTTGAAGTGTGGATGTGTGATGCCGATGTTGTCTGTTGAAGGAAGGGACAACCATGAGCCCAAATAATTGTCGAGATCGATGTGATCTTGAGGCATTTCGATGATCTAACTAAATGTTGTACCAAATTTAGTCTTAGGGGGGAGATATGTAACGAAATGCTTCCGTGTAGGCGTCAGTTTACGACAGGATGTACGTCGTCGTAGTATTAGTTGTTGTTGTTATTGTAATCCCTCCGGAACAACCCTTCTTTTGTTGATACAGGTCGTATCAGATCATGCACCTATGGCCCGGAAGTTTGAATTAAACTACGTAGTGTGGGTGTTATTGTGAGAAAGGCATCAATCTTGTTTTCTCCGTAAACTTATAAGCAAAGTAGGATCCCTGTATTCTACGGGAGTGACTTTGTTATGGTATGGCTTGATTGATATCTCGTAACTATGGGGCTGACGAATTTATTTATCCTTGATATGAGGATGTCCGGTATCAGGATGGGTTGTTGTTGTCCATGATTATGGAATCTGGGGGAGTTTTAAGGAATTTCAGATGTTTACGGATATGCTAACATCCGTTTGTGTGGTAGAATTTTGCTTCGTTTGCTTGATTTTTGCCTATAAATGCCAGAGTTTTGAGCAGTTTCTTCAGACCACTCAGCGGAGTCTTTTAGGCTCATTGTCTCAAAAGAGACCAGACAGCGGAGTCTTTTAGGCTCATAGTCTCTAAGCGATAACCACAGCGGAGTCTTTTAGGCTCATTTGTTTAACTCTTGTGTAGAGTTGGATTAAATCTTGTGTAGACTTTGTAGTGCTCAAAGTTCGAGCTGAAACACGTTTTGTGTTAACTCTTGTGTAGAGTTTGATTAAAGTCTTGTGTAGACTTAATTTGTGATTTCAATAATCTGTTCGGCTCTGGTGAGATTTTTGAATAATATGTTGTGATTACAATTATGATTGTGTTTTGATATTAATATCATAATATCACTTTAAATTTTGAGTCTCAATTTATTAATCAGATAATGAAATTAATTGTGTAATATATTCGTGTTGTAAAGAAAATAAGCGTTTCTTGCTATAAAGCATTATTATTTCATATCTACAAAGTAAAGCAATATTAATCAACATTAATAAATTGATTTGTTAAAGTAAAATAATATTTACTCCCATATTAAGTGAGTTCGAATATAGATAGAGTTATATTCGTATGATTATCATATTATAACAAAATCATTTTCTTTCTTTAAAGTGAATGAGCCGTTGGAGGCTGGGCTTTAACAAGCCAACTTTAGGCTATACGCTCATAGCTTGACACTAATAGAAACTGAACATTTGCCTGTTTTATAAGTTACCTGTGAAGAACCATTTGCTTATTTTAATATCAGAACATTGAGAAACAATTGATCTGTTTATGAATACTGTGAAATCAGAACAATTTCAAGAAGAGACAAATTAACAATATTAGAACAACCTTACAGTTTTTGTTGAATATCAAGGACACTCTTTTGGCTTTCTTCTACACGTCTGGATTGTGTTTAGTTAGTTAGTTAATTATTAGTTGCCTGTATGACTGTGATGGTTGCAACCTATCTGCGAGATTGTCTGATGTGGTAGCGGTTTGGTAAAGTATTGATAATTAATTGATTTAATTATATATTTTCATATCGCTTTCATATCATATTCATCATCACACCATCTCCATCAATTTGTCATCCATCCATTTGATTTCATACTTATGACATCTATCATTTCATCTTCATATCTCATAATATCTTTGTTATATTGTAATAAAATATATCTTCATTTAGCTTCAAAACCTTTATCAACGTATTGTGTTTGGTTATTGATCGGTGTCGTAGCTTGAATATAGCACACATAAACAAGGTTGCAAACTGCGCTACATAAGCATACGGTTTACGTGCGCACTTTGTGACAATCGTGTTTGTTTATTGTTATTTTTAAATTGGAGCAGATATTTCCCTTTCTCCAGAGTTCTTGCTCACTCTTGAGATTATGTATTTTTTGAGAGAATCTTAGGGGTTGGTAACCATTGCTCGCATCCTTTTGGATGGACGCATGACCAAAGTTACGTGGTACGCAGGAAACCCCCAAAAATGCCGATGAATCGAGGACGAACTCAATATTATTGTATATTACTAGTCAAGTTAGCTCAACAACAAATATTATACTTGCCACTATTTTGAAAACCACCACCTTTTTTGTTTATGAAATGGATCTTATCACCCTGACCCGAATTTATAAGTTCGGTCACGCTTCAAAAAATGACCTGAGCATTCGTTTTTATTTGTCCAGCGAGGGCAATGGCCTGAATTTTTGTTGATTACCTCCACTTGAAGTGAAACTCGGCTAGAAAACAAAGTATTAGGAGCCCCTCTCTCTCTCTCTCTCTCTCTCTCTCTCTCTCTCTCTCTCTCTCTCTCTCTCTCTCTCTCTCTCTCTCTCTCTCTCTCTCCATTATTCTATCTTACCTATCCATCTATCGATATATATATATATATATATATATATATATATATATATATATATATATATATATATATATATATATATATATACACGCGCGCGCGCACGCCCCGGATGCATGCTTACACGATCACCCACACCCACCCTCGCCCACCTTTTTATTATGAACTATTTTCGCGATCTCTGTAAACATGGCAGAAATATTTTTCACTAAAAATAGCCCAACCACCTGTAAAACGAAACCAGTAGCATGTAAGTAATTCATTCATGCCGACTCCTCACAAACACTTACATTGGCCTGTATACACTTTAACCTGAAACTGGAATACTCCAATAATGTTCTTCTGGCTCCCTGTGTAGGTAGCTAGTAACGATATGAACATTATTATTTGATATTATATTTTGGACATTTTTAAAAGAAAAATATCTCTTTCAAAACCACTGCTCATACCAAACGTATCCAGTTCCCTAAACAAACAAACAAAAATTATTTTTTTTTTAATGGAAAAAAGCGCTATTCTCCTATGCTCACTCCATCCAGTGTACTGTGCCAAACATTTCAGTCTTTCCTTCAGATGGACCTTGGATTCAAATTTTGATATGGATGTGAATAAGGGGAGCTTTATCTATCTTTTTTTTTAAAAATACGATAAATCCTACCCGGCGTGAGAGACAATTTCCATTACAACATTGAGCCCATATCGATTCGGTTATCAGACGTGTTTATATATATATATACACACACATATATATATCTTGATATATATATACGTTGATCCTACCCCATACTCTATATTATTCTATTTACAAATGTGACATCCTAAGCAATTTAGAGCTTGATTCAATATTTTTGTAATGGCCATTATTGTGCATTGGTTTGAGACGACTTTCACTAATTTACAGGTCTGGTAGCCCAAATCATTATGGGCTCATTGTTGTCTTGGAAATCTAAAAAAAATGACGCAAAATATTATCCATTACAACAATGTTAAACTAGGCCCATAATTGCGTTCGGATATCAGACCTGAATATATGTACACGTTGGTTTGAGAGCATCACAATGAGTTCATAGCAATTTGGGTTCTAAGACTTGTAAATATGTGCTCGTCACTTACTCCAAAATTTACTCAAACTGTCGCAATGGCCAAACAGAGACACCTAAGTGCCGGGTACATTGTTTACAATTGTGCTGGAAACAGCATCACTATTAAATTAAAGGATGTAATATCAATTTCATTTCTTTTCCTATTCTTTCTCTTCTCTCTTTCCAGCAAGCCTTGATATTCCAGAACGGCAACCTCCAGTCTGGTCCTTTGGAGGCTTTGGTTCAACACTTGGTGCCCACATCAGACTACTACCCCGATGTGAGTGTAATGACTACTACTACTACTACTACTACTACTACTACTACTACTACTACTACTACTACTACCATTACTGCTATCACTAATACTACTTCTACTACTACTACTACTACTACTACTACTACTACTACTACTACTACTACTACTACTACTACTACTACTACTACTACTACTACTACTATTATTGATACTACTACTACTACTACTACTACTACTACTACTACTACTACTACAACTACTACTACTACTACTAATACTACTACTACTACTACTTCTACTACCACTACTACTATTGCTACTGCTTCTGCTTCTGCTACTACTTCTACGACTTCATAAGCAATTATCATAGTAATATCATTAATGATTGATTTAGCTCTCATACCACAGATATAGCAAAAATGATTATTAGAAAATAATTCTCACCATTCACCATGCTTAATTCCACACCATATTTTCGATTCCCTTTTCCAGAGAACGTATACTTTCACATTTCTCCTGACATCACGTTTGTTCATCAGGCCACATGAACTTCTTGCTCAAGTATCCAAGGTACATCATGCAGTGTTTTGATAATTTGAAATGTGTCTTACATAGTGCCAAATATGGCAAGCATGGAGGCAAGTTAAGGGTACAAACGATCAATACAAAATAAGCCTTTTAAAAAAAAATAGGAATTGC
>NC_088364.1:56974676-57002176 GCF_034508935.2 Berghia stephanieae | reverse complement strand
AAGGTAATTAGCTTGTATTCGTTATAAAGAAAATCTGATACTCGGCTTTATCCTTTCTTTTAAATTTATTGGTAAGGTAACCAGTTGTGATAGATTTAAGATATAAGCAGAAATGAAAGAAAATAGTAAGCAGCTTTGCTGCGATTTAGCAAGTGATAAAAGTTATTTATATTTTTTATAGAGATGAGGATTTGATAATTCAAGTGTTAGATGTAATGAGAAAAGTCATAAAACTATCAAAGCACCCACCTGTCAATTGGAAATAAAATACGAAAAACATTTGATTAGATCTAAAGTTAAAAGATAGTGTGATTTTATTTTAAAAAATTATTATTTATAAGGTTCTTTACTTTCCTGAAGCAGATGTTTCGTTTATGTACTTCACTCATATTTTTTCAATTTATTTTTTACAGTGGGCAAAAGTAAACAAGGAGAAACTTCAAATAC
This sequence comes from Berghia stephanieae, assembly GCF_034508935.2. Lineage (NCBI taxonomy): Eukaryota > Metazoa > Mollusca > Gastropoda > Nudibranchia > Aeolidiidae > Berghia > Berghia stephanieae. The sequence goes on along the minus strand of NC_088364.1, from coordinate 57,001,729 downwards.
TAGAGGTAAGTTATGAGGGGATTTGTGGTCATTGAATGATAATCTCCGAATCCTTTTTGTTCTTTTGCGAGATTAGTAAATTTTGTATCTTCTACAAAGTTTGCCCTTTGTTTCTTTTTTTTTTTTTTTTTTTGTTTACTTGTTTTGGGTGGGGGGAGGGGGACCGATGTGGTTTTTTTTTTTTTTTTTTTTTTTTTTTTTTTTTTTTTTTTTTTTTTTTTTTTTTTTTAAGGAGGGAGGTATGAATCTATTCTTTTAAAAGAGTTTGTTTGAATGTTATTATCTTGGCTTAACTTAAAATATGCACACCTGCTTGACAAAAATGCATAAATTCATATCTAACAAACGAATTCAAGATTATGATAAGCTTTTTAAAATAAAGGTTGATTTTTTCTCTTTCATTTTTTTAGCACCAAATGGATCCCAGTAATAACTTTGGTAGTTATCGATCCTGTTTGAAAGCCGCCATGTGGAGGTCACAGGGAGCAGCAGACGACAGGGAGAGGGTGAGGATGTTTCCTGATTATTTATATTTGACATGTTTTACTGGTTACAACATTACAGGATATGTTGTTAAAAGTTTTTGAAGAGAGGAATTGGAAGAGAAACAGGGAACTGAAAGACTTTAAATTTGCGTATGGTTGTCTGAGACGAATATTTTAAAGAATTCATTTGCAATTTTAATCGATTCTGTTTGAAGAATTTTTAGTCTGCAAAATAATCGTTGACATTTTTAAAATGTTGTATTGCATATTCGATTTCATATAAATAAAATATCCAAATGAGAAAAAAACACATCAAGGCATATTCTAACTTTAAGGACCAAATTGTATAAATAGATACATAACTGAAAACATGAAACAATATTTATTGATGCATTGTTTTTATTATATCCTTCTTTCCTCAGATTGTGATTCCATTCTTCAGCCTGTTCGTCAAAGACCTTTATTTCCTGAATGAAGGTTTTTGTAGCAGACAGGAAGATGGCTCCATTAATTTCCAGAAATGTTGGCAGATGGCCAAACAAATCTCTGACCTCATTACGTGGCAACATGTAGAGGTAAGTTAATATAAAATTAAATTATAACAGTATTATTACATGACTACTATCGAGTACGTAAAAGAAGTAAGAGGTAAAACAGAACATGTTCCATTCTGAATTTAGAAGTTGCCTAATAACAGCAAGATTCTTTTTAATGGAAAAAGATCAGATATTGCTTATGTGTCTTACTTAGATCGAACTCATGCCAATTTCTACCTACAATTTTGTCAAGCAACTCAATACTGTCCGAATAAAGGGTAAATCTGCTTTTAACAGCTTTTAAATGTATTAATTTGTATAGATTATTGTTGATTCAATTGCTTTTCGATTATATTTTTGTCTTGTCCAGTTTGTTCCTTTGAGTGATTTAAGAATAGTACATGCATTAAGTTAGTTCTTTGGCTGCAACGTATAGAGTGCCTCAGATAAATTTATATGGATAATGTCACTATAGTATAAATCCCTTCTTTAAAAGATGTCACATAGCATTACATTACATTGATATTACACAATCCATGACATCACCTTACAACATGCTACACATTGCGTTACATTACATTACATTACATAAAAAATAATATTGCATTGAATTGCAGTATACTGCAATATGTGATGTCATGCCTACATAGCATTAATTACATTACATTAGCTTATATTATGTCATATCACATTACGTAAAACATTATTTTGCATAGTATTGCATTGATTTTTACACTCACGACACATCGCATATTTAACATTACTTAGATTACATTATTTAACATTACATTACATGGATTACTTAATGTTACATTACATTTCATAAAACATCATATTGCATTGCATTGCATCACCTACATCACATTGCATTACTTTTCATTACTTAGAATGTATTATGTTAAATTACAATTTATATAAAATAATTTGTGTTACATTACATTATACAGAATACTTTATGTTACATTACATTACTTAGATTACACAAGGTTAAATTACATCACCTCATATTATGTTACTTACATTACATACGCATATTTCCTTTTTGTTCCAGTGTCCATTCGAGAGGCACGACAATATCATCCACTTCATCCTCACCACTCCAATCTACAAAGAATCAAGTAAGAAACAATTTTAAATCATTAAACTTGCAGTCTCGTAATTTAGGAGAAAAAGATACCCAACTCGTTTACATATTCACAATCACTAAGATTTACCCGCTGAGATTAACTCAGATAATCTCAGCCATTTCGTAGATATTTGATAAAAGTCCCTTGTGAAATGATATCATGTTTTTATATAGTTTGAGTCTTTAATTTTTCAATCCAAAACTTTGTTTGATATTATTTTATAATTTAAACATATACTTTGACTATTATAATATGTTTCAAATAGAGATTAAGTTATGATTATAATATATACATTTTTGTTAAGAATTTTCTCAAAATTAAGGAAGAAATGTTGTAGAACAGTGATTATATCTAAATATGATCAAATTTGATTTTAGAAATTACTGTGGAACGAAAACACACAATTTATACATTACCCAATTCTTAACGCTGAAACTTCTAGATGTTTATATATTTGATTTTCTTTGATGTTGTCAAATATCAATAAGATGATTTGACTTAATTATATGACTATACTGTTGTATGCAATAAAAATTATGGAAAAGAAAGTCTGAGACGAATTATATATATATGAAAAGAGCTGAAGTGAATTGCGTTAATTGCTTTTATATTTTTTTTAAATTTCTTCACAGCGTTATCCTTGGCATCATATGAATGTGAATCACCAGAAAACATTTATGACAGAGAGAGATGCAAACAGCTCAAGTAAGTGACATTGGAATCAACTATACTACTACTACTACTACTACTACTACTACTACTACTACTACTACTACTACTACTACTACTACTACTACTACTACTACTACTACTACTCTACAACTACTACTACTACTACTGCTACTACTACTACTACTACTACTACTACTACTACTACTACTACTACTACTACTACTACTACTACTACTACTACTACTACTATTACTACTGCTACTACTACTACTACTACTACTACTACTACTACTACTACTACTACTACTACTACTACTACTACTACTACTACTACTACTACTACTACTACTACTACTACTACTATTATTATCGTTATTATTATTATTATTATTATTATTATTATTATTATTATTATTATTATTATTATTATTATTACGACTACTATTACTACTAATACTACAACCACTACTAAAAATAAGTACTTCTACTACTACTAATACTTCTACTTCTACTACTACTACTACAACTACTACTACTACTACTACTACTACTAGTACTACTACTACTACTACTACTACTACTACTACTACTACTACTACTACTACTACTACGACTACTACTATTACTACTACTACTATTACTACTACTACTATTACTACTACTACTATTACTACTACTACTACTACTACTACTACTACTACTACTACTACTACTACTACTACTACTACTACTACAACAACAACTACCACCACTGCTATTCCTAATACTAATACTTTTATTATTATTATTATTATCACCATGAACATCATCATCGTCTTCATCATCATCACCATTATTACTATTGCTATTTGCAAAACATGAGACTGTAACTTCTATAACAATGAATTCTATCTTTGACAGGTCCCAGACACCATCATCACCATTATGACTACATGGACCTCACAGCAAACGGTCGTCCTACTTGTGTATCCCCAAACCGTCCCTTCGCCACACATCTACATCATCTTCAACATACGCAGCATCTACGTCATCTTTATCTTCAGCATCAGGAGCATCATATCCATCATCTCCTTAAAAGAATTCACATTGAATCATTTCCTTATAACGTCCACTATAACAATTGACCACAAATGTCACAAATCTATAATTGACATGAGACCAATGGATTGTACAAGGTCTTTTTTTTAAGTGGATCAAATGTTGAAAAGATGGCCATGATGCCTACAATTTTCCTTTTTAAGACCAACAGGAAAATTTATATCATTCAAGAAATATCAGCAGTTCAGTTTTAAAATGGTAGCGCGTTTTCAGTGAGAAATACTCAATTCCCGGTCAGTTATTATTTTCCCTTATGACCAAAGGGTGATTATTATTTTTTTCACTCAAGTTATTCAAATTTTCAAAGATTTGTTGTTTTTTTCCCCTCCTGGTTTTATCCGAACAAATGTTGGGTATTTGGATATTCATGAATTGATCGGTTGTACATATAAAAATTTTAAGACTCCTACAAAGTCACTTTAGCTGCTTTCTCCTTATATGATCCGAATATTTATTTAACAAAGGGTTTTAAAGCAATGAGCTTTCCATTAATGGTTTGTTTTAATTATAAAGTAACTTTTATATACAGTGTATATAAAATTGTAGTGAACTGAATGTCCTCACATTGTGTATCATAAGATATATAATTCCTATTGTTTTAAATTAAGGCGCTTTATAATAACAGTGTCACACTTCCCTCTAAAACCAAAGAAAATACAGGCCTTTGCTATTAATCTAAATTATTATTGTTCTTTTATGTCTGATTCATTGAAAAAATTATTATTATTTTGATATCCATCCTATTGTTGTGTACCTTAGAGACCAAATAGACATTGACAGAAAAGGGTAACATGATGTCATTAAAGATGTGCATTGTTGTCAGCCAGTGTGTACTTATTAGCGGGATCTGATAACCTAAATTGTTGTGGGCTCATAGTCTCAAACAAATGCAACATATTGTCCATGACAACAATGTTAAATCAAGCCCATAATTGTGTTTGGTTATCAGACCTGCAAATAAGTACACATTGTCGTCAGCCAATCATTGACTCACATTTTTGTCCTGATTTAAAATCATTATATAAAAAAAGTACATGCTTTGCGTGAGATTCAATGGAATTTTATTTCTTTAAAAAATTAATGGCACATAAAAGAACAATTCGTGAAGAACTAAATCATTTTCAAAAGACTGCTTTATATAATAATTAAAGAACAATTAATATGAATAGTTTGAACGGACTAAACTGCAACGTTTTAAAACTGTATATATGTATTTAGATTAATAGCATGTGGTGTAATTTGTTTGTTGTTTTTTTTTAACTTCTATTAAGTGGACCAAGAAAACATTTGATTATTTCATATCATCAATGTAATATAAGTTGGATTTTTTTAAAATCACATCAGTATCATTTTTTTTTTATTCAGTCGTCAACATATCATAAATGTAAATAGCTTCATGCTATTTGAACCTTGTTTTATTTTTGCAGAATTTAGATATGACATCTATTTAAAAATCTATACAAATGTACAAAGCACCTCTAATCAGAGATTTGCTTTGCTGGTAAAATCATTACATCTTTCAAATGGTTTGGTTGTAAAATCAAATTACGTATTTATTTGAGATCAAATATTTTTTTCTCCAAAACATGACGTGTCAAACGGAATAATTCTCACATTCGAAATGGAAACCAACCTGAACAACTTTTTTGGGGGGAGGGGGGAGTTGATTTTAAACTTCTCTTGTTAACATTGACTTCGTATCACTAAAAGAGAACACACAGGCTAAAATTCTGAATGCTGAGTACCGTGCATTTCAAATGTTAGCCTTGTTTTTATTGTTTTGACTTTTTTGGTTTTTTAAAAATTGTTTATTAAATTTTATTTTTTGTTTTTATTTGTTCGCATGCTTATTTTGATCTCAAACTACACCAAATTATTATTTTTCAAAATCAGATGCATCTTCACATCACATGAAATTTACTCATAAAGCTTCAGGTTTCCAGTGTGGATTACCATTTGTAAATAGGTATACTTGACTCTTGACCTTTATGAACGACAAATAAAAAGCAGTGGTAATGGATTTACAACCAAACCAATTCGTAACATGTTTTAATGGTGAATGAGATTGAATCTCCTATCTCAAAATATTATGGTGCTATTATTTTGTAAATATTGAATTAACCCATGCATGCTATTTGACAACACGCACTCCAAAACGGGTTATCTGAAAATATCTGGAAATGTTTTTCAGCTTGATTCAAGTGAATATCTCGCCTATCGGGCTATTATATTGTTGCTCCTTTATCCAAAATAACACACTGTTTTAAACATTTGCGATTTTGTATTGCCAATGAGTGAGTAGCGATTTCCCTTTTAGATTATTCATGACTTCATTTGGTGATGAAATAAAGGACGTTTGGATATTTAATCAATTAATGACACTCACTCTTTGAAGTATATTTAAGGTTACTTTTAAAAACTAGCCTGTTGCAGTATGAGGCAGAATACTCCAATGAATTTTGAACCCACAGAGTTTGTCTCCAGCAGAAGAGTAACTTAAGCGACTATTACCATCAGCTCAATCATTACTCTTTATAGTCCGGCTTATCCACTGTAATATAAAATAACCCATTTTGGAGTGAAGACTTTAGTTAAAAGTGAATTGTGTGTGCCTGAGTGTACATGGCTGTATGTGTGTCCGTGTGTGTGTGTGTGTGTGTGTGTGTGTGTGTGTGTGTCAGTGCTTACCGAAGACCAGATAACCCTTCTAGTATCATTCCTTTAAAAATATTGAAGATAAGACTGGAGATTTGCTTAATAGACACATAGAATAGAACAATGACAAGAGAGAGAGAGAGAGAGAGAGAGAGAGAGAGAGAGAGAGAGAGAGAGAGAGAGAGAGAGAGAGAGAGAGAGAGAGGGAGGAAGGGAGGGAGGGAGGGAGAGAAAGGGAGTAGAGAATCGGGTTGGGGAATCTTTTTATTGGTTATATTCCATTTTCTATATATTTAAATATTCATTTACAATCTTAGAATGTAAAGAAATTGCTCTTTGTACTTAATGGCAAGAGTTTCCTTAATGTTGGTGCCGACAATAAATATCAACAATAATATTATGTATATTTGTATAATGATAATATATTGCAAATTATCAAATGTGCAAGCTTTAATTATTTGGCTGTTGACAACATAACCTTTTACAGGCGAGGTTAGATTTAGCTCTGCCTGAGATTATTTTTACTATTTTCAACTAATTAATAACAATTTTAATAACAACAATTTTAAAGGTCCGACTCACATCGTTATTGGTAGAATACAAAAATCAGATAAGAATGTCTTTGAAACAGTGTCAGACAAAGCAAAAAGAAAATTTTACAATAACAAATAATCAAAACTTTAAAAAGTCAGCTTGCATGACTGTATTATTCTATCTGCTTTATCTCGCACTGTTTTACATACTCCTTTTCAGATTTGATTTTTATCACATCACAGTAACTGAAAAAAAAAAAGAAAGAAAGGAAACAAGTGTCGACATTAAAGCGTTAATGTGTACACAGGCCTTTAATATTTTGGCTGTTATGAGAATGTAGTCTAGTCATGGAAAGAAATAGATCTAATCTATTAATTCAAACTAATTTTGACAATGGCAATTTAATATTATGCATCCATGACATTCCACTATAACCTCAGTTTGTTTGAGAAGGGGGGGGGGGGGGAGTATCTTGTTTTTTATTTTCCCTTTTTTTTGTTTTTTTTTTTGGGGGCGGGGGGTGGTTTTTTTTTTTTTTTTTTTTTGTTTTTTTTTTTTTTTTTTTTTTTTTTTTTTTTTTTTTTTTTTTTTTTTTTATTTAGAAGAACCGCTCATTGCTCTAAATATCAACATTTAAGTAGGATCCATGTGCATCGGATTTTTAAATAATGCATTCTATAAACAAATAAAATTACTCACAATAGAAAATTAAAATGAACAATTATAAAGCCATCTTTTAAATATCAAGCAGGAAATACAGGAAAGCCCATTTAAAATATTTATAAATAGTACAACTCTTTTGACCTTAGACTCAGTTGTCAATGTTCAAGGATAGGCTTAATTTTCTCTCTTCTTTCACGAACCATATCACTCTTTTTTTTTCTTTTTTTTTTTTTTGTCATCTCCTTACCATCCATAGGAAAACTTTTTCATTCGTCATCATATAATTAACATTTTTCCTAATCGATTTTTTTGTAAATCCCAAAATTTGAGGGAAAAATTTTGTTGCATCTATAAGAACTTAATTCTGTTTGGGAACATTCGTCTTGCTGGACAAATTATGTATAATATGTACTAATTGCTTTTAAAGAATCAAGTTTTGAGTTGGCCAAGAAAAATCCTGTAACTAGTCGGTTAGGAGAGAGTTAATGGACATGTATAAAATGATAGATTGGAAAGGCATTGCACTATCATCCACGAGACCCAGGCTGTGCCCTACTGTCGGCATCTTGTGTTTATCAAAGGAACTTAGCCCCTGGCAGGTTGGGTCATTTTGGTCTTTCTAAAGAGATTATCCTCATAGGGATAAATAATGGGAATTTTTAAAATTTTAATTTATTTATTATTTTATTTTTCTTCATTGTCGTCAAGATCAGAGAATTAGACAATTATAACGTTATTGGTAATACTTAAACAATGGTCCCTTGACAAGTGAGAATTTTATACAGTTCCTATTTTATATTGTTTTTATTATATTTAAACACTCTGATTTGATATATTTTATACTCTACCAAGAGAGCAGTTAAGAGCAAGCAGACCCAGGCTTCAAGAACTCAAGCTTCAAAGTAGAGTTGTTGATGTTTAAGTAAATTCGCTGCTATTTGTCTTTAGGTGAAACTGTTAAGGTTAACTCTCTCCATACCGACCATTTTCAATATTGTTTTTATTGAAATGTCATACTGTCCCACTACAAATTGAGTTTTTAAACTCAAATCAAAAGCAATAAATACAACAAGATGTTTCCTCTAATTTTGTGATTTGTAATACAAATCTGAATAAGAATAATATTGTTTGTATCGTAGGAAAAATGTGACGATTTTACTATAGTCCGTAAGTAGAGTGTTTAAAGTAAAATCAGACATTGTCTTAGATTGCTTAAACAGGTTACATTGTATATTCAGGGCAGCAAAGTCTGTTGTATCTTATTAAATACGATATACAGTGCCATTTTTGCCTTATACTGAGCGGCAACATATGCATATTGAAGATTCGAATAACGTCATAGTTTAAACCATGAAGATGAGTAATTGCTTAATCACATTTTCTGTATCTTTCTAGCAGTTTGTATTGGCTTTTACAATGATATCCTCTCATACTGCTAGTATACATGGGAAAATGTGTCTATTGTACTTATATTGAAATCAGTGCCTGCCCAAAAGGCAATATTATGCAACATAGAAAAGCAGCATAGAAAGTCGAGAGCAATATTTTATTTCTTGTTCTTGTTCTGGCATTGGTGGCAAAGACAATTTGTAAAATGTGATGCTTAGTTGCATGTCTGATGAATCTCAAAAGCTAAGCGAAGAAGAGGGGGGAAAGTGCTATGTTCCATATTTACTTTAATGTATGAGAACATGTTTTGTTTTATATTTTTAAAATCACCATTGATATATAATATTGTTATGGTACTCTTTAAAGGGGTATGTATTTTAGTCCTGTAACTTGATGACGTAAAATAAATCAATTAAATATTTGTTGTAAAATTTAAAGTCTTTCTTTTATTTATGTCACAATGAAGAGACTAGTGGATTTTGATAATCTTTCAGCAACCAATCTTCAAAAAAGTGTGGAACGTAAAAAAAATAAATACACAGCTCGGAGAAAGGCACACTAAATAGGTCCCGATAATATAGTGATCAACTTGAGGTAAAGGCACCAAGATCCATCCCAAGTGCAGTCTAGATTTTTTTCAGACCCCCCCCCCCCCCCCCCCCCCTCCTGTCCACCAATCAGTGATTAGGCAGCTGGAACTGATAGATTTGGTGACGAGTACATTGCGATAGACTAACGTCCTGTCTAAAGGGTTAGCAAGTGAAAGTGATTGCTACTGTGCTTTTGATCCCACAGTACTGGGATCAATTCTTGTTCCATGGGTTATGGCTTTGAATGACTACTTAGTCAGGATAAGCTATGCTGTAACTTTTTTTTTTATCGCACTTGCTTCACTTTGAAGTCATTTCAACATTAGTAAAAATGAAGATGGTATAAAAGTCAAAAGATTTAAATCCATTTATTAAGCACCAAATTAGAACGCAAGACAACAGGAACCAGTTCAACAGATATAAGTTACATCTAAGAGCAAATTCTCAATGCCTTGTCCTACATGTTAAGCTTTGCTGTTAGTTTGGGACTCTTTGTAGTTAGCTTGGAACCATTTAAAGTTCCACAATGACACTGCTCCAGGAACTCCTACAAAAGGGGTACCTACACTCAGACTATGCCATTTTTCGAAAACCTTACAATGACATGATTTATAGTGGAGAAATGATTTACAAGGAAAAAAAATATCCTCTTTTAAAATATAAATCCATATCTGACTCAGCAAAAGACGTCAGCCAGCATAAATTTAGTAGAAACCAGATAGGCCCATTCCAGAACAGAGACAAAAGGATGCATGAAAACGACAAATGATTCTTCTTCTCTTTCTTTACGCCTACCACCACTGCATCATTGGATACCATCGCCTCAGCATTCCACAAAAGAATATAGATAATCCATCAAACAAGATGTTTGATGAAAACAGGAATCACCCATGTTGTTCAAATTGAGTAAATTGGGGCTTGAAAATCTTGCCCGTCTTTAAAAACAAAAGTGTGCAGCAGGGCTTGAACCGAGGACCTTCCTGGTCACAGAACAATGCCTTAACCTCTTGGCTACTTCGCACTCACCCCCCCCCCCCCCCCCCCCCCCCTCAAATGTTTGTTTTGTTTGTTTTTAAGGGTTTTATGGCGCTAGCAACACATTAAGGTCATATCAGCGCCAGTAAAAAGGAAGAAAATGGGAAAGTAAAAAGTTCTAGAATTACAATTAAAGCACCCAAGAAAAAGGAAGACAAAGGGGAATTGGTTCAAATAGGAAACATGTAGATTCTAAAAGCACACCATCAAAGTACCCAGTTTGAGATCACCTAAATGTCTCATCCAGACACAAGCAAAGGTCCCCACTAAGAGGAACACACTCAAATGTTTACAAATCATATATAATATGTATACAAAACATAATACAGTGCATAACAGAGAGATGATTCACAAGGAAAAAAATATCATCTCCCAAAACTAACCATACATTTGAATGTTTCCCTCTCAGCCAGGGTCAGGACAAAACCAAGTAATCTCATTCTAAGACAAGACAGAAAGCAAGTTGGAAAACAGGTACAGGGGGATAGAAGACACAGAAAGTACCTCCCTGCCCACTATGAGAGGTTGGAACCCCACCCAGCCCCCTCAAATGGATGAACAAAAAGAAAAAAAGCAAGGCTGGAGAGAGATCGATAAAGAATCCACAGATCCAGGGTGGCAAAACGTTATCCCTCCTTTCTACTCAATAACACAATAATAGACATTTAAAAAAAAAAATAAAAAAAAAATCAAAAGCAATGAAAAAACAGAAAAATATCACACAAACGCTCTATTTTGGAATATTTCCCAAAAAAATAATTTATTAAACTTTCTTAAAAAATGGATTGTATATATCAATAAGTAATATTAAAATGTAATCTGTTTTTAAAAAGTCATGGCATACAGTTTCAGTCAACCAAAGGCTGACTTACGAAAACAGTAAAGCTTGGTAGATTAGATCTATGTTAAATTGACTTTTAATTTGTGCTCATCCTGAGCCAATTAGTATTCTTGTTGACCCTGAGTGAACCGAAGCAAAATCACAGCTGATTAAATTTTTTTAAATATTGAGTGAACGCGATACGAGTTAAGAATTAATTTCTTAATCACTCATAGTCGATCAGATACAATATTAAAGCTTTATTAGATATATTTTTAAAAAAGGAGTCCTCCATTAGGCTGATGGAGATTGAAACACAAGGATGATAGTCTATTGCAAAGTGGTTTCCACCAGATCTAACAGACCCTACTACCCCATCACTGCTTGGTGAATAGAAAGGGATGTGGGAGAAGAAAAAAATCTCAACACCTGGGATAGATCTCGGCCCCTTTGCCTGTGAACGTAGTGCTCTACCAACTGAGTTATCATGACCCCCAAAGATCGATTGTATAGGATATCCAAAAAATGTGTTTCAATTATGGGGTCGACTTGAGACGACATACAGCTAGTTGAATCTACCATTAGTAGACATTATAAGTGCACAAGTGTCCAAAAGCCAAGTTGTTAAAGCACTCGCTTCAGCAGCATAAGGTAGGGGACCCATCCCCGGTGTATTTGTGATTCCTTTTCTGACCCCCCTTTTTACTCAGCAGTGATTGGGTAGTTGGGTCTGTAAGATATGGTAGAAAGTACTGAACAATTGACTAGTATCCTATCCAATGGGTTAGCAAGCAATTGCTGTTGTCCATTTAGAGCTATAGAAAACTGGATAAACTCCATGATGCTTTGAAGAAGAAAACCAGTGATATATGCTCTATAAAAGACAGAAAAGTGTGGAAAAACCATTGATTAAAAAATAAAGTTTGCCTATTTTTAAAGTATTCTATTTCTTTTTCTCCTTCATGGTCGCTGTTACTAATGAGATTTGAAACTCATCCTGGAAAATAATTGTGAATATAACATTCACTTCAGGTAGCTTAGTAGAGAAAAGATTGGAGATTCATCAAAAAGAACATTTAATGACAGTTGGAATAGGTAGTTGACAACTTTGTGCTAATCAAACTAATTTACATTTATACAAAAAAAAAAACAACCCCCCCCCCCCCCCCCCCATTAAAATAAAATTGTTTTAAGAATTAAAAACTACCTAATAAAATAAAATAATTCAAACTTCAATAGTGACCTATCACCTCCATTTGGTATTATGTATTTTGCTATAGACAGGGAAAATTGAACTTGAAAGTAAAAATCATCATTAATGACAATCTTTCTTACAAATAAAAAGCAACATATTTCAGAATTTTAAAACCGACGGGCTGGAGCTCAGCTGGTCACTGATTTGGATAAGCAAGCAAGTATTCCATGATTTAGACCTTAGATCCAAATTTCATCGAGTAGTTAATCCTAAACATAACAGTATTTTGACACGGTAGGTCATGATTAGGTAAAACTGTGACCAACTGCATCAATCTTTTACTATGTCAGCAGGGCAAATAAGATGGAAATTAAATTTAAAGTCGCATGAACATGAACAGAACAGAGAATTTTGAGTATTTTGCAACTTAAGACAATGCATTAATATTTTTTCCAATAAAAATATCTTAATAATGTAGCTCAACTTTCATTGTTAAACATTTTAAATCAATTCTGATTCATCCTATCAATCAAAATAAGGAATTGAGGGAGGCAGTATGACGCAAATTAATATAGTGAATTTAGTACAACAGTACTTCTTTAAAACATTTAATATTTATCAAATACCATGCTTCATCATTTAAACACAATAGTATGCTTTTTAAACAAATTTACAATGTGATTTAAGACAACAAAATTCAGATTCAAACAATTCAGCTGTGATAGGTTGATCTTGAAATAACAAAAAGGTAAGAAAATAAAAGAAAAAAGGATTTAGAAAACACTGTATTAAATTTATATTAGATCAACATGTATACATTGTATGTGATGCATCATTTTATATACAATTGTACTGCCTGTTTCATTGTAAGCTATTTTGTGAAATGATTAGAGAATGATATCTACAGAGTTAAGTGCCATACAAATGCCACACTAACATTTCAACCCCCCTTCCCCCCGCCCCCCCCCCCCCCCCCCTTCCCCACAAAAAAAAACAAACAAACAGAATAAATTTATGGCACAGCTCACTACTTATCTGTGAAATAATGAGTTTGAGATTTCCTTGTCGATCATATTTATCCACCAGCGCACCAAATACACGCACCAACATTATTCAGTCTTTCATTTTCACAAGGAAAAATGTATCTGCACTGGTGTAATGTAAAAAAAAAAAAAAAAAAAATGCATGAAAATGATGGTGTTAGACACTAACAAATTATATTAACACCAGTACTTACAGTATAACAAGTTTATGGCGAGTTTGCTCAAGAAAGTAGTGTTTGCATTTGACGACATTTTTGACCACAATAATGCCCGGTACAATAAAAAATTGAGGGTATTAAACAGGGAATAGAGTCAATTAATCATCAATATAACAAGGTAACATATATCTTTCTAAAGTTCCTAATTAGTCCTTTCTAATTAACCAATTACTCTCTTTAAATAAACTAATCGACCACCTTGCTTTACTTTGCAATCGAGAAGAGAAGAAAAATGAGTCTCTACGATTCACTTTGTTGCCATTAAAAATAACGGTAATGGATAGTAGACCGATTGATGGAAGACAATGTTACTTTTTCTAGTTAATGCACAACTTTTGGGAATCAACAGTCCTTTTGAAAATTATTTTTGGTGCAATCCTTATGTTAAGCATCAATGGGAAAAAGTAGAGTTAAATCCGTTTTCTCTATAATATCAATTCTATTCTTTTCAAATACCTATTTTGCTCTGATTCCTAATTCAAATAATAACACTACATTTATAAAAGTAAGCATCCTGCATGCGATATAGTTATAATAACAGAAATACAAGCATATCGTGACATTATTTACTTTGTCTTTCAAAAGCCGTGACAACATTATCAGACTTTATGAAGTCTTATTGCATCTAATTTATGAGCAAATGAATTCCTGTCAAGTTTTGTTTCGTAATTGATTAAATCAGTAATTTTAAAAACCCATGCCCATTGACAGGGCATCTTGCTGTATGGAATTTTAGGAAAAATGATTTTCACTCCTCCTCCAGGCACTGAGCTAAATTCTAATTCACCCTTAACCCCAACTAGTGATATGGAAGTCGACCAGGATGCAATAGGATCTGCTAGATAGATGTAATCTTTGTCTGGCCATTTCAGAAGGATGGCATACACAACTGTCTGAGAGGCTTCTTGCTTGGCAGTGTACCTGATTCGGAAAAGAAAATATGAAAAATAAACGTTGACATCAAATATAATAGAAAGTTAAAAAATCCAGCCGAATCATAGGGCTTATGAATCTCAGTAAGGAAAGGTATTCTTTTGTCATTTTTAGGTTTCTTTCTTTTTTTCTTTCTTTCTTTTTTTCAAATATATTCATTTATTTATTTCGTTATTTAAATTAAAAAAAAAAAAGAATAAATATGAATTATAAGCCGTGTATGACTGTCAGCTAATTGCAAAACAAAACAGAACAAAACTATGCAATAAACTCAAAGTCATGAAAAAGCCTGTATTATCATCATCATCATCATCATCATCATCATCATCATCATCATCATCATCATCATCATCATCATTATCAATGTATTTCGATGACTTACCAAACATCTTTGGCCATGGAGTCATTCTGATGTGACCAAACATGAGTTTTATAAATAGCCTCTCCATTGACATCCAGCCATGAACCAATTTGAAGTAACCTTTCTTGGTAGATAGGAGAGATATCGCCATATGATGTGGGGCCTATGTTTAGCAACATGTTGCCACCAAGACTATAAAAAAAAAAAGAAAAAAAAAAAAAGAAAAGAAAAACAAAATATTCAAACTCAATAATCTGAAAAAAAAAATACCTTGAGAAAATTACATGGGCTCCGAGGTCTATTTGTCTTTTTACAGTCTATTCAAAGTGCAAAATAATAATGAATATAACTATTATTTTTTCTCCTTATTTACTTATTTCACTTAGTTACTGTGCAAGAAGGCAATATGCTGTACTGATAACGATTTAATAATCCAAATAAAAGATGATGAATGCAGGAATTATAATCACTCTCACAATACATTGCCTTATGTCTCAACCTATCAAAATCTGATATTCGAAAATATTATATTATGCAAACATCACAGATTCTGGAGAGTCAACAAATCCTAATACATTATCATTGTAAGCAGCATGTCCCTAAACACCTTGCCGATCAAGGACTGATGATTGACATTGAATTGTAATCTCAAACAAGATTGGATGGTATAAAACTTATTGTTCGTGATCTGGTGATGGCTGGGGACTGGTTAAATGAACAGTCCATGAAGAGGTAAATACTAAATTGTTTAAGCATATTGTGAACTTGACCCAGAATTTTGGAAAGGCTGGAAAATCAACTACAGCACAGAGAAATTTATTTTGCTCCCATGCTTGTGAAAGTGATACCTGAGCAAATTGGATAATTGGCAGTAATCTGTACTTCTTGAACTTTTGGACAATGGCCAAATAAATATATATATATATATATATATAAAAATCAAATAACGATATGAGTTTGAAATTCCTTGTCTTCATTTTTCTAAAGATAATTTTTTTCTGGCAAAGATCTTGATGTATTCTTTTTCCAAGGTTTAAAGGCAGACATATAAGCCTCACTCACCTCACAGTTGTAACTAGTTGACGGATGATCCTTTCAATAGATTGAAAATTTGACAATTTGGCATTGGCCCTGAAACCCCAGGAATGTACATCAATTTTCATGCAATTTTCCCACTTGTGAGGGACAAGTTTACCTGTAAGAAAAAATATATATATGGGCTGGCTGTCATTTATTACTGAAAATTGTTTATTCTATAGATAGTATGCGGACATAAACAGCGGTGTCCTAATTACAATACAAAAACCAGGAAAAACGAAAGGACCCGTAAACAACCTGCGCCCAATAACATTACTGAATACCATAAGAAAAACACTGTCAACTATTGTCCTCAACAGAATTAGACCGAAAATAGAAAAATATCTATCACATAGCCAAAGCGGGTTTCGCCAAGACCGAAGCACATCGGACGTTGTATGGACACATAAATGGTTGGCAGCAAAGGCACTCAAAGAAAACATATCCATAACAATAACCGGAATCGATATGTCCGCAGCCTTTGATACGATCGACAGAGGAAAACTTTTGGAGATATTAACAGACATAGTAGACGAAGACGAGCTCCGAATAATCCGATTTCTCCTCAGCAACACAAAGATACAACCAAGGATATACGGGGCCACAAAACAGACGCAGTTCGAAAGTAACATCGGGACCCCCCAAGGAGATAGTCTGAGCCCGATTCTGTTCACAATATACTTAGAACACGCTCTGAAAGAAGTTCGAAAAGTCATTCCAAAACCAACGACTCATATTGAGAATGCAATCCCTAGAGAAATCGCCTATGCAGATGACGTAGATTTTATTGGATCAACACCAGCAAATATAGACATCATACAAAATACCCTCATGAAATATAACCTCCAAGTCAATGCCAATAAAACCGAATTTACAACAATATCGAGGAACAAAGAGGAATGGAAAAGAACAAAGAAAGTCGGCTCACTAATTGGAGACACCGAGGATGTACAAAGAAGAAAACAGCTATCAAACGCCGCACTCAGTAAACTCACCAATGTATGGATTAGAGGTGACAAAATAAAGAGAAAAACCAAACTGAAACTGTACCGAGCTCTTGTAAAACCGGTACTTCTGTATAACTGCGGCACTTGGGCGTTGACAAAATCCGAAGAAGAACATCTGGATGCCTTCCATCGCACACAGCTAAGAAGGGTACTGGACATCCAATACCCAAAAAGATCTCAAATGAATCACTCTATAAGATCACAAAAGAAAGACCAATCTCCCTTGACATTTTACAACAACGATGGCAACTTTTCGGTCACATACTACGCAGGGACAAAAACATACCAGCTAACCAAGCCATGTCGGGATATTTCCAAAAACACGGGAACCTTTTCAGAGGAAGACCGATCACAACACTCCCTGTGATCCTAAACAAAAACCTCACAACACTTGGACAAAGCATTAGTCTCATAACGGCAGGGGACCTTGAAAATCTGAGAACCCTAGCAGAGGACCGGCAATATTGGAGACACCTCACACAGGAAATACTGGAAACAGCGAAGGCGACCCGATCTTTCGGTCGAGACGCGAAAGGCATCTAAGTCAAGTAAGTCAAGTATGCGCTTGGCTAAGACGCTCACAACATTGCCATCCAGAAGTATAATGGACCAACAGACAAAACTATTGTAACCATGAACTTATATAGTCTGGTTAATACAGTTTACTGAGAATTACTCATAAACGCAGATGGCAAAAAAAACAATAACAAAGATCTGAGTGACGTCAACTTCATTCTATCTATACACGCATTTTATTTGTCCAAGTGCTATAAGGCAAGCCTATTAACAGGATGTTATAGAAATATGAATGAAAATGGATGAAAAAGATAGGCCAACATTCCTGCAACATTTGCAAGGCATGTCTTTCAAAATATATTTTGCATGACCTTCCTCATTATTAAAATGTTCATTTTGGCAGTCAAATTTATTTCAAGGGACTTAAATGCAATTGTGACACTTTTATGTCATTTCAGTGTCAGTAAAAAGACATGATAAAAGTGTCATAACGATTTAGTTATTGCTACCATGAGGCAAAGAAAACATCTAAGGGAATAATAAATCATTAATAAGAGCAAGAATTGATGTAATTGATTATTTGCATCTGACAAGGCATGCAGTTTATGTTTATTGTCATTGTTGAGAAGGTAAAATGTGAATGAATAGGGACAATCAACACATGTTTACAATTGTGCTCATATGTTTCAGTGCTGATTGCAATTATTGTGTAACATGCTGAAAATTGAGTTCAACGACAGCTGCTGCAATAGTAACGTGTAATTTTGATAGGTTGCTTCAATAGTAGAGTCTAATTGAAATGCTGCTAAATTGGAATAAATTCTATGAATTGTTGTTGTTCCAATTATGCAAATGGATTTGACTGCATTAAAATTTGATATTGTTTAAACAAAAGAGAAAAGAGGGAAGAGGTCAGGAAGGAAGGTGTGTGTGTGTGTGTGTGTGTGTAGGGGGGGGGGGGGGGGTATGTCTGTGCGTTTGTGACAGTGAGAGAGAGGGGGAGAGAGACAGAGAGAAAGAGAGAGAGAGAGAGGGAGAGAGAGAGAGAGAGAGAGAGAGAGAGAGAGAGAGACAGAGAGAGACAGAGTGATAAGAGAATATTGAATAATAATTACTAACCAGGCTGATAGTGGTCCTTGCAATTCCAAAAACTTCCATGCTTACATTCCGTATTATTCCCCCATCTATCATTGACAACTACAGTGTCCTTCACAGGGCTGAAATATGTTGCAAAAGCATATTACACGATGTTGTCTAACAAAATGTTAAATTCTATCACATGAAAGCTGTCTTTTTATCGTGATTCACTTATTTTATATTTCTGCGATGGGCTATTTAATTTCCTAGTTTGTCATTGTTTTGTTTATTCGTCTTAAAAACCATTTCTATCATCTGACATTCACCAATATTTTCTTTTCAACAGGTCTTATTGAATCAGAGACGCGTTTATGTAAGCAGATCCCAAAGCAGACTTGTGATTAAAGACATGTACTTCCATTGATCTAGTTTGGGGTTTTTTCTATGCCTGATAGTGCATTTTCTACCACTTTTGATAAAATTCATTAACCTCATAGAAAAAAAAATAGAGTGTAAGTAGTCTGGTATTTTAAACAAAATTAAATTAACTGTGACATACTGCCTAAATTTCATATCATAAAAGGGCGACCCAGATACTAAAAAGAGAATCGAAAGTCAGAATGATCGTGATTAAGTAATTTGAGAGGTAGATATTTTTTTGTGTGTGTGCAGATCATTAATAACATTTTAGTCACCTCAATAAAAGTGCAGATACTGAACTTAAAGTAATAACGTTTAAATTCGACTTTTGGTTTCTAGTTTTGTCCTTACAGAATACCAGAATGGTCCATGGGTCAAAAATAATGAATCTTATCCTTTCAAAGATTTGTACCCACACACACACACAAACACACACACACATTTACTTATATACAGCTTATATTTTCTCCATGATGAGAGTTGGGCAATTGTATTACTGCACCGTTGCACCATAAATGGTGGGCTGCCATAAATCCCCATATATAAAACATAATATCAACTTTTTATAATTTGACTCCCTGTGCCCGATGAGTAACTTTTCTATTGAATCTTTTATATTCCCCTAATAACCTCTACTTTATCCTCTAAACGATAAATTTCCATTTGGTGCTTACCTGTCATTAAAAAGCCATGCCAGAAATTCCTTGGATTTCCAGTATGTGTCTAATGCCTCCCAATCTCCATCTGACCACACCACATCTGGTTTGTAGCGATTCACTATCTCATATAGTTCTGGCATGGTTTTCTCCTGCACAATATATTTACAAAGAGCAGTAAGCATAATTTTTTAAACAATCTAAATCCATGTTATATACAGACCTACCTACATGGAATTGAAAAAAAAAAGTGTAGTTTTCAGGGGTATTAACATGGTAGACATTATATCTATTGTTTAAAATGACCAGTTTATCCTTAATACTTTAAATTAATGCTTTGAACTTGTTTATACACAAGCTCAGGCAACAAAACTTTTGTTTTCAAGAAGCTTATTGAAATGCATATCTTTATATCAGTTTGAGAGACGAAAATTCGTAGTACTACCAAATTTTCATAGTACTATGCAGGTCTGCAGATAGCGTCACCTTAGGGTATTTAGAAAAAAAAGACAAATATTAATAAAAACAAATCATAGATACATGCACCTGACTGTTTCAAAATAAATATAAACCTCTTTTTAAGGACGAAATAACTTAATACCTTTATAAATACTCATATTCCTGAGCAAAACCACAAGTAGGTTATTCAAAAAAAATTGTTATTTAAGTAGCCCTTATTTGAGCTCCTTTAAAACAAAATAAGCTAACTATAAACTCACAACTAATTTGATACAATAAAAATGATGTTTTAAATATTCTATTCCAGTCTGATCAAAGAGGTAAAAGTTAAAGAAATTCTAGTAAACCTATTAGTTTTTAAATATCAAGGGCCATGACAGTAGGTAGTTGAGGGGATATTGATAACCCATTGAACAAACATATCATGACGTCTAAAATTAATTTTTAAAAAGCCAAACTCTCCAAATACATAGTTGCAAAAGGTTTGGTGATTTTAAACATTCCCTAAAGTCGTTTGAATGTAGCAATACAATATGTGTTTGCGTGTTTCATTCATTTAATAGTTTTCTATGTTCACCTATTTGCATGTAAAAACATTTTTCACTTGCAGATTCATACAAAATCTCTATTGTTCACCTTACCGTAACAAAGGTTTGTGTCTTGAAGCTGTTTTTTTTGTCTTGCAGGTAGAGTGGATTAAACCATTCATACATTGAGTGGTAGAGACCAAATCTCACATTTGTTTTCTGCCGGATAGCTGTAGCAAGGTCTCCTATAAATTTAGAAATGATAAGCTAAACTAAGATAGGGATAAGTACAATGAGTACAAATTTTCTAAACTATTCACATACTGATCAACAAAAATTGCTCAGGGGTAGTTGCATGGCAGTAGAAGTAGAACTGGTATCAGCAGGCCTGCCTATTATTATGAAAAATTCGTAAAATTACGAAATTTTTGCTCCAATTTCAGAACTTAATGAGCAGCTCTAGGTCATTAAAACGTATTAGAAATTAAAGTACATACCAGACTATACCATTTTAAGGATTTTGAAGAGTTAATCATCATGAAGTTACCGATAGAGACTACAATTTTAATCTCCTAAAAATTAAAAAAATTTTTAATTTCAAGTAAGGTAGCTGTGGTATTAGTAGTAGTTGTAGTAGTAGTAGTAGTAGTAGTAGTAGTATTAGTAGTAGTAGTAGTAGTAGTAGTAGTAGTAGTAGTAGTAGTAGTAGTAGTAGTAGTAGTAGTAGTTGTAGTAGAAGTAGTAGTAGTAGTAGTTGTAGTGGTAGTAGTAGTATTAGTATTAGTATTAGTAGTAGTAGTAGTAGTAGTAGTAGTAGTAGTAGTAGTAGTAGTAGTAGTAGTAGTAGTAGTAGTAGTAGTAGTAGTAGTAGTAGTAATAGTCGTAGTAGTAGTCGTAGTAGTAGTAGTAGTAGGAGTAGTAGTAGTAGTAGTTGTTGTTGTTGTTGTTGTAGTAGATCAGCAGTAGTGACAGTAGTAGAAGTAGCAGCAGCATTGGTAATAGTAATGGTAACAATAGAAGGAGGAGAGTGAGAAGGAATAAGAAAAGTATACTATGCACAGCCTTTTGTGAGCACTTATTTGGTATTTTTGGACAAAAACATAATTGTTTGATTGAGACCGATGTCTCATATTTTCACTTCAATATTGAATTTCAAGAGAAATAATGTTAATAATATGCATAAAAAGCTTCACTACTCACTACTAAAATGTGTGAAAGAGTTCATATATGAGATAAAAAAAGATCAAGATGAAATGGATGTGTTATGACTTTTAGACATACCTATTTCACTTCACAATCACATACATTTTTATAAAACACACACACGCACACACACCTACACACAGACACAAGCACGCACGCACGCACACATGCACACAAACGCACACACACACACACACACACACACACACACACACACACACCATCCAATGAAAAAAATAAGCCCTATAAAATGCCCTCATGAAATAAGATGGCTTACTGTGACAGTACAAAGTGCCAACTTACCAACCAGGTCTCGTTTGGGTCCAACATCCCAGGCATTCCAATTCCAAGAGTAATTGGATGGCCAGTTTGTGAATCCTTCATGATGCTTGCTTACCAAAACTAAGTACCTGGGTATTTTTTTTTTTTAAATTTAAATACAGAACATTAATTCATATGATGGGTCATTTCAGATATTAAAAAAAAAAAATTAAAAAAAAATTATTTTAATCCCTTCGAAAGTATTTAGCCAGCAGTTAAGCTTAATAGCCAATATCCTCAACACAAACATATAACATAGAAACACTTGAGACATTGAGTATGCTCCGGTATATGGGGTGAATTTTTAATTCAGAAAAGTGAGTGGAGCAGGCACTTATGTTGGTAACAACAAGAGATGAAGTGAGTAGAAAAGTGCCAGAAGACAATAGAGAATAAAAAAATGTTCGCGGCGGTGATGGGGGTTTGAACCCGCGACCTTATTGGTACGATAACTCCGCCTGGCCGGTGAGAGCATGACTCTACCGTATGAGCTATCCGCGAACCCAAAAAAATTTCGTTTCAAACTCAGGTCATTCATCACTAGAGTCTTCTCTCACCACCTACTGGAGACCGCGGGTCCAACACACACACAACCAACGCGAAGTATTTAGCCAGCGGTTAAGCTTAATAACCAATATTCTCAACACAAACATATAACATAGAAACAATTGAGACATTGAGTATGCTCCGGTATATGAGGTGAATTTTTAGCTAAAACAGATAAATAGAATTTAGTTTCTGGATAATGAGTATAGATAATGTCAACAAAAAATAAAACGCAGATTGTTGCACAATAAAATCTGAATAGTAAGAAACATCTAATTCTAAAACATCAAAAAGTGCAAACTTTAAGGTCAGTCAGTTAAGTGAGCTGCTTATCCAGTACAATGACTTTTATCCAAATAAAAAATCTTTTCGCTTGTGCTAGTTTTGTCAAAAAATAATAACATCTAATTAGAAAAAGATGAATATTCATTTACGAGTTACTTACTTGGCACCAGATTTTTTAATAACATCTGCCCAATAAAATGGATCATAGAATTCGGCCCGAAATTTGGGAGCAAAATCAGGATACGTGAAGTCAGGTGGATAGTTTTCCTTCATATACTTGGCGTACTCTGCTCTTTTCTTCTCACCCTGCCAATGTTCCCAAAACCACTCACTACCAAATGCTGGGACGGAGAACACTCCCCAATGTATGAAAATACCAAATTTTCCTTCATCATACCAGTCTGAAAAAAGGATATATTCACCAATGTGACCAAAGAGTAATAAACTAAGATCAAGTAAAAAAAACTTTCTGTCAATAGTCATGAAAAATCCTCATTTTAATAACGACTATTGATGGGACCTTCGGACATTATTAAGGATTATGCCGACTGAGGACGTGTAAAGAGACACAGAAACGAATCGTCTCGGCCACAAATAATGTGAGTGACAATTTGTATTCTATATTAGCTCTAACCATCATTATCGAGCACTTTCGTACCTACGAGTACCCACCAACACTCATAAATATATATATATATATATATAGATTAATTACAAAAATTACATTTGCATGGCTGGCCATTCCATGAGAGGATATGATTTTTCAAAACATGAAAATTTGAAATTTTCCTGATGTGCTCGGGAAGTTCATTCCAAAGCACAGCAGCAGAATATCTGAAAGATCTTTTGCCATAAGACGTTGTTCTGACCCTTGGAATATCAAGGAGGTTTGAATATCTAAAATTGTATCTGTTATTTTTCAAAATGACCATATCAGATAGACAAGGAGGAGCAATTTTGTATAAAATTTAAAGATAAAGTGTCTTTGTTAGACCTACACTAGAATATAGTAGCCTTCTGGGAACCTCACCACAAATCAGAAACCCAAGAAATCAAACAATTACAAAACAGAGCAGTGAAATTTATAAATCAAAACAACAAAGATAAAAAACATGAAACTGATTCAAACCTCAAACGACTACAACAGAGAAGAAAGCGTGACAAAGTAACAATATTTTGCAAAGACCTAAACGATCAAGTTAAATTACCCCTCGGTGATATTCAACAAAATAAGAGGAAGTCCTCCAAGTTTATGTTTCCCCACTCAAGAATGGATGCACACTTGTACTCGTTCATACCATCGACAGTAAGACAGTAGAATAGTCTCACATCTCCAATGAAAGAAAAATACTGTGGTCTGTGGAATCTTCAAAATCTGAAGTTACAGACTTAAAAGGAAGAAGAAAAAGAAGAAGATATTGTGCTATATCAAACAAAAACTAGAGAGAGAGAGAGAGAGAGAGAGAGAGAGAGAGAGAGAGAGAGAGAGAGAGAGAGAGAGAGAGAGAGAGAGAGAGAGAGAGAGAGAGAGAGAGAGAGAGAGAGAGAGAGAGAGAAAGAGAGAGAGAGAGAGAGAGAGAGACTGAGACTGTAATAATGTTGTTAATCAGATGAAAATTAGAACCAATTAAGATCATTGAGTTGCAAGGTACATTGACTTGTAAGGGAACCAGTTAAAAATCCTAACAAAAATGGCTCCCATGTGGCCTTATAAAAGTCATGTCATTTTCAAATATGGGACACTCTCATCCATGCTTCTAATAAACAATGATTGATGTAAGAGTTTCTTACGTTATTATATTTTTTTAAAGTATAGTTTGAAAAATGTTTCTTTTGTAGTTTTTATGGTTTGACCGGCTCTTTGGAGAAGGTTGATGGCTGTTTTATCCTAAAAGTAACTGATTATAGCCACGCATAATGTGTTGGATATTGTGCCAAAAGCCAGTGAAGATTGTGGATTAAACTTAATTACACCAAAAAATTTAAAAAAATTTAAAAAACCCTCTCTGTATTGAAACATAAAAGAGACAATTTTCTTCCATTTGCAAGCTGCACAACAACTCTCAACATCTCAACAAAAAAAAAAGCAAGTCAATTTATCCATTTAATTTGAATATCAAATATCATCTGATGTAAAAACTAGCCATGAGGTAAAAAGAAGAATCACACATTCAAAAAATGCCTTTAATAAATTGAAACCTCATATAAAAAAAAAGAAATATTGAAATAAATTATACCAAAATATGTGCATTGGAAACCTTTATAAGGTCAGTCCTATACTGATGTGAGTGTTGGAATATTAAAAAAATAAAGAAATAAAGTTGGACACTGCTGAGATGTTGTTCCTTAGAAGAATCAAGAGAATATCCTGGACAGAAAGAGTGACAAATGTATTGGATCAAACAGACAAAGACATTTTCTCCTTTGAACCATAAAGGACCGAGAACAACCACAGGAGAAAGACAGTTAAAATTTTTGGTCATATATACAGAAACAGTAATATCTCAAATAGGTTTTGTTCGGGAAAATTGATGGGAAAAAGCAGAGGTAGACAATGGTCAGGCTATGTCACAAGCCTCAGGACACGAACTGGAGAGATTGATGCGACAAACATTGACTTTCTGAGACAATCAGAGGATAGTGAGGATTGAAGGGCCATGATTGCCAATGTCAGCACCACTTGATGATAATGATAGCCATACAAGAAAATGGTTGCATTTAATTTTTAAAAATACAAAATAGAGGAAAAAATAAACTTGCTGCTCACTGATATGAAGCCATCTAAAATTTAATGTCCTTATATTGAAGATTGTCATGAAAGCATCTTTTCCCAGCCTAGCTCGGTGCATAGTTGATTCCTTGGAAAAGGCTCTTTACTCAACTCATATTCTCACACCAGACTCAGGTGTAAAATGAGTTCTGGCAATTAACAGCAATGTCTCTGTTTTTAAAAAACGTGATATCGCCTAACAGGCGTTATGTCGATTCCTACATGTTAAGTGTTGATGTTGGCCAGGGACCCCTTGTAAAGCACTTTGAGCATGTTGAGTGGATATTAAAAGCTCAAGTTTTTTTTGTTTTTTTTTTCCATTGGATAATTTTTCTCAAAGACCTGCCAAGCCTAAGAGTGGATTTTGTGGTATTGATTTTGATTTCCTATGATTTTTTTCCTCAAATTTAAATACAATGTATATGACAGAAATATTCAGAAATAAAAATTAGAAATATGCCACTCTGCAAGGACATTGATAAACCCTTTTCATGGGTTCTATTAGGCCCCAATCGCATTGCTGGTACATTTATTTTGGTGAAGTCGATTAGTCAGCAGTTTTGATTAGCTAATCAATGAGATGGAATTATGATTTGGAGTTGGAGGAATTTTGGTCCTAAACTTCTAGGGGGAGATGCTGGGATTATGATTGGATTCTCTAGAAAGACTTGGTTGGTATTTAAGTACATAATAATGTTCTTTATTCAAATTACTGAGCTTGATTTGTTGCAACAACAAAAAATTGCATTCATGTCATAAGTTCTGATTGAAACGCCCACTTGACAAATTATGTCATCAAAAATTAAATGTGCTATTCGATTATCTTTTCATTACT
>NC_088364.1:56887176-56969676 GCF_034508935.2 Berghia stephanieae | reverse complement strand
TTCTGATTTTTTTTTTTCATATTCTAATATTACTTTTTTAGTAATATTAGAATATGAAAAAAAAGAAAAAAAAAAAAAAAAAAAAAAAAAAAAAAAAAATCAGAAAAGTCTATCCTATCCAGACCTATTAAGAAAGGAGTCCGTCAAGGGTGTGTTGCCTCACCAGATCTGTTTAATCTATACCAAGAAACAATCATGAGGGGCATAAATAATATGGAGGGAATAAAAGTGGGAGGTCACAACATAAATAATATAAGATACGCAGACGATACGGTACTCATTGCAACATCAGAAATCCAACTTCAAAAGATTGTTGACAAAGTGGTAGTAGATAGTGAAGCCAAGGGAATGGAAGTGAATATCACCAAAACGGAATGCATGGTA
Source organism: Berghia stephanieae (assembly GCF_034508935.2). NCBI lineage: Eukaryota > Metazoa > Mollusca > Gastropoda > Nudibranchia > Aeolidiidae > Berghia > Berghia stephanieae. Next base: position 56,969,292 of record NC_088364.1, on the reverse strand, counting down.
ATACAGAAAAACCCCGAAAACAACAACACCTGCAATATAACGATTCACGGCGAGCAACTTACCAACGTAGAAAGTTTTAAGTACCTAGGTTCAATAGTGACAACAGATGGAAGATGTAACCGAGACATACGAGCAAGAATAACTCAAGCCAAACAGGCCTTCATGGACCTGGGAAACATTTTGAAAACACAAACAGATGTCGTTCGGGATTAGATTCCGAGTCTTGAAGTGCTACGTGTGGCCAATCTTGTTATACGGATGCGAAAGCTGGACTACAAATGCAGAAACACAAAAGAACATTGAAGCTTTTGAAATGTGGTGCTTGAGAAGGATGCAGAGAATATCGTATACCGCACACAAAACGAACGAAGATGTGCTAAAACAAACATACCAACAAAGGAAACTAATGCCCTTAATAGTGGATCGACAACTATCCTTTTTCGGACACATAGTAAGGAAAGATAAGAAGGAATACCTGGCAAGTTGTGGAAAAATACCTGGTAAACGCGCCCGGGGGAGACAAAGAAAAACACTCATAGACCAACTGAAGGGCTTCACCAACCTAACAATCCAAGAGCTGTTTGAAAAAGCAAGAGACAGGGAGGAATGGAGAGAGATAATTCATGCAGTATCCGAAGCCTGGACCAGGCATGGAACCTAGAAGAAGAAGAATATTACTTTTACTAGAGAGGACAAGTTTAAGATGTTTGTCTCTAGATGCAAAACAGACATAAGACAAAACTGGTTCGGTATTCATATTGTCCAGAAATGGAACAATTTGAAATTTGAAACAAAGAATGCAAAATCTATAGATTATTTCAAGGTGTTAGTAGACAGGGAATTATATGATGGGAGATTTATATATGACGAATAATACTGTTTTGCACTACTGTTGACAGGGCTTTCAGTCTTGTATGTCTATATGATGCATTGTTATATTATTATGGTTATCTTCTATATGCGTGTGTGTGTGTGTGTGTGTGTGTGTGTGTGTGTGTGCTTTGCATGTCACGGTTAAAGATATATGTTTGTACACCACATTTACACGAGTATATTTAAGTTGAAATACTATCTTTACCAGTGTATCATTATTGTAATCTTTAATCAATAGATTTATGGCATTACTTATAATATTAAGGGCATTCAAGGGATTTTATCCTATTTTGCCATATACCATATGTTATGTTATGTTAAACTCTACCAGCTCTGGCACCAGAACATCGTTTTCAAGATGTTTTATTGACTGAACGATCTTTACTAAGTACTCAGGTTAGAACCAAAAATTCGTAATATTACGAAATTTTCGTAGTAGTAGGCAGCTTTGCTCTAGTGTAACCACCCCCACCCCCCACCCACCCTACAGAAGCTACTCCTCCTAATGGCGACTACTATCTATACCTAATATGACGCTTTGTGAAAAACACGGGCTTGATATATTTTCTGAGTAAAGATCAATTTCAACACTTAAAAGGGTTAATTCTAAATTCTATGTCGTTTAATTGTTGCAAAATTGCTTTATTTTGTGTTTCGGAGTAAAACTATTAACGAGAATAAATGATGTCATCTTTAAGATTGGGTATTCAAATATATTGACCTAGGTGTTATAACGAAAAAAAAACAAACAAACAAAAAAAAAACAACAAAACAAATAATCAATCCAGAGAAGAAAAAAAAGTAACAAGAAAAAACAACAACAACAACAACAACAACAACAACAACACACACACACACACACACACACACACACACACACACATAAGAAACAACAACAAATAAACCATGTACGCCTTACACAGTGGTCTCCCCGGGAGTGCACAGTATCAAAAACTAGATATCGAAGAAATGCGTAAAATTACAATTGATTTAACGTACTTGCTGAATTCCTTAAAAGTATTTATTGTTCTCAGTATTTAGATAATATCCTTTTTCCACGAACATTATAAAATGATTATCCCATATCATAAAAACCCCTAGTCGGACAACTGTACATATTTTAAAATGCTGTTTCTGTCAAATGGCATATCGGTAAAAGGAAGGAAGCCTTCCATCTTCACAAACCTTTTCAGAGATGGATGTACAAGGCAGGTGATTGTAGTGGTGGTCTATATTTCATTTTGAATAAATTAATCTTTTAGGAATTAAGATAGTTTTCTGTTATCATTTATTCTAGTATGGGATGTCTTCCTATTATGCTGAATAATGCAATCGTTTTCCAAGATAAAATATCACAGTGCTTGATAATCAAATGTAGAATTCCCAAAAAACACCCCGTAATTCTGAGTTTATCATTTCATCGATAAATGAGTTCTAGTTCTTGTTTTGTCGCTATTCACTGAATCGAAAAGAATTGTAATTTTCCTTGAAAAATAATTCTGGTCATGGTAAAGATTCTCAACTGAAAATGCAAATCAAGCATAACCGAGAGATCCGTGCACAACGATATTGAAATGTGCATGTTTGATATTTTCTTTGTGTGTATAAATATACATCTACATGCTATACATATAGGTACGTACCTACCTACCTATATCCCTCCATCCATCCATCAATACATTCATATATGCATAACATACATAGATACATACATACATACATACATACATACATACATACATACATACATACATACATACATACATACATACATACATACATACATACATACATACATACATACATACATACATACATACATACATACATACATACATACATACATACATACATACATACATACATACATACATACATACATACATACATACATACGTAATCAGTGTTCCATTTATCATTTTGTTTAAACGGCTTGTGCAATTTATTTTTATTAACCCTTTTCAAAGACTGGTATCACAAAATGAAAAGGATCTGGCTGCTCTAGTCGACACACAAAGCCATAAGTAATATAATTTCTTCATCAATAGCAACGGACTCAACTCATAACGCAGAATGAAGTTATGATTCTGGGAAAATAATTCAGAGCGGGTTTTCCCGAACTAATCAATCATCGACAAAAAGCACATAGCATACTGGCACATTGCCAATAATTCACATTTGCAAGGGAAATGAAACGAGTAGAGGATAGGCGTTTCCAAGAAATTGATTGTCGACCACCATGGAATTTTAGGCGACTGATGTCAGCCCTGAAGGATACAAAGTATAAGTACCTGACGATATCAGTGTTTTCTTGGATTGATTTACACATCTACCAAACGTCTTCGAGATAAGTACCCTTACTTTTAGAGTTTTGTCTGGCTTTTCTCTAGTTTTCATTGATAACCATGATAATTAATTGTTATTAATGAATAAGCTGTTTATTTATGCTACTACGCAGTTGATCCTCGGTTTACTCTTTTGAGTGGAAGGTGCTACTGTGTTAGACTGTGTAACGATGAGTAAGTGGTATCAGTACTATATCTAATTAACTATTGTTAACCCATCATAAATTCTAGTCAGAGAATTTATTTTTTTTCTTCACTAGACATTTTTTCTCCGCAGTCTTAAAATTTAATCAATAACTTTTTTTAAACAGACAACAACAACAAAATTAATTTTTAAAAATATAAAAAAGCAGACTTTGTTCTAAACACAATACCACATGAGTGAAAATGAGTGACTGTAGTGGAGCTCTCCATCCATATGAAAATTCGTATGCAATGTAGTTTATCATTTTGCACTAAAACCTCTGCAGGCAAGTTTTGATTTTTAATCTAACATTACCGTTTTCACTATACAGTAATGGAACCCGGAAGAAGTCAATTATATTGAACAAGCGGAATTTTGCCAAGAAATCAATAGAGATCTTAGAGAGATTGGAATGCTAGAAGTTCAAAACTTCCTGGATTACACATTTTAAAAAATTATATTGAAGGTTTATTACGTTTTCATCATTATTGTTTTAGTAATATTGTCCTAATAATTTATACTATTCATTATGTTGTTATAAAAGACTGTCACTGATCTGTGGTCGAAGATCAATGAGATTTAAAAGAAGAATATTATAAACTACATATCAAAAGACTCTTCAATTTTTAAAAGTGATCATGGTGATTATCATCATCATCATTATTGTTGTTATTATTATTTTAGTAATCATTTTCATCATCATCACCATTATTATTATTATTATTATTATTATTATTATTATTATTATTATTATTATTATTATTATTATTATTATTATTATTATTATTATGTACCTACTATGGGTGTAGAAAGAAAACTGATTCGACGATAGGTAAGTGGACTCTCTCTCTCTCTCTCTCTCTCTCTCTCTCTCTCTCTCTCTCTCTCTCTCTCTCTCTCTCTCTCTCCCTCTCTCTCTCTCTCTCTCTCTCTCTCTCTCTCTCTCTCTCTCTCTCTCGACTTAACTGAATTTTACAAAGTTTTTTTTTTCTTAAACAAGGCTTGTTGATCATGCGCTCTTCACGTATTAACTGTTCATCGATCTATAGCAAATGTCAATTTTCCATGCCAAAGCGTTGATTCTGTCCTACTTTCAAATGTTTCATTTTCATCAAATACACGATGGATAGGGTAGGAGCCACTCGTATTCGTGGGTTTTGTTGTTGTTGTTTTTTTTTTTTGTTTTGTTTTGTCGGCGATACCGAAGTCACAAGTAATAATTTATCCACCAATGCGTCATGAACAACTGCCAGAGGCACTGCCCAGCAGCTAGGTGGCGTGTGAACATTTCTCCGCACATAAATAAAATTACCGAAATTTAGTCCTCAAAACCAAAGGGACGAGTGCAGAGTTATCATAACCATAACTAACTACAGACTTTGGTCAGAGGTCATTTCCAAGACTGATCATCTGCCAATAGTTTCTAACTGCGTCCCTTTCAACAAGAGATCCTAGTCATTGCATTATCAAAAGCATCTACAGTAGTTTAATTCGAAGAAACTCGCAGAAAGTGAGAAAGTCACATGGAAAGGGCAACAGTCACATCTACAAAAATGAAATGGGACAAAGCAGACAGCCAGTGACCTCCAATATCAACGACGAAAGGTCATTTGTGGGCGAAAAAAGAAAAACCCGTGTCGATGAAACCAAATACATAAACTATGCCCTGCTGATCTATCAGATGACACTGCTGTGGTTGTCGGCCTGGGATTTCACGGGGTTTTTTACATGATTGTAATACTTGTAATGCCCCTTGAAACCCATGCTGGTGACTCACGCCTCTTCATCATCATAATAAAAAGCAAGGTCGGTCGGCATAGTGTTGTCCTAAGTCGCTTTAATTCAGTAGAGGGTGACTGGTAGGGTTGTTTTTATTCGTCCATTTATCTATCATAATTAATTACCATTGAAAATGGCATGGGTTTGGCGGCAGAAATTCCTGGATTTCGTCTCAAAATGCACCCCAAAAGATTCCATATCTTGCTTCCAGCAGTGGACAATTAGAAATGAGTGGTAATCTACGGGCCTTTTTGTTTGACATTTTTGTTGGAGAGTATGTGCCAAGAACCAACCGAAACACGTTTTTCTACTGCTGCTTTTGGGAGGGGTGGTAATTGTTTTGTTTTCCCCTTCTGTTCCATTTCATTGCCCAGGCAGCGCAATTATATACACGAACATAGAATACATTTTTTTAAAAAAATTACCAGCTTATTTCACAATGTGAGTTGTTATTACGTAACTCTGGTCAAGATATATTTCTTCATACTGAGTACTAAAACGGATAACTGATAACTGCTTTCTGTATCTGATATCATCTTTATTTCCAAATTATGAACAACTGTCCTTTAAATGATTTTCATCACTCGGCGCACTCAATTCTTTAATAATTCAGTAATATAATACATTGACTCTTCGATTGTCAATTTGGATGATGCTTCCCGTTTCTCTTAGCTTTGAGTTATCTTCAACATCGTTTCCGTCTATTATTTTTTATTGAGATTTACTTATTTTTCATATTTCCCTATAATATTTACATATGTTCAATTAAGACAATTGATCATGCTCCAGTGACTGTGTTTGTTATGTCTTCAATAAACCAGGTTTTGGGTTTCGCATATTTAATCTTTTCTAGAATATCTGAAATGTTCAGACATGTCACCGTTCATGTTCTTATAACCGCACATGCCTTAATAAGAGTACACCCTTTCAGATTCCCAACCACCTTTTAAAGAAAAAAGTAGTGTTGAAATTTGGCAGTTACTGTAATACTTTAAGCGGTTTTTACAAAAATTCTAAACGTACTGTTTAAAATCTATTGTTTTGGAAAGATTTAATGTCAGTGATAAAAAAAAACGAAAAACACCAATAAAAGAAATAGAGGATACAATGCATAACGCAAATGAGTTGTTATAAAAATCTACATGTGAGTACCTAATAAAAGCATACAGCCTTCCCTGGATTTTCACGCGCAGAGGGGATTTATCAGGAATGCCAAATGTCCGGTTTTTTCCGCGGGGGGGGGGGGGGGGGGGGTGTCGAAGGGTGTTACACCTCGGCAGCTTTTCCTGTCTCCAAGAAGGCCAATGGAGGTCCTTCTCATGAAAGAAATAATATTATTTTAATAGATGCAACAAAGGCCCCATACACTTGCAAAGGGAATAAAGGGGAATGTTAAGAGAAATGTATTTGTTCATTTTTTAGGTGAGATGTGATGTTTCGGCTCCTTTTCAGGTTATTTTTTTTTTTTTTCAAAAATCATTTCGCATCTTTGGGGTATGTACACAGAATGATTATTTCTATACAAGAGTGCATGAAGCGCGTCTTGTTCTTTTCTAATTTAAAAAAAAAATATTTTTTTTTTGGGGGGGGGGGGGGGGGGGGGGGGGGTAATTATTTATCCAACTGTGAGTCAATACTGTTGCATCTGGCGTCCTTTGAATAGAACTAAAAGTACATTGGTTATGGGAGACGTAAGTTGGTTTTACAACTTACATGTATGTTATTCTAAACATCTTTAGGGTACAATTAACACCGGTTGAACTGAAATTACAGGGACTCGATTATTAATTTTGAATTAGACCTTTAGGCCTGTTATGCAGTATGGGACACAAGTTCTCCTTTACGTACTTGAATAAACAAACAACAGAGCTAACATGAAGGTTGGCTATAAATTTCATGTTTTTACTAAAGCCCCTGGAAAACGAATTTGAAGAGCTAACAGTGTGGGTTTTCATTCGGCATTTATATGAAATGGCACTTAAAATTATAATGCCCCCTGAAGACCCACCCAGTGACTGAATGATCAACATGACCGTTCGACGAATTAGGTTGGAAAGCGTTGATGAGAGTGAGAGGAAACAAAAAGTATTTGAATGTTTTTGAACTTGTTACTGTTCTGTCTGCCGATCATCATCATCATCATCATCATCTTATCATTATCATCCTAATCCTAGTCATCAGCCCTGATCTTTTGAAGTCTGGTGAGAATATCCATCCATCGCTATTCTTGTCCTTGCTTTATTTCCAGTGGAAAAGAGCATAATTTGTTATAGGTAGGTATGCACCTAACATTACTGTGTTCCCTAATACTAATGTCTCCTCTAATTGGTTTTCGTTATTATTATTATTATTATCATCATCATCATCATCATCATCATCATCATCATCATCACTTTTCTAAGGATCTCTGAGGGACCAAATTAAGATCATAATTAATATAGTGACATATCCTTATCACATTTAACAAATCACAATTCATTTATTTTCATGTGAATTGAAATGCCAATTTAATAAATATGGCATGATTAATTAGAGGCAACTTTACCTTCATACTCAGTTCTATCATTCAATGTCAGATGCATATTAGAATGACTTGGGCTCCCTTCATTTTCAACATCAACATATCTCAACTCTTTATGTGTCACCAAGTTTATTTTCATTATATTGAGATGAACAATACAATGAACCGAGTCAAAATGATCCAAATTATGAATTTGGACATTTCGCAGTTTAACAGACTCTCTTAAATAATAATTTAGACGTGATTTTCGGTGATTATTCACACCGAAAAATACCAGATTGAGGTGTTAGGCACATATTATTATTATTATATTATAATATTATATTATTAATAACTATTTTTATATTAATTATTATATTATGCACATATTACATTATATTATATTATAATAAGAAGAGTACCATGGGTGATAAAGACACAATAACTACTAACACCCAATAACTATATGACCAAAATTGAGGGATGTCACTACATAGTTTAAGTCAACATTTGAACTGTAATAATAATAAAGACTCATAACATACAATGATGGTTAAAATCCTAATTTATACTCAGCAGTTTCACCTTCTATTTCTAAACCTTATTTAACATTGGTATATAATAATCTGATCTGATGTGGAATGACTTTAAAGGCATAAAGTTGTTCGACCTTGGTTTGTTTGTTGACAGCAGTGGCGCAGTCATATGGTGTCTCATGCTGGATCAAAGTTAAAACGGCAAAAAATTTGAGCATTTATATAGTGCAATATACACTAAATGTACTCAAAGCAATTTAAAAATAGTCCCAAGCCAACAGCAACACTTAACATTTAAGACGAGACATAACGCCTTTTAAGCGATTTTACAATTTTTTTCTCCACAGAGACAACGCTGTTAAGGGCCAAGTACTCATTTTACAAATGAGTATAGTGAGAGAATGTGAGTTCAGAGCCCTTTCCAAGGACTCAACTACACATCACTCTGAGTGGGACTCAAACCCTGGCCTTACGGCCTGAAGGCGAATGTCAAACTAGACAACATAGTCCCAAAATGTTGGGCATGGTAGTGACCAGATGGATGACAATGATGTCAAAACTGCCCTGTAAGACAATTCACGCAAATTATCTATCTCAACACAAGTGTGAATGCAAACCTAGCTATATGCCATGCCATGACAAATATTGGAAGAGTGCTAGTAGAAAAGGATACTTAAAGTTAACTTATACTGTATGAAATGGATATTTGTCTCTATATGGGGAATAGGCCTACTTATAACATTGAAAAACACACTAAGTATGTTAATACAAATACAAATGTGCACATTATTTATTTTTGTTTTGAGGCGAGATTTTAAAGTCATTTCAGCCAGAAAGTAGTAAAAATAGGTAGATGAGAGAAAGTCATTGAATATAGTTCTGCACTACCCTGTACACAAGAAATAATAATTATAATAATTGAGCTTTATATAGCGCAATATCCACTAAATGTACTCAAAGCGCTTTACAAGGGGTCCCTGGTCAACAGCAACATTTAACATGTTGGACGGGACATGACGCCTGTTAGGCGATATTACAATTTATCGGACAAAGACAACGCTGTTAACGGCCAGGTACTCATTTTACACCTGAGTAGGGTGAGAGAATGTGAGTAAAGAGCCTTTTCCAAGGACTCAACTATGTGCAGAGCGCGAGGCTCGAACCCAGGACCTTCCCATCTGAAAGGGAGTGTCACACCACTAGACCACATAGCTGCACATTTATATGTAATATGTAAACAAAAGGAAATTAATTCAAATAAGGAACAGAAATGTATTCTAAAGGAATAATATTCAAGCGTCTACACTCCAGCATGGTTTCCTCGAACTCACTCCTCGGGACATGCAAAAAAGTTCGAGGAAACTGTAGTTCGAGATAATTGTGCCTTGCCGTGATGACTTATGGGAGGGGCAGGGAGATGGCAGTGTGGCTCAGCGGTATGGCCTTTGCTTCGCATCCGAAAGATACATAATTCGAATATCCACCATGCTATGTGACCTTCAGTAAACATCTCCCTAGCTCAATTTGCAGCATTGCGCTGCGGCTGACACCTGTGTTATTTCAGTCTTCGCTTCAAATAGGACCTAAGGACATTTTGGCTTGATGATGAATAAATGGATCTTTATTATTTATTTACTTTAATGATATGTAATGTCATTTTAAAAGGGGTTGCAGTGTGTGTGTGTGTGGGAGCATTCATTTGGTCTCGCCGTCAACCATTAGCAAATCATTGTTCGTGGCATTAAAATTAGATAGAATGGCGAAATGATAAGAATAAGCAGAGAGGTGTTGGTTAAGCAAACCGGCAATGGAGTGTGTGAGTGTCAGCATGTGTATCATGCTGTATACATAGACCTACACATACGAGACACTCATTCGTAATTGTCAATGTAAGAGTAAATCATCAGTGGTCGAAATCACCAGATGCATGAAAAAAAAAAGAAAACACAAAAAAAAACTTTATAATTTATTTTTTTATTTTTAAAAAAATGTTGGCTGGGTGAAATAATAATAATAATAATAATGGTATAGATTTATAGTGGCCCAAACATCCCTTCATCAGGAGGGCTCTGGGCGCATAACATAGATTAACTTAATCATTAAACCCTAACACAGTACACGAACAACGCTAATTATACACATAATCAAAAGAAAGCCTGTCGGAATAAGAATGTCTTCAATCGACGGTTGAATTCCTCTAGTGAAGACGAAGAACGTATCTCTAGTGGTAGTAAATTCCACAACCTTGGACCAGAATGCTGAAAGGCGCGTTCACCAGCCTTCACTCAACAGCGGGGTGTTTTCAAAATCAGTTTGAGGAAACCGTGTTTGAGGTAAAAATTAGTTCAAGAAAGGAATGTAATCATAAATAAGAATATTCGAATGGAAACCATGCTGGAGTGTAGTTTGAAATGACTATAGCTCTAAGTTCTGCTGAGGAAGAGGCACAGATACATGCCGAGAGGGATACTGAATGGGTGAAATAACATTTATATGAATAATAAATAATTTATAAGAAAAAGAGAATATGATCTCTCACAAAGTAGATAGCCTCATTCCAGAAATAAAGGGCATATATCTTCACCCAACCATTATTCAATTACATGAAAACAAAAAGGCATTTGTAGTGAGATAATGACGAGCAAGAAAGTCGAATAAAACTGATAAAAAAAACAAAACAAACACACTAGTGACTTACTTGCACAAGAATTTATTATGAATCACTATCTTTGTACAAATGATTAGACGCAATAAAATCACATGACTTGAATACCTAATCTAAAGCTTTAAAGTAATTATAGGTTGTGGGGTGGTCTAATCACACCCACTGAGCCATAGTAAACAAGGCTATAGGATACAAAATATTTTGATAATAATAATAATAATAATAATAATAATAATAACAATAATAAATAATAATAATAATATAATAATAATAATAATAATAATAATAATAATAATAATAATAATAATAATAATAATAATAATAAGAAGAAGAAGAAGAAGAAGAAGAAGAAGAAGAAGAAGAAGAAGAAGAAGAATTATAATACAGTACATTCCGGATAATTGCAACATTTCCCGAGAAATGGAAATAATTCTTTATCAAAGTCACTGGCTAATCGCAACAAACTTTCGATCTCGAAAAGTAGTAAATTCAAGAAAAATAATCAAAAACAAAATCTCATGATTGAATTTCATCATGGGTGAAATCATGACAGGTTGATGAATCGAGAGTGGGCAGTGTTTAATGCTACAGTAGTGTGTCACCACTCTATTCTATTAGAGACAAAAGAGGACAGGCTTTGCAGTATGGGTTTGTGCGATCATCTGTGACTATAAGATAGGAGGCGAGGGGGCTGGGCATAGTCTAGAAAACAGGAAGACAATGACAGTTGTTAGGAGAGACTGAGCGATATCCTTTATTTTGGGATTGATTACTGTGCATTTTGACCAATGGGTTGGGTGAGAGCTTACTGTCTCTCTCCGACTCTTACACATGTTGAGGCAGCTTTTGCTTGTCAAAATCTATACAGGGCTGTCATATGGTTTTTGTCTCAATAAAATTGCTCAGTCTGTGGTGTTTACACATATGTTTAGAAAAACTGGTTTGGGTTTACTATATATTATGTGTAAAATGTTGCAATGGTAAATAGGACAATCAACTTTGGTTAATTGCAACTTCGGTTAATCGCAACATTTCCGCTAATCCCAAGGTGTTGCGATTATCCAGAGTGGACTGAAATAATAATAACAATAATAATAATAATAATAATAATATACTTTATTCATCCAAAAATGGAAATAATAATAATAATAATAATAATAATAATAATAATAATAATAATAATAATAATAATAATAATAATAATAATAATAACAGTAATAATAATAATAATAATATAATAATAATAATAATAATAATAATAATAATAATAATAATAATAATATGTCTGATCTTTTGTTTTCACAGTATTACAGGTCACTTCAGGACAAAAATGGGATGGTAAAAAATGTTTTTTAATTCTCGATTTACGATTAAAAGCACCAACGAGAAGAAAAAAAAAAAAGACAAAGAAGTTTGGTTCAGATGGGAAAAGGAGTGGATTCCAAGACCAAACTATCAGTGTACTTAGTTTAAAATCAAGTTAAAGTCCAACCCAGACATAAGCACAGAATCCTACTGAGAGTAATACACTCAAAAGTATACAAACTACTATACTATCAAAATAAAAACTGTCACATTTGACTGTTTTCCTCTCAGCCATGGACACTAGCCAGGGCCACAATAGATCCAATTAATCTCATTCCAAGACGAAGACCAGGGTTGGAAGTCGGAGAGGATTTTTTCCCAAAATCAGAATCCTCCAAACAAAAAAAGGCCTGCAAAAAGAGACCCTCCCATCCCCCAATCCATTTTAATGAAAACTCTCATCTTGATGTGTAGCAATGCAGTCTTTATGATACAACAGTCCATAAAGAGCATTGTCAAATTGTAGTTCAGATGAAGCAGCAGTCTCCTTATCATTTTCATAATAAATATCCAGCTACAATTTAGATGTAGTAATGGTATTATGTAAATGGTATTTTAACTTAAATGCCATTTTTTCTTCTTCGATTAACCAATACCTTTCTGACGATCTCCTGAATTTAATGGCTTCCAACCACAGTACAAGAAATTTCCAGCCAATTTTTAACCCTGACAATGACAGAGACCAATCAAAAAGGAAATTTGATAAAGGGGGAAGAGAAGACATGGCAAGTGACCTCCCCACCCATCATGACAATAATAATAATGATGATAATAATATTTTTTTTAAAATAAATTTTTTAAAATAAATAAATAAATAAAAAATAAAAATAATAATAATAATAATAATAATAATAATAATAATAATAATAATAATAACAAATAATAATAATAACAATAATAATAATAATATATAATAATAATAATAATAATAATAATATAATAATAATAATAATAATAATAATAATAAATAATAATAATAAACAATAATAATAATAAATAATAATAATAATAATAATAATAATAATAATAATAATAATAATATAATAATAATAATAATTTTTATATGAGAAAATATGTATTAGTAGTATTAGTCACACCAGTTAATGACCATACATTGGTTCGTGTTTATAAATCAATACGTGTTTAAATGTAAAATTCCTTGAGGCTTCAAAGTTGACTTCTGGGGGCACTTGCAAAAATTAATAATAATGACAACAAAATTTTAATATTTTAAAAATTTATATTAATAAAAAAAACCCAAAAAAACCCCAATAATTTCAATTCTGAAAACAAAGACTAAAATTTGGGTCATGTGTTGTTGCAGCCGTTTCTCAGTATAAAAGGTAGTATGATGAATGTTAAAAATGCTAGGCTGCTTGAGTCAGTTTGGAGTCATTTCAGTGCCAGCAGAGAGGCATATGTCAAACAATTGTAGATCTGCACTTTCAAGCATCAGAAGAAAAAAAAACGAGACAAAGGGACTCGTTAAGAGAGGGTCATCAGCAGATTCAAAGCACAAATTATCTCTCCATCTAACCGAGACCAACTTCAACTCCTACTCAGACACAAGTAGGAAATCCCTGTCTAAGGGATACTTTCAAATGATAGCAATGTATGTGAATATAAAACCATAAAAAAATATTTACAATAGAAAGACAACTTACAGACTTATTTTTAAAAAATTACATTCACATCTGTAAGCCTCGCAGTAAAAGATATAAAAACAGGCCCCTGGCAAAACCAAATGGCGTTAATCTAGAAGAAGAACACCAGAGTATTGCACAACAAGTGACTCAGTCAGACGAGTAATGGATTAAATGTTTGTGTGAGAACAAAATAAAATGATAACTGCCAGATAGTAATAGTAATAGCATCAGAGCTGCCAACCTCTCTCTATATATATATACACGAAAGTGTACGATTGCTTGTCTAAAATAATAAAATTTGAGGAAAAGTGTTCAGTCCGAAAATATAAACCTACAGTCAGTTCTCTCATTAGATAATTTTGGAAATAATCAAGTTTTTGTGGGAACAAGAATTTCAAATGTTTAATTTTTAATATCTTTGGATTTTATATATCTAAAGGTAAGGAAATTGATAGCAAACAAATTACCAATGAATTATAACAACTGTTAGGAGTTTAGATGTCAAATCAAGTGGAATGTACAAAAACATTCTTACAATATGAAAAAAAAAAAAAATGAGAATTGATTCTGATTTTAAAAATCATAAAGTTTAGGAGAAAATGCATGCAATCATTAGAGGCGCGAAAAAGCATAACAATATGTTTCTTGGGAATATAGTTGGCAGCTCAGCAGCAAAGGGAATTTTTTGGGGAATAGGAATGGAAGGAGGGGGTTGAGTTGAAAGATATCTATTAAGAATTGTTAACCTTGAATAAAATGAGAAAATAATATATTTTTAAGTGACTGAGTAGCGTAAAATTTAAGTAAGCAATTATCCCATCTGTGATTTATTGGGATTTTCTGTAATTCATTTTTTAAAAAGCAAAATAGTATCCATGTTAAAGACCCATACATTAAAACAAAATAAATAAATGTCTTCAAATTTTGGTTCAACCAACAAAACTGTCAAGTATTCACCTGTTTAAAATTCGAAATAATGTTCACTTTTCCATCTAACTCTAATCATTGAAGCTGTATGTTATTCAGCTCTTTAACAGTAGTGCCACATTCCTATTCAACCCACACAGTTGTAAATCATTCACACCACTAATAATTATCATTCCCCTCGCTTTTCCCTCTGATCCAACACAGCTTAAATCATTCAAACAGCTTTATAAATTACTAGGTCACACATTCACATTTCTAAGTCCTCCAGAGCCAAAAAGCCGATGGAATTGGAGCTTATCTAGTTTTCTGTGTAATGGGCGGATGTCAACAATTGTTTGCTACCCTTTTGATATTACTTTCAACCACATCTACCAAGCTCAGCAACTTCTGGTGGACAGAAGGTTCACAAAAACCCTAACAAAAAAGAAAGCACCCTGTCCATTTGCTTGTAAGGTGAGAGCGCTACTACTGAGCTTTTGGGGCCCCATTGATAAGACCAACATGACTAAATACTTCATCTCTTAAAAAAACAAAAACACCAGACTGCATCACATTTCAATCAGATCAACATAACTATATAATTCACCCATTTTAAAAAACACACAAGGCTGTCTCACATTTCTATCTCACCAAAACATTCATTTCTTTTTAAAAATCAAGCCTATTATCACATTTCATAACACTTCTGTATGTTGTACAAAAGGGGAATATGCATTCTTATGAGGTAAAGAGCGGCCCATGAGAAATGCGGCAAAATTGTCCAATTGCTGTCTTGTTGACATATTCTTGTCCCTGTGAAATTCTTCACCAAAGTAACTGGTGACCCCCCTAGAAACAACAGTGTACTGGAAATAGATAAGATTGGCACTCCAAAAAGCTGATAATCCATTCAGTAACAAGAGGGATAAAGGCCACATTTCCTCGTGAATTAATTTACTCACAATCTCACTAAAAGCCAATTGTCCATATTGTGTGTAAGTGTAGATAAAAAAACCGAGACAGTATAAGCACATGTTGACAAAGCAAACCATTATGAGTCTAATGAAAAGAGCATGATTGTTCTTGGCAACACATTTGAGTAGGAAGAGGCAGTGGTGATCCATTCCTTGTACACAAATATCACAAAGCTTGCAATGCTTGGTCAACATGTTATTCACAATCTGGGGATTTGTAAATATAAAAAATTAAAAATTTAAAAAAAGAGAGAATTAACGCATACTCAAAGAAAATTTTGACTGTTGACAAATCATTCTCTATTTAATCGATCATACAGCAAAACAAACCATCAAGTGAAAAAACAAATAATACATCCTTTTAGATCTTTGACATTACTTATTCACGAACTTTCCCTATTTTAACTAAAACATCATTTCCCCTATTTAAAATGTGCACTTTTATAAGATAAGATTCAAGACTAGCTTGTATTCTTCTGAAGACTGAAATTGATATTTTCTAGTCACTTTATGAGATAAGATATACTTTATTGATCCTGAATGGAAATTATCATACTGTTACATAATCATTCATCGTTATATTAGCACGGATTTATACACTGTCATGAACTAATTGATGAAAATACGAAGCTAATGAAAAACAAAATAAACATCAAATATAATAAAATATTCATAAAATATACAGCAGTTACAAGCAATCCTATAAAAATTGGACATGAAAGTAGAATAGAGTTGTAATAATGGATTTGTAATGTAAATAGAATTTTGAAAATAGATTGGTAAGGATTGCACATAGCCAGCACAGGTTGATAAAAAGTAAAAACAAAGCATGGTATTTGAATGTATTTATAAATAATAAATAATGTACATATAGCACCATGTACATATGCATAAATAAATAGATTTTAGAGCGAATATAGTATCTTTCAAATTTCATGTAATAAAAATCATCCTAAAGTTTCATATTGCCGATGGTAAAAATGAATTAAAATATCTTTGTCTTTTGGTTTTCATGTTTATTAGTCTGTTACTCCTGTGGCTTATTTTGATTTTGTTGTACAGAGGGTGGGACTCGTCTCTTTGAATTTTGTTAATCTTAACATCAGCAATATCTTTGTGAAAATCTTCAAAATTGTCCCATCCATGATTTCCTTAAAGTTCGATTAGCTTCCTTTATTATTCTATTCATTTTTTTTTCTTCCGAATTTTTACAATTTCCACCCCAAGCAAATACACAGAAACAAAAAAAAAGACTTAAAATGCAAGATTTATAAAACAAAGATAAAATTGCTTTGTCAACATTTATCAGGCCTGTAAATGGTTGGTGAAAAAATTGTCGGAACTTTTTGAATACGCTAAAATAGACACAACAGGACAAAAATATGGATTAATTACACAACACCGATATGACATGTCAATTGACTAGTCAAATCATGTCACTTTCCCCAACTTATTTATAATGAGCTCCTTATTTTATTTTTATGGTACCAAAAAAAAATCCCAATTATTTGAGGGCCCTGGTCTGAGTTCGAGTTGTAAAATGAAAAGGAAGAGAACAATTCCTACCCTTTTGAAGGATGTGTATCTCGTGCTTGAGACGGGAAGCTGCGTATCTTCGCTCCTGTTTGTTTGTGTTAAATGTTTACGCTGATTCTTTCGTTTATTTGGATTAATTCTTATAAAGAGAAGAAGAAGAAGAAGAAGAAAGAAGAAGAAGAAGAAGAAGAAGAAGAAGAAGAAGAAGAAGAAGAAGAAGAAGAAGAAGAAGAAGAAGAAGAAGAAGAAGAAGAAGAAGAAGAAGGTGGTGCTGTTGTGTGAGAGCTTTCGAAGAAGAATATATATTTCGAAGGAAAATAATTATTTCGCATTATTTTTTTTCCGTCTCACATCCGGACTGAACCAATAAAATATAGAGAAAAAGATATGAGAACCGGAGAAATGCATGTGTATCGGTAGCAAAATAGAGAGAAACCTTCCGGTCCGGTTCGACACACTTCTGTGCGTGCGTTATTTACTGACTAGGTGTGTGTTCGACGACTCGCGCGAACTTCGCAACATAGATAATCTGTGCTTCGCGCCCCTCTCTCGCTGGCTGTGGCACAGTAGTCAGGCAGTGAATACATCCACGTCTAGAGGAGTGTGTTGGTGGCATGATAATATTACAGCTAACTGATAGACGTTTTGTTATCTCTTTGATGCGACAAATAAAAAATTTTTTTTGTTTGTTTTTTTAAAGTCGGCATTTGAAACGGAATAAAATCTGATTTTTTCCTGGAACGAAATAAAAGTCTTTTATGTTATTTTTTATCGGTTCTGTTCTTTGACGTTACGAATTTAATTTTTACTATTAATTTTTTTTTTAAATATTAGTACTTATAGAGCAAAATCGTACTGTCAGAAATCCGACAATAGACGGAAGATTTACAGGCCTGATTTATGGAGTACAGTCTCCTCATCATGAATAATCTTGTACATTGCATGAATGAGTTGTCCAGTCTAATCTTTCATTGACAATTAATTATACCGAGGTATTTATACTCCTCTACCCTATCTACATTTTCGTTTTTTATAATTATATCCTCATGGATGTTACCATCTTTCCTAAAATCAAATATCATTTCTTTAGTTTTCTTTATATTAAGTTCTAGATAATTATTCTCACACCATTCAACAAATCTTTCAATTTCGTTATAATAATTCAATACATCATCTCCGGTTGTTTTCAAGGCCTGAATGGGGTTATCGTTGGCATACTTTAAAATATTTACAATACTTGTGCCACTCCACTTATGCAGTCCTTTGTGTATATAACGAAAAGCATTGGAGCAAGAACTGTTCCTTGAGGAGCTCCAGTGTTGGTGATAAGGGTAGAGGATTCAACTTTGTTGTTCTCATCATCCACGAGGGAAACGAATTGTGGTTGGTCTGTCAAGAATTCTAGTACTCAGAGTGCAATCGAGGGACTCACCTCCATGGACAGTAGTTAAGGAATTAGTAGGTGAGGCTGGATTATGTTGAATGCACTCGAAAAATCTACGAACAGGGTTCTGACATACCCCTTTGGAGTTTCTGTTTGTAGGTGTTATGAGAAAACACTAATATAGCGTCGTCCACACCACGCCCTGATTTGTAAGCAAACTGTTATTTGTCTAGATGTTGTTGTGTACTTTGTTGTAGAAATATTTGCTGGATAATCCTTTCTAGACATTTCATAGGGATGGATGTCAGCTCTACAGGACGAAAATCATTCATTTCTTTGGTTTTTTTGATGTTTTGGGATGGGAATTATTTTTGAAGTTTTCCAAATTCTTGGAATGTGCCAATTTCTTAGGAACTGATTAAAAATGTGTGTAAAAATATAGGAGAGTTCATTTGAACATGATTTCAATAAATTTGAAACTTGATCAGGTCCGCTTGTTTTATCCACTTAAATATTTTTGAAGAGTTTAATGACGTTGGCTTGAGTAATGTCCCTTTGTTCCTCTGTTCTGTGATGTTTGAGTTGCTCAGTTAGGTTGATAATCTCGTCTGCAAAATCGTGTTTATCGAATCGAACATAGAAGTTGTTAAGCTTATCAGCATATTCTTTTTCTGCACCCTTTTCTGGCTTTAATTTTGAGTTTTTATTTCCATTCATTCCTGTGGCTATTTTGATATTGTTCCACACACTTTTCATGTCATTTCCTTTCAGTTTCCTCTCAATATTTTCTTTGTATATCTGTTTCCTTTCTCGGATGGCTTTATTTAATAACAACTTTCTATCAACATTAAGGTGCATAGAAATTTCAGTTATGAAATGTGGGGAACAAAAAAAAGAGGTCAAACATTAATGACTGGTTGCTATCCCAAAATAAATTATATAAACAAGTAAAAAAAGCTCTGAATTGAAAATTGTGCAAAGTTATATACAAATGTGAAAATAAATAAGTTATGAATATACTTTTAGAAATGCTTAAATAAAACGCCCACTAAGTATTATAATTATAATGACATATTAGTATGACTTAATGGTTTAGTGTTATTTGTGGTTACTAAATCACTGTCGTTTTTCAATTTCCTTGAAAAGACTTGTACAGTATTAAATAATAAGTTCGACGAATGTGTGTTGCAATGTAAATCTCACCTGTCATACAGTTCTTGTAGCCAAATATGAAAAAGTGTCAATTAAAGAAATTGACAACTCTTTTCAAAAATCAAGAGACTGGTAGATTTAATTTTTTAGAAAAGAGCACCTTAGATGGTTGAAATGCAAAAACTATAGCAGATTTCAAACAATCATAAACACTTACATCACAAACGTGACAGTAGACATACTTGGGCTGCTGCATCCTACACAAATCCACCAAAGTTAATGATTTACCTGTCTGTGGATCTCTGGCAGACCCAGTGCATCTTCCTGTGGATTATTTTACGTATTCATGATATTAGTTATTTTTTATTTTCTTTGGTACTTTGGTAGATATTGGTCAAAATACATAATACCAGAGCTGCCAACCCCTTCTGATGAGAATGGGTACAATGGGACCTCAAAATGGGGGAGATTTCATAAAAATGGGTACAATCCTGAAATCGACGGAAACTAACCATTGTGAAAGTAAGAGGAAGGTATACTTACATAAAGTCACACCGCACAAGCTCAATTGCAGCAACAATGATGTTCCCAAGACTATAATCCAATCCTTTCAGAATTCTACCTCCCAGCATGAAGATCATAATTGGTCAAAAAATATATGAATATCCACTTGGTCACCAAAGTTTCTCAATAAGCTAGTAATAATATGAATGGATGCAATCTTGGGGGAAATGCGTACAAGCGTACAATCGCTGTAAATGCGTACAATTCCGCATTTTTTGCGGTTGGTTGGCAGCTCTGTAATACATATATATATGGCCTTTCCGTAATTTCAAAATAAAAATCCGATAATGTTCGTACAATCTTACAAATCATTTTAAAGAATAATAGATGGTAATGAAATCAGTCAATAAAATTTCTGTATAGCTTTATGTATTAAAGAAAACAATAATATGGCTAAAAACAGTAGAATGACTTACCAGGGTCTTGTACCATAAACTTGTAAAAGAAGAACAGCAAGAGAGGAATTGTTGTGAGAGACAACAGCAAGAAAATTATATTTTCATACACATCTGGATCTATGTTAAGGAAAAATTATATCATTATACATATGACTATGACCACCATCAGTAATGGCCAAATTCAAGTGATCTTAATTCTTTTATATAAAACGTACATATTCATAGAAAAAAAAAGTTTGTATTATGAGTCTTTAAGATAAAAGAATAGAGGCCATTTTTAATTCAGGAAAACATGCAAATTATTATAATATGCTGATAATTAATTTATAATTAGGCCTCTGGTATGAAATCACTCACATCTCTGTGACCTGAATATGTGTGATGGGGACTTTTTCTTTTGCAAAATTCTTGATTTGAAATGCAAATACTAATTTTGGGATAACAGCAATCTACTGCATATTGGATAACTGACCAATTAAAGGAAATACAAATACCTATGGGACAGGGTCAGCGAATGTCCAGTCAAACACATGAATTTGTGCAATGTGTCTCCCTATTAACAAGAGTGGATCAAGATGGTAACGCTTACACTTCAATGGTTTTAATTACTATGACTCCAGAGGTTGAAGTCTTGAAATTTCTCAAATGTATTTTTCAACAAGGCTCGTAAACAAAATTTCAACAAATGTCAAAATGTCTAAAAAGAGAGGATACAGATGAACATCAGGCAGACAAAACAAATGATGGTGTGAAAGATGCCAGCACTAAAAAATCCGATGAAGAAAGGATTAGGCCACCTGCAAGGGAAAAAAATGTAAACAAATTATCCCATAAGCAACACACAAAATACACACATACAGAGAAACACACTATGGTACATGCAAAAATTAACCTAAACATTGTTTGTTAAACGTTTCGTGAATCAATTGTGAATATTATCATTGTTTGTTGTAATATATCAAAGAAAGGCCATTTGAGCCATAAAGCCCCAGATTTTGCCTGCTAAACTTAGGATTGGACATAATCTATTACAAAATACTTTCTGTCAGATCTAAATTACCCAAGTACTAAATCACTGCTGAGTGGACCACCAAGACCAGAAACTAGTCTGCCTGCTTGTGAATTGGGCGCTCTACAAATTCAGCCATTGGAAACTCCATTAATTTAAATGAGGTCAACAGTCATGACATTTCTTACAATCCTTTACAGGTGGAGTTTAAACTGGAAATAGATCTTAAAATTTTAACAGAGAACGCAGTATCCATAATAGACAAGAAAAAGAAACTATTCCTACAGTTGATGCCACTTTTTGCCAATGTCATTATTTGGTCCAGTAAATGATCAAACTAGCAAATAAAATAAGATAAATGAACTTTATTGAACCTATCTGTAAAATTCGTACAATAAACATGGAACCACAATGGCGAAGTTTTGAAGTATATAGATAACAAAAATTAAATATCATGCCATTAAAATCCATTACAAATAAAGGTAAATGCAAGAAATATATAGACTAAAAATAAATAAATCACAATGCTGATGTTGTGCCGTGGAAAAATAAAGGTTACGACTGCGAAAGGTTTTTTGATATTATAACTATATTATTTACAAAATAGATACATAATAAGAATAAACAGATTTACTACATATGATGATAGATCCAGAAGAAAATATACCTTTTATATTCTTATTTAAAAGCATTTTATAATGTTTTTATGTAAACCACACCATTCAAATCCCCAAAAATTATGCTGTTTTGGTACCAATATTATTTCTTTATATTATATACAATAATAATGAGAGCTATTGAACACTGATCTAGGAAAAAATCTGCTTTTGCAAAAATTCTGCTTTGATATATATAAATAAAAAATAAAATTAAAGAATTTTCTTTTATATAAAAAACTAGTCGCTGCTTTTAGTGCTGCTAAAAAATTAGTAATTAGATTCCACTGCATTATGCTCTTCATATTTATCACTTGGTTGCTAATTTAGATCTAGATCTCAGTTCCTTTGAATAATAATCCATCAAGATGCCAAGATTAAGCCTCAAAGAAAGGCAGGTTCACAATAGCAAATGCCTGCAGAATATTCCACGTCACAAAGGCTACAGTTCACCAGCTTGGAAATAAAAATCAGGAAACTGGTAGGCTAAAAAAGGCTAAAAGAGATCCCAAAGTCCAGATGCCTTTCTCTGGCTTCTGAAAGTGAAAATCTTAAAACCATTTGGATGCACGAGAGAAATCCTTTTAAATGCACATCAGACACTGCAAAGGAAATGGACATTAGCAAGCATTAGCAAACAATCAGCAATTTGTTGATTGAACCAATCGAGGCTATAATTATATCAATCTTCCATTTGCCCTTTGTTAACAGAAGCGCATATGACAAGATTTTGATGAGCACAGAAACATGTTTGATGGACTTATAATCAGTGGGCAAACATGTTGTTTACAGATAAAGCCACTGGACCAGCAGACAGAAGGTTGAGATGCTACAGACGCATAGGGGAGAGATACTAAAAGCACAAGGTCCAGACAGTAATCAATCGGGGATATGGAACGGTGATGGTTTTTGGTGGACTCATTGCGAGTACAAAGCTCCTCTTGTGACAATCAACAATAGCTTGATCAATAGATCAAGTATTAGACAAACAGGTTGTTTCGCTATTTCCTGCTGGTAACAAGGCGTGTACATTGTTGATGCATGACAGTGCAACCCCGCACTGAGCCAATGTAACCAAACAATTTCTTCAGAACCATGACATTGCAACATTAGCATGCCCTCCCCTCCCTCATGTCATATGTTCTACGTAGCACCTGCTAGTTAATAGCAATAGTGTTAAGGAATTGTGTGTAAGTGTATGTAAGTTTGTGTGTCTGTATGTTCATATATGACATCATTTTACATGGTTTATTACTTGCTCATAAAGATGTTCATGTTATTTGTAATACCAAGTTATTGCTTTCACACGTATAGTAAATAAATTGTTGAACATATAATTTAATGAATCCTCAAATTTTGTTGGGTTTTTTTTGTCATTCGGTTTTGATTGAGAAAATCTCTTGTTACATTCTAATTATATTGATGAAACACGCATCAAATAAAAATTAAAGTGCTTAGCTTTTAAAAGATATATTGTACCATGATCACAAAATAAAAAGGTATAGTTTCTTTTGGAACAAAATCTTTATAGATATGTTAAAAGTATGGAAATAAATATCAGAGTAGGCATTGTTCAGAAGATTGTATTACAAACTGTAGAAAAGGAATAGATCTATAAAAATAAAAAGATTTTTACATTTTACTAACTACATTGTTGGCAGAAAATATAAAGATTAAAAGACTATAAATTGAATGAATATATCATTGTAATATGCACAGTAAAATAGCATTCAAGTCTTGCTATTATATAGCCTTGTTCCTGTCAGGGAGGAGAGGGGGGAGGGGGGAGGAGGAAAATGTTGATAGCTCTCGCTCTTTGTGGCTTCACATAACAAGACTCTAAGCATTGTATGTGACTAGGCAATAGATGTGATGTAAGCTAAAAGATTTTAATGATAAGACGGAGACAAAAAATTTCAAATAAAGCATCAAACTTGTTTAAGTTTGTGGTCGATTAAGGTGCTTTATTAATTATCCTTACTGATGCAATCTTGTCAGATGTTACCACCCTAG
This sequence comes from Berghia stephanieae, assembly GCF_034508935.2. Taxonomy (NCBI): domain Eukaryota; kingdom Metazoa; phylum Mollusca; class Gastropoda; order Nudibranchia; family Aeolidiidae; genus Berghia; species Berghia stephanieae. The sequence continues at coordinate 56,944,807 of NC_088364.1, read as the reverse complement.
TCTGAAGGACATAAAGTTAAAATGATTTCAATCAATGACTTGTAAAAAAGAGTGTACAAAATGGGGGTAACACCAAAAAGGACTAAATTTATATAAAAATTTCAAGTTGTTATATAATTTTGATTCTAACCATGCTGATACAGTCAGTCCATTTTAATTGATCATCAACACCGTCTAAGTATTTGTAGTTAATAACTTGTTCAATAATTTCATTTTTATGGTTACAGGGATATACATTGTTTGATGTTTTCTAAAATCAAAACTTTAGAGCATTGTTTTTATATTTTCAAAATGAATAATTCATTTGAAAAATGAAAGTTTACCATCTAAGAGGTTGAAATTTCTCAATAAACAAGGTGGTTTGATTTAGTTATGTGGGACTTCAGGAGGTGCTCTTTAACTTGTAAAACTAGTGGTTTGGAAATGTTTCTCTAGGGTCTATTCCAAGGGAAGACTGGGATAATCCAGGCATCAGCCGCAGTACAGTGCTGCAAAATGAGCTAGGGCGAGGTGACTTGCTCAAGGCCACACAGCGCAGCGGCGGGTGATCAAACTTGGTACCTCAGACAGTACCGCTGAGAGATGCTGCCCCTACTTAACATAACCATAAAAAATGAAAAAACATTATTAGGACCTTTAAAAAAAAAAAAAATCCAACTCACCTTGAGATATCAGGCATTCGAGCAGATAGGCCTTTCACTTGAACCAAGACCTGTACTCCAGCAATCAGGAATGCAATGTATTGATGGGATTTGATAAATCGAGTGATGACGATAAGGATGGTGAAGAGGACAAATGGATAGAGGAGGAGGAAGTACCATGTGTAAATTGGCCCTGTTACTTTTGTGTTATCGGGTTTAGAATGGTAATGCTGAAGGAATAATGCTGTATTCTTGTGACTGGAAAAATAAAAGAGATAAAAAAGAACGCATCAGTATTATACATAGCAAATGATACAACATCAATAGACAATGGCCAATAAATCGACTGTGATTCATGCCAGCAACAGATTGATGATTGGAGAATGAACATACTTCATGTCTGGTATTTTCTACAAAAGACAAAGTCAAGAACATTTTTTAAAAGTAAATAATAAGATTAAGTAAGCTTATAAAGAAGAGAGATCCAGAATAATTCATCACTCAATCTAAATTTACGAGCTTGTATTGTGCTATAATACTTACCATATACTGGAGTTTAACTCACTAAACCCTAGTTCTCTATCGTTGTCTGTTCTAGATATTTTTGATACTTTTACAAAATTGCAAAAAAACATACTCAGTTTCTCACCCTACAAAATTATTAACATGTACTTAATTTTTTCCAACTACCACTATAATGTAAATCTTACAAACAGAAGCTTTAATAATGTGCATATTATTAATCACAGAAAAAAATTAAATATTGTTTAAACACGGTTTGGACCAAACACAGAAAGCATAGTCAGTTTATATCGAAAAAAGGCTGATATTTCTTTAGAACTATATTATTTCTATTTAGAATAGCACATTATTTCTGTGGACAAGTTCACACAGATACTATTGGTGATAGTAGTGAACGGAGGTGTGTGCATACTGAGATTTTTTACTTTAGGGTTGAGTAGATAAAAATGTGCAGATGAGCCAAAAAAAAATTTTTTTTTAAATTACCCCAACTTCTATTATTCTACAGATTTTAAAACAAAAATGACATTGTCTAATACAATATCGATATCTGACCCAGGCTTTTAGCTATTGCACTTTACATTATAATGTCACAACAACAACAACACTTGACAAAATGTGTATTTAAAGTTTTAAAATATAACCTGTATGGGATGTCAATAAGCACGATTTCATTCTCCTGGTCTATGGAAAAGTTTCCACTTTAATCATTGGTATTATTAAGTCCATGCAGATTCATTTTTGTAATATTTCCTATTGAAAATTAGTCTCTCAAGCCTTTATCACTGAACACGGTCTCATCTATGAGAAGAAATCGGTTTAATTATCTTTAATGACATAGTTGAAACATAGAAAATCTTTCAAAATTCAGTCTGCAAGGATTTGCATGTTAATCAAATGAATATATCTTGACATCATTTATAATTTGTTTACAAAGCCCATTAAATTCTTTGAAATCATCATAATTTTTGGGATAATTCTAATGTTTGAATGATTTGGGGAAATAAACGTATGCATGAATTTCAAATATGCCATATACAAATCATGACTCGCTTTCTAGATGTACAACAAGCTTCACTTTTAAATTCTTTCCTCAAGCCTCTATCCCTTATCATTTGCCTACTATAATATTCTTCCAAAAAAATCTCTATCAACATTGTAGAAATCCATTATCATGATTTTAACAAAATTCCTGGGTCAACAGACGTCCTCTAAATAGTTTGAAGTAATGGTGGTTCAGCGGTAAAGTGTCTCATCTTATAATAGAGTCTAGCAATAATGATTTTGGTCAATGATTGGTTAGGTAATATTAATCACAGAGCTCTTACCCTACCTGTCACAGCATCCACGAGAAAGGCACTTTCCACATGTTACATACCAATTGACCACAATGGAAATATGTGCCTAGATTTTGTCAGTAATAGATATCATAAGAGTATGGGTACAAAAAGAATGGCAAACTGGCAACTTGAACAGTTTGAAATAGAAATTTGGTTCTGTATGGATAACATTGAAAGTGAATAAAACATTGTGATACATTTAGCATGATGTGACCATAGAAATGCCCTCTAGATAAATAAAAATTTTTAGTTATTTTATTGAATTACAATTCTTGACATCCCAATCAATTTCTTACCCTCTTTTATCGTTCTGCATAGACAGGTCAAGAGCTGTGAACCCAAATTTGTTGCGGATTTTGCCTGCTGAGACTCCAGAAGCAGACAGCAAGAGCCATGTCAGATGAGCATATCCCCCTTTAGCAGTCAAATGGATGGGAAGATTGCCATTTCCATCTGCCTGTTGCAAATTACATCTCTCCTTTTGAAAAAAAAACAACAAAAAAAAAAAAACTGTGTATTATAAATTTTGTTTAACTTATTGCTAAAAAGAAAGAGAAAAACATATTCTATAAATATGACAAAAGATGTTGATTGGAAACTTTGCTTCAACATTTTGTTTCTTACTAAATCTGAATTTTAATTCAATCCATATTTAGCAAGCAATAATTCTGTCATGGGTTGACAATCCAACCAAACGATAATGTCATGATTATAAGCATTAACCAAAACCATATTTCTTATGAGAAAAAGACAGCAAGATTTTTGATGGGAGAAATGTCTGACCTGACTACGTAATGCCTTTGAGATGAGAGGTTTAAATGAGAAGAAAGCAAATATTCCATTTTTCTTTATGACGACGAGAATCAAATGGGGTGAAAAACAGGAAATTTATTATTGTCTTTATTTGAAAAAAAAAAGCACACTTAGTGCATTTAGTTTGTCAACATTGTGGCACACATGCTCAAGTTTGTTTTCTTTATTGTTAGATTTGTAAACTTTTTATAAATAATTTTTATCAGCTCCTATTGTAAAGAACTTAAATTTTCCTAAGATTTCATTATGAAACTCTTACCTCTTTGGCTAAAAGAAAACGACACACTTCTAGATGCCCAAGATCGCAAGCAATATGCAAAGGACTTTGCAAGTTAGCATCTACCTCTTTAAAGTTCAACCCAAAGATATCTTCAAAGTACTTCAAAACTTGCCTGAAAGTATATGAAGATAAAATATGCAATGAACGGGACAAGATTATATAAAGAAAAACTTAGTTCAGCATCAGCTGACGAGCTTGTTGAGAAGGCAGCGAGAGCTGGAATATGATCAGCCACAGACTTCCAGAAAAGAGTCAGATCAATGATTCCAGTATTAGACTCTCTAACAGCACTGGGCCCCAGTTTCTCAATATATCTAGTCAACTCATGCTGAGGAAGATGACAAAAACCAGGAATTGCAGAGTATGCAGATACACTGCGAGACATAAGAAAGAGGAATGTTCTTTGGACTGAAAATCCTAATATCCTTCAAAAATTCCAAGCCGGGTTGCCCCTCAACGGACATGTACTTTTTAAGCTTGGCATATGTTGCCTGATAATGCTTATTAAGCATCAGAAAACTGTTGTCTGGCTTCTTCTTCTCTCTAGTGGTGAAGCAATGAGGGAAGAACTCCTCAGCTTCAGCCATATTCACACTTGAGCCGGTGTACAGAAAATCCAGTTCCTTAAGTGCATTTTGTTTTCCCTTTAAAAAAATGTTTTTTTTTAATTTGCCAATTTTTGCCAATTTTGGGAAATTTGCCAAAATGTGCGGATTGCCCTGATATTTGCGGCCGCAAATAATACAGATGACAGATAAACACACAAACACCAACACCATGTAACATATCAATAACATAAATAATAATAAAGTTCTATCTATTCATCCACAAGCAGAAATTTGTCTTAGGGTTTATTCCAAGGGAAGACTGGAATAACCCAGACGTCAGCCGCAGCACAGCACCACAAACTGCGCTACGGAGAGGTGGCTTGCTGAAAGCCACATAACGCGGTGGATATTCGAACTAGTTATCTTTTGGGTATGAAGCAAAGACCATAACGCTGAGGCACATTTCCCCTCCTCCCCATTAAATGCAATGGCAATGTACGGTTTCCTCGAACGTTTTTGCTTGCCCCGAGGAAACTGTGCTGGAATGAAGGTATCTGGCTCGAGTCACAATGTGAGCAGTGCAAAGCTGAGTCCTTATAAAAGGCTTTTTACTCATATTTTCTCACCACACCAAGGTGTAAAATGAGTACCTGGCTAAAAAAGTTATATCGTGTGCCAGAATTGACAAAGTTGATGATGTACATAATGAAGAAACTTTCTAGTTCATTTGATATGGCCTAAATAATTAATATCTGTAATATTTTCATACTTTGCGGAGGTTACAAACTCATTGGTGACAAAAACTTACACAGCTCCATTTTCAGCAGCATGATGCAGAACATTTCGCTCTCGTTTGTCACGAGTATCAGTTTTGGCTCCACATTGGACTAAAAGATGAACAATTGTTGGCATTCCTCTCTTACTGGCATAATGTAGGGGAGATTCTTCAAAATCTGTTAGCGCATTTACATCAGAATTGGCTTGAACTAGCATTAAGACTATATTGTAATCACCAATCAAACACGCCCGATGAAGGGCAGTCATTCCATGCCAGCCTGAGAAAGGAGAAAGAAGTCAAAAAGAAAAAACTTGAACAAAAAAATAAAACAATATGTTGTGTATACTATAGTGTTAGTGTTTCGAAACATAAATATTCAAGTAGAATTTTTCTTTTTCTTTAAACTGACATTAGTATAAAAGAAAAAAAATGACTCCACCCCCCCCCCCCCCCCCCTAACCAATAAAGTATTCAACTACTGCACTTCTGACCTCTGTGTTTGCTACATTGGATTTGGTAGACTGATGGGGAGTTTTTAATATATTCATCAAAAACCACAGTGAAAACTATTGCTTATTGAGACTTATTTTAAAATATCATTTTAAAATTAAAACAAAAAAAATTTTCATGAAAAACCAGAATGACAAAATTATTTCCAAGCATAAGAATAGGGTAAAAGTAAAACCTACCTTTAATGTGAACCAGACTTGGGTCACTTGTTATCAACTGGTGTACCACTGGGCCAAGTACAGATCCAATGGCATTCATCAGCATTTCAAAGGCAGCATTCTGTGTATTGTTACTTGTAACAGAAGGAACTGAAACTTGCTGAACTGCCTGGAGTGGCTGCATCTTCGTCTTGACTTGTATATCTTAAACCTTCCAAATCAAATTTCAAAATCTGCATCTTAGTTTAAAAACTAAAAATGATGAAATGAAGAGAATGAGTGATCATACCTGATGACCACATACATCAGGCCTATAAATGGTTGGTGAAAAAATTGTCAGAACTTTTTGAACATACGAAAATAGACCAACAGGACAAAAATATGGATTAATTAATAAACACCAATACAAATAGACACGTCAATTGACTAGTCAAATGATGTCACTTTCCCCAACTCATTTATAATACAATAAACAAGTCCATATTTTATGATACCAAAAAAAAAAAATCCCAATTATTTGAGAGAGTACACACATCTCTCGTCCCAGGTCTGAGTTAGTTGTAAAATGAAAGGAAGAGAACAATTCCTACATTTTTTAAGGATGTGTATATCGATGTCTAATACTTGACACAAGAAGCTCCTTTATCTTCGCTCTTGTTTGTGTTAAATTTTTAAGTTGATTCTTTCACCTTTTGGAAGAAGAAGAAGAAGAAGAAGAAGAAGAAGAAGAAGAAGAAGAAGAAGAAGAAGAAGAAGAAGAAGAAGAAGAAGAAGAAGAAGAAGAAGAAGAAGAAGAAGAAGAAGAAGAAGAAGAGGAGGAAGAGGAGGATTAGGAGGTGGTGCGGTCCTGTGGGAAGGAGGAAAAAGAGAAAAATTTAAACAATCACAGCCATAAGGAAAGAAAACTTGAGCTGAGAGCAGTCAATCACTTTCCGACGAAAAATATTTAGCTCGCATTATTTTTCCCAGTTGTCTTTCGATCGAAAACAAAAAAAAACTATAGGGAGGAAAATAACCAACCAGAGATTTGCGTATCATGTATCAGTAGCAAAATAGAGAGAAACAGCCTGGTCTGACACACACTGTGCATGTCAGTTGATTACTGACTATGCATGTGTTCAACGACTCACGACAAGCAAGACACTGTCACCCCTCTCTCTCATCTGTGGCATAGTAGGCAGTGACTACATCCACGTCTAGCAGGGCGTGTAGGTGGAATGATAATATAACAAGCTAACTAGTTTGTTTTGTCTTTGATGCAACAAATAAAAAGTTTCTTCTTTTTTTTAAAGTCAGCATTCGAAACGGAATAGAAAAAATTTTTTGAGGCACGAAATAACACTCTTTTATTATCAGTTTTGTTGGTTTTGTTTTTTGATGTTATGAATGTTATTATTACTATTATTATTATTTTTTTTAATGTTAGCACTTAACAGAATATATTCAGCAAAATCGTACTGTCGGAAATCCGACAATTGTTGGAAGATTTACAGGCCTGATACGAAAACAGCTTAAATAGATCAAAAACACATAAATCCTGTTTCACTATAAATTAAACACATTACACCATTGTAATCAACTAAAATAATCAACGACTCTTTACAATCGGGAACAGTCCCTGATCCTTTCAAGTACGCCATCGTTACTCCTCTTCTGACAAAGGCGAATCTGTCACCAGAGAATCTTAAAAACTTCAGACCATTTCCAATTTACCGTTTATTTCGAAAATGTTGGAAAAGGCTGTCGCAGCCCAACTGAACGATCATATGGCAAATTACAACTTATATGAAAAAAATCAATCAGCTTATAGGCAACATCACAGCACTGAAACTGGCTTAGTAAAAATTCAAAACGACCTTTTGTGTGAGGCTGACATGGGTAAAGTTTCGGTTCTGGCCCTTCTAGATCTAAGTGCGGATTTCGACATGATAGACCATTCGATTCTAGTCGAGCGTCTCTCCAAAACGTTTGGATTGTCTGGAATAGTGTTAAAATTGTTCGCACACAAACAATTCAAGTAAATGGAATAAAATCGGATATTTTTAAGGTTGACTTTGGTGTGCCCCAGGGATCTGTTCTGGGTCCCATTCTCTACACTTATACACACAAGCATTGGGAGGTGTTATAAGTCATCACGGTGTCACATACCATATGTACGCTGATGACACCCAGCTCTACCAATCCGCAAAACCAAGCGAAATTAAAGGGTTACTGAAATCGATGGAGAACTGCATTGAAGATGTGAAGAACTGGATGGTAGCTAATATACTGAAAATGAACGATGAGAAAACAGAACTCCTATTATGTAATCCTTAAAATAATATTTGTGAACAAGACCTTTCGATTTGTATCGATGATGTGAAAATAACGTTTTCTGAAAACGCCAGAAACCTGGGAATTTATTTCAGCAGTGACCTGTCCATGGAATATCATGCGACACAACTTTGCAAGGTACTGTATTGTGAAATTCGCCGTATTGGCCAACTTTCGGCATTTCAATCAAAATTCCTTAAAGACTCTAGTGTCTGCTTTTGTTTTTACTCGTTTAGACTATTGTAATTCACTCCTATCTAATTCCCCAGGTTTCTTACTTGATAAATTGCAGTGGTTTCAAAATCAAGCTGCTAGAATAGTTTTAAGCTGAAATAAGAGAGAACACATGACTCCAATGCTTTTGACTTTACACTGGCTTCCCATTAGGTCCAGGGTGCTCTTTAAGGTTGGAGTCATGTGTTTTAAATGTTTTCACGGAAGCGCCCCTGCTTATCTCGATGATCTTGTCGAACCATACGTTCCGCCCCGTGCATTGAGATCAGGTGATCATCATCTACTTAAAGTGCCAAAAAAAGGGTAAAAAAACTCTCTGACAGATCCTTTAGTCACTTTGCACCGACTGTCTGGAACAATCTCCCCTTATCTCTTCGTGACGTCCCTACTGAACTCACTTTCAGGAAACACTTAAAAACTTACTTATTTCGAGAATTCTTAATTTATTAGTTATATTATTTGAGCAGACGATGATTACAGGATATGTATGTATATATTACTTCATTTTTTTAATATGTTAAATAGTTGGATGGTGGAAGGTTTGTGTGTGCGTGTGTGTGTGTGTGTGAGAGAGAGAGAGAGAGAGAGAGAGAGAGAGAAAGTGAGAGAGAGAGAGAGAGAGAGAGAGAGAGAGAGAGAGAGAGAGAGAGAGAGAGAGAGAGAGAGAGAGAGAGAGAGAGAGAGAGAGAGAGAGAGAAATTTGAATGGATTGAAGTTATTGTTATACGCCTAGAGCTTTATTGTATAGAAGAGTGGGCGCAATATAAATAAATTTCATTATTATTATTATTATTATTATAAATCAATGCAAATGATCAAGTCAAATTATTCATTGCATCATTATCCAAACTCACATTATTTGCAATTCTAAGAAATGGTCAAAGACGTAAAGTATAACGTTCAACCACATGTGAAAGGTTGGTGACAGGCTTGATGCCATTTTTAATTAACAGGCCAATTTGTTCCATTGAGGACATGGGATGGTTCTTTTATTGTTAATCTCAATACAATGATTATATTTTTTTTAATATTTAGGAAAGAAAAAAAATTATTGCAACGTTTTTAAAGTCTGAAATCGTTCCATTTAACTGGCATGCATTCCAATTAATCAGTAGAAATTGAAAAAATTCAGTCAACAACAGACCGTTCCAATTAGGCAGCTGTTCCAAATACCCGCTTGCATTGTACCATATTGCTGAACCACCTAGCCACTGAGGGGGAAGCATGGAATTTGAAATAAAAACATATTTTCTAATATAATATTATATTATTTTATAAGCTATCCCTCCTTTACATTTGATGGTCCCACAGAATCAGAGTATTCTTCATGTCATTGTTTTGACACCAGTCAATAAAGTAAAAATTGAAAATATAACTGGGGAGTCGTATTGGACCCCACTCTTCCCGATTAGGTGTCTATGTATCTTTTTCGAAAGTTTTTTTAAATTCTCCCCTGCCTTCCCCTGTTGAGAACAAAAGAAAAAGAAAATTTTAAAATCTTAAGAGATGTAGGGATCTCTAGCCGTAAATAATTGTACGGCTAGTGACCTTGGCAATGGTCATTCCTACTTCCGCTCTGCCTCGTCCCGAGCTGACCCGGCCCATATAAAGCCGAGTGGACCTCTCGATACATACACTTACCTACACACTCACCTACGACTCTTACCTACGACTCTTACTTCCACACTTACTTACGACACTTACCTACTGCACACTTACTTCTGAACACTTCAAGCTCTACATTCAACAGACTCTCTTCACCTACTCCTTTACAGACTCACATTTACAGACCTTTTCTTAACACCTCTACCATACAACTAGATTCAGGGTAAGCTATATTTTTATACTTTAACATTATCTATTTAATATCTAGTTTTAACTCAGTAATTCCGTGATTCACCGGCCATCTGGACCCATCCTAGCCATTGAGTCCTACAGCCAGAATACCGAGTTCTGGCAATCACGGTAGTTACTACAGAGACCACGAAGTCTTTACGAAAAACCCTTTAATTTAAAGTCCAAGTGAGCAACTCAGTATATCTAAATAACAGTAATTGAAGTAGCACTTGCATATATGGAATATCTCCCAGTCAATAACCCAGTCCCCTTACTCTTACACTTTTTTAATTTAAAAGAAAAAGTAAAGAGGAAAAATTGGAATGGAGTGTGCTCTGGCCCGTGGGTTTATTCAAAATAATAAATAATGCTGAAAACTTAACTGTAACTCCCAAGACACCAGACTCTAAGTGCTTAAATAACAAATTACTTTGGCTGAAACATACTCATTCACACACACACACAACACCAACCAGACACCTATTTTGCTTCTCATATCATTTACTAAAATCAAAATATATATGTTTTAGGCGAACATTTAAAAATAGAAGATTCTTTTTCATGATGCTCTGTGGTAAGGCGTTCCAAACAGAGGATCCGAAATGAGAAAAGGATCTCATTCCAGCATTTCGTGTAATCGAGGGACAACTAGTGTGGTGGAATCACTGGCCGAACGTAAGGGGTAGGGTTTTGAATATATGAATATCTTTCAATTAGTTTCAAAAGGTAGGAAGGGGCAGTACTTTCAAGACAATGATATACTAAAACACAAGCTTTGAATTTAATCCTTTTCTCAACAGGCAGCCATTGCAGGTCATGAAGCAGAGATCTGGCAGAATCGCACCTATGCTTCATGAATACTAATCTGGCAGCGCTGTTTTGAACAATCTGAAGACTGATATGTGTTTCATCGACTATTCAAAAGCCTTTGATAAAGTACAACACGAAAAACTATTCAAAATTCTATCATCCTTGGACATTGATGGTAAAGATTTAAGAATATTACGGAATTTGTACTGGGAACAAGAAGCAGCAATGCGTGTTGACAACGAGCTAAGCAGTTTTACACCTATTAGAAGAGGAGTTAGGCAGGGGTGTGTTTTGTCTCCAGATTTATTCAACCTCTATAGTGAAATGATATTAAGAGATATCGAACATAAGAAGGGGGTGTGTATTGGAGGAAAGAATGTAACAAATCTGAGGTATGCAGATGATACGGTTCTACTGGCAGAATCTGAACATGAACTACAAGAATTGCTGGATGTTGTAGTCAGGAGTAGTGAAAATATGGGACTGGAACTGAATATATCTAAAACAGAATGTATGACGGTATCTAAAAATAATAACCCACCAGCCTGTGTAATAACAAGCAGAGGACAAACAATACAACAAGTTGAATGTTTCAAATATTTAGGCTTCAATGTAACATCCAATGGAAAATCAGATTGTGAAATAAAGAAAAGAATAGGTATGGCGAAGAATGCATTCAACCAGCTGCATACAATTATGAAAAACAGGAATATTAGCATGAAAACAAAAATCAAAGTCCTGGATTGCTATGTACTGTCTGTGCTGCTATATGGTTGTGAGAGCTGGACCATAAACAAGACCAGGTTAAAAGACTGGAGGCAGTGGAAATGTGGTTTTACAGAAGAATGATGAGGGTGTCATGGATGGAAAGGAAAAGAAATGAAGAAATTTTAGAAATGGCAAACAGAAAAAGATCACTGATAACAAAAATCATCAAACGCCAAATGGAATTTTTAGGACACATTATCCGCCACCCTGGTTTGGAAATACTCGCCTTGACTGGAAAGATGAATGGAAAAAGAATAAGAGGAAGACAAAGAATAACGTATTTGAAAGGGATAAGAACTTGGACAGATGAAGCTGAGAAAGGTGGCGCTGCTTTAATAGAATTGGCAAGAGATAGATCAGCTTGGCGGAAGATGACCTCCGACGTCTGCTTCAGATATGGAACTACATGAGAAGACTGAATACGTCTCAGTCTCAGAATATATATTGCGAAACGCCAAACAACAGAGCATTACAATTTATATTGGTTGGGAATGTGGAAGGGTCTCTGGTTAGTAAAACGTGTAGGGGCAAGTTGGCTGGGATCCTTTCTTTTGCAAAGTGACAATATTTCAACACTCTAGGTTAGGTCTAGAGTGTAGCAGTGGACTGATCGATGTCCTTGCCGCCACCTTCTTCTCGTTACTAACCCACTACTTACTACTCCTACCCAACGGTTGCCCCATTCCTATTCCTCGTTCTTTATTATTAGATAGAAATGAAAATGATCTGTTGATTATTTTTCCAGTTTCAAAAGTCATGAACAACAGACCAAGCCCAGGCCAATCTAGTAAAAAAAAAGTTGGTTTTCTGTCGACCGTACAACAAAATTATTTCTAAGTCTAAGTCTAAGTAAACCGCCCTGCCTAAATCCTAAACCAAAAAAACTCACCGTATATAATATATAGTTCTATGCTCTAACGCTGGCTCTCTTGCACCCAGTTCTCAGCACCATTTCTAATTTCCTTTAGCTCAATTTATTTTGGTGACATGAAGGATTATAATTTATATTTATTTATCTAGAGTAGGACTAGGAGATAATCCTCCGGGTCAGGGTTGCCAGATTATTTTTCAACAAAATGCCAGGGGAAGACTCAAAAAATGCCAAAACACTCCAAAAAATGCCAAAGTCTGTTGACTCCCACCCCCACTAAGAAAACTACTCACTTTTGATAGACAATTTACTATCATATCCTGGTGGCTTGCGTGTTTTCTTTTCTTTTTCTTTTTTTTTTTTTTTTAATTATACTAAATTTCCTGTTGGGGTAATTTTTTACCTACTGACTACTAAGTGAAGTGCTAAACCACTACACCACGGTTGGATTTTAAGAATGAAAAAGAAATACATTAACATGAAAGGTAAATACGTAAACAGTTAAATAATTATTGACAATTAAGAAAACTTACTGTTTCGTGTTTCTTATGATGTTTTTTGTTGAATCTGGTTCAAGTGCAGAGTCCAAAGAAGTTATAGAGAAAAAAATTAGAAACAATATCCATCACAGTTTTAATAGCAAAGTTTTGCGATGTGAAGAGATTTGTTTTTACGCGTTTAGAAATAATTAAGAAAAGGTGTCATTTGAAGTATAATATACAAGAAAAGAAAATGCCAAATGAAAATGCCAAATGCCAAATGATTTTTTCTAATGCCAAACGGTTTTCAAAAATGCCAGATTTTTGGAATCTGGCATTTAAAATGCCAAACTGGCAACCCTGCTCCGGGTCCAAGCAATGCTGCCAGATGAGAAGAGTTCTTTGTAGCCAAATTAATCTGAAAAAAAAAATTTTAAAAATCAAAAAAAAAAAATCACATAAAACTTATGTGACCGAAACTACTAACACTCTGGCCTCCTCTTTAAGATACTTGTTGGCTTTGATAAAATAGCAAAAGAAATGTTGTTGATATATCAAAAATCAATTACAAATCAATAATGATACAGTTCTCTGTATGTCCAATTTTGACCCAATTGGCTATGCACGGGTTCATCTGGCAATCTTGGTTTATGGTGGAGAGTGGAAACGGTGGTCGGTGGATACGATAGGGTTGCCAGATCGATGCTGCCAAAACAATCTGCCACACAACAGTGCTTCCACACTTCCAACGAGATAAGAAGAATTAAGCCAAATTTTGGGAATAATCTGAATTGCTCCAATCCGAAGCCTCCATTATCACTCTTTCGTTAGAATTTTCACGATCCAAGGCTTCAGGCAGAATTATGGTTTTAAAAAAAAATAACCCCCCCCTAAAAAAAAAAAAAATTAGCCACTACTGGGAATCGAACTGAGACTTCCTGATCCCCAGTCGAGGCAGCCTGATTTTTTAGATGTCTTTTTATTTTATTGTGTTTTCCCGAGATTTTTAGCTTTGTCCGAAAGGGGAATTGCACTATCATCAGTTGTGGAAGCGATGTTTTTTTTCTTCCACAAATAAAAAGGGCTTCGGTCTTATCGCCGTTCAATTTCAATTTATTCTGATACATCCATGTCTTTCTATCTTTGACACGGCTTTCATATTTTGCTATCTTGAATTTGATGCTCGAATTTACACATAATATGCTGTTAATCTTAGAAATGAGACAGTAAATCGTGCTGTTGAAGAGTGATGGCAGCAGGCATTGAACAAAACAGGGCCGAGAACGGATCCTTGGGGCTTTCCATACAGTATATCTTGTTCTGCTGAAGTTGATTCGCCAATAAGTGCGCTACATCGGTGGGGTCTTACTACCTGTCCAATATGTCCACGCTGTGGGCAAGAACCCGAGACGGCAGAGCATCTAGTCGAAAGGAGTGTTGTGACGATGCTACCCGGCGGGTTCGCGACGGTGCACGAATGCGGACCGGACTTTGCTGATTGGGTCGATCGTCATAACATAGTAGTGTGAACCATAAGAGGCTGCTGCCTATTGGCAAGAATTGTGTACTCCCATGCAAAATAAGAGGTAAACCCTCGGAAAGTTACGTCAGAGATGCCGAAAATAATTTGAAGGTGTTTCAAAATAATACCCTGGTCGATCGTGTTAAAAGCGATACATCAAGGAGACAAAGAATAGATGTTTTCCCCTTGTCCCTCACTTGTAGAAGATCGTTGGCAATCCTCAAAAGAGCGGTTTCGGTACTGTGGTTTGGGCGGTATTCGGCGGTATGCTGACTGAAAACCTACCTGCAATTTATTCGTAAAGATATGTTTAGATAATTGCTACAATTCTGCATTTTCTAAAATGTTTGACATGAAGGGTAGGTTGGAAACGGGGCGATAGTTATTGAGACATTCACTATCCATGCCACTCTTCTTTTCTTTTTTTTTTTTTTGTATGGAGAAAAAGATAAAGGAGTAAATGTGACTCATAAAAATGACGCAAAAGATTGTCCATTATAACAATGTTAAACTTGGATTATAATTCTTTTTTAGTAATGGTTGGCCTGTTATTAATGAGTCTACTCTGAGTAGTAAGACGCTAGTTCGTTTAAACATTAAGGATCACTTTCATAAGCAGATAATGCACGATTTAAATGAACATGTAACACATTATAATGTAGAGCTAATGTGAACTCTTTGGCTTATATTATTTCTAGTGTTCCATGGTGCATAGTTTTCTTACTTTCCGATCAGTAGACACTTGGGCGGAAACCACTGTACTACTAAACCGACAGCGCTGCACGTTGCTGTCTAATTTTAGAACAGATATAGTAAGATTATAGCAGTATAGCAGTTTATTTATCTGACGAGCAGAAGTCGATAATATATAAATATTCGATATCCTTTAATTGATCGTGAAGTCATGCCAAGCGAAATAGCGGTGTGTCTTTTTTACGAAACCCGCCGAAACCCGCCGAAACCCTGCGAAACCCGCCGAAACCCGCCGAAACCCGACGAAACCCGAGGAATCCCGACAAAGTTATGGGAAGTAGGTGGCAGTGGGGAGTGAACCTAGAACTCAGGGAAGTGTACACCATTGGGGAGTGAACCTGGGACTGGGTTTCGGCGGGTTTCGTAAAAAAGAACCAGTGCTTTTTACGAAACCCGCCGAAACCCGCCGAAACCCGGCGAAACCCGACAATATCCAGCAAAGTTATGGGAAGTAGACAACTGTGGGGAGTGAACCCGAGACTCAGGAAAGTGTAAACCAGTCGGGAGTGAACCTGAGACTAAGGTTATCGGCCGGTTTCGGCGGGTTTCGTAAAAAAGAATTAGTGCTTTATTACGAAACCCGCCGAAACCCGCCGAAACCCGACAATGTCCGGCAAAGTTATGGGAGTTTGGCAACAGTGGGGGGTGATCCTGGGAGTCAGTGAATTGCACACCAGTGGGGAGTTAACCTGGGACTGTGTAAAAAGGATATCAGTGGGAAATAAAGCTGGGACTAAAGGGAGATGGATACCATTGAAAGTTGAAGCCGGATATGGGAGTTGAGTACCAGAGGAGAATGAACCTGACACTATAGAAGGTGGGCGCCAGTGGGGAGTGAACCTGGGACTCAGGGAATTGCACACCAGTGGGGAGTTAACCTGGGACTGTGTAAAAATGATATCAGTGGGAAATAAACCTGGGACTAAAGGGAGATGGATACCATTGAAAGTTGAAGCCGGATGTGGGAGTTGAGTACCAGAGGAGAATGAACCTGACACTATAGGAGATGGGCGCCAGTGTGGAGTGAACCTGGGACTATGTAAACAGGATATCAGTGGGAAATAAACCTGGGACTAAAGGGAGATGGATACCATTGAAAGTTGAAGCCGGATATGAGAGCTTGGTACCAGAGGAGAATGAACATGATACTATAGGGGGTGGGCGCCAGTGGGGAGTGAACCTGGGACTATGTAAACAGGATATCAGTGGGAAATAAACCTGGGACTAAAGGGAGATGGATACCATTGAAAGTTGAAGCCGGATATGGGAGTTGAGTACAAGAGGAGAATGAACCTGACACTATAGAAGGTGGGCGCCAGTGAGGAGTGAACCTGGGATTCAGGGAATTGCACACCAGTGGGGATTTAACCTGGGAATATGTAAAAAGGATATCAGTGGGAAATAAACCTGGGACTAAAGGGAGATGGATACCATTAAAATTTGAAGCCGGGTATGAGAGTTTGGTACCAGAGGAGAATGAACCTGACACTATAGGAGGTGTGCGCCAGTGGGAGTGAACCTGGGACTATGTAAACAGGATATCAGTGGGAAATAAACCTGGGACTAAAGGGAGATGGAGACCATTGAAAGTTGAAGCCGGATATGAGAGCTTGGTACCAGAGGAGAATGAACATGACACTATAGGGGGTGGGCGCCAGTGGGGAGTGAACCTGGGACTATTTAAAATGGAGATCAGTAGGAAATAAATCTGGGACTAAAGGGAGATGGATACCATTGGGAGTTGAAGCCGCATTTGGGAGTTGGGTACCAGAGGAGAGAGAAACCTGACACTATAGGAGGTGGGCGCCAGTGGGGAGTGAACCTGGGACTATGTAAACAGGATATCAGTGGGAAATAAACCTTGGACTAAAGGGACATGGATACCATTGAAAGTTGAAACCAGATATGAAAGTTTGGTACCAGAGGAGAATGAACCTGACACAATAGGAGGTGGGCGCCAGTGGAGAGTGAACCAGGGACTCAGGGAATTGCACACCAGTGGGGAGTTAACCTGGGAATATGTATAAAGGATATCAGTAGGAAATAAATCTGGGTCTAAAGGGGATGGATACCATTGGGAGTTGAAGCCGGATTTATTTCCCACTGATATCCTTTTTTAGATATTCACAGGTTAACTCCCCACTGGTGTGCAATTCCCTGACTCTCAGGTTCACTCCCCACATGCGCCAACCTCCTATAGTGTCAGGTTCATTCTCCTCTGGTACCAAACTTTCATATCCGGCTTCAACTTTCAATGGTATCCATCTCCCTTTAGTCCCAGGTTTATTTCCCACTGATATCCTGTTTACATAGTCCCAGGTTCACTCCCCACTGGCGCCCACCTTCTATAGTGTCAGGTTCATTCTCCTCTGGTACCAAACTTTCATATCCAGCTTCAACTTTCAATGGTATCCATCTTCCTTTAGTCCCAGGTTCATTTCCCACTGATATCCTGTTTACATAGTCCCAGGTTCACTCCCACTGGCGCCCACCCCCTATAGTGTCAGGTTCATTCTTCTCTGGTACCAAGCTCTCATATCCGGCTTCAACTTTCAATGGTATCCGTCTCCCTTTAGTCCCAGGTTTATTTCCCACTGATATCCTGTTTACAAAGTCCCAGGTTCACTCCCCGCTGGCGCCCACCTCCTATAGTGTCAGGTTTCTCTCTCCTCTGGTACCCAACTCCCAAATCCGGCTTCAACTCCCAATGGTATCCATCTCCCTTTAGTCCCAGATTTATTTCCTACTGATCTCCATTTTACATAGTCCCAGGTTCACTCCCCACTGGCGCCCACCCCCTATAGTGTCATGTTCATTCTCCTCTGGTACCAAGCTCTCATATCCGGCTTCAACTTTCAATGGTATCCATCTCCCTTTAGTCCCAGGTTTATTTCCCACTGATATCCTGTTTACATAGTCCAGGTTCACTCCCCACTGGCGCCCACCTTCTATAGTGTCAGGTTCATTCTCCTCTGGTACCAAACTTTCCTAACCAGCTTCAACTTTCAATGGTATCCATCTCCCTTTAGTCCCAGGTTCATTTCCCACTGATATCCTGTTTACATAGTCCCAGGTTCACTCCCCACTGGCGCCCACCCCCTATAGTGTCAGGTTCATTCTTCTCTGGTACCAAGCTCTCATATCCGGCTTCAACTTTCAATGGTATCCGTCTCCCTTTAGTCCCAGGTTTATTTCCCACTGATATCCTGTTTACATAGTCCCAGGTTCACTCCCCACTGGCGACCACCTCCTATAGTGTCAGGTTTCTCTCTCCTCTGGTACCCAACTCCCAAATGCGGCTTCAACTCCCAATGGTATCCATCTCCCTTTAGTCCCAGATTTATTTCCTACTGATCTCCATTTTACATCGTCCCAGGTTCACTCCCCACTGGCGCCCACCCCCTATAGTGTCATGTTCATTCTCCTCTGGTACCTAGCTCTCATATCCGGCTTCAACTTTCAATGGTATCCATCTCCCTTTAGTCCCAGGTTTATTTCCCACTGATATCCTGTTTACATAGTCCCAGGTTCACTCCCCACTGGCGCACACCTCCTATAGTGTCAGGTTCATTCTCCTCTGGTACCAAACTCTCATACCCGGCTTCAAATTTTAATGGTATCCATCTCCCTTTAGTCCCAGGTTTATTTCCCACTGATATCCTTTTTACATATTCCCAGGTTAAATCCCCACTGGTGTGCAATTCCCTGAATCCCAGGTTCACTCCTCACTGGCGCCCAACTTCTATAGTGTCAGGTTCATTCTCCTCTTGTACTCAACTCCCATATCCGGCTTCAACTTTCAATGGTATCCATCTCCCTTTAGTCCCAGGTTTATTTCCCACTGATATCCTGTTTACATAGTCCCAGGCTCACTCCCCACTGGCGCCCACCCCCTATAGTATCATGTTCATTCTCCTCTGGTACCAAGCTCTCATATCCGGCTTCAACTTTCAATGGTATCCATCTCCCTTTAGTCCCAGGTTTATTTCCCACTGATATCCTGTTTACATAGTCCCAGGTTCACTCCACACTGGCGCCCATCTCCTATAGTGTCAGGTTCATTCTCCTCTGGTACTCAACTCCCACATCCGGCTTCAACTTTCAATGGTATCCATCTCCCTTTAGTCCCAGGTTTATTTCCCACTGATATCATTTTTACACAGTCCCAGGTTAACTCCCCACTGGTGTGCAATTCCCTGAGTCCCAGGTTCACTCCCCACTGGCGCCCACCTTCTATAGTGTCAGGTTCATTCTCCTCTGGTACTCAACTCCCATATCCGGCTTCAACTTTCAATGGTATCCATCTCCCTTTAGTCCCAGGTTTATTTCCCACTGATATCCTTTTTACACAGTCCAAGGTTAACTCCCCACTGGTGTGCAATTCACTGACTCCCAGGATCACCCCCCACTGTTGCCAAACTCCCATAACTTTGCCGGATATTGTCGGGTTTCGGCGGGTTTCGTAATAAAGCACTAATTCTTTTTTACGAAACCCGCCGAAACCGGCCGATAACCTTAGTCTCAGGTTCACTCCCGACTGGTGTACACTTCCCTGAGTCTCGGGTTCACTCCCCACAGTTGTCTACTTCCCATAACTTTGCTGGATATTGTCGGGTTTCGCCGGGTTTCGGCGGGTTTCGGCGGGTTTCGTAAAAAAGCACTGGTTCTTTTTTACGAAACCCGCCGAAACCCAGTCCCAGGTTCACTCCCCAATGGTGTACACTTCCCTGAGTTCTAGGTTCACTCCCCACTGCCACCTACTTCCCATAACTTTGTCGGGATTCGTCGGGTTTCGTCGGGTTTCGGCGGGTTTCGGCGGGTTTCGGCGGGTTTCGCAGGGTTTCGGCGGGTTTCGGCGGGTTTCGTAAAAAAGACACACCCAGCGAAATAGCCATTCACGATGGCAAGGCCTCAAAACTCTAAACACTTCGAGGCGTGAAGACGGCGTGAAGAGGCGTTGAAAGAGCAACGGAACTAGGCACCTCTGCTCCTAATCTTGAGGGTAGAATTCAGTTATTCGTCGCTATAGTGCAACGGTTCCTAAAATGGGATAATTTCGCGGTTCTAACAGGTTTTTTCCCCATCAGACGCTAATGCATACTTATTGAGAAAGGAGAAATCAAAATGTAACTTTTAAATAATAATTAAAGAGACAGAAAGGATCGCTCCTCTGGTACTGCAATGCTGCAACCCCCTCCCCCCCCCCCCCCCCCCCGTCTCACTCCGTTCTATTTGACCTAGTTCATTAAAAAAAAACCCAACAATTTTTCGCTTAAGTGGTTCAATGCCAATGCGTTAGATATTGTCGTATATGGTGGTCTATTTATATCCTTTACAAATATCATTTTTAAAAACAAGACCAAAGATTGGTCATTTATCTAAATCCAATGATATTACTCGTTGTTTAAACCTAACAAAGAAGTTGTGCAAGAAGAGAGTTTTGTGCTGCAGAGATTGCACCCCCCAGCAGTTATCGAAACGACGTTTCACAGCCTAATTGAAAGGCAGCCAATGGTTGTTTTCATCGAGTCGTTGACAAGCAATTTGTTGACACCTTAGACGATTCGAAAACCAATCATTTAAGGTTTTGGTTTATATAAACGAGGAAGCAATCAATTATGTTTATATTACATTAATTAAACAAAACTGCAGGTCTGACATCCGAACCCACTTATGGGCCCAGTTTGCATTGTTATAATGGACAATATCTTGCGTCATTTAAAAAATAATATTACAACAATGAACCCATAAGGGTTATACCAGACCTGCAAATAAGTGCACGTTGATATTATCCCTTTAACAAGGAGACTGAGTTGGTTTTTTTTTTTTTTAATCACATCATAAACCTAACAGATTTCACCTAGGGCACTTATTATTATTATTATTATTATTATTATTATTATTATTATTATTATTATTATTATTATTATTATTATTATTATTATTATTATTATTATTATTATTATTATTATTATTGTTATTATTATTATTATCATTATTATCATTACATGTACCTCATAGAATTAAACGAATGAAAATACGTAATGAGCCTAAAAAGTATCCACCAATGAAAGCATTCAGCGCCATTTTATTGTTGGCTGGGAATGTAAGCATTACCATTCATTCGGTCTCTATGTCAACATAACGACACAAGAAAAACAACAAACAATATCAAATCCACAATAAAATGGTTCAGAACTGTTGCGTATATTTACGCCACAATAAAGCTGTCAAAAAATGAAGTTAGAGAATGTGTGTAACCATGTATTATAATAACGTATAATGTGTTTTCCAAACCACCACATCTTCAGTCACTATCTACTACTACAACCACCATCACCACTTCAATACTACCACAACTACTACAACCACCACCACTACATCATTATCATTACCACTACACCACAACCACATCATCATCACTACTACAACCACCACCACTCCATCATCATTACTACCACTACTACTACATAATCACTACCACCACTATTACAACCACCACCACCACATCATCATCACGACCACTACAACAGCAACAACCACCACCACATCATCATCACTATCACTACTACTACAACTACAATCACCACCACCACATCATCATCAATACCACTACTACTACAATCACCAACACCACATCATCCTCACTACCACCAGTACCACAATCACTACCATTGGGTTTTGGAGCTTTACTTCATTTGAAATAAGGAAACTTCGAAATTGTATTTGGCCTCGTGTTTATATATCAAAATATAATTCTAGTCAGTTATCTATTTAGAACTAGATACTATACAATATGTATGCCAAATACCATCCCAATTCCCTTTTCTTGTTTGCGGGAATTCCTCTTTGGCATTGAAATTTCTACGAGTGGTATCTTCTTCTTCTTCTTCTTCGTTCCTCTGATGGACATCTATGGCTGCAGTCCGATATCTGCTATGAAGTCTGTGGTCCGCTTTAGGTCCTCAGCCTCACCATAGAGCTTTGTGTTGAGTGTTGTAGGGGTGACCCAGTGGTTCGAACGTTGCACGTTGTATAATGGGCAATCCATAAGCACATGTAAAGTGGTTTCATGGTCGGTTCCACATGGGCAATAAGGGGTTGTTCCAATACCTAGCTTTGTAAACATATGTCCTCTTAGTCTATTGTGTCCTGTTCGGAGGCGGAATAGAGTGACTTGGCTACTTCGCTGAATGGCATGGATTGGATCCTGCTTGTTGTGTTCCAGGTGCGTGTCATTCCTTTCTTTGTCTATTGCAGTGAGTGTGAGGGAGTCACCACTAAACACATAAACAACAGAAACAATTTTAAAACATGACTATGACACGCAACCGCTCACACACGAGGCTATACTGTGTATCGTTTTCTCTATATAGAACAGGACAAGACAAACAAGAGCTTGACTCTCTCTACACCTTCGCATTGATATTTGTCGTCTGACGAGTTCAACTCTAGGTCGACCTGTCAATATTCCTTTTTGCCTAGGACGTAATCATTAATAGAATGTGGTGTGGTTTTGACCGTGAAGAAAACCTTAAGAAGTCACATTTATATATTTTAGAGACATCGTTTTGAATAATTTTGAGTTAAACGAGCGAGCAGGAAGTTATTTTCTTTGATTTCATGAACGGCCGACCAGCTCTTGTTTACTATAGTAACGCAATTCCCAGCCCAAGTCAAAATGGCGGATGGTTTTCTCATCGAGGCCGCTGGTTGGCTAGCTAATAAGAGCACCGTACGGTTTCCATTGGTAACAACAAGATATGAAGTGAATAGAAAAGTGCCAGAAGACAACAGAGAATAAAAATTATTTTTTTTTTTCCGCGGCGGTGGTGGGGTTTGAACCTGCGACCTTATTGGTACGACAACTCCGCCTGGCAGGTGAGAGCGTGGCTCTACCGTGTGAGCTATCCACGAACACAAAATATTCGTTTCAAACTCAAAGTCATTACTAGATCCCTCTCTCACCCACTTCTTGAGATCGCCGATTCGTTCGTACACCACCATCGCGAATAATTTTGACCAGCAGTTAAGCTTAATAGCCAATATTCTCAACACAAACATATAACATAGAAACGATTGAGACATTGAGTATGCTCCGGTGTATGGGGTGAATTTTAATTCAGAAAAGCGAGTGGAGCAGGCACTTATGTTGGTAAACAACAAGATATGAAGTGAATAGAAAAGTGCCAGAAGACAACAGAGAATAAAAATTATTTTTTTTTTTCCGCGGCGGTGGTGGGGTTTGAACCTGCGACCTTATTGGTACGACAACTCCGCCTGGCAGGTGAGAGCGTGGCTCTACCGTGTGAGCTATCCACGAACACAAAATATTCGTTTCAAACTCAAAGTCATTACTAGATCCCTCTCTCACCCACTTCTTGAGATCGCCGATTCGTTCGTACACCACCATCGCGAATAATTTTGACCAGCAGTTAAGCTTAATAGCCAATATTCTCAACACAAACATATAACATAGAAACGATTGAGACATTGAGTATGCTCCGGTGTATGGGGTGAATTTTAATTCAGAAAAGCGAGTGGAGCAGGCACTTATGTTGGTAACAACAAGATATGAAGTGAATAGAAAAGTGCCAGAAGACAACAGAGAATAAAAATTATTTTTATTTTCGCGGCGGTGGTGGGGTTTGAACCTGCGACCTTATTGGTACGACAACTCCGCCTGGCAGGTGAGAGCGTGGCTCTACCGTGTGAGCTATCCACGAACACAAAATATTCGTTTCAAACTCAAAGTCATTACTAGATCCCTCTCTCACCCACTTCTTGAGATCGCCGATTCGTTCGTACACCACCATCGCGAATAATTTTGACCAGCAGTTAAGCTTAATAGCCAATATTCTCAACACAAACATATAACATAGAAACGATTGAGACATTGAGTATGCTCCGGTGTATGGGGTGAATTTTAATTCAGAAAAGCGAGTGGAGCAGGCACTTATGTTGGTAACAACAAGATATGAAGTGAATAGAAAAGTGCCAGAAGACAACAGAGAATAAAAATTATTTTTTTTTTCGCGGCGGTGGTGGGGTTTGAACCTGCGACCTTATTGGTACGACAACTCCGCCTGGCAGGTGAGAGCGTGGCTCTACCGTGTGAGCTATCCACGAACACAAAATATTCGTTTCAAACTCAAAGTCATTACTAGATCCCTCTCTCACCCACTTCTTGAGATCGCCGATTCGTTCGTACACCACCATCGCGAATAATTTTGACCAGCAGTTAAGCTTAATAGCCAATATTCTCAACACAAACATATAACATAGAAACGATTGAGACATTGAGTATGCTCCGGTGTATGGGGTGAATTTTAATTCAGAAAAGCGAGTGGAGCAGGCACTTATGTTGGTAACAACAAGATATGAAGTGAATAGAAAAGTGCCAGAAGACAACAGAGAATAAAAATTATTTTTTTTTTCGCGGCGGTGGTGGGGTTTGAACCTGCGACCTTATTGGTACGACAACTCCGCCTGGCAGGTGAGAGCGTGGCTCTACCGTGTGAGCTATCCACGAACACAAAATATTCGTTTCAAACTCAAAGTCATTACTAGATCCCTCTCTCACCCACTTCTTGAGATCGCCGATTCGTTCGTACACCACCATCGCGAATAATTTTGACCAGCAGTTAAGCTTAATAGCCAATATTCTCAACACAAACATATAACATAGAAACGATTGAGACATTGAGTATGCTCCGGTGTATGGGGTGAATTTTAATTCAGAAAAGCGAGTGGAGCAGGCACTTATGTTGGTAACAACAAGATATGAAGTGAATAGAAAAGTGCCAGAAGACAACAGAGAATAAAAATTATT
Organism: Berghia stephanieae; assembly: GCF_034508935.2. Classification (NCBI taxonomy): domain Eukaryota; kingdom Metazoa; phylum Mollusca; class Gastropoda; order Nudibranchia; family Aeolidiidae; genus Berghia; species Berghia stephanieae. Next base: position 56,919,799 of record NC_088364.1, on the reverse strand, counting down.
TTTTTTTCGCGGCGGTGGTGGGGTTTGAACCTGCGACCTTATTGGTACGACAACTCCGCCTGGCAGGTGAGAGCGTGGCTCTACCGTGTGAGCTATCCACGAACACAAAATATTCGTTTCAAACTCAAAGTCATTACTAGATCCCTCTCTCACCCACTTCTTGAGATCGCCGATTCGTTCGTACACCACCATCGCGAATAATTTTGACCAGCAGTTAAGCTTAATAGCCAATATTCTCAACACAAACATATAACATAGAAACGATTGAGACATTGAGTATGCTCCGGTGTATGGGGTGAATTTTAATTCAGAAAAGCGAGTGGAGCAGGCACTTATGTTGGTAACAACAAGATATGAAGTGAATAGAAAAGTGCCAGAAGACAACAGAGAATAAAAATTATTTTTTTTTTTTTCGCGGCGGTGGTGGGGTTTGAACCTGCGACCTTATTGGTACGACAACTCCGCCTGGCAGGTGAGAGCGTGGCTCTACCGTGTGAGCTATCCACGAACACAAAATATTCGTTTCAAACTCAAAGTCATTACTAGATCCCTCTCTCACCCACTTCTTGAGATCGCCGATTCGTTCGTACACCACCATCGCGAATAATTTTGACCAGCAGTTAAGCTTAATAGCCAATATTCTCAACACAAACATATAACATAGAAACGATTGAGACATTGAGTATGCTCCGGTGTATGGGGTGAATTTTAATTCAGAAAAGCGAGTGGAGCAGGCACTTATGTTGGTAACAACAAGATATGAAGTGAATAGAAAAGTGCCAGAAGACAACAGAGAATAAAAATTATTTTTTTTTCCATTGGGTAAATTCCTTGATGTACCTATTACCATACAATCAGTTACCTAAAATAAAGTTCCAAGTATCGATAATTCCTAATATCACTATTGATTAGTACCCATTACTCTAAAAAAAAACTCATACTGTTTCTTTGAAAACATTGTATTTTTTCAGATCAAATGTTTTGGTAACATTTTTCAAAGTTGCAAGGTTTGTAATCTAATCCAGATTTAGTTGTAGAGGATACAATGACGTGAGGGTTAAGGATATACTATATGGTAGCGTCCATTGCCAAGGACGACATGTAATGCAAGTCTGACATCCTCTACTTTAGCCTATGACTATGGCTATGGCATGGGCCTCTCTACTAAGTTTGTTGAGTCTAAGTCTAGACGTCTAACACTAACTCACTAACACTCTCTAGAACATTGTAATTGTAAAAGAGTAAATGAAACTGTAATGAACAGTATATGGCGTTATTTCTTGAGATTTCCATTACAACAATGAGCCCATAATGAATTGGGTGAGAGAAATTCCGAAAGCTCCTACTCCTAGGTCCTAGTTAGCGCAAGCATTTCTTTCAATTTGTATTTTCACCGTGGATCTTTTGTCATGTGTTTTATTTTTATTTATTTATTCAATTTATCATCATAATCATATAGAAGCATTTTAAAAGCTCTAGAACAAACCTTGTTTAAAATTTCCTAATTTGACCATTGTTTTGATTCTCGCCGCCAGTTTGATTTTTGAAGTATTGGATTGAAAGTTAGTGCAGTGCAAAGCAGTCCTAGTTTTTTTTCTTTCTATTATTATTCGTAGTGTTTTTAATGCACCTCTGTTGACGGTGTATCTTAACGGATCGTTTTTATACACCTCCGTCACGCATGCGCATCCCACCCAATTTCATCAGCGATATTGTGTTTCTGTATTTGGACATGGGGAAAGTTATTATTGTGACATCTGTAGGATGTTTTTGTTAATAAATTTTATATAAAAATAATAATAATTTAAAAAATCGAAATATAAAACCAGAAAATAGAAGTTGCATTAAATGGAGGTAAAATAATGTTTTAGAAAGACCTTATTAAATGTGACGAACAGTCAGGTGACTCCGTAGCGCAGTGGACAAGCTGTCATACTCTAACCTTGAAAGTACTGGGTTCGATTCCCATTGAAGACAATTTTTATTTTTAAGTTTAATTTATTGAGAAATACACCATTTTTGTTCGTTTATTTCTTTTTCAAAAACTTTTTATCATGTTTTTAAAAAACTTCGATTTTAATTTTCTAAAATAATTTGTTTATTTGAGTAATTTGAGATCAGTAGATTGTGTGCCATGTTTCTTTTTACTTTTGATTTTTAAAATTATTGTTATTATTCTCTAATTTATTATCATTGTATAAACGTACATCGGTAATCACTAAGCAGCATGCTAAACTACAACTACAATCTAAAGCAATTTAAACCTCATGGACATATGCAGCAGCAACATTTTCATTAATTTACCATCACCTCCAATGGAGGTGCATAAAAACGCCACCATTATTATTAGGGTGGTTAGCTCAAGGTCGGAGGATTTTTTTTGTCTATTAGAGTTAGTTATTATAAGTCTTAGTAAAGTTGATAGGGTGTTTGTTTTCCTATTAAGGTTAGTTAAAGGTAGTAGTTTTGATTTTTTCTTAGGGTTAGTTGAGGGAATATTTGAGTTGAGTTGTTTCCCTTAGCACTAGGAGCTTTTGGAAGGCTTCCCAAATGGGTTATCAGACATGCAAATAGGCGCACATCGGCCAAGGACCTTGACAATTGACAAATCGTCAACTGCGACTAGATACCACGGAGCCGTGGCGGCCGTGAGTCGTAAGTAGTAATTTGTAACCAATGCCAATTGCCAACAAGTACCAGGGACGTATGTACCCTGACAGCCATGGAGTAATGTTAGGGCCATGAAGTGATGTTATTGCCCCAGAATTATATTATTGATATTAATACTACTCTGAGCCCTGGGCCATTCCACACCCCTTTTGATTTTCCTCAAATCTGGCTCAATTGAAGATACCTATGAGATATGAAAGCCAAATTTTCAGTTCATAATATGGGTATTTGAATTTTTTACAATGTTTTGAAATTTTGTTTCAAAACGTGTCGAAATCAAATTTGCTCGAGGGCCCATTTTTTAGGGGCTTTAACTATTTTATAATCAAGCTAGATCTTTCAAATTTGTTAATCCTGTACAACTTTTAGCACAAATTACAGTTATTTGAAAGAAAAAATAGTTTAGAGAGGTACTTTCAACAAAAGACGTTCACTCGAAAAAGTCACAAATAGATTTTTATCTGCCCAAATCTGTGTCAGTTTATTTTTAAAAAGGACATATATAATAATAATATCATTTAGATCTGCTCAGCATCATTACTACTACAGTCCACTCTGGATAATCGCAACACCTTGGGATCAGCGAAAATGTTGCGATTAACCGAATTTGCAATTCACCGAAGTTGAGTCCACTTTTGCAACATTTTACACATATATGGTAAACTTAAACCAGTTGTTGTAAACATTGATCTTAGTCAACCGAGCAATATGAATGAATTAAAAACCATATGGCAGTCCTGTATAGATTTTGTCAAGCAAAAGCAGCTTTGATGCAAGTCGACGTCTTATTCAGATTGGATTAATTTACACTCTTTTGTTCTCATCATTTGTAGGAGTCAGAGTTAAGTTATGATTTGAGACAAAAAGCTCTCACCAAATTCGTGGTCACAGTGAACAGTTGTCAATCCCAAACAAAGGATATCGTTCAGTCTCTATTTACAACTGTCATTGTCTACCTGTTGTAAAGACTATTCCCTGTCCCCTCATCTCCTATCTAATGGCCACAAGATGACATCACAGGCCCAAACAGCAAAGCCCGGCCCTCTTTTGTCTCTTATTAAGTGGTGACACACTACTGTAGCACATTAAATCCGATTTTTCAACCTGTCACGATTTCTTCCATGATGAAATTTGATATTTTGTTGGATTGATTTCTTGAATTTGCCATTTTTTGAGAAAATTTGCTGCAATTAGCCAGTGACTTTTATATAGAATTAATTCCATTTCTAGGGAAATGTTGCGATTAACCAAACGTTGTTATTAACCGAGTTGCGATTATCTGGAGTGGACTGTACCATTTCAACCGCTATGAGCAACATAGCACCATCACTACCATTCGTGGGTCTCAAAATTCCGTTATTTAGCTGATTTCAACTATTTCAAGTCCTCAGTTGTTTTCTTCCGCCAGGGGCTCCAGGCCCTCATTAGTATCTATATATCTTCAAAAATCATTGAAAACAGTCTGGTTGCAAGGGACTTATCCATATTTATTAGTTCTTTAATAATTTTTTTCCTTTTTTATAAAAATATTATTTGTATGTTAATAATTTTATATTTTACCAGTATTGTCAATGGGGGCATGTTGCTCCACTTTTTTAGGATAAAATGTGCATTCCTCTGAAGATGTGAAATATTTCTCCTTTTTTAAAAATAATGACTCAAGACCTATGGTACTACTACCACCACCACTGTTTCCTCACTTTTACCTCTACCCTCAACACCACACCACAACATCAAACAGTACCATCACAGCTAAAACTACCACAACCACCACCGTCATGAATGCCACCACTATATTCAGCATTGTTATCACCAGCACCATCTTCTCTTTTTTTTTCACTTTCACACTTTTGTTTAATGTTTCGAAGCTAATTCCTCACTATCCAATTTTCTAATTATTTCTAAACAGAATGAATACACGCCTTGTTGTTGACTCCTGCATCCGAGATAGAGATATGTCCAAGTTGTTGACCCTTCCTGATGTGTTGGATGAATTCTCGGAGACAAACATTGTAAAATGTGTGGAATGTTTTCTAAAGTAAGAGATATTTTTATAGATGTCCACAAATATTAGAATTATGATTTTGTTGTCATTTGGCTACACATTTTATTGGTACAATTTGCATTTTTATAGCAGTTGTAGATCTACTTTTCTCTGTCTTACACACTCACACGCACTCAGACATATACACGCAAACTTGAAAATCTTCATCCATGACCACAGATCCTATCCTCTCATAGTATCTGTGCCAGTGATGATGGATTAACTGGCAGCTGTTGTCATGTTTGCTGTCAGAATGTCCAATGATTGAGTGTTCAAGAATCTCAAGAACTCTGAAATTGTTCCTGTATGGGGCTTGGTCATCAGGGACCCTTGTGCGGCTGTAGACATCAAAGGGTAGGCTTAGAGCATTAAAGGTTGTCTACATAATTGACATGGCCATATAGGGGACTTGTTATTTTTTTCCCCCACAATAATATGAATCACGCTGCCAGACTGGCCAAACCCTTAGGTGAAGAATATATGAATATGTGGTTTTAGTTACAATTTTTATTGTACTTTTGATTGTTTTGTACTCTTTTTTATAATAAGTATTATTTCTTCACCAGGGCCACTGATAAAGAAATGGAAAAGGCTGTCAAGCAACCAAAGCTCACTTTATACAAGAGCTTTCCATGGAACCAATCTGTGATAGATGAAAAAGAATTGCCATTTGGCATTTATAAGTGTTACTCTTTGTATCCTTTATTTTTTTGTAATTTTATTTCTTGATTTTTAAAAGTAATGTCGAGATCACCATAGTGAAAATTATCAAAATATGAATTATAAAAAGGAATATATAGCTCGTAATGAAATTAAATGGGCTTAGAATTAGAGTGAATTTGCTTTCTGTCCATCTCTATTATTTACTCAAAATGACTACAAACAACATTGTGTAGCTGTATCATTTCTAGATATGTTTTAAGTTGCACTCGTTTTGATTTAAAAAATAGACTTGCTGGGTGGGGTTCCTGTCCTCTATAGGGGGCAGGGATGCACTTACTACTTACTATGTCTTCTTTCTATCCCCCTATATCTGTTTTCCATCTTGCTTTCTGTATTTGTCCTTGACTAGGAGGGAAACAATCAAATGTATAGTTAAATTTTGGAAGCTGATATTTATTTCCTTGTAAATCATCTTACTGTTAAGTATTAAAATATTTGTTTCTTAAATATATAATGTATGCATTTGAGTGTGTTCCTCTTAGTGGAATCCTGCGCTTGCGTCTGGATGAGACTTTTAGGTGATCTCAAACTATGCACAATGATAGTATGCTCCTGGAATCTACGTCTCTGTTCTTTTTGTACCATTCCCCTTTGTTTTAATTGTCAACTAGAAGTTGTTTTTTTTACTATTCCTGTTTCCCCCTTTTTATTGGTACTGAAATGACCTAAATGTGTCGCAAGTGCTGTTAAACCTTTTAAAACATTAGGAATGGATGTGGACAAAATGAGAAAAATCTCTGAATGGTCGCTTTTCTCCATATATACATGTGTCCATCTTCCTGATAATAACCTTAAATTTTGTTCTGCATGTCTAAATTTCTAATGCATATGGTGATAAAATGAAAACTTTTCAAAATATCAAAGGGGAATAGATGGAATAGACAATAGCTCATAATTCATGATCAAGATTCATTAGGGTTACATTCCATGATTATCAATAAATATGGTGAAATGTGTGCGGCTGTATTTTGTAATAGCATTGATCAGTGTAAACATATTCTTATGTAAAATTACTATTGCAACAACTAGAGTATTTGTCGCATTTCCAAAATTTCCTTGAGTTTCACTCAGTTGTAAAGCTCTTTTTAAAAAAAATCATTTTTTAATATATTGATTTGGTATTAAAATGTATATAATAAAAATTTTTTTTAATGAATTTGGAACTGAGATATGATTTTGATTAAACTTCCAAACTGGTCTTATTATGACTTAATCAGTAAAAACCTTGACAATTTAATCAGAAATAAAATGCTTCAACAGAAATTTAGCCCCCAGTTTTTACAGGAAGAAGTAAGAGTGATGGCATTCGATTATGTATTGGTAGGTACCTATTTTTACTTTATGTTAATTACACTATAATGACTGTGGATCTTAGGTCATGGCCCTCTATTTTGTATTGTTAAAAGTTTTTCACATCATGCTATCTTGCACAAAGCTTTTATTTGAAACCTATGGAAAATGTCATTTTGTTGTGTTGAAATCTTTTCCATATATGGTGCATAAAATTTAGCATCTTACTATATTTTGCATTCTAAATGTTCAAAGATCATATTTATGCTTTAACTGAGTGTTAAATTAATCGGCTTCCACTTGACTCCCAAGTGTAGTCCACTTAAAGTAAACAGCTTTAGATGATAGAGGTTTGTTGGATTTAAGCAGGCTGACTTTATCTGAAAATAAGAGAACTGATGTATGGGGTATCAAATATCTGTGTGCATTTAACAAAGTCTGGATTGCCCCTATTTGAATGCACTTAGAAAATCAAAGGGGTGGGCTTTGAACTGAAACTGGCCCACGACCTTGATCCTATGAACAGCCCAGACCTGTGGACGTGAAATTTGATTTTAAGAGATATTTATGATATAGAACTGTAAACTTCCTCTTTTTAGAATTTTGTTTCTTCTTTAGATGATCGAATAATAATGCAAAAATCCATCCTTTTTGCACCATAATCAGTATAGTCAAAAGACATGTTAGTATTTTGAATTTATTTATTTCTTTGATATACATTCACAGGAATTGACCAGATATTTACATTTTTTACTGTGTTGCCCCCACACAACAGAAAAACAGCCTCACCATATCATGCCTTCTTTTGAACAGGTAATTGTTTTCTTCCCCCCCCCCCCCCCCCCCCCCCCCCCCCCAATAAGAAAAAGATAAAGCCAATGATCTGAGCAGGATGATATGCCTTCTGTCCCTAAGCTGAAGTTTATCACGTTTTATGTAGTGTTAAACAGACAGCAGTGGTTGCTTTCTATCCTTTGGATAGGTTGCTGGTCTGTCACCTATTACTTTTCTCTAGATCTATCAGAACCAACTTCCCGATCACTGTAGGGTGTCAGAAGGGTCAGAAAGAAAAATAGATATGGGATTGATAAATTTCCCCTTATTTGTGAGGTAAGTGCTCGACCACTGAGCTATTGAGATACCTGATCAGGATGGTCTATTCCTTTAATTAACCATTTTTGTTGAAATAGACATGAATAGATAAAAATGAACGTTATTATTGCTCATGTTCTTTGTGCTTCACAGTGCTGTATTAATTCCCCCCTTCCTCAGCCGGCTATACAAAACCAAATTTCGTTTCAAACAGTATCCTTTTTGTACCAGTACCTGGCTTTCTCTCATTCACACTTAATTGATGTGAGATAGTGCCATAACCAAGGATACAACTTTTTGAGTTTTCAGCGTTAAAAGAAGAAAAAAAACACAACTTTATTAAGTTTAGAATTGGATGTGGTTTTAGTTGATATTCAACACATGATAGTCTCTTAATTTCATTTAAGAAGATAAGATGTGTTATATACACATCAGCCAGCCTCCATATGACTTTAGATGTTTCGAGTGCTGTACTATGAAGCACTGAATAACAGACAACAGCAAAAGAATTGTTGATGTATGGCTTAAGTGCATAGAGCAAATGAAGGTTTTAAATGAAACATCTTTGTTTTGATGGGTACATCTATTGGTCATTTACCATAACAAAGAACAGCTTTTTTTTCTTTTCTTTTTTTTTTACTCTATCTGCCACTATGTCCAATAGCATTTCCTCTTATTTCTGGACATGCACAAAACGTTTCTCTCAACTTGAGGATTGAGGATTTATGATTACTTGTAAGAAAATAAATTTGTTAATTATTTCTCTTCTCTTTAGATCATTGACTGGCTCAATGCCTTGATAGACAGCCATTATAGACAGCTACTTATAGCAGAGGATTCCATATCCATTCTGAATTCTCTTAAAGAAAGTGTTTCTCTTATGGTAAGCTTTTCATCAGTTCTATTAGATATAGCATATATGAGAATATATGAGACCCTTATATTGGGTCATTTGCAGCCATTTTCCTTTTAAACAACCAAGAACAACAGTTCATAACCTAAACAGCTATGGGTGGAATGGCTGGGAAATTTTGACCTCCTATGTGTGCGGGGTCAGGGTTCCCACAAGGTCGGGAAACCAGGGAAAAGGTCAGAGATATGATCATTTTCTTCCCGAGTTGGGAAAGAGTCAAGAATTCACTCATTTTGGTACATGGGTCTGGAAATGGTTGGGAATTTGTTCAGGTCTACTTTTTTTGTTTTACTTGATCATTAACGTTCTTGTTAATATATGCTTGCTCGCATAACCACAACACTACACATGTGTCCATTTGTGAGCAAAGCAAACCTGGCGTGTCACAACATAGTCTCCAGGTTGCAACATGCCCATCTCTCATTTTCACTGAGTCTGCTTTGCAAAAGGGTTAGTCACAGGCCACAGGTGGCTCAGAAAAATCAAAGAAAAATGCTACTGCTCCTGCAATAACTACCACCACCTCCACCTCATTGTTATCATCATTACTACCATTACTATAACATCCCCTCCCACATCATCATCACTACCACCACCACTACATCATCATATAATATTCACCACCACCACAGCGACAACCTCCTCAACCACATCATCACTACTACCACAACTGCAACCACCACCACGACAGCATCATCATAACTACTGTCACCACCACCACATCACCGTCATCACTGCTACCATTACTACAGCCTCTCCAACCATATCATCATCTCTACCACCACTACTTTAACATTTTGTCATCATCATTACCACCACTACCATCATCACCACATCACCATTATATCTCTACCTTGACTGCTACAACTACCACCACCATCAAGACATCATAATCACTACCATCACTACTACTACAACCACCATCCCATCAACATCATCATCACTACCACCACCACAACATCATCACTACCACCACTGCTACAACTACCACCACTACCACCACAATATTATGACCATCACTACTGCAACCACCACCACATTATCATCATCATCTTCATCGTCAAAATAACCACCACCACCACACCAGTTAGCCCGTTATATGACATCTGAATTCCTTTTTAGAATTTGATAGTTTTTCCTTCTATCATGGAGTTTGTGGGTCTGGAATTTTTTTTCTCCTAAAATTGTGGGAACCATGGAGGGTTCTATATATTGCTCTCATTTATCCCCTTTCACATTGCTTTGTATTGTAGAATTAGAATGAGAGCATTCGATACCGTATAGGCTCTGCCTGGAAGAGAGCTCAAATTGATAGATGTGTCTATTTATGAAGATATGATGTTTTCTACCTTGTAAAACATTACATATTGGTAGTATTTTATTGTCATATTATTGATATCGACAATGTAACCCAATAATTTGGATACTGCTTAATTGGGAGGAGAGTTGCTTGACAAAATCCTACTACATAAGGATGTCATTCATTTTGTAGGATAAAGCTGGCATTAAGAATGGTCAAGTTGTCTAAATGGAGTGATTTTGAGATAAAATGTTGTAATAAGTTTGTGACTTTTTTTAGTCGTGTTCTCAATCATAATTGCTGATTTCAGCATAAACCCATCAAAATATTCTCTAATTTTAAAATATCGAGTGATTAGTCTTCATCTCTTTTTTCATTTTCACTTTCTTTCAGTCTGAACTTCAAGTGGAAAGTAAAGAAATGCAAGGCAAGTTACAGGAACTATTCAAACAATTTGAGGTGCATCAGAAAAATGCCAAAAGTAAACACTATTGTATTGAGGTTATTTCTTTCTAATAGTTTGATATTTTATGATTTGTAATTGCAATAAACATGATTTTTAAAAAAAAGTCATTGACAAGTATTTTATTTAGTTTTCTGAAACTAGTAATGTAGAAAGGGATGCAGTAAAACATCTTTTCATCATTTTAGGACCCTGGAGCTCACGTTGTAGAGCACCAGATGTTCATACAAATGGGGTTATTTTGTATTAAGTTCTGTATTGGTGGGTGGTAGCTTTGTGACTTCCCTTTTAGATGAGGAAGTCATTTGCTTTTTATTCATCTTTATCTATTATCCATTCTATGTGTCTTTTGTCTGGAATGAGACAGTTGGTGTTATCTTCTTGAGTCTTTTGCTATCAGGAAGTGAGACAGATATTGTGTCATAATACAACTCACAGTGCCATATGAAAGTGGAATTGATGGTACACATATGTGACCCTTTTTCTCAAAGGAGTATTATGTCAGGATCAACAAAGTCTTGGAAATGGAACTTATAGCTGAAAATGTGGAATTTGAGGTTAAATTCTATCCCTTGTGATAGAGAATAGATACAATTTCTTAACACTGAAAATTTCTCAAAGTTCATATTTCTTATCATGTTAAAGGTTAAACTACTACTACCACTTCTGCTACTAATTCAAGGGTAGATTGAAAAGTCTTGATGCAGCTTTTGTATTTTCAAAACTATAATAGATACGAAATTGACAAAGGTATCAAAGCAAAGCTTAGTTTATGTATGTCCTTCTGTTTATCATTTAAAATCTCAGCATAGTCACTGTTCCCATCCACAAGGAGCCACCAACAGTGCACCAGTTATTGCATTATTGAAGAGGAATTCACATGGCAAACTTGAGACCACTGAGTCATCTTCACCTGTACCTCGCCACCACTGCCAAAATTTGCCTCCTTGAGGTGTCTCATAATTTTTAAGAAAAGGAAAAACTCACTCGGAGCAAAATTGGTTCTTTGAAGGGGTGTTCTACGACTTTAAGAAAGCTCCCTCTTTCAATGTAATCATGCGTTTGTGTGAGCATTATCAGTATCCAACAGGCACATACTTTTCTGTAACCCAGAGTTTCTCGAACGATATATATCCAACTCTTCTCTATGAAATTCTAAGCCTTTGTGAAATTTCAGATTGTTTTATCTGACAATTGGCTTGGTTAAGTTTGTCAATTTGTTCTTGATTTGCTTTGTTGGATGCAGTTTGTGGACGACCACAGCAAACCTGCTCATTAATGTCGGAGGAAACAGCAACATTTTCAGTAAAGTAAAGCAGTTAACCCACCTTTGACCTGCTCGAATACCCGCTTTCAGCTGGGTGTTTTTTTTTTTACCCCCCATAGTGGGCAATGGGGTCACTTGCTGTATCTTCTATCCCTTTATACCTGATTTCCAACTTGCTTTCTGTCTTTGTCTTGGAATAAGACTAGATTTGTCCTGACCCTGGCAGGAGTCCTTGACTGGGAAGGAAACAGGCAGATGTATAGGTATAGTTTTTGGGGGATGATATGTTTTTCCCTCCTTTATGTACTGTAATAATGGCTTGTAAACATTTGAGTGTATTCCTTATTGAGATCCTGTGCTTATGTCTGGATGAGACATTTAGGTGATCTTGAACTAAGTGATAACATGCTCTTGAAATATACATTTCCTTCCTATATGAACCATTCCCCTGTCTGCCTTTTTCTCATCTGCTCTCAATTGTAAATCTAGAATAATTTGACTATTCCATTCCTTCCGTTTTACTGTCGCTGATGAAATGACCGACATATGTTGCAAGCGCCGCAAAACCCATAACATCATTAAACAAGACTTTCTGCTTTTTATCTACACGATTTTGTCCCACTTATCTGGCAGGAAATATCAATCATGATCATAAATAACAGTAATAGTTATCAAAGAGAAAAAAAAAACAACACAATATTAAACACCTCCAAACACATAATTTATTATTGCTCGATAAGATAAATCATTCAATTCCATATCAATGTTATAAATCTAATCAAAATATTTTATTCGAATGTAGGACAGGCTTGAAATTTATTAATGTCAGCTATAAATATCACGGCTGATACAAGGTGCAATTAGTATTGTTGTAGGTCTAGTTACAAAAACAATCACTCCAGACATAGAAAAATACTCGCATTTGATACAGAGGGAATGCACAAGTCTTTGTGTCGTATGCAAGCTATCAGCACCCCCTGGCAGACAGTCGCTGTTTTTAGGAGGTGCTTCATTCAATTTTCGTTTTCTGAGATGATCGTGAATGCTCTGGAGACCTAAGATTTATAAATACTCAACAACCCTATTTAGAGTTTCAAAACATTGTTATGGAACAGATTCATATATAAATAATAATATTAATAATTATAATAAATCAGGCCACGTTACTAGTTAAATCAAAGTGTAGTCACCATGATGTAGCTCATTCAGGAGCCATCACATATTTTGATAACAAAACTAATGATTTTAAATAGTTCATTCATCTTTGTGAGGATGTTTACAACGGATTACAAAATACGGCTGGAAAAAAATATTTTGGTCATTTAATGGAGGTAAAACATAAAAATGACAAGTTTACGTATATGAGTTAGGAATGGAGATCTTTGAGATCTAACCAGTGATTATATCCTGCCCTTCAGCCATGGCAGCTTCTATGTCCGTTGACAGGGAATATGGATCAACCTCGGGTGGTGCCCTCTTCTTTACTTTCCCATCCTTGCCAATCAAGAAGGTCTCCCAATTCCATTTCACATCGGATGATTTGATTGGTGAATAAAATAGTATTGATGAGATGAAGGTTGTGGTCGTAGGTGGGCAGTATTTCTGTGAATGATATTTTTTTTTAAACACAAGCTTAAAGAGTATTCTGTCAATAATGCATTCCTTTGTGAATCAACAGCGCTATACTGTAGCGTGTTGTGAATATTTACCGAATTGTCGGACTGGAGTCAGTGTATGTAGACTTCCAAATGACAATGTTCATCTGGATAGAAAAATCCAGCAAATTTGTTGATTTAAATTACGTAAATTAAAAAGTTGTGAAAGAACATTTGTTGAAATTAGTATCATAGATCTAGGATATAGCATGTTAGGAGGGAATGAACCCGAACGCTAGAATCATGCCATATCCAAGTTTAATACAAGGTTAGACAGCCTTTGTGACGAAATTGGAGCTTTTGTTTTGATAGTTCATATTTTATTGAAAAAGGATTAAGTTGAATCTAAAGTCCACTTTATCAGAAATAGTCTAATGATACCTTCAGTTGATTCATAATATAATGGTGGTGGTGGTAATAGTAGTAGTAGAAGCATTGGATGTACCTTTACCACGGTCGTGTTAGTAGAAGTTATTGTTTTGATATAGTTACCTTCAAATAAGTGTAGAGTGGGTGTTCCTTCGCCCCATTGACTTCGATCTTCTCAAACATTTGGAAGTTTGGTACGAAGTTGTTGCCTGGACGAACATACTTGACTCCGTTCAGAATCTCTGTTGCACTGCCTCCAGGCTCTTGCTGGGAACACAATTTTTAAAATGAAAATATTAATTATATTTCCATTTATGACAATAGACAATGTTGACCTTAATCGATGTGTTAAATAAGGTACTCAATCAGACGTATCAAAAACATACAAACATACTACGTTATATTGGAAAGTAACTCTCTCTCTCTCTCTCTCTCTCTCTCTCTCTCTCTCTCTCTCTCTCTCTCTCTCCCTCTCTCTCTCTCTCCCTCCCTCCCTCCCTCTCTCTCTCTCTCTCTCTCTCTCTCTCTCTCTCTCTCTCTCTCTCTCTCTCACACGAAGCCGTTAACTCCCAATTATTGGCAAAGTGTCTGATTGTATCGTGGATTAACGATTCAATTTCGTGACAAAGAGAGTGATTAATCCTTTATATCAGGCAGTATTTATTGCATAGTAAAGTCAAATTTTGATATCTCCTAAAAAGCTGTGTGTTAAACCAGCATTGGTGTTTTTGACATATTTTGGCCATTTTTGTTCCAAGTGTCTTGGTAGAGAAGACCTAGTACGAATTTGCATTTAATTTTTTTTTTTTTTATTGTTGTTTTTTAAAATGTTTTTTGTTGGGTTTTTTTTTTTTTGTTTTTGTTGTTTTTTCTTTCTTTCTGACAGCAATGGTTAAAAGCACTCTTTGATAGACCATTGTCCAATGTATTGGTAGCAAGTAATTGTTACTGTCCGCTTAGAAGTAGAGAAATACGGAAAAAATGTGGCTTCATCGGTCACATAGCGATATAAGACTTCTGCGACACTTTTAAGTCATATTGTGTGCATTTTAGAAACATGGCAATGGAATCAATGTAGTAGATCAATATCAAAGTCAACAATTAATTTGAAAACATCGATAGAAGCCTAAGGTAGCAGTGGCGAGGCAGCTCTTCCAGTTTCTTAAGAAATATGGTCTCCGTTGTCATTCGCAGTCATAATATACGTCCAATACGGAGAGTTGGGTCCATATTCCTGTATCTTTTATAAATGTTTATATAGCCATAGTTAAGCGATTCTGTATAATTTAATTGCGAACCTCTACCGGATTTGTCAGTGCTGGAATCAGTCTATGTATTTCCAAAATGGTAATGTTCGTCTGGACAGAAAAAAAAGCAACAAAACAAAAAAAGACATACCTCGGATTGTTGATTCAAATTACATTGACATTGTAACGAGAACGCTGATTATTTTGCTGTAGACTGAGTTGTTGGATTATGCCAATTTACCTACTAATTCACGTAATCGATTACAGTTGTGGTTGTAGATATAACGATAATGATGATGATGGTGATGATGTTAGAATTCATGATGGTAATGGAGAACTAACCAATTTGAATATATTACAAGGGAATCCCAGTACGACGAAATCCCCATTGGTCCCATACTTGGAATTGAGTGCATTCATTCCTAAGTAATGGGGGGTTAAACCTCAGTATGTCGCCACATTGACAATGAGGACTACCTGCATTGAGAATAATATAGGAAATGGCAATTATAATCGTGAATTATAATTTTGATGATGTTGTTCATAATGATGATGATGAGGAGGATGGTTATAAATATGAGGACTTAAAAAAACAGGAGGCGGTTCATGAGGAAACCTTTACCACGAGCCAAGGCTCCATGTGTATGATATATATATATATATATATATATATATATATATATATATATATATATATATATATATATATATATATATATATATATATATATATATATATATATATATATATATATATATATATTATATATCATATATATATATAATCATATATATATATATATATATATATATATATATATAATATATATATATATATATATAATATATATATATATATATATATATACGTGCCATATTTTGAACACTTTAAGGGAGATAATCCATTCACCAATTTCTCTCTTCTTATTTCAGACTAATAAAAATGTTACTGCTTGAAGCTCGAAGGAAATAATAACGATAAATTAAATAATGAATTGTAAGCTTCAATTTATTAGACGAAGACGGATACTGTGGACGTTTCGGGTTTCCCCTTTATCAACCAAAAAAAAAAGAAAAAGTTGCTGCTTGAAGCTCGAAGGAAAAAACGATACATATTGAATGATAAAGGGGAAACCCGAAACGTCCACAATGTCTGTCTTCGTCTAATGAATTGAAGCTTACAAGCCAAGATTTATTGTTATATATATAAATATATATATATATATATATATATATATATATATATATATATATATATATATATAGAGAGAGAGAGAGAGAGAGAGAGAGAGAGAGAGAGAGAGATGGTGATAGTGACATTAATTTTATGTATGAATATATGTCATTATGTATGTATGTATGGTTTCATCAGATTTCGACAGTGACAAATCCTCATTCAATAGTAACAGTAATCGACCGGACATTTTAAAAATTAACAAAGAAATGAAAAGAGCTCAAATTGTAGAAATCTCTGTCCCATTTGATGCCCATATCTAAGTCATTCCAAACCAAATTTGAAAAATACTTTCCTTTATGCGTGGAAATAAATGCCCTTGGATGTATGTATGTATGTGTGTATGTATGTATGTATGTATGTATGTATGTATGTATGTATGTATGTATGTATGTATGTATGTATGTATGTATGTATGTATGTATGTATGTATGTATGTATGTATATATGTATATATGTATGTATGTGTGTGTATGTATGTATGTATGTATGTATGTATGTATGTATGTATGTATGTATGTATGTATATATGTATGTATGTGTGTATGTGTGTGTGTGTGTATGTGTATGTATGTATGTAGGAATTCGTGTAGTATAAGCATAATGTGGTAATTAAGGTTTACCTTGCCCTTGTAGTCATTCAGACTGATAGTTTTTGTTTTATGGATATCCTTAGCCGAGAAACCATAGATAGTTGTGTTGTCACTGGTTGGTTGGTTGCAGTCCTGGAGTAGAAAAAAAAAAAACAAAAAGCAAGTATATGAATATAATATGCGCGGCTATTTGGTCTCGTGGTTTGACACTCTCCTGCGGATCTGAGCGGCGCATAGTTGAGTCCTTAGAAAAGGCTCTTTACTCGCATTCTCTTTCCGTCCTCAGGTGTAAAATGAGTATCTGGTCGTTGGCAGCGTTGTCTCTGTAGGAAAGATTGTAATATCGCTTACAGGCGTCATGTCTGTGTCACATAATTAGGTTATACTATCATATTATAGTAATCGAGTACATTGGGTGGATTAAAAAGTGGAAATAATAAACGGTTATTATTTTAGATGTTCAAGCAGACAAGACGTGTTTGTTGACTCTGTCATTGATTTAATAATATATAAGCCCACAATATGACATGGTGTCAGAAGTGAACGTTATTCCCAATGAATTACCATTCATTAGAGGAATATTTATACAGTTAAGTAATTTGTATTAGATAAATATATATTTTTTAATTCAATACTTGTCATACCCGTCCCAGCTTCATACGAGGTTAAATAGGTCACTCAACTATTTAAAGGATGCCTAAGTTTAACCCGCCAAATGAACTTAATTTTCAAAAGCCTGCATGGCAGGATTGGAAAGAGCGTTTTTCTAGATTTCGACTAGCAACGAAATTAAATAAAGATGAGGGGATAGTACAAGTCTCTACCTTGATCTACGCAATGGGACAAGAGGCAGAAAAGATTTTCAAGTCTTTTACATTTGAAAACGAAGAGGAGAAGGATGACTACGATGTCGTTCTTGCTAAATTTGAGGAATATTTCATCCCAAAGATAAATGTTATTTTTGAAAGAGCTAAATTCCACAAGAGAAATCAACAGGACAACGAATCCATTAAAGAATTTGTTTGGTCGCTGTATGAATTATCAGATCACTGTAACTTCAATGACAGAAACACGCAAATAAGAGACAGATTAGTCATAGGAATTCAAGATAAACATCTATGTGAAAAGCTTCAATTGAAAGAAGACTTAACCCTTGAAAAGGCCATTGAAATTTCGAGAAACCACGAATTAATTAAACAACAAAACTCAGAATGTTTAACCAGAGAAGTTGAGGCTATGAGCCTACGGAAAAAGCACCGGGAAGCACCGCCAATGAACGTGCAAATAGATTGCAGGAGACAAGGAGTATCCAGAAATCAAAATACTCAGAGAAACAATAAAAACAATTTCCCGTCCACAAGAGATAGGGGAGAGCCAATGTTATGCGGACGATGCGGAACAGTTCATCAGGCGAGAGCTTGTCCGGCTTATGGAAAAATTTGTTTGAAGTGTAAAAAGAAAAATCATTTCGCACGAAGATGTAAAAATAGAGCAGTAAAGTTAGGTGCCCCAAACGTAAACAATAACAAGTTGCTTGTGATTTCCGTTAGGGACCGGAATAATTTACGCACAATATAGGTCTCCCAATTTTGTAGTTTGAGTTGTAGGCAATACACTTTCAGTATTGAAAACATGTTTACATAAAATCTAACAGTTGCAGGCTAAATTATTATGAAAATCAGGCTCCGAATAATTCTCGTTTTGTTCACACCAGCGCAATAATTTGCTCTGGTCTAAAAATAGATAGACTGTAACTTTTGATAAATTTTAGAAAATTTTACCTTTTGTTCCATAAAATATCCATATCTAGACATTATTTGATGCATGATCGAGTATTTATGAATATGTGTTTCTTTTGCCACCTAACAGCCAAATTTTAAAGGTTATTTTTTTCTATTATTTACATTGGAACGTGAGCTGTCAAGACAGGAACATGTGGTTTGCCACGTGCTTCTCGACCTTTGTTTACGTTTGGGGCACCTAACTTTACTGCTCTATCGGAGCGACATGTATCGATACCGAAATACAAGAGGACAACTTCTTAGGGTCAGTTCGAGACAAGGAGAGAGGTGAACTTGCGTGGAGTGTGAAATTATCAATCAACGGCAAGCTTGTCAACTTCAAAATTGACACGGGGGCAGACGTATCAATTATGCCGAAACACATTTTCAAGACCTTAAACTTGGAAAAGAAACTTCACGAGACTGATAATATATTGCAAAGTCCCGCAGGTAGATTAAATACAATCGGATTCTTTGTGCAGCCTGTCACGTACAAGACCAACCATTATAATCTCAGAATTGTTGTTGTTGACACGGAAAGTCCACATTGCCTCTTGAGCATATCACTCTAGAGACGTGCAGTTCGAGCGACCGTGGCCAAAAAAATCTGGAAGGCCCATGGTTTTTTTGAACTGGGGGAAGGGGCGAGAGTTGAGTTACCTCGGTTAGCTGCATGATATGGCATTAATTACATTACTCAAACACGCTCGCACGCATACCAAAGCAATCTAGAGTTTTAAGACTAAAACGCGCGCGCACACACACACACACACACACACACACACACACGCACACATACACACACTTAGCATCACCTAGGTCAAGTAGTGCCATATGTCACACTTTTAAGAATTCAGTCTTGTTTGTACATATTGACCACTTGTAGTTGTGGATCGCCCTTATTCTGTTGTTCATTTTCATGGAGTGACCATTAAGTTTTGTTGTAGTTGTGAATTACCGTTGTTTATTGCTCATTTTCCCTGTACAATGGATTCGGCAATGAATTTTAAGCAAATAATAAACATTTTATCATATTTTTTTATCAATAATAACCGAAAATGCCTCGAAAATGTTCTGTTTTTGTTTGCACTTCAAATTATAGACATGGCGAAAAGACAACTGTATATAAATTTCCTTCGGATCCAATTGAGAGACAAATATGGATTAATGCACTGCCAAATAAAATCGATTCGAGTGATGTTACAGACTATATGGGTATCTGTGCCAACCATTGGCATCATGATGCTCCTATGAGACGGAAATCAAAGTATCCTTCACCTGCTATTCCTCCAAATAAACGGCCAAATACAATACCCCCTTCTTGTTTGCGAAAAACAGCACCATCTCGTCAGACATTAAATTCGACAAGTGAATTTAGAGACTAACGTCAGGATATTGATGAGTTATCAATTTTTTTTTAAAGAAAGATTTATTTGAAAATACAGAAAATGAGTTGGGAAAGACCTTTAAAGATTGTTTTGTTCAAGAGATTTCCTCTCATGGTGTTGTTGGACTTCTTCAGATTCTGAGTTTAGTCTTCATAGTCGTGCTAGGATCGGTATGGTCCACTCATTTAGTATCTACTTTACAGTTAAAGAGGTGAACGATGATCACAGCATCAGGTCAATTCAATATGAGGGTTTCTTTGGAATTAAACAAAGCCAACACCAGACTTTCTCAGATGGAACCTTAAAGCGTTGGAGTGAACTTACAGAAATACTTCGATTCTACACACTGGACTCCCAACTAGAAGGTGAGTTAACCTACTATTTTAATTTTTAAATGCGTTAGCGTCAGTTTTATTATCAACGTGAACATAATAATAATAATAATAATATATAATAATAATAATAATAATAATAATAATAATAATAATAATAATAATAATAATAATTATAATAATAATAATAATAATAATAATAATAATAATAATAATAATAATAATAATAATGACGACGACGAGGACGATGATGATAATAATAGTATCAATAATAATAATAATAATAATAATAATAATAATAATAATAATAATAATAATAATAATAATAACAATAATGATAATGATAATAATGATGTTGATGATGATGATGATGATGATGATGATGATGATGATGATGATGATGATGATGATGATGATGATAAGAACTATTACCCTTGTTGTGTTGCTGTTGTTTTTGATTCGTTATAGATTCATGAAATCAAAATTTTGAAATGCATTTTAAAAATAAAATTCATTGTTTCCAATCATGTATCGTCTATTTCATTATCTTCTACTTTTTTTTCATTGCAGATGAAGAAAATGAATCCTCAATAGAGAAGTCTAAGGCTATCCAGAAATTTATAGAACGCCAGATTCAGCTCCTGAATTCTCAGAAAAATCAACGGATTTACTGTCCAGATGATTTAATTCTTGCTTTTTCGTGGTGCACGAGGTCAAGAGTGCTATATTCTTCTTTACGTGGTCACCTTTATCTCCCTTCTAAGTCCACCCTAGGAAAAATTACACGACAAACCAAAAATGTAGCAGATTTCACCATCTATTCTAAATTTTTCCAACAGCAGGAACTACGAAGCAGAGCGTGTGTTGTGCCAAACTCTTATTTAACAGAGTATTTTAATTCTAGGGACAGGGATGGTTTATCTTCACCGTGCGAGTTGTTTTTAGAATTTTCACTCCTTTCATATTGTTTCTTTGTTAACAATAAATCAAAAATATGGAGGGCAAGATTAGCCGTAATTCTTGGCAATTTTAGATGTTCAACAGACAAACTTTGTTGATTTTGTCATTTATTTAATAATTTTAACCCCCAAAATGACCCAAATGGTCAAAATGAAAATTTTCCCCAAAGAATTAAACCCTTCATTTAAAAAATATTTAACAGTTATAATTTTTTTTTAGATAAATATTATATTTTTTAATTCAATACTTTCCCTAAACCCTCCCCCCTTCATAAAAATTAAATAGTCACTCAACATTTAAAGGGTGCCTAAGTTTTAACCCCCAAATAACTTAATTTTCAAAACCTCATGGGGAGGGTTGGGAAAAAACGTTTTTTTAGATTTTTGACTAGCAACAAATTAAATAAAGAGAGGGGATAGTAACAAGTCTCTACCTTGATCTACCAATGGGGCAAAGCAGAAAAAATTTTTAAGTCTTTTACCCTTTTAAAAAGAAGGGGAAAGGGGACTACAAAGTCGTTCTTTCCCAAATTTGAGGGAAAATTTCATCCCAAATAAAATTTTTTTTTTTGAAAACTAAATTTCCCCAAGAAAATCAACAGGGCAACAAATCCATTGAAGGGAAATTTTTTTGGCCCGTATAATTATCAACCCCTGTAACTTCAATGGGGAAAAAAACACGCAAAAAAGAGACCCGATTTTCCCTAGGAAATTCCCAAAATAAACATCTATTGAAAAAACTTCAATTTTTAAAAAGACTTAACCCTTGAAAAGGCCTTTTAAATTTCCCAGAAACCACAATTAATTTAAAAAAACAAAACTCAAATGTTTTAAACCCAAAAAGTTGAGGCAAAGAGCCTTTTCGGAAAAAACACCGGGGAAACAAACCCCCAATGAACGTGCAAATAGATTGCAGGAACAAGGGGGTAACCAGAAATCAAAAAACTCAGGGGAAACAAAAAAAAACAATTTCCCGCCACAAAGATAGGGGGGAAACCAAGTTATTCGGACGATGCGGGGAAAAGTTCAACAGGGGGAGCTTGTTTCCGGGTTTTGGGGAAAAATTTTTTTGAATGTAAAAAGAAAAATCATTTTTGCACGAAGATGTAAAAATTTCAAAGGATATAGAAACATAAAAATTAGGTTTCCCCAGGAAAGTAAACAATAACAATTTCTGGTATTTTTTCCCTTTTGGGGGCCGGAATAATTTTTCGCACAATATAGGTTTTTCCCCCAATTTTTTAGGGTTTTAGTTGTAGGCAATACACTTTCAGTATTGAAAATATGTTTACATAAAATCTAACAGTTGCAGGCTAAATTATTATGAAAATCAGGCTCCGAATAATTCTCGTTTTGTTCACACCAGCGCAATAATTTGCTCTGGTCTAAAAATAGATAGACTGTAACTTTTGATAAATTTTAGAAAATTTTACCTTTTGTTCATAAAATATCCATATCTAGACATTATTTGATTGCATGATCGAGTATTTATGAATATGTGTTTTCTTTTGCCACCTAACAGCCAAATTTTAAAGGTTATTTTTTTCTATTATTTACATTGGAACGTGAGCTGTCAAGACAGGAACATGTGGTTTGCCACGTGCTTCTCGACCTTTGTTTACGTTTGGGGCACCTAACTTTACTGCTCTATCGGAGCGACATGTATCGATACCGAAATACATAGGGACAACTTCTTAGGGTCAGTTCGAGACAAGGAGAGAGGTGAACTTGCGTGGAGTGTGAAATTATCAATCAACGGCAAGCTTGTCAACTTCAAAATTGACACGGGGGCAGACGTATCAATTATGCCGAAACACATTTTCAAGACCTTAAACTTGGAAAAGAAACTTCACGAGACTGATAATATATTGCAAAGTCCCGCAGGTAGATTAAATACAATCGGATTCTTTGTGCAGCCTGTCACGTACAAGACCAACCATTATAATCTCAGAATTGTTGTTGTTTACACGGAAAGTCCACATTGCCTCTTGAGCATATCACTCTAGAGACGTGCAGTTCGAGCGACCGTGGCCAAAAAAAATCTGGAAGGCCCATGGTTTTTTTGAACTGGGGGAAGGGGCGAGAGTTGAGTTACCTCGGTTAGCTGCATGATATGGCATTAATTACATTACTCAAACACGCTCGCACGCATACCAAAGCAATCTAGAGTTTTAAGACTAAAACGCGCGCGCACACACACACACACACACACACACACACACACGCACACATACACACACTTAGCATCACCTAGGTCAAGTAGTGCCATATGTCACACTTTTAAGAATTCAGTCTTGTTTGTACATATTGACCACTTGTAGTTGTGGATCGCCCTTATTCTGTTGTTCATTTTCATGGAGTGACCATTAAGTTTTGTTGTAGTTGTGAATTACCGTTGTTTATTGCTCATTTTCCCTGTACAATGGATTCGGCAATGAATTTTAAGCAAATAATAAACATTTTATCATATTTTTTTATCAATAATAACCGAAAATGCCTCGAAAATGTTCTGTTTTTGTTTGCACTTCAAATTATAGACATGGCGCGAAAAGACAACTGTATATAAATTTCCTTCGGATCCAATTGAGAGACAAATATGGATTAATGCACTGCCAAATAAAATCGATTCGAGTGATGTTACAGACTATATGGGTATCTGTGCCAACCATTGGCATCATGATGCTCCTATGAGACGGAAATCAAAGTATCCTTCACCTGCTATTCCTCCAAATAAACGGCCAAATACAATACCCCCTTCTTGTTTGCGAAAAACAGCACCATCTCGTCAGACATTAAATTCGACAAGTGAATTTAGAGACTAACGTCAGGATATTGATGAGTTATCAATTTTTTTTTTAAAGAAAGATTTATTTGAAAATACAGAAAATGAGTTGGGAAAGACCTTTAAAGATTGTTTTGTTCAAGAGATTTCCTCTCATGGTGTTGTTGGACTTCTTCAGATTCTGAGTTTAGTCTTCATAGTCGTGCTAGGATCGGTATGGTCCACTCATTTAGTATCTACTTTACAGTTAAAGAGGTGAACGATGATCACAGCATCAGGTCAATTCAATATGAGGGTTTCTTTGGAATTAAACAAAGCCAACACCAGACTTTCTCAGATGGAACCTTAAAGCGTTGGAGTGAACTTACAGAAATACTTCGATTCTACACACTGGACTCCCAACTAGAAGGTGAGTTAACCTACTATTTTAATTTTTAAATGCGTTAGCGTCAGTTTTATTATCAACGTGAACATAATAATAATAATAATAATAATAATAATAATAATAATAATAATAATAATAATAATAATAATAATAATAATAATTTATAATAATAATAATAATAATAATAATATAATAATAATAATATAATAATAATAATGACGACGACGAGGACGATGATGATAATAATAGTATCAATAATAATAATAATAATAATAATAATAATAATATAATAATATAATAATAATAATAATAATAACAATAATGATAATGATAATAATGATGTTGATGATGATGATGATGATGATGATGATGATGATGATGATGATGATGATGATGATGATGATGATAAGAACTATTACCCTTGTTGTGTTGCTGTTGTTTTTGATTCGTTATAGATTCATGAAATCAAAATTTTGAAATGCATTTTAAAAATAAAATTCATTGTTTCCAATCATGTATCGTCTATTTCATTATCTTCTACTTTTTTTTCATTGCAGATGAAGAAAATGAATCCTCAATAGAGAAGTCTAAGGCTATCCAGAAATTTATAGAACGCCAGATTCAGCTCCTGAATTCTCAGAAAAATCAACGGATTTACTGTCCAGATGATTTAATTCTTGCTTTTTCGTGGTGCACGAGGTCAAGAGTGCTATATTCTTCTTTACGTGGTCACCTTTATCTCCCTTCTAAGTCCACCCTAGGAAAAATTACACGACAAACCAAAAATGTAGCAGATTTCACCATCTATTCTAAATTTTTCCAACAGCAGGAACTACGAAGCAGAGCGTGTGTTGTGCCAAACTCTTATTTAACAGAGTATTTTAATTCTAGGGACAGGGATGGTTTATCTTCACCGTGCGAGTTGTTTTTAGAATTTTCACTCCTTTCATATTGTTTCTTTGTTAACAATAAATCAAAAATATGGAGGGCAAGATTAGCCGTAATTCTTGGCAATTTTGCAGAGACATTTGCAATCGATGTGTGTGTTCCTGTAAAGGCTATTCTATGCCTGTCCAATATATTTATGAAGAGATTTTCAATTTTCAATTCGAAGAAGCAGTCGGATAAAGGAAGATGAACAAACTGAGGTCACAGTAATTGTTATATCAGCTCTATTTCTTTGTGGATATCAATTTATCATCCTCATTATCATCATCATCATCATCATCATCATCGTCATCATCATCATCATCATCATCATCAGTCCCACCACTACCAACATCACCGTCTTTGCAACCATCATTATATTCATCTTCATTCACCACCACTACCTCCCCCATCACCACCACCATCATCATCATTCTCATTATCATCATCTTTGTCATTATCTATCAGAATCATTATTGTCAATATATATTAGCATCAGCAATCACCGCAATCACCTTCACTTTCTTCATCATTGTCATTAATATATCAGTATCATCTTTATTGCCCTCACCACCATCAATATCATCATCATCATCTTCACCTTCTTCTTCATCATCATCATCATCATCATCATCATCATCATCATCATCATCATCATCATCATCATCATCATCATCATTTTCCATCACTACCAGCATAATCGTCTTTCCGATCATCATCATATCCATCTTTATTCACCACCACTACCACCACCATCCTATTTAAATTATTAGCATCATTATTATCATTATCATCATCTTCATTCGTAGTCTATGTCACTATATATCAGTGTCATCATTATTGTCATCACAACCATAAATATCACCATTATTTTCACCTTCATCATTATTGTCATTATCTATCAGCATCGTCTTTATTGCCATCACCACTAATATCATCTTCATCTTCATCATATCTCCATTATCTACCAACCCCAGCTTTATTGTCGACACCACCATCAATGTCATCACCAACTTCACCTTCATCATAATCGTCATTATCTATCACCATCATCGTTACACCAGTTTCATCACCAGCACCATTATCTTCACTACCACAACCATCAACCTCACCAACGTATATTATCAATTGTCTTCAACATCGTCACCACCACTATCTTTTTTATTCATATTGCTATTGAAGCAGCTTTTTGTGTCAATCATATTCTCATATTTCTGCTGTGTCATCTGTAGGGGGCATAAATGAGAATTGTTCTTCAAATTTATGCAATCTTATCTAAAGCAATGTGTTAATATTGTCACTTTAAATGAGTTTTATAAAGAAATGAGCTTGGTCATTATACAAAATCTATTTTGAATATTATCATCATCAATGCCATCCTCCTCTTCCTAATTTTCATCATCATCATCATCATCATCATCATCATCATCATCATCATCATCATCATCATCATCATCATCATCATCATCATCATCATCATCCTTATACACCCCTATCTTGAGTATTAAAATATATTTCTGTAGTTAGTCTTATTTATTGTATTTATAATATTTGTATATAAATATAATGTGTGTGTGTGTGTGTGTGTGTATGTGCGTGTGTGAGTGTTTTTGTGTGAGTGTTTGTGTGTGTGTGTCTATTTTGAATATTATCATCATCAATCTCATCCTCCTCTATATCATCCTCATCATCATCATCATCATCATCATCATCATCATCATCGTCATTATCATCATCATCATCATCATCATCATGATCATCCTTATACACCCCTTTCTTATTAAAATATATTTGTGTAGTTAGTCTTATTTGATGTATTTATAGTATTTGTATATAAATATAGTGTGTGTGTGTGTGTGTGTGTGTGTGTGTGTGTGTGTATAATTATTGTATGACTTTTATTTGAAAGAAGTTAAATTCATCATTCTCATTATCATCGTCATCATCGCCATCTTGATATCAAGTAATTATATACTAATTCAATAAATTATTGTACATCTATTATTAATATTCTCTGCATGAAACTGAACCAATTATTGGCCTGCCGTTGCCTACGTATTAACTAATTTGAAACATTGTAAAAAACAAACAAACTAGTATTATTATCATCATCATATTCGTCGCTGATACCATCATTTATTTTGATCCCTCTCTCTCTCTCTCTCTCTCTCTCTCTCTCTCTCTCTCTCTCTCTCTCTCTCTCTCTCTCTCCTCTCTCTCTCTCCCACTCCTCCCACTCTGTAAAAAAACTATTATTATTATTATTATTATTATCATCATCATCATCATCATCATCATCATCTTCGCTCGTACTATCACTTCCATTCAAAAATTATTATCATGTATATTTTTATAAAATAAACTTTAATTGCACTTTTTGCTTGCAAATCTTATTTTATGTGTTCAACGTTTGATTTTCATTAAATGTAGAAGTTTGAGAGAGAGAGAGAGAGAGAGAGGAGAGAGAGAGAGAGAGAGAGAGAGAGAGAGAGAGAGAGAGAGAGAGAGAGAGAGAGAGAGAGAGTTACGTGCTATCAGCGGGACTCGTGGGCCTTCTAGTTTTCACGCCAGATTCCCGACGAGTCGGCATGTGTATAGATAGCATTGCTCTTGAGCCGCGAGGATTCAGAAAGACTTAAGTTGGTAACCCGAATAAACGCAATCCAAATTCCTAGAACTGTCTTCGCCGCCACAGGGATAATGAAAACACAACCCGTAAAAATTGAGCTAAATGAAAATGCAGTGCCGTATGTAACAACTGTACCAAGGCGTATACCAATCCCATTATTGGAAAAGGTGAAAAAGGAATTAGAAAGAATGAGTAGCATGGGGAAAATTGAAGAAATTACAGAACCAACGGAATGGTGTGCACCCATTGTTGTTGTTCCAAAACCTGGAAGTGACCAAATTCGACTTTGCGTCGATTTGACTAAGTTAAATAAAGCAGTCAAAAGAGAAAGATTTACACTACCTACTGTAGATGACATTGCTCACAAATTATCAGGAGCAAAGTATTTTAGCCGAATTGATTGCGCCTCCGGATTCTGGCAAATACCCTTAGAGGAAACGAGCGCAAAACTAACAACTTTTATTACACCTTATGGCAGATATTACTTCAAAGTCTTACCATTTGGTATCACCAGCGCAAGTGAGATTTTTCAGAGAAAAATGAAAGAGCTTATAAAAGACTGTGAAGGCTCAGATTGTTTTATTGATGACGTCATTATTTTTGGACGCACAGAAGAGGAACATGACAAAAGATTGCATGAAGTTCTTAAAGAAATTGAAAAGTCAGGGCTGAAACTAAATAAAGAAAAATGCGAATTTAAGAGGACAGAAATAAAAATTTTAGGATTTAAAATAAACAAAGACGGCATGACACCTGATGATGAGAAAATCAGGGCAGTACAAGAATTAAGTGATCCAAAGAATGTATCGGAACTTAAAAGTATCCTGGGAATCATCAATTTCCTAGGAAGGCACTTACCGAACTTATCGACAACCTTAAAACCTTTATATGATTTGCTGAAGAAGACTGCCACATGGTACTGGGGACCTCAACAAGTAGAGGCTCTTAACAAAGTCAAGTCGATAATTACGAATGCACCAGTGCTTGCTTTCTATGATCATCTAAAACCAACTATTGTCACAGCCGATAGTAGCTCATACGGAATGGGAGGAGCGCTACTTCAAAAACATGGAGACGAAATACGACCAGTCGCATACTGCTCTCGAACCCTTACTCCTACAGAAAGAGGATATGCGCAAATAGAGAAGGAAACGTTAGTCTCTGTATGGGCGTGTGAAAAGTTTTCCAGATTTTTAATAGGCTTGAAGTCGTTCACACTTGAGACGGATCACAAACCAATCGTACCACTCATAAATACAAAAGACCTTGACCGAACACCTCTGAGATGTCAACGGCTACTGATGAGACTTATGAGATTTAATCCTATTGCAATCTATAAACCAGGAAAGACTTACATTTGGCAGACACTCTGTCTAGAAAGCCACTCCAGATTGAAGATAAAACGTTGGAAATGGATGTTAATGCGTATGTAAATAGCATTGAAACACACCTGTGGAATGCAGACTTGGATGTCATAAGAAAGAAGTCAGAAGAAGAAGGTGAAATGAGCCAACTGAAAGGACTAATCGAACAAGGTTGGCCGAAACACAAAAATAATGTACCTGTAAGCTTGAAGAAGTACTACGAAGAGAGAGGCAGCATGAGTACACTTCATGGTCTCGTAGTTAAAGATAAGCGCATTGTTATCCCGCAAAGCATGAGAAAGGATGTTCTGAAACAAATACACGAGGGGCACCAAGGATTCAATAAATGCCGTGAACGAGCAAGACAATCAGTGTGGTGGCCCAACATCAACAAGGAAATACTAAGCATGATCGAAAATTGGAAGCAATGTGAAGAAGCAAGACCGACTAACAGGAAGGAGACACTGAAGCCAACACCTCTACCAGAGAGAGCGTGGCAAAAAGCAGCTGCAGATTTATTCTACCACAAGAATAAAACATTCATTGTCTTAATCGACTATTATTCACGCTACGTTGAAATTGGATACCTGCCAAACCAGAGTTCCGTCACCACAATTCTGAAGCTAAAAAGTTTCTTTGCACGCCACGGAATTCCTGAAATCCTGATCACAGACAATGGACCGCAGTTTAGCAGCAGAGAATTTAAGCAATTTTCGAGAGAATGGCGATTCAAGCATCAGACTACTTCGCCACATTACCCGCAAGCTAATGGACAAGCAGAACGTGCTGTACAGATAGCAAAGAAAATATTAAGTCAAAAAGACCCTTTCACTGCGTTGCTTGCGTACAGAAACTCAAAACACACGTCGACGCAATTTACTCCATCTATGCTTAGCATGGGAAGAGAATTGAGAACAACAATTCCAGTTTTACCAGACAACCTGCTACCTCAACACATTAGACCGAACATTGTCCAACAAAATGACGAAATCAGCAAATTCGCATACAAGACACAGTTCGACCGAAGGCATGGTGCTAGAGACTTACCACCATTGCAACCACAGGATCGAGTTTTAATCAAACTGTATGACAGGAAAGGATGGACAACGCCAGGTCGTATAATAAACGTACAACCAACACCAAGATCGTACACAGTGGACACAGGCACGTCCGTTTTAAGAAGAAATCGTCGACACATGATGCCTACAAGGCACAATAGGCCCTTAGCTACTACGTCTGGCAACACAATGGAGTGGGACGACAACAGCTATAATTCCAACCTCGACCCTTCCCCCAGAAATGAGGAAGAGCGTGAAGCCAATTGTCCTGTAACAGACGTTGGCAATAATGCCAATGATGCTATTACACAATCTTCATCCCAACCATACGTCACGCGAAGTGGGAGAAGAATAATTAGACCAGCTCGTTACCGACAGTAACAGCAAATGTGTGTTAATATTAATGTTGTAATAGATAAAACATGGCCTGTAGGTTTGGTTATCAAACCGATCTGATTAGCAATTAATTAAGTTGTCTGACTAGCAGACTTAGGGACTCAAGAAAACTGAACAATCTTCATAAATTCGAACATTCGGCATTTAATGGACTGTTTTGAATTGGCATTCAATGATAATCATATACTAGGAATAATATGTGAATGTGTGTGATAGGTAGGCTGCATTCATTTGGATTAAATTACAAGATCAAGACCAAGATATTATATTTTTAACTTAAAAGGGGAGATGTCACATAATTAGGTTATACTATCATATTATAGTAATCGAGTACATTGGGTGGATTAAAAAGTGGAAATAATAAACGGTTATTATTTTAGATGTTCAAGCAGACAAGACGTGTTTGTTGACTCTGTCATTGATTTAATAATATATAAGCCCACAATATGACAGTCTGGTCCTACATGTTAAGTGGCTTAAACTTAAACGGTAGGCTAGGGACCCCTTGTAAAGCGTTTTGAGCACGTTTAGTGGCCATTGTACTTTATATAAGTGCTCATGGCTTTTGATTGATTTTTTGTTATTGTTTAGCGTTCAAATTTGGGAAGGAGGGGAGGGGAGGGGGGGGGGGGGAATCTCGTAGAGTTCTGGGTAAAGACGCAGAATAAAACAGTTTATCTAATTTGATTCATGAAAAGGATTTCGAAAACACCCCAAACGACGAGTCAAAATTTGTACAGCTAGATAATTTCCATTGTCACTATGTGGCATGGAATGCGGATGAATCAGAGAACCAAAAAAAAAAAAAAAAAGAAATAAAAAAAAAAAAGAACATAAAATAAAATAAATAAATAAAATTAATGGACTGACGAATTATTTTAACAATTATCTTTGGGGTATCAATTTGATATTAACGACAACGACCCGTAAAAAAAAAACGACTTGTTTTTATGATAGAAGGATTCAGTTGTAATCACTTGTTAAAGAGTCGTTTTCATACATCTATAATCATAGGCGAATCATCATCATCATCATCATCATCATTATCATCATCAACATCATCTTCCTCTTCTCCTCCTTCTCCTTCTCCTCCTCCTCCTCCTCCTCCTCCTCCTCCTCCTCCTCCTAATCTAGCGGAAAGTCGAAACCTCGTGAGCTGGAGATCTTTACAAAATTTCTCTGACTGATTAAAAACAATAAGGTCACAATTCGTGTGTGTGTTGGTAACGACTGTAATAGCATACAGATGTATTTTAGAGCTGTTTGCCCAAATAAACGCATATTATTATCAAATGCAAAGCTCTTAGACTAGAAAATCTTTATAGAATTTGAAGACATAGAATAATAATTGACTGATGTAAACATTGAGTGATCTACACAAGACCTACTATACGCGTTAAGTAAATCTCTAACTCATGAAAATTGCATGTGAAAATGGTGGCTAATCGGAGGGAGGCATGACTCTCATTAGTTATTCATGACTCGTCGTCTCAAAGCGATTTTGTGTTAGAATCGACGTATACATATAATATGAAGGTCTGACATCCGAACCCATTTATGGGCCTAGTTTAACATTGTTGTAATGGACAATATTTTGCGTCATTGTTTGAGATTTCTATGACAACAATGAGTCCATAAGGAATTGGGTTATCAGACCTGCAAATAAGTGCACGTCGGTTAGAATAATATTGACGTTGAAAATTGAATTTATCGCCAAATATGTAATAAGACGGGTTCTCGATAGCTCAGTTGGTAGCGCACT
>NC_088364.1:56784676-56884676 GCF_034508935.2 Berghia stephanieae | reverse complement strand
AAATAAGACAAACAAAAACAATACTTCATACAATACAATTAAGACAAAATAATGTTACCAATCTCTCCTCATCATTGTCTACTGATAGTACTATAGCCTATAAGAAGTCACTGCTCCTCATGCATTCGTTTGACTATCGTCACAATAACGACCGTGTTATCTTTGCTCCTTACCCAACCAACCTCAAGCTTCCCGCCTCTTCATCGCGAACCATCTTATGTATGTATTAGTTTCAGGACGGGCAAGTACGGAATCTGCCCACCCTTCCTTTAAACGTATTTTATTTCCTCTATAACTTAGTTAGAATTCAACTCTCTCCTTTCTCAGAAGAGTATTTCTCGTATACTAATTCAATTGTTGAGAAAACCAAAATGGTGGTTGTATTTTATATATTTATTTAGTCGTGACTTTTGAATAAAAGTGTTTTGTTTTATCAGAGGGAATACAATAGAAAATTACATTGTTTTGCAAAATGATTTAGTCTGGCAATAAAAATACTGCGGTAATTACTTTAAGAATTAAAAAAAAAGAACTAATTAATTTGTTAAAAAACAAAACAAAAAAAAAAACAACAAAAAACAACAACAAGCACATAAGAAAACAATTTAAATAAATGAGTTTTGAGAAACACTAAAGAAAACGAGAAAAAAAAAGTAATAATTTAAATGGATAAACAAATATATAAAAACAACACAAATTAATACTAAATTGATATAATATTAGTAAATTAATAAATTTAATTCAATACTGGAACCTTCCCAGCACAAGTAAGGCAATAAATAAGAAAAAGTTCGTTTGCCAAAATCTCTATTTAGTGTTCACTGGTTAATAAGGTGGGCTCATTTGAATTAGCCCGACCTAGTACTAGAGAGGCCAGACAGCAAAAATCTGAGTTAGTTCACCGTCAGACGACGTGACGATGAGATGACGATGAGGGCGGAGTGGAGTGGAGTGGTTGGGGCGGGGGGGGGGGGGGGGATAAAAAGATCAGGAGCGTATCCTGCTTTATGCATTACGGGGTGCATTTTGATTCGCAATCTATCAAAAAAACACACATATTTATTTCAGTACGAAGCATCAAGTTTAAGTAGTAACTTTTGAAATTATCTAATTTAAATTTGATTATTTCGGACCTGGTAATACAGCATATAACTTGAAAAAACAGGCTGGTATTTGCCCACCCTGCCCATTATTACCAGCCGTCCCTGCACTTATCCTTTAAAATGTTTAGTGGAACTATAACTATTTACAAACTTTATTATATTTTGTTAAGAAATATGTTTGAAAAAACTCAATGAACTAAAACCATTCATTCGATGACTTTGATTTTCTTTACACCCACGGAATGGGTAAAAAATTATGCACCAAATGCTTTTTATCGGTCATATCTATTCTTCAATAGAAACAAGAGGGCATATCACTTGTATAAAGTACTTGACTTCGAAAATAGAGCTGTTGTTGAATTCAGCACACAACAAAAGCTACAAAACACCAGGGCCCAATTTTATGTAAGCGGACTTGATTTAGTTATTTACTTGTCTAGTAAATGACATGCTATTCCTAAGCCTAAGCGGAGCAAGTGACTAAAAAAAGGCGGATTTTATGATCGTTTTCTAGTCTCTGAATAGCTAGGCTCTCGCCTAGAAATTGGTCCTGTAAGGACGGTGACTAATTCGTCTATTTTATGCTGGTAACATCAATCTCTCTAGTACACGATTGCAGGTAATATGCCATAAAGATACTTTCAATGCAAAAGATTTCCAAATGGGAAATTAGCAACACATCCGGTATAGATAATATTTCGTTCAGTTTCATATTTGAACTTACTTTTGCCATGATGAATCAAACCACGCGATAGTGACTGTCGACTGTTCAGATTACAATGATGTCCATGGTCGACTGTCAATTCTATATTTAGGCCAATGCAAATCATCTTCGTGTCAATTTTAAACACCATTCAAAATTTGGTGACGATTGGTCCAGTGGTTTCGGAGCCTTAGTGTTACAAAAAATCCAATTTGCCACATATATATATATATATATATATATATATATATAATATATATATATATATATATATATATATATATATATATATATATATAGGATAAATGATCAAATTGGATTATATTATAATTGTCTTGTTTCCCTCCTCTCCCCACCCTTACAACCTTGATATTATAAGGAAGGGTAGATTCCCGTTTTCTCGTGCCAAATAAATAGTCAATAAATTATGGTAACTTAAGAAAACAATAAACAAAGTAAAAAGTAGGAACAGCAACTATGTACAGCCTTCAAGTGAGGTGAATTATTGAAGTCATTAATGCAAGAACGGAGACCGAATGGTTGACATCAATCCCCCCCCCCCCCCCCCCCCCCCACCCGCGCGCTTCTCTATCATTGCCATTATGTAAATATATTACTTTAATTGGTGGCTCAGTTAGTTGAGATAGGGGGTGTGGGCGGACGGAGAAGGTTTTACAGTGTGTATTACTGCTGTGTCATTGCCTTCGCCTACCAGGCAAGTAGCCCAGATAATGTGTTGTATTATGATTATATAACTGATAATTATTTTCGAACGGGATGATATTATGAAATTCACCTCTCTCTCTCTCTCTCTCTCTCTCTCTCTCTCTCTCTCTCTCTCTCTCTCTCTCTCTCTCTCTTTCTCTCTCTCTCTCTCTCTCTCCCTCTCCCCCCCCTCTCTCTCTCTCTCTCTCTCTCTCTCTCTCTCTCTCTGTATGTGTGTTAAGTTATGTATGTAATAAGTGTTTTGATGTATAAGTGTGTGTCTGAGCTTGTGTGTGTGTGTGTGTGTGTGTGTGTGTGTGTAGATAGATAGATAGGTAGAGAGAGAGAGAGAGAGAGAGAGAGAGAGAGAGAGAGAGAGAGAGAGAGAGAGAGAGAGAGAGAGAGAGAGAGAGCGAGATCTTTATCGGCATCATGCGAATTTAGTAGACGACGTAACAAATCTACGAGCATGAGGGTCACATTAGGGTCCTTTCAAAAATGTCAGATACACTGCTTTGCCAGAAATTTTCAATGATTCTTGTTGAACTGAGATTTTTAGCTCAGGCTAGCCATACAAGGTGATAACATAATTCACCAGTAAGATAATGGAACGTTAGAATGCTACCTGAAACTTGGAGTGGTAAAATTATTTAATTAATAAAACTGAATTTAAAAAGAAAAGAATATTTAAATTGTACTTGTAGCGCTTTACAATCGGTCGCAGTCGCAGGACAAAGAAAAACAATAAACATTGACATTGGTTAAGACATACTAAGACTCTTCAACTCCTTTATTTCGCTAACTAAAGAGTAAGTTGACTAACAACCCCTCCCACCCCGCCCTTTGTAGTATAAAGCAGAGTTATCGGATTTTATATTGGCGCCTAACAGGCTTCCTGCCTTGCAGTTCCATTATCAGAAGATTTTAAAATAATGTAAAATCAGAGCCGCTTACATGAAGCTTGAACAATTCGTAGTTTCATGAAGGAAAACAGTAGTCTGCATGTCGTGTTTCATATGACTAATTTATTCACATTATATTAGACTGAAGCTTCTGTTTTTATGTTTTTGTTTTTAAGGGTTTTACGGCGCTTGCAACACATTTAGGTTATATCAGCGCCAGTGAAAAGGAAGAAAATGGGAAAGTAAAAAGTTCTAGAATTACAATAAAAGTACCCAAGAAAAAGTAAGACACATGAGAACTGGGAACAAATAGGGATCAGATGTAGATTACAAGAGCATCAGCGCCAGTAAACAGATATAGGGGGATAGAAGACACAGTAAGTACTGAAGCTTCAAATACCTTAATGTAATTTAAACCCTGATGCCAATATTTTATTTTCAATATGTTTAATTGAATTTAAGATGCTTCTTATGTAACTTTGCAGATGGACACAGAAATTCGTAGCTGTACGAATTTTTCGCAGGAGTAGGCAGGTCAGGTAAAGCGCTTATAGATAGAACGAAGTTGACGTTACTCACCTCTTTGTTATCGTTTTTAGTCAGCCAGTTTTAAGAGTAGTTCTTTTGAGTAGTTCTAAATTGTATCAATCATACTATAAACGCTCAAGGTTACACATCCTTTTGTATCTTGGTACGTTATATCCGGCTGGCAGATGTTATGAACTTAATGGATAATCGCAATGCATCAATAGCGACGTGCACTTATTTGCAGGTCTGATAACTCACGTCATTATGGGCTCATTGCTGTAATGGAAATCTAAAAAAAATAACGCAAAATATTGCCCCATTACAACAATGTTAAACTAGGCCCATTATTGCATTCGGAGGTCAGACCTGCATATCGACGG
Source organism: Berghia stephanieae (assembly GCF_034508935.2). Lineage (NCBI taxonomy): Eukaryota > Metazoa > Mollusca > Gastropoda > Nudibranchia > Aeolidiidae > Berghia > Berghia stephanieae. Next base: position 56,880,355 of record NC_088364.1, on the reverse strand, counting down.
CTCCGTGCAAGAAATTATTATCTACACTTTTGGCCGAAACTGAGTTAAATACACAACTTACCTAATTTTGACCCGCTTTTTCACCACAAGAAAATTTAGAGTCGTAGCTGGTATACGAAGGTATTACAAATTCCATTCTTATTATCTCCAGTATTTCATGAAACATAGAATGCAAGAAATGATTATCTCAGATAGTAGTTTCTTGCCGTAACTAAGATTTAGCGGAACGATGTCAAAAGGTTATTACTGAGTTTGCGCAAACGTGGACGATTAGAGACTAGACGACGATTGAGATTGTTTGGACGTTTTAACTCTTCCCATTAAAATTTGTGATTATGACATCCGAAATGCTATTGTCGTCTACATCTACGCCAGAATAGAAAGGGAAGATGGAGCCTGCCATGATACAACACTTTACGGAGCCCTAATTTCATCCTAAAAGTTCTGTCCACTGACAGGTGGGTGGGTATCGCTTTCCAGAACTTATGTCCTTATATGAGATCCTGAGATTTTTGACCAATCACCGATTGCTCTTTTGATAGTTCGCTTGACAGCATGTGTCAGCTCAGCCCTTGATTTATGTACATGTATCACAGGCGTTCTATGTTGTGTAACTTCAAAGACCACGGTTGACCGAAAGAAATGAATGGTTATGTAATGCCAAAAGCCCGACTGTAGCGTGGAGAACAAGGCCTTGTATGTAGTTACGTCAGTATCTCAACGTTCATGAATTCCTTAGTAAGGCTGGACTCACAATAAAAAAACGGAATCTGTATTTTAAACTCTTGAATTAAACGAGGTAGATCAGTGCGTTCGTCTCATTGAGAAATCACAAATGATATATAAATCAAGAACATCGACCAGAAAATAAGGAAATTATCATAATATTATTATAAAATTTGAGAAAGCTATTTCCAAAATCAAATCTATTACAAAAAAGGTTATTTCTAGACCGAGTTTTATGAGACAAAGACAAATTTTCTCCATTTTTCATGCTGATTCCAACAATGATGTTTTCAAATTTATCGCAATTAGGTTATTTGTCATTACTTTTTTTAAAATGCCCAATTGACTGCTCATGAAATGAATACGTAATCCTTGACGGCTAGCGAGTAGATGTTACATTTTGCGTATCCCTTTCCCACGCAGACGCACACACACACACACACACACACACACACACACACACACAAATACACAGACTGAACACACAATGTATGTCTGTCACTTCTGACCAAAGTTACCAAAATTACAACTTAGAGTCGAATGATAACAGGGTGTCATATTAAACTTCAGTTTTAAAGGTCTCATTCAATTCACACCGTAATAAATCATACTGATGATCATTCTTGATATATTAGAGCATTAAAATATTTAATTATACCAGTTAACAAATTCTTCCGGTCACCGACCTCTCCCGATCTAATAACTTTCATTATTTGATTCGTATTCACTCCAACATCACGATGGCCAGTTTTATCACAAAACGGAGCTCTTATGCTGGTAAGTGCATTAAATTAAATTTTGCTTTTAATTCTTGGGCTCTATTAAATAGTAACGAGTTAATATAAAAACCAGGAGATTATGAAATTACTTATAAAATTAATATAGTTATTGTATAATCACACTCAGACTAGCCAGAATGTAAACAGTCCTGATATCGCTAACACGTGGTTCGTTTAGTGATGATGTGCTGTGTTCACTGGTGCGCTGTCGTGTTCATTGGTTTGAAAGCCCTGTGGTTTATTTATGAATAGCATCGCAAGATGTTACAGTCATGTTCATGACTGTATATATTAAATGTTATTCACACTTCTTGAACGTTTAAGGGCATAGATAATGTTCACTGTTCTATTCGCTTTGTAAAAAGTATACATCATTTTATTTCTACCTGACTGCTTAATTGGTATTTTAACCTTTATTCCTTTGTCCAGATGTATTGATGGATCGTAATAACACCTCAATGGGCGATGACCCTTCAGAGTACACAGCGATTTATGAATGGGAGTGAACAATTGTGGCAGCCGATTGATCGAATGCGAAATAAGAAGCAAAAGAATAGAAGTTGTTTGTCGCCTTCAAACTACCTTGAGTCATACGCTGCCACTTGTGACACTGAAAATGGATTATCGCAAGAATGTCTCAGTAAAAGCTGCCACCATGCGTCTCTGATTATGACTACATGGAGGATCTTTGATTTCATATTATGATATTACTTTCTAACTTACTTTTGTAAAGATTTAATCTTTTTGTAATGTATATTTTTTACAGTTCAAGACGAGCCATTATTTGGAAACGGGGACCAGTATATCTGATCTTGATGAGAGGTGTCAATGATGTTACCAAGGATCCTGATTCCATCGAAAAGAAGAAATTAAAGAAGACAGGCCATCTCTGTCATCAACAAAATGAATGTCAACAGAATCACTAGTGTCATTCAAAAGAAACCTACCGTTGATCCTACACTCGAAATTGGACCCTCGTCACCAGAGGTAGCTACAACCGTTGAGAGCGATGGTAATTATTGCAAAAGACGGCATAATCCTGATGGATGGAAGAGGAATGTAAGAAAAACCCCAAAGACCAAGGGGCTAGAACATAGAGATTCAACGGGGAAGATCAAACCTAAGAAACATCCTACACTGGTTGATTGTAGTTTGTGCAAATGTAAATGTTCTGATAATATAAGTGAAGAACAGACTAATATATTGAACAAAGAGTACTGGTCATTGGTGGATTACAACAGAAAAATGAACTTCTCAATTTCAAACATCGATTTGTAAACTGAACTGGACAACGAGAACAGAAAAAGGAAAAGATCAAATTCAAAAGCATACTATTTCATGCAAAATGGTTCTCGCCATTGCGTTTGCCAATAATTTTTCAAGACCACATTAAATATTAGTCAAGGACCAATTGACAAGGCAATCCGTTACAAAGGCGAGGGCAGAGCATTCAATGGGTCTGATAAGAGAGGTGCTGCAGAGTCATGGAACCGCAACTCCGCCTGGCAGGTGAGAGCGTGGCTCTACCGTGTGAGCTATCCACGAACACAAAAATATTCGTTTCAAACCCAAAGTCATTTCTAGATCCCTCTCTCACCCACTTCTTGAGATCGCCGATTCGTTCACCACCATCGCGAAATAATTTTGACCAGCAGTTAAGCTTAATAGCCAATATTCTCATCACAAACATATAACATAGAAACGATTGAGACATTGAGTATGCTCTCACCTGCCAGGCGGAGTTGTCGTACCAATAAGGTCGCAGGTTCAAACCCCACCACCGCCGCGAAAAAAAATTTTTATTCTCTATTGTCTTCTGGCACTTTTCTACTCACTTCATATCTTGTTGTTACCAACATAAGTGCCTGCTCCACTCACTTTTCTGAATTAAAAATTCACCCCATACACCGGAGCATACTCCATGTCTCAATCGTTTCTATGTTATATGTTTGTGATGAGAATATTGGCTATTAAGCTTAACTGCTGGTCAAAATTACTTCGCGATGGTGGTGAACGAATCGGCGATCTCAAGAAGTGGGTGAGAGAGGGATCTAGAAATGACTTTGGGTTTGAAACGAATATTTTTGTGTTTGTGGATAGCTCACACGGTAGAGCCACGCTCTCACCTGCCAGGCGGAGTTGTCGTACCAATAAGGTCGCAGGTTCAAACCCACCACCGCCGCGAAAAAAAATTTTTATTCTCTATTGTCTTCTGGCACTTTTCTACTCACTTCATATCTTGTTGTTACCAACATAAGTGCCTGCTCCACTCACTTTTCTGAATTAAAAATTCACCCCATACACCGGAGCATACTCCATGTCTCAATTGTTTCTATGTTATATGTTTGTGATGAGAATATTGGCTATTAAGCTTAACTGCTGGTCAAAATTACTTCGCGATGGTGGTGAACGAATCGGCGATCTCAAGAAGTGGGTGAGAGAGGGATCTAGAAATGACTTTGGGTTTGAAACGAATATTTTTGTGTTCGTGGATAGCTCACACGGTAGAGCCACGCTCTCACCTGCCAGGCGGAGTTGTCGTACCAATAAGGTCGCAGGTTCAAACCCCACCACCGCCGCGAAAAAATTTTTTATTCTCTATTGTCTTCTGGCACTTTTCTACTCACTTCATATCTTGTTGTTACCAACATAAGTGCCTGCTCCACTCACTTTTCTGAATTAAAAATTCACCCCATACACCGGAGCATACTCCATGTCTCAATCGTTTCTATGTTATATGTTTGTGATGAGAACATTGGCTATTAAGCTTAACTGCTGGTCAAAATTACTTCGCGATGGTGGTGAACGAATCGGCGATCTCAAGAAGTGGGTGAGAGAGGGATCTAGAAATGACTTTGGGTTTGAAACGAATATTTTTGTGTTCGTGGATAGCTCACACGGTAGAGCCACGCTCTCACCTGCCAGGCGGAGTTGTCGTACCAATAAGGTCGCAGGTTCAAACCCCACCACCGCCGCGAAAAAAAATTTTATTCTCTATTGTCTTCTGGCACTTTTCTACTCACTTCATATCTTGAGAGTCATGGAACACAACAGTAGTAATATAAAAAGCATGAGAAACCCTTGTTAAATTGTTAAATAAAAAATTGCATGATCAGCAGTTTATAACAATAGTGTGTAAGTGTGTTATAGTATTACACATGTGTAATAGGTGTGTCAATTGTATTATTGTTGTGTGTTGTACACACTTTGCAGTTATTTTTAATTGTATTATTGTGTGTTTTACACACTTTGTAATTATTATTGTCGTTAATATACATGTGTAGGAGAAACCGTTATTAAATTGTAAAATATGTATTATCATTTTATTATAGTAGTGTGTAAGTTTGTTATAGTATTAGATATATATGTAAAACCTGTGTTAATTTTATAATTGTCGTGTGTTTTACACACTTTGTAGTTATTTTTAAAATTGTATTATTGTGTGTTTTACACACTTTGTAATTATTTCTTAACATACATGCGCAGGAGAAAAATATGTATTATGATTACTTTATTATAGTGTAATTGTGTTATAGTATAGTATAGTATAAGATATATCTAATCCTTGTGTTGATTGTATTATTGTTGTGTGTTTTACACACTTTGTAATTATTGCCGTCTTAGATGTGCGATAGCTATATTGATAAGATTTAAAAAATAGATAACAAAAAGTCCATGTTTTAATGTCATTGTCCTAATGTAATGTCTGTGAATAGATACGAAGATGCACCGTCACATAAGTTAATAACACTCACTTTAAATAATGTTGATATATTTTAGAATAATAATAATCATAGGTTCAAAATTACTCATAATAGATCTCGCATCTCTATTCGGATTTGAACTTGAGACATTTTCGTGCGATAGATAGACGCCTTACAATTTGATCAATAAAGAATCGGTATGTGATCACGACCACGACTCATGATCGTGATCAACACAATTCGTCGTTTTCTTACGATTCCTGTCTTCTCTGAAAGCCCATAATCGCGCAGAAAGCTTACTCAGCGAAAAAAGATGAAACATAATCAATAGTATAAAAAAGTCTTATTGCGTTGTATTGATTAAAGATCCATTTGTTCCTTACATATTTATTTCAACAGGCTGTTAAACTTTCATGAAACCGACACGGTTGTTGTATTGAATTTCACAATAAGTTAATAACACTCACTTTAAACAATGTTGATATATTTTAGAATAATAATAATCATAGGTTCAAAATTACTCATAATAGATCTCGCATCTTTATTCGGATTTGAACTTGAGACATTTTCGTGCGATAGATAGGCGCCTTACAATTTGATCAATAAAGAATCGTTGTGTGAATACGACACATGGTCGAGAGCAAAACACTTCGCAAAACACTAAGTTTTGTTTAATAGTTAAACGCCTTACCAATTATCAACGAAAGGGATCACCATATGAAATCGACACATGGTTAATTGGTGAATTTAGCAACAAAGTGTCTGTTTGCTGTCACCCTTGTCGTCTCAAACAACCAATTTAAAGAATTATGTAGTTTTTCCAGTTATTTACTGTACTGGGATGGAAGAATTATCATGTATGGCTGTGTTGTTTTTTTTTTCTTGGGTCATTTTTCTAAAGCGGGTCTTGTAGTTTGTAATTTCCGTCTTAAATGCCATTTGCTTTATTTTTTAAAATAAGACGACGGAGAATTTTATATAATGCAATTAAAGTAGGTAGCGTTCTTGTCTAGGTCTGGTAAAATAAATGAGATGACGTCATACAATCCCCGTAGACAATGTTGATATTGTAGAAACCTCCGGTATAGAGATTAGAACATGAATTCGAAATCAAGACGTTTTGGTATGGTAGTTAGACAATCTATCCATCGACAAATTAAAACCTCTTCACTATGTGAATACGACTAGTAGATGGGTGCAATCGGAGGTGAATGTTTTCATTGAAATTTCACGTAGGATCAATTAAATAGAAATACATAATGTCCATGTGTCCACACAAGTTAAACCCAATATCATGTTTTACAGTCATATTCTCTTTTTCCAATATCATTTTTGGGAACACTTTGATTGGGTTAATGACAACTTTACATCTGAATCAAAACTAAAAAGAATGATGACAAAAGCTTTTGTAAAACCCCAACAACTTTTAACACACGGACTTATTTAACTTGACTGCTTTTTAATTTAAAAATGTTCTTGTCTGATATAATACTTGTGCCCGTCATTTTCAACATGCAGCGGGTTTCGTGTTTTGTATCATGGACTTGAATTTTTTTTCGCAGCAAGAAATAAATAAATGAAACACAACAATCATTACAATACACAATATTGATTGATCAATTACTTAATACAATAACATGTCCTTGCTCTGCTGTTGACATGGCTTTCAATCTTGTATGTATATATAATGCATTATTATATTATTATGGTTATCTTCTATACGCGCGCGCGCGCGCGCGGGGTGTGTGTGTGTGTGTGGTTGTGTGTGCGCTTTGCATGTCACGGTTAAAGATATATGTTTGTACACCACATGAGTACATTTAATTTGAAATACTATCTTTACCACGTGTATCGTTATTGTAATATTTAATCAATAGATTTATGGCATTACTAATTAATATTAAGGGCATTCAAAGGATCTTATCCTATTTTGCCCTATACCACATGTTATTTTTTTTGCCAAGTTACTCACTTCGTGAAATAGATTTTGATGAAAAAAAATGAAAAGACAATTCCATCACTTCATGTCCTACATTATGGTTATCATACCAAGACATAACCTAATTGAAAATGTAACAAAAATTTGGTGTAGGAATAGTAAATTTTATGAACCAGGTATACATTATCTCTATTTATGACATTAAACCATGAATGTTTTTAACGCACATTTTCAGGGTTTGATACTGTATTTACTGTACTTCTCCAGTAACATTGTCGAAGTTTTTAAATATTTGATAGCGGGTGGTTGGATGGGAGCATCACCCTTGAATCATATACCTATGATGTTCGCATGGGTGTACGATCCGATAGTGATGTCGTTTCTTCTTCTCTTTACTAGCCTATCCTGCTTCTTTGGTTTGTGATTGTATTTTTGACAGGGGATATTTTTTTTTCCTGTAAATCCTCTGCCTGTTTGTTCTTGGTTATTTATAATTTAGCTTATGATATCTTTATGATTTTGATTGACATTTGTACTATTTTTGTTAGATTGCTTGTTTTTTTTTGTTTCAGCGGTCTCTCATATAACCTCAATTGTGTTGGAAGAGACCTAAAGCAACAAACAAAAAAAAATATTTGATACCACAACACTTTTAGATAACAGCAGGTGTTTTTTTTCCTCAAATTTTATCGATCTGAGCAGATAATATATTTTATCCCAGTGAAACGCTGTCCTAACAGCTGCTATATTTTTTTTAAGATGATAACCCAAATGATCAGTAACATCCAATGTGTAAGACGTAGACGTGAAGTCTTTTAGGCGGTAGTGTAATATCATACAAAAACATCTGTCAAATGTGTAGTAATAGCTAATGGCGATTTACAAGACGGTCAAAATTTATTAAATAAAAGTTTTCAGGACAGAATGTATCAATTGAACCTAAGAAATTATTTTTTTTTCAAAGCCCAAATGTGTGTGATGTAATTGATTTTTTTTAAGCTAAAATTTATTAAATATAAGCTTGATAGCAAAAATTTTCCTAACCAAAACATTTGAAGTAAAACATTGTTGGCTAAAAATGTGAAGTTAAATGTTTTCTTTTGGGAAGTAATCATTTTTAGGTCAAAGTTTATGAAATACAAACTATATGACAAAAATGTATGAAACTAAAGTTTTTTGATCAAAATAGTGTCTGGTGAAAAAAAAAATAAAATAAAATAAAAATTAAAAGTTTTGTGGTCAAAATGAGTGAAGTAAAAGATATTTTGACCAAAATTTATAAAATAAATTAATATGCGTGTAAAAATGTATGAAATCAATACTTTCTATCCAAAATCTATGCAATGAAATGTTTTTAGACCAAAATGTTTGTAGTAGTAGTATCTTGATAAAGTTTATGAATAAAGTATTATTTCTAACAAAAATATGTGAAGCAATAATTTTCCGACCAAATTGTCTGAAATGGACGTTTTCCAATCAAAATGTGAAAAGTAATAATGTTCTGACCCAATATTGAAATGAAAATTTTCTGTCAAAAATTGTATGAAATTAAATTTTTCTGGTCAAAATGTGTAAAGAAAAAGTTTTCTGACCAAAATATAATAATATTATGACCAATGGTTATGAGATCAGAATACATATTCTCTCCAAATTGTCATTCTATCAAAAAATTGTATCAAATTTAATTTTCTAATCAAAATGTGTGAAGTAAAAGTTTTCAGGTTAAAAATTGTATGAACGTTTGCCAGCAAAAATGTATGAATGTTTTCTGGCCAAATATATGAAGTAAACAATTTTTTAGGGGGTCAACAATTATATATTTAGAATATTCTTTTGACAAAATTGTAGGAACGTCAAAACCACTGAAATAAAAGTTTTCAGGATAAATTGTATTAACGAAATTTTCCAGGCAAAATTTTGCGAAGTAACATTTGTCTGACTAAAAGATGTAAAGTATACTTTTTCTGACCAAAATGTGAGAAAATAAAATGTTTTCTACTAGAACTTCATAAGGCAAATGAAACTTTTTTTTTGTTGACAAAACGTGTGCAGTAATAGTTTTTCTGTAAATGTATTGTATCATAAATTATTGAAACCGTTACAAAATCAAAGACTTTTCCATGTCTTTCGCTTTTTGAGACCTTCTCGAGGATTTGACAAAGGCAGAAAGTTTTGAATTTTCAAAGTGCTGACTACTTACCCTGCAGAATTACCATCGACAGAGTAGAGACATAGCAGATATGACTGGTGATCCTATATTATTACAGACAGAAGCAGATATGTCCTACAATTGTTGTAGAGGTGCGATGTCGGATACGACACCCAAAGTTTTGCCATAATTTTCAATTTTATTTTGTTACCATTAAAGTATAACGTTTTTAGTCGTCCTTCTAAAATTATCAATGACATGATTAATGTCGATCCCACAAAGGTTATGATTAAACCTTTGTTCTTCTCCCCGGCAGGGACCAAATAGCCTCAACTACAGTCGTGCGGGATATCCTTGAACAAGACAGTTCAAACCCTAGTTCAACCTATTTCCAAACAAAAAATACTCCTTACAAAACCTAAATGGTTTTGGAAGAGGTTATTCAAAACCTGCATTTGAAGTTCAATCCTCTTTGTTTCACTCTTTTAGCTCCAAAAGTCGATGGAATCACTTCGTAGTTTAGTAAACCAAAAACCAAAATCAAAACCAAAACCAAGCTCAATGTCACCCAAAGATAAGATAAGGGATATGAAATAGAAATCTCACCAAAACGTGTAAGATTCGAACTATTTCCAATGAAAAAACAGTTTACCAAACCTGCATTTGAATTGCAACCCTCTCTTTTACACTGTTATAGCTCCAAAGGTCGCTTGAATTACTTAGTAGTTTAGTAAACCAAAACCAAAACCAACCCAGAAGATAAAATTAGGGTAATAAAGTGCTAGACGTCGACCCAAAATGAGTGAAGTAAAAATTTTCTCGCCAAATACAGGAAACAAAAGTGATCTGACAAAAATACCAAAATGGAAGTTTTCTAACCAATTACGTGTGAAGTAAAATTTTCGTGACTAGAAAATTGTAAAGTTGGAGTTTAAATTTTCTGGTCAAAATTTATGAAATAAGGCTGTTCTGTTCAAAATCTATAAAATTTAGTTTTATAATGAAAAAGAATTAATGAAATGAAGGCTGCACACGCTAAAATGTATGAGAAAAAATATTCTGATCAAAATGTTTGAAATGAAAGTTTTCAGGATAAATTTTATGGCGTAATATTTTATATCTGAATAATATATATATACATAACGTTTATAGCTAAATTTTATGAACTAGCTTTTTGTTGTTGCTTTTTTTTTTTATTCTAATGTGTGAAGTAAAAGTTTTGGGCCAAAAAAAAAATATTGTAAAGTAAAAGCAAAAGTTTTTCTGGCCAAATTGTGTACAATAAAAATTTCCTGGCCAAAATTGATGAAATGAAAATTTTCTGTCCATATAATGTATGAAACGTTATCTTTCTGGTCAAAATGTATGAAGTAACGGTTTTCCGGGTAAAACACATGAATTAAAAGTTTGCTTGCAAAAATGTGTACAATAAAAGTTTTCTGGCTAAAGTATATAAAGTAACATTTTTCTGGATAAAATGTACGATGTAGCGGTTTTCAGGCCAAAATGTGTGAAGTTTAAGTTTCATAGCCCGAAATGTGTTATGTAAAATATCAGTCAAAAAACCTGTGAAATAAAAATTTTAGGGTCAAAATTTAGGAAATTAAATTTTTTCTAGCCAAAACGTATGAAATGTAAGATTTTTTTTTTACCAAAATGTGTATAGTAGAAAATTGTTGCTATGATAAAATCAATGTTTTGTGTGTGTGTGTGTGTGTGTGTGTGTGTGTGTGTGTGTGTGTGTGTGTTTCCCCAAAAAATTATGAAATGCACGTGTTCTTGTCCTCAACGCAAAACAATTTCTTGTCAAAATTATAAAATAACTGTTTTCAAGCCAAAATATAAAATTGAAAGTTTTCTGACCAATGTAGATACTTGAAGTAATATATTTTTGGTCAAAATAATTGAAGTAAAAGTTTTCTGGCAAAATATATATGAAATGAAAGTTTTCCGGTCGATATATGTGAGATAAAAGTTTTCTTGTCAATATGTGTTTAGTAATATTTTGATGACGAAATTAATGGGTTTTTTTTTTTTGTTTTTTTACCCAAATTTATGAAAAGAAAGTTTTCTAACCCCAAAAGGCGAAGAGAAATCTTTTTCTGGTCAAATCGTATAACATCAGTTTTCTGACCAAAATGTTTGATATGAAAGTTTTCTAGTCAAAATATTTCAATTCAAAGTTTGTTGGGTTTTTTTGTTGTTTTTTTTATTTCTTTTTTTATTTGCTGTTTCTTTCGAAATATTTATCTATTTATATATTATTTTTCATTTGTTTTTTTGTTTTGTTTTGATTTTTCTTTTGTCCCAAAATACATAAAATAAAAGTTAGCTGGTCAAAATGTATGAAATTTAAAAAAAAAATCTGATTGAAGTACTACATTTTGACCAGCTAACTTTTACTTTATGTATTTTTGGACAAAAGAAAAATCAAAACAAAACAAAAAAAAACAAATGAAAAATAAATATATAAATAGATAAATATTTCGAAAGAAACAGCAAATAAAAAAGAAATAAAAAAACAACAAAAAAACCCAACAAACTTTGAATTGAAATATTTTGACTAGAAAACTTTCATATCAAACATTTTGGTCAGAAAACTGATGTTATACGATTTGACCAGAAAAAGATTTCTCTTCGCCTTTTGGGGTTAGAAAACTTTTTTTCATAAATTTGGGTAAAAACAAAAAAAAAAAAACCCATTAATTTTGTCATCAAAATATTACTAAACACATATTGACAAGAAAACTTTTATCTCACATATATCGACCGGAAAACTTTCATTTCATATATATTTTGCCAGAAAACTTTTACTTCAATTATTTTGACCAAAAATATATTACTTCAAGTATCTACATTGGTCAGAAAACTTTCAATTATATATATTTTGGCTTGAAAACAGTTATTTTATAATTTTGACAAGAAATTGTTTTGCGTTGAGGACAAGAACACGTGCATTTCATAATTTTTTGGGGAAACACACACACACACACACACACACACACACAAAACATTGATTTTATCATAGCAACAATTTTCTACTATACACATTTTGGTAAAAAAAAAATCTTACATTTCATACGTTTTGGCTAGAAAAAATTTAATTTCCTAAATTTTGACCCTAAAATTTTTATTTCACAGGTTTTTTGACTGATATTTTACATAACACATTTCGGGCTATGAAACTTAAACTTCACACATTTTGGCCTGAAAACCGCTACATTGTACATTTTATCCAGAAAAATGTTACTTTATATACTTTAGCCAGAAAACTTTTATTGTACACATTTTTGCAAGCAAACTTTTAATTCATGTGTTTTACCCGGAAAACCGTTACTTCATACATTTTGACCAGAAAGATAACGTTTCATACATTATATGGACAGAAAATTTTCATTTCATCAATTTTGGCCAGGAAATTTTTATTGTACACAATTTGGCCAGAAAAACTTTTGCTTTTACTTTACAATATTTTTTTTTGGCCCAAAACTTTTACTTCACACATTAGAATAAAAAAAAAAAGCAACAACAAAAAGCTAGTTCATAAAATTTAGCTAAAAACGTTATGTATATATATATTATTCAGATATAAAATATTACGCCATAAAATTTATCCTGAAAACTTTCATTTCAAACATTTTGATCAGAATATTTTTTCTCATACATTTTAGCGTGTGCAGCCTTCATTTCATTAATTCTTTTTCATTATAAAACTAAATTTTATAGATTTTGAACAGAACAGCCTTATTTCATAAATTTTGACCAGAAAATTTAAACTCCAACTTTACAATTTTCTAGTCACGAAAATTTTACTTCACACGTAATTGGTTAGAAAACTTCCATTTTGGTATTTTTGTCAGATCACTTTTGTTTCCTGTATTTGGCGAGAAAATTTTTACTTCACTCATTTTGGGTCGACGTCTAGCACTTTATTACCCTAATTTTATCTTCTGGGTTGGTTTTGGTTTTGGTTTACTAAACTACTAAGTAATTCAAGCGACCTTTGGAGCTATAACAGTGTAAAAGAGAGGGTTGCAATTCAAATGCAGGTTTGGTAAACTGTTTTTTCATTGGAAATAGTTCGAATCTTACACGTTTTGGTGAGATTTCTATTTCATATCCCTTATCTTATCTTTGGGTGACATTGAGCTTGGTTTTGGTTTTGATTTTGGTTTTTGGTTTACTAAACTACGAAGTGATTCCATCGACTTTTGGAGCTAAAAGAGTGAAACAAAGAGGATTGAACTTCAAATGCAGGTTTTGAATAACCTCTTCCAAAACCATTTAGGTTTTGTAAGGAGTATTTTTTGTTTGGAAATAGGTTGAACTAGGGTTTGAACTGTCTTGTTCAAGGATATCCCGCACGACTGTAGTTGAGGCTATTTGGTCCCTGCCGGGGAGAAGAACAAAGGTTTAAACATAACCTTTGTGGGATCGACATTAATCATGTCATTGATAATTTTAGAAGGACGACTAAAAACGTTATACTTTAATGGTAACAAAATAAAATTGAAAATTATGGCAAAACTTTGGGTGTCGTATCCGACATCGCACCTCTACAACAATTGTAGGACATATCTGCTTCTGTCTGTAATAATATAGGATCACCAGTCATATCTGCTATGTCTCTACTCTGTCGATGGTAATTCTGCAGGGTAAGTAGTCAGCACTTTGAAAATTCAAAACTTTCTGCCTTTGTCAAATCCTCGAGAAGGTCTCAAAAAGCGAAAGACATGGAAAAGTCTTTGATTTTGTAACGGTTTCAATAATTTATGATACAATACATTTACAGAAAAACTATTACTGCACACGTTTTGTCAACAAAAAAAAGTTTCATTTGCCTTATGAAGTTCTAGTAGAAAACATTTTATTTTCTCACATTTTGGTCAAAAAAAGTATACTTTACATCTTTTAGTCAGACAAATGTTACTTCGCAAAATTTTGCCTGGAAAATTTCGTTAATACAGTTTATCCTGAAAACTTTTATTTCAGTGGTTTTGACGTTCCTACAATTTTGTCAAAAGAATATTCTAAATATATAATTGTTGACCCCCTAAAAAATTGTTTACTTCATATATTTGGCCAGAAAACATTCATACATTTTTGCTGGCAAACGTTCATACAATTTTTAACCTGAAAACTTTTACTTCACACATTTTGATTAGAAAATTAAATTTGATACAATTTTTTGATAGAATGACAATTTGGAGAGAATATGTATTCTGATCTCATAACCATTGGTCATAATATTATTATATTTTGGTCAGAAAACTTTTTCTTTACACATTTTGACCAGAAAAATTTAATTTCATACAATTTTTGACAGAAAATTTTCATTTCAATATTGGGTCAGAACATTATTACTTTTCACATTTTGATTGGAAAACGTCCATTTCAGACAATTTGGTCGGAAAATTATTGCTTCACATATTTTTGTTAGAAATAATACTTTATTCATAAACTTTATCAAGATACTACTACTACAAACATTTTGGTCTAAAAACATTTCATTGCATAGATTTTGGATAGAAAGTATTGATTTCATACATTTTTCACACGCATATTAATTTATTTTATAAATTTTGGTCAAAATATCTTTTACTTCACTCATTTTGACCACAAAACTTTTAATTTTTATTTTATTTTATTTTTTTTTCACCAGACACTATTTTGATCAAAAAACTTTAGTTTCATACATTTTTGTCATATAGTTTGTATTTCATAAACTTTGACCTAAAAATGATTACTTCCCAAATGTTGGTAAGAAAACATTTAACTTCACATTTTTAGCCAACAATGTTTTACTTCAAATGTTTTGGTTAGGAAAATTTTTGCTATCAAGCTTTATTTAATAATTTTAGCTTAAAAAAATCAATTACATCACACACATTTGGGCTTTGAAAAAAAATAATTTCTTAGGTTCAATTGATACATTCTGTCCTGAAAACTTTTATTTAATAAATTTTGACCGTCTTGTAAATCGCCATTAGGTATTACTACACATTTGACAGATGTTTTTGTATGATATTACACTACCGCCTAAAAGACTGCACGTCTACGTCTTACACATTGGATGTTACTGATCATTTGGGTTATCATCTTTAAAAAAATATAGCAGCTGTTAGGACAGCGTTTCACTGGGATAAAATATATTATCTGCTCAGATCGATAAAATTTGAGGAAAAAAAACACCTGCTGTTATCTAAAAGTGTTGTGGTATCAAATATTTTTTTTGTTTGTTGCTTTAGGTCTCTTCCAACACAATTGAGGTTATATGAGAGACCGCTGAAACAAAAAAAAACAAGCAATCTAACAAAAATAGTACAAATGTCAATCAAAATCATAAAGATATCATAAGCTAAATTATAAATAACCAAGAACAAACAGGCAGAGGATTTACAGGAAAAAAAAATATCCCCTGTCAAAAATACAATCACAAACCAAAGAAGCAGGATAGGCTAGTAAAGAGAAGAAGAAACGACATCACTATCGGATCGTACACCCATGCGAACATCATAGGTATATGATTCAAGGGTGATGCTCCCATCCAACCACCCGCTATCAAATATTTAAAAACTTCGACAATGTTACTGGAGAAGTACAGTAAATATAGTATCAAACCCTGAAAATGTGCGTTAAAAACATTCATGGTTTAATGTCATAAATAGAGATAATGTATACCTGGTTCATAAAATTTACTATTCCTACACCAAATTTTTGTTACATTTTCAATTAGGTTATGTCTTGGTATGATAACCATAATGTAGGACATGAAGTGATGGAATTGTCTTTTCATTTTTTTTCATCAAAATCTATTTCACGAAGTGAGTAACTTGGCAAAAAACATAACATGTGGTATAGGGCAAAATAGGATAAGATCCTTTGAATGCCCTTAATATTAATTAGTAATGCCATAAATCTATTGATTAAATATTACAATAACGATACACGTGGTAAAGATAGTATTTCAACTTAAATGTACTCATGTGGTGTACAAACATATATCTTTAACCGTGACATGCAAAGCGCACACACAACCACACACACACACACACACGCGCGCGCGCGCGCGCGCGTATAGAAGATAACCATAATAATATAATAATGCATTATATATACATACAAGATTGAAAGCCATGTCAACAGCAGAGCAAGGACATGTTATTGTATTAAGTAATTGATCAATCAATATTGTGTATTGTAATGATTGTTGTGTTTCATTTATTTATTTCTTGCTGCGAAAAAAAATTCAAGTCCATGATACAAAACACGAAACCCGCTGCATGTTGAAAATGACGGGCACAAGTATTATATCAGACAAGAACATTTTTAAATTAAAAAGCAGTCAAGTTAAATAAGTCCGTGTGTTAAAAGTTGTTGGGGTTTTACAAAAGCTTTTGTCATCAATTCTTTTTAGTTTTGATTCAGATGTAAAGTTGTCATTAACCCAATCAAAGTGTTCCCAAAAATGATATTGGAAAAAGAGAATATGACTGTAAAACATGATATTGGGTTTAACTTGTGTGGACACATGGACATTATGTATTTCTATTTAATTGATCCTACGTGAAATTTCAATGAAAACATTCACCTCCGATTGCACCCATCTACTAGTCGTATTCACATAGTGAAGAGGTTTTAATTTGTCGATGGATAGATTGTCTAACTACCATACCAAAACGTCTTGATTTCGAATTCATGTTCTAATCTCTATACCGGAGGTTTCTACAATATCAACATTGTCTACGGGGATTGTATGACGTCATCTCATTTATTTTACCAGACCTAGACAAGAACGCTACCTACTTTAATTGCATTAAATAAAATTCTCCGTCGTCTTATTTTAAAAAATAAAGCAAATGGCATTTAAGACGGAAATTACAAACTACAAGACCCGCTTTAGAAAAATGACCCAAGAAAAAAAAAAACAACACAGCCATACATGATAATTTCTCCATCCCAGTACAGTAAATAACTGGAAAAACTACATAATTCTTTAAATTGGTTGTTTGAGACGACAAGGGTGACAGCAAACAGACACTTTGTTGCTAAATTCACCAATTAACCATGTGTCGATTTCATATGGTGATCCCTTTCGTTGATAATTGGTAAGGCGTTTAACTATTAAACAAAACTTAGTGTTTTGCGAAATGTTTTGCTCTCGACCATGTGTCGTATTCACACAACGATTCTTTATTGATCAAATTGTAAGGCGCCTATCTATCGCACGAAAATGTCTCAAGTTCAAATCCGAATAGAGATGCGAGATCTATTATGAGTAATTTTGAACCTATGATTATTATTATTCTAAAATATATCAACATTGTTTAAAGTGAGTGTTATTAACTTATTGTGAAATTCAATACAACAACCGTGTCGGTTTCATGAAAGTTTAACAGCCTGTTGAAATAAATATGTAAGGAACAAATGGATCTTTAATCAATACAACGCAATAAGACTTTTTTATACTATTGATTATGTTTCATCTTTTTTCGCTGAGTAAGCTTTCTGCGCGATTATGGGCTTTCAGAGAAGACAGGAATCGTAAGAAAACGACGAATTGTGTTGATCACGATCATGAGTCGTGGTCGTGATCACATACCGATTCTTATTGATCAAATTGTAAGGCGTCTATCTATCGCACGAAAATGTCTCAAGTTCAAATCCGAATAGAGATGCGAGATCTATTATGAGTAATTTTGAACCTATGATTATTATTATTCTAAAATATATCAACATTATTTAAAGTGAGTGTTATTAACTTATGTGACGGTGCATCTTCGTATCTATTCACAGACATTACATTAGGACAATGACATTAAAACATGGACTTTTTGTTATCTATTTTTTAAATCTTATCAATATAGCTATCGCACATCTAAGACGGCAATAATTACAAAGTGTGTAAAACACACAACAATAATACAATCAACACAAGGATTAGATATATCTTATACTATAACACAATTACACTATAATAAAGTAATCATAATACATATTTTTCTCCTGCGCATGTATGTTAAGAAATAATTACAAAGTGTGTAAAACACACAATAATACAATTTTAAAAATAACTACAAAGTGTGTAAAACACACGACAATTATAAAATTAACACAGGTTTTACATATATATCTAATACTATAACAAACTTACACACTACTATAATAAAATGATAATACATATTTTACAATTTAATAACGGTTTCTCCTACACATGTATATTAACGACAATAATAATTACAAAGTGTGTAAAACACACAATAATACAATTAAAAATAACTGCAAAGTGTGTACAACACACAACAATAATACAATTGACACACCTATTACACATGTGTAATACTATAACACACTTAGCTACACACTATTGTTATAAACTGCTGATCATGCAATTTTTTATTTAACAATTTAACAAGGGTTTCTCATGCTTTTTATATTACTACTCACAACTTCAGAAGGTAAGAGACAGGATGTCAGGAATCACATCAAATCCTTCCCCTGTTTAGAAAGCCACTATTCCAGAAAGAGCTCCAAAAGGAAATACCTGGATACCAATTTGACCATAACCAAAATGTATGACCTGTTTGCAGAACAGTATACTAAATCTAAAGAGGAGGTGCTTGTTTCTGAAAAAAATATACCGAAAGATGTTTTGTGAGGAATTCAATCTCTCTTTCTTTAAACCCAAAAAAGATATTTGTGCCAACTGTTACAGGTTTAATCAACTTACCTCATAAGAAAAACACCGAAAAGAATAGGAGCACCAAGCTCACTTAAAAAGATACAAAGACTAGATGATTGCCAAACAGTTGGATAAAGACAAAAGCAATGTGGATGAAGGATTTATGAGCGCTTCCTTCGGCCTGCAAAGTGTGCTTCAACTTCCTTCCAGTAATGTATCATTGGCATATTACTCAATGAAACTATGTGTCTACAGCCAGCTAAATGAAATTGCCAGTTGCGTCCATCACTGGTTACAGCAATTGCCAAGACACATAGAGGAGGTGTCATTATATTCGGACACCTGTTCTGGGCAAAACGGGAACCAACTGATGGCAGCAAGGATGATGATTATGGTGCAGGACCATGGCCGACTAGAGTTACGTCATGTGCAGGACGCAACCAAAAATTTGAAATGCACCACTCACAATTTCCTTGAGAGTGGACATTCAATGATGGAGGTAGATACGAGTAGCATGCATTCTGCAATAGAAAAAGAAAAAAAATCATCAAAACGCTCACTATGACAAACTGACAGTCGATTTTTGTGTCGTCAAGGAGAAAAAATCCTGACAGAGTGAAGATTCTTGAACACACCGATTTCATCGACTTCAAAACAGCTGCTGATATAATGATAACAAACAGGAAGATAGATGAGAACGGCGGCAGTGTGAATTGGTTACTTGTCAAGTCATTTCAATTCAGGAGAGATTTGCCTCAAACACTTTTGTACCGGTACTCTACGATGATGATCTCAAGTGTATGAGAATAAATGGCGCCCGCGCGAAGCCCATCAATACTGAGGAGATTGTGCTTGTTCCTGCTTACAAAAAGCAGCTCCCTGTATCAAGAACAAAGAAAAACAACTTACTCAAACTTTGCTCTGAACTTGTCATACCAAAAGAAGTTCACCCCTGGTATAAGACGCTCCCTACTGCAGACAATATAAATGATTTGGTCCCTGAACCTGGAACTGAAGATACCGACGAAGCTGCACTTGATTGAATGGAATTGCACCAGGGCCCTACTATTTTAGTACTCTATGAATTACACTCATATTATCACGTTCTTCCCTTTTTTCCTCCTCCTCGTCCTTCTCCTTCTCCTCCTCCTCCTCCTCCTCCTCCTCCTCCTCCTCCTCCTCCTCCTCCTCCTCCTCCTCCTCCTCCTCCTATTCCTCCTCCTCCTCCTCCTCCTCCTCCTCCTCCTTCTTCTTCTTCTTCTTCTTCTTCTTCTTCTTCTTCTTCTTCTTCTTCTTCTTCTTCTTCTTCTTCTTCTTCTTCTTCTTCTTCTTCTTCTTCTTCTTCTTTTGTAGGATTTTAAAAAAAAATTACAGGGCTGTAATTTCTAATCTCCATATTCCTTATTCTTTTCAATACTATAAACTGTTTTCGCAGAGATATTTTCAGAAAAAGAAATATTTATTATCTCCTTATTTTCTTGTTATACAGCATACTACCAACGTGAGTGCTGTACCTGCAAGAACAGATTATCTACATATAATCAGCTTTCTAACTTCAATGTGACCGAACATTTGACTGAAGAATTTATCATCTCAAATTTTATGGATTTTCATCAAATATGCTTATAATATATCTAATTTTAGTATTTGTAATTGATAATCATAGTCAACCTAATAACATAGGCAAGTTTCATTGCTTTTGGTAGAAAAATAACATTTTGGTGGGAGGATGAAAGATGAGAAATTTTTCTTTTACTATTTTCTCAGAAAGATAAAAAGTGTAGATAATCATTTCTTGCACGGAGCCGTCGATATATAAAAAAAAAACGTATGTAGACGCTGATCAATAGCAATCGGAATATATTATAATTATATACACTCTGTGTTTGTATTCACTCTCTGCTGGTACACTTTTGCAATCTGGGGTGTACTTCCATTTGATGTTGATCCTCCGTGGAAAGAAATAGACTTAATAAATCTTGCATTATGGATGATTAACATCAATGCAGTCTCTAGAAGTCGGGGAGAAGTTGCTCTAGTTCGACTAGAATTTGAATCGACCTTTAATTGGGTCGTGGATAACTCATACGATAGAGTCACGATCTCCCCAGCCAGCGGAGTTGTTGTACCAGTAAAGTCGCGGGTTCGAGCCCCCATCGCCGCCGTGAAGTTTTTATTCTCTGTTGTCTTCTGGCACTTTCCTACTCACTTCATTTCTTGTTATTATAAACATCAAAATGGGAAGTGAAATAGTGCATACAGGAAAGTGCAAGGCCAATTCAGATAATGAAATATTATTTATATTTTCTATACAAACAGGCGATTAGCCCATATATTAATCAACGTCAAAGACACCTGTACAAGTTGTAGGTGTCCTTGATCAACGTCTAAAAACATGTTAGAACCACAGAATAGGGAGGCCCCTCCCCTCTCAATTCTGTAGTTAGAACTGCCACTGCAGACAAGGAGTGGTCAGTGGCAGGATGATGAGAGTGACAATCACAATTCCAACTCGGGTTTGTTACTCGACTAACGATGACATAGGTCAACTCTTATTAGATAATTTCGATTTGTTTACTGATTGGAGTAAATGCGAGTCTGCAAACTGCCGCTGTTATTGCCCACTGCTCAAATCAAAGCATTGGATGACGACCACATCGACTGACTTGACACACCCACTAAACTATGAACGATAACTTTGATCAGTCTATGGTCGTGATGAACTCTTTTTGGTATGTAGGTATGAAACTTCATTCTGATCAGGATGAAAAAAAGAGGGAGTTGGCTCATCATAATAAACCGGCTGAGCTCACAGTACAAAGCTCATTGACTGTTCATTGATTCCCCAGAACCAGAAAGTGAAAGTAAACTAAAACAAAGTTGAAAATGGAAGTTCTTCAGACATTTGTAGAAGATGTTCGCATCTATTTAAACAAAACACTGCCAAAAACTGAAAAGGTAACCCGAGTCTGCAGAGCTCTAACTCTAACTCTGATAATAATATTAGACTTATTGTTCATTTTCCTTATTTATTTTACGAAGTTTAAAAGTGGCAATTCGGACTCGAGTCTGAATAGTCTCCCGTGGCTATTCGGACTCAATCCCAATGGGAGAACGCAAACACAAGGGGATACAGTCGGGGCAGTGGGCAAAGTATATGACTGATAGGAGCGGAAGAGGAGAATTCAGAGAAAATTCTGTATTGCTCTTACTCTTACTCTTATCATCAGTGATCAGGATTCAGTATCACTCAGACTTAGACTGACTCATCTGAGCTGATTGTGATTGATATCCCCACCTCGACTTTAGAAGGATTGTTGTGTCTCTAATTCCTGATTTTATTTGGACATCGTGTAAAGTTGTTAGAAAAGCTTTTCCTTTAAAAACCGATTGCTTAACTGCGTTTCTCTGTGGGAAAATATGTAATATCGCCTCAGGCGTCATGTCTCGTTCTTTGCTGTTTGTCGGGGACCCTTTGTAAAGCGCCTTGAGCACATTTAGTTTAGTGGATATTGCGCTATATAGAAGCTCAAGTTTTGCAAGTATTAGTAGTCTTGTGATTGTATCTTGTCTATAACTGTTGGTGTTGCTGTTGTTTTGTTTTTTAAACATTGAATAATATTGAGGTCTTAGTCTTGGTCAGAAATTTCATGTGGCATTATCCCTTGTCACCCTTAGTCAAAACACGCCGTAATTGCATCTAATAGTAAACCTTTTGAATTTATAAAGTACTTAGTATATGTTTGGTAATATAGTATGACTTCATTTCTGCTCCACTAACAATATTTCGACTTTCTTGTTATGCAGACAAGTCCTGTTATAATGCTTTGCTTTGTTATGATGTTGATTAAATTTAGGTTGTGTTGTTTGTCTTCTATTATGTTGATTTTTATTCAAATAGCTGCACAGTCTCAAAATTTAACAATCATTCATGATCATAAATTCACCAGCCATAGATAATGATAAATGGGGCATTGGTTGATTTGCAGAGGACATTTTATTTTATATAATTATTTATTTACTTATCATTTTCTCTCTCTCAATTTGTCTTGCATTCATCACATTCAGGAATGGGAATGGTGGATTAAGTTGCGCAACCCTAAGGACATCCAGAAACATCATGAGACATATCTCTACTGCGAGATTGCTTTCTATGTCTTGGGCTTTCTTACTTTCTGCCATGGTAAGTTAAATAATCTACATTTGCTGTCAATTAGAGGGGGAACTTGGACTCTAATTGTAAAAGTGTTCCCCTTTACTTACCAAGGATGTACTTGATTTTTTAATTTACACGAGTTATTTTGAAAACTCTTGTACTTTTCAATCAGGAATTTTTTCTTTAAAAAAAATAAAGAAAATCTATTGGTTTGTGAAAATTTTTATTGGAAAAGAATGAGATGCTCCTTTAGATGGACAAGAGGTAAGTAGAATTCCCCTTTGGGTGCCTTGATGATTCATGTCACAAGGTGTGGTCAATAGATGACAAGCTACCATTGTAGGGTAGGAATCATCAATTTTGACATATAAATAAGACTTTTCTAAAGAGACAGCTTGTTGTCTCACAAAGCACTAGACAGGAATTCAAGAATAACGAACAAAATAATAAATATAATAATTGACCAAGCTAAATAATAGGGAAATTATTGATTGAGCTATTTGATAAATGAAATGATATACGAAATATAGCAATCAAATTACAAAGTGTATGACATGACCAGGAACTTTATAAAAGAGATGGGAAAATATAATATTGTCAGGAATTTAGGGATCTGTCTTACCCTACCCGTAAGGAAATAACATGTAATATAATAATAAAATCAAAAAGCACTAAAATAACATACACTATCACCCCAAACTGTTCTGTAACACACAATAGGTTGTTCAGATGAATCAGAATGGCGGTATCATGACCCATTTGTCTTGTGTTGACCACTCTTTAGGCAAAACATTGTAAACTTGATCTTCACTTGCAGTTCTTTGAACTAAGCCCAAGGTAAGCAAATGTTGTGGATCAGTTCTTCAGGACTCATTTTTTTTTTTTAACCCTGTCCAGGATAAAGTAGTATATTGGAATTCTTCATGTCTTGATCTTCGTATCCAATCAAGGTAATGAACCCAATATTAGACAAAATATGACAATCATTGTTGATGCTGATTGCTACACAAAACCTTCCTCTACGTTATGATAATGAATTACCTTAGGTACTTATCACCAGCAGACTCATCCCCTTCCTGTCCCTTTTGTCAACACCCCATTGGAAGCTTGCTTGAGTTTCAATCTCTTGAAGACCTCACATCCCTTCCACCAAACCCCATCAGTAACACTCTGAGAGGCAAACAGTCATATGGATGTTTCCTTTTTTTAAATTTTTTTTTTTTTTTTTTTTTTGATGAGGGATGATATATAGGGTGTGAGAAAAAAAAAAAAACATCGGAAAAAGGTATGACGCTGTTTTCAATGGAGTAAGAAATCCGAAACATATGAAAATTTGAAAACAACGAGAACAATACCTTAGGTTAATACTTGCCAAGTTTGATTTAAAAAACACCATTGGTTAAGAAACTAAAGCGATATAAAAATTATAATATTTTTAGTTTCCAAACTTGCATGATGTAGAAAGTTTCCCCCGTCTTGAAAACCAAATAACCTTCTGGATGGATTCTGGAATCCATTTTATTTCTGAAGATTAAATGGTCTCCAATGAATCTTGACAGATCACATCAAAATTTGAGAATTACTTCAAAATCTTCGATATGGCAAATTTGTGGTGTATCTATTAAAACAATCATCAAATAAAATATTTCCCAATATATTTTCCTGAAAAATTATATACAAGTTCTGGTTTGATTGTGTGGTGAAATTTCAAGCTTGCATTAGTAATGGGGCGGCGGTTACAGACTTGTAAGCCTTCCCATTTTTTTTCCCACACCCGATATATTTCTGTGTACTTGTATGTCATTTATCCTTTCCTTTCTTAATTTTATTTTATTTCATTGTTTTATCATAGCTATTTCAAGTGGGGGCCGTTTCAAGTGGTTATGGCTTGCTACCATAGCTCATGGTTTGACTGTTGAGAGTGTCAGTTACTTTGTGCCTGATATTGACAACTTTTGGCATGGCCAGTCAATGGTCATGCTAGTTGGACAGAGACTTCCCCTTCACATTTTGTTGGTTTGTATGTATGCCTTGTCCATTGCTCTGATTGTGCACTTATTAAAAGATTAAAATTTCGAGTGAGGATTCATACTAATTAAAGAAAATAAATTAAAATCGATGTTCATAGCTGCCAATCCTACTGGAAATTGCGGGAGACTCCCGCATTTTTAGTTCATCTCCTGCGCTCCCGTCCGTCACACCGATCTCCCGCATTATCGTGCAGTATGTAAATAGCTTTGTAAATACTACTTAAATCATTTTTTAAAACTTTTAAACTCAATTGTTGGTCATTCTAAAACTGTTTCTAGTCATAGTGTATCTTGATATCAAGTATGTTTAGTTTATTAGTAGTTGACAGAGACATTCATGGATGGAGATTATCTTTTTTTCTTTTGAAATGTAGCTTTATACATTTGTGTATCTCCCAGATTTTTTTCTGAATCTCCCTGATTTTCTGACCAAAACTCCCTCTTGATAAGCTTGGTGGGTTGGCAGCTATGGATGTTATGTGTTGATGTAAGTTATTTTGAGGAGTAAGTTTGGCTCTATTTATTAGGTACCGTTTTGATACAGCTGTTTGCTGTAAAAGTATTGAATCGAACAAAATAATTGTATTTATGTTATCTTCAAAACAAAATGTAAAAAAAAAAAAGTAAAAATGAACAATTTTGCAATGGGCTAATTATTCAATTTCATAGAACTGAGTACTAGATAATAGAAATGATTTATGTTGAATTATGAATGACAAATGCTAAAAGCTGATAACCTCTGTGAAAATAAATTAATTATATATATATATATATATATATATATATATATATATATATATATATATATATATATGTATTTTTATTTTTAAAATTCCAGATCCAGTCTTTATTTACACCGCTGTCGTAGCTGTATCTCACATGAACTTGAATTCATGGGCTGAACCTTTTGCAGGTAAAAAAAAATTCTCTTTAAGCTTAATCTCATTCAACCATAATAATAGTATTGTCCAATATTCCTGAAGAATTTTTGATGCTCATTTAAAAAAGAAGAAATTGGCACATACTTTGTTAAATTAAACTGTAACTGTGTTGTAGAAGGTAAAAATTGTAGCTGTAATAATGTGCATATTATAATTCTTCACAGATAATGTAAATAACGACAAAGTAAAAGGAACAACAGCCAAATTCATCCAACAATTAGATTTCATTCAGTCACTTTTGATCAAAGAAAGAAAGTATAGTCTGTTTAAAAAGAACAGGGATTCATCTTTCTTTAGATCTTATATTATAGTCTGTCTACTTAAAATTACTTTTTGTAAGATTATTTCAATTGAAAAATTCATACTGTTAATTTGAGATTATGAGAGTGATATCAGAAAATTGATGAGTACTTCTGTATTATCAGGACATTAGGCAATAGGGAAACAGCCATTAATACATTCGGAAATTGAGCAGATTATTTTGAATTCTATAATGATTCTAACCTTTTGACAGCTAATCATTGTAGATGTTTCAAATCATGAACATCCTTCTTTTGTGTATTTAAAAACTTAAAATCCTGTTTAATATTTGTTATTCCAGTTGGGTTGTCGGCTGTGCTGATGGATATACCCTTTGACATAATGGGTATCAAGTTGTTGTGGTGGACATGGCATGATGATGACCCTAACATCTACGACAGGCATTACTGGGTGCCATGGACTTCTTACTACTTCCACGCTGCTTTTGCATCCTCCTTCTCTATTGTCTTTTTTGGATCTAAAACACTCTTCTGCTCTAGGGCCCTCAAGTTTCAAAGCAGTGGGTGAGTGAATGAAGATGATAATGATAATAATAAAAATGATGATAATAATAATAATGATAATAATAATAATAATAATAACAATAATCGTCATCATAATATTTGTATAAATAATAATAATAATAATAATTATAATAATAATAATAATAATAATAATAATAATAATAATCGTAATAATAATCGTAATAATTACAATAATTTGTATTTTAAAAATTATTTCTGATAATCTAGGTCATAGAAATAAAGGAAATTTGTCAGTGTTGTTGCATTAGTTTTAAGTCTAATCTTAAAGAAAGATAATGCACAGTGATTTAATTTGAGCTTTCAATTATTATTTTTTAATTTCAGATTTATTCTGGAATTGCTGATTGTCATCATGACAGGCCTATTTTCCATGCCATTAGGAGTGCTACAATTCATACCAATCTACCACCCATTACACGACTCTCTTGGTATTCATTCGGAGGCATGTGTCCTTCTCTTCCTGGCCTTCTTTGCTTT
Organism: Berghia stephanieae; assembly: GCF_034508935.2. Taxonomy (NCBI): domain Eukaryota; kingdom Metazoa; phylum Mollusca; class Gastropoda; order Nudibranchia; family Aeolidiidae; genus Berghia; species Berghia stephanieae. The sequence continues at coordinate 56,852,927 of NC_088364.1, read as the reverse complement.
GATTGTCTGGTGCTCTGACAGGAGACCTTTTGATTTTGCTCGTTTTAAAGGAGGAAGTAAGTTGCTAAATGAATGGTACTTATTTTAAGAGAGGCAGTATATTGTGATTTTATTTTCTTCAATTACATAATTTTATTCATAATTAATACCCAGTGTGACCTATAAAATTCCAATCAAGAGTTAAAATGATGATCTGTTGTTATCTATAAATATATAGAGATCTGCATGCACTTTACAACTGACACATATTTCTTACAAACAGCTTCCTGCCAAATACCCATATCTTTACAGGTCAAATTTTGTATTAAATGAAATTTATACATCAGAGAATTTGGACGTTTTATATATATATATATATATATATATATATATATATATATATATATATATATATTATATATATATATTATTATATATTGTTTAAATCCTATTTTGCTATTCATAAAAACACTTGCTTAACCTGTGATTATGAAAGTTGTCTTAATAAGCTCTATCGATTAATTTATCAATGGATACTTACCATTTGCATCAATTCTAAAAAGCTTCAATCTCAGTAGATGCAATACCTTCTCAAACCACACAGTCTATTGTGATTTTTGACCCATAATTTCTTAAGATTTTATATCATCATTGCGCATGGAGGATTATCTCACTCTTGTAGCAGAAAATGGGATACATTCCAGCTCCAGAGGCTTTAAAGTATAGAAGGACAACTTTGAGAGCCATGCAGCCCTTGGAGTCCGAATTTCTTCCAGTTGTTGTAGTGTTAAACAGAAAATTATAAATGCTTGCTACCTATTAGATAGCATGTTAGTTGATCTCAAAGCTCTCTCTGTCAGATCTAGCAGACCCATGACAAAATCACTCCCAGATGGACAAAGCGGTCAGAAAAACCTCAAATCAGCCTGGGATCAAATTCAATCCCTTGCTTCATAGTTGGGTGCTCTCCTAATTGGCTACAAACACCCCAAAAACTTAATTTTTGGAATGGAAGACAAATAATTATGGGGGAATTGGAAAGGGGGGGAGGGGGGTTATATCCTCTATCAACAAATTTATTTATACTTTTGAATTGGATCAAAATCTATAAAACACTTTTGATATTCTCTATCTACAACTTTTTTTTACTATTCTCAGTAGGACAATATCTATGTAACATTTTTTATTTGAGATTATTTTTGCAGGTATGTCTTTCTGATAAATGGCTAGATTTTTAATTTTCAATTTTTAAAAAAATGTCCATTTGATGCTATGGTTGACTTTCAGGTCTGTTTGGTTTGATGATGCTTGTGGTCATACTCCACTATTCCTTCTATGCATTCCTGGTGTTCACTGCCAATCCCAGTAAGATTCGTTCCATTGGATTACATCAGCCAGTTGGACCATGTAACAAACAGGTTAATGTGCAGACTGCTTTTGGACATGTGAGTTGGCTTTTTGAGTGGTTATACCTAGGAACTTTTTACTTTCACATCTGCTGTACTTGTGCCACCACATCTCAATTGGGCAATATGTTCGGCTAAGCAAGAGGTTAAATGTTGTTTGTATAAATTAAATTGAGCTTTATATAGAGCAATATCCACTAAATGTGCCCAAAGCGCTTTACAAGGGGTCCCTGGTCAACAGCAACATTTAACATGTAGGACGGGAGATGACGCCTGTTAGGCGATATTACAATTTTTTGGACACAGACAATGCTGTTAACGGCCAGGTACTCATTTTACACCTGAGTACGGTGAGAGAATGTGGGTAAAGAACCTTTTCCAAGGACTCACTATGCGCCAAGCTCGAGGCTCGAACCCAGAACCTTCTGATCCGAAAGCGAGTGTCATACCACTAGACCACATAGCCGCATATAAGATAACTGTAATGGCAATACAATTCCTCTTATTCAATACTATTTTATGCAGGGATTTAGATAACCCAGGTATCAGTCAAAGTTTAGAGCCATGAAATGAGCAATAGGGGATAAGATTCTTACTGAATTTAAAAAAAAAAAAGATACCGTTTTCAGGGCTTGAACATTGGGTCTCCAGAATGGAAGTGCAATACCTTATCTACCCGATTTGAATTGATGTTCTTCTTAAAGTTAGGAAAATTCATGTAGTTTTGGTAAACAGAAAGAAACTCAAAATGAAGTTCTAGTCTGTCAGACTTTATAAAATTACATTTTTGGTGCCTTTTACACCCTGGCATAATACCACCAAGAGACAGCCTGTCACATTTTTATTTTTTATATTAGTGTTAGATGATTCAGCAACCCATGTTGACTATTTTTAATGATTTAAACGAGGTAACAAAGTGGATACATCTTTCCTTCAATTAATAAAGAAGGGACAAAAGTGTTGTAGTCAATGCTCACTTCTCGGTGAGATACTGTGTCAGATTCATTCTCCCACAAATTAATTGTACAACGAATTATACTAAAGTCCCAAACGCGGTTGTATAAGGTTTTTATGTTTGTTTTATGTGAATGTTTGTTGTAGTAGAGGATTGCAGTAGTTTCGATAATGATAGAAATGTAAATGTTCTCTTGGCATTTGCCACAATATCTTTAAATTGAATTTTATCAGTTTTTGACAGTCTCAGATCAGTTGCTGGTGCTGATAATTAATTTGACCTACATGGCGATAAGGAGGCTATTTTTATATTACTTTGACCAAGAATAGTAAATTAAAAAAGAAAAAGAAGCCTAATTAGTTCATATATTTAGAAATACTTATTCTTCTCACTTTTATCCTTTTATGTTTCCAGGTGTTAAAGAAGAGCCACTACTTATGCCTGAAGAATTTTTCAGAGGATTACTTTACCCTGGACTGTTTGAAAAAGCCTCCATCTGACAAGACAGAGTGGTATACAATCTGTGGGACGCCTTTCCCTAACCACAAAGAATATATGGTTGTCGTCTGTGCATTCTGTACATTGGGACTGTTCTGGTTCTATCAAGCGTTGTGTCGGTCAGGTGCTCAACCACAGATTAACTCTAATAAACAAATCAAGAATGAAAGGAAATATGAAAAGAAAAATTAATAAATTAAAGAAATGCAGTGGAGTTTGGATAGGGCAGATTGGACAAGCAAATTAATAATTCCCTTCCCCCTCCCCCAACATATTAATATTAATAGCATCACTCTGCGCTCAACAAGACTTTGCATACAATAAAGACCAATCTTTAATCCAGATGCCAACATGCTTGTGTTAGAAAGAAAAAAAATCGGGCTTTATAAAAATTCAGGCATCTTCCAAAAAAAAAAAAAAGAAAAAATAGAAAGATATGAACAAGATGTAGAACAATCTTTGATAAGACTTTTTTTTTCTTTTTTGTTCCAGGCTGCCTTGCACTATTTGCTTTCATAGAGTTGCCAACTCATATTTTTTTCTTGGAATTTTCCTGTTTTAATTTTAGGTTGAAAATAACCCTGACTGGCTTTTAAAAAAATATTCCATTTCTTCCTTGATGATTTATTCATATTTACATTTTTTATGTGACTCAATCAGTAAATGTCGTAAACTTCATGTTTTTGTTGAATTTCATTACAAAATACTTAAATCTTTAATGTCTCATTATTTCCTTCAGCTTATTGTTATATTGTTTATACAAAAGCTCCCAATTCCTGGGTTTTTTTCTTGCCATTTTCCCGTTTTTCTTTTTGGATTAAAATAAATCCTGGCGGTACCCTTAAAAAGTCCTGTAAATACAATGATGGTTTATTGATGTCATAGTTGTTGTGTGACTTTATATGTCTTACCATGTTTTGTATATTTATATTGAATTTCATCTTTAATGTCTCATGGTTTACTCTCTTATATTGTTGTATATTTTTTGATACACGAATTGTAAAATCTATGTCATTTCAAATAATTGGAAGGCAATATGACTTTTGACATTAAATGATGAAAAAGGGATTTAGTCATGATCAAGAAATTATTTTTTGAGTAAAACATTATTTCTAGTTTTATTTTTTATGTGTGTACAAGGAAATATAATTTATTCATCTGTCTCCAGCTTAATATTTATCTGATGTTGTTGCGCTCTCATCATTTCATGCCTTTGGCAAAGTGAACATAAGTTCTGTAGTTCCAAATGACTAGAATTCACCCAGTGAAGCAACATTATAGTCTCTTCTGTATCTACCTTTTACTTAGATAATATAGTCTTGCCTGAATCTTATTTTCGTTTGAATTTAATTTTTGTTTCTTCTATGTAAAAAAATCGCCTCTATAGTGTATTGTGGGACAACATTTTCAGGGTAATTTGCTATCTCAATGGACTGAGTACTCTTGTACCCAAAGGTCAATAGAAAATCTTTGGTTGAGGAGTACAGCATGCCATTCAGGAATGGCCACTGTTGTCTCTATGTCTTATGATCGTGTGCTAACCTGTATCATGTACATATGTTTTATACATGTATTGTTAGTGACACATCAGCAAAGATCCAGGTGAGGAGATGAATTTTGTCTCACACAAGGTACAGAGATATCTTTCTTCTATCATCTTTTCATACCCTCCCTCTTATCTAAATCAGTCATCTTAGTTTTCCTGGCGCTTAAATGATCTGTGTGTTTTGCAAGTGATTTTAAATATTAAAAAACAAAACACGCCAAACAAAAAGATATCTGTTGTTATTATGTTTTTCACTCTAAGTTTTAAATATTTTATTTTATCATCTCCTATTTCACATTTTCTCGATGATTTTTTAAATGTTAATATTGCCATATCACTTGATATAAGTCTTTTACTTTTATATAAAATATTATTTTTGATATTGATATATTGAATTTCACTGTATATTTAGAATAATTTTACTCTACTCTCTAAAATTTCAAATCTTGACTATTAGCCTGGCATACTATTGATAGACAATGATGTTTATGTTAACTTTTGCCTTTGGTTTTTTCTCTGTTGCATAAGTCTAGGTTTTAAACTATCAACACTACTACCCAATACAGCCAATTTAAAGAGGGCACATTTACAGATGGTCGTGTCTGTTCTCTTGTCGGAAAATGACAGCGTGTTTGAGTTGTAAGGCTGTCTTCTATTCTCCTTTCATTTTAAAGAACAATTAATTGTATCATGATGATGATTATACAACTACCACCACAACTACTACATGATACTACTATTACTGCTACTACTACTACTAATACTACTACTACTATTATTATTATTATTATTATTATTATTATTGTTGTTGTTATTATTATTATTATTATTATTATTATTATTATTATTATTATTATTATTATTATTATCTTCCTCCTCCTTCTTCTTCTTATTATTATTATCATCATCACCAATCACAGTGTTGGTAGTCGAGTTCGCAATGACAATGCTGGAGAACCATGCAGTAAACACCGTGAAGTGATGTGTTTCATGCCCTATAAAAAAATCTTATTAAACATTCTCTGTTTTGTGGTCACATGATCTCAGCTCACTGGGTGGGGTTCCTACCTCCCATAGTGGGCAGGGGGGCTACATACTGTGTCTTCTATTCCCTTATAACTGTTTCCAACATGCTTTCTGTCTTCGTCTTGGAATGAGATTACTTGGTTTTGTCCTGGCCCTGGCCGGAGTCCTAGCTGGGAGGGAAACAGTCAAATGCATAGTTATTGTGTTGGGAGATGATATTTTTTTCCCTTGTAAATCGTCTCTCTGTTATGTATTATTATATTTGTTATTTTCAATGTATAATGTTAGCATTTGAGTGTATTCCTCTTTGTTGGATTTTGTGCTTGTGTTCGGATGAGACTTAGAGGTGATCTCAAACTATGTACATTGGTGGTGTGCTCTTGGAATCTACATCTGATCCCTATTTGTCCCCAGTTCCCCTATGTCTTACTTTTTCTTGGGTGCTTTAATTGTAATTCTAGAACTTTTTACTATCCCATTTTCTTCCTTTTTACTGGTGCTGATATAACCTAAATGTGTTGCAAGCACCGTAAAACCTTGAAAAACAAAACAAAAACAACGATCTCGTCTCAATATTAGCAAATAATACAGTTTGCTTTTTCATTTAACTTATTATTATTATAGTTATTACGCTGAGGCAACATTATTCACTATGCAACTACCTGCACTGAGATCAAATAGATTTGTCTGAATTTTATTTTTTTTTGTTTCTTCTTTACCAAAAGTGAAACAAAAGGACAATTGCCATCTTCTGTGTAGTGCATTGTGGGACAAATTTATTTACTTTTGTACACAAAGGGTGATAGAAAATCATGGTGGGGATCACATCATCATTGGAGTATGGCACTGTTATCTTGCTTTTTGTATGAGAGAGGATTATTTTGTCTTATAATCATCTCTCTGTTATGTCTTATGTCAATCAATATGTGATTTATATTATTTATGAATCAGATCTTGTATTGTATGTGTAATTTATTGTATATTTGTATTAGATATTGTTAGTAATATAGTTCTTAGGTGTATCTTTTCTGCAAAGAGCCATGTAATGCCATATTTTTTGTCTTAGATACAGAGGTAAATTTCTTCTATCATCTAATAGTTATGTTCTCTCTTTTATCTAAGCCTGTTTTCCAACATGCTTTCTGTCTTTGTCTTGGAATGAGATTACTTGGGTTTTGTTCTGGCCCTGGCTGGGAGGGAAACAGTCAAATGCATAGTTGTTTTTGGAGATGATATTTTTTTCCTTGTAAATCATCTCTCTGTTATGTATTGTTATATTTGTTATTTTAAATGTTTAATGTAAACATTTGAGTGTATTCCTCTTTGTTGGATTTTGTGCTTATGTCTGGATGAGACTTATGGGTGATCTCAAACTAAGTACATTGGTGGTATGCTCTTGGAATCTACATCTGATCCCTATTTGTTCCCAGTTCCCCTTTGTCTTACTTTCTCTTGGCTTCTTTAATTGTAATTCTAGAACTTTTTACTATCCCATTTTCTTCCTTTTTACTGGCGCTGATATAACCTAAATGTGTTGCAAGCGCCGTAAAACCCTTAAAAACAAACAAAACAAATTTCTAAGCCTGTCATCTGGGTGGGGTTTTTCACCTCCCATTGTGGGCTGGGAGGCACTTACTGTGTGTTCTATACCCCTATATGTTTTCCAACTTACTTTCTGTCTTTGTCTTGGGTTGAGATTACTTGGTTTTGTCTCTTCCCTGGATGGACCCTTGGCTGGGAGGTAAACAAACAAATGTATAGTAATAGCTTTGGGAGACGATTTTTTTCCATTGTAAATGATCTCTCTGTTATGTATTGTTATAGTTGTTGTTTTGAATGTATAATGTAAGCATTTAAGTGGGTTCCTCTTTGTCGGATCCTGTGCTTGCGTCAATCTCAAACTTACTACGATAGTGTGCTCTTGGTATCTGCATCTGTTCCCTATTTGTACCATTCCCATTTGTCTTACTTTTTTCTTGTGCGCATTTAATTGTAATCTATGATTTATTTTTTTTTTACTATCCCATTTTACTGGCGCTGAAGTGACATAACAGTGCCATAAAAGTGTTACTTTTCATGGTGCTTTATGACCGATATTATTATCATCATCATTATTATTCATAGTATTAATTTTCTTCTTTCTGGTTGGGGTCTTCTGACCTCCCAGAGTGGACAAGGAGGCACTTACTGTGTCTTCTTTCCCCCTTTATCTGTTTTCCAACAGGCTGTCCTTTTCTTGGAATGAGATTACTTGGTTTTGTCCTGGCCCTGGCTGGGAGGGAAACAGTCAAATTTAAATGTATTGTTTGAGTTTGGGAGATATCTTTTGTCTTGTAAATCATCTCCCTGTTATGCATTGTATTATTTTTTGTTTTACATATAAAATATATGATTTGTAAAAATTTGAGTGAGTTCCTCTTAGTGGGGACCTGTGCTTGTGTCAGGATGTGACATTTAGATGATCTCAAATGAAGCACAATGATATTGCGCTCTTGGAATCTACATCAATTCCCCTGTCTTACTTTTTCTTGGGTGCTTTAATTGTAATTCTAGTTCTTTTTACTTTTTCATTTTCTTCCTTTTTACTGGCGCTGATACGACCTTAATGTGTTGCAAGCACCACAAAACCCTTAAAAACAAATACAATCAATCTTCTTATCATTATTATTATGCTTGGTATAATGACTTCAAATACTCGAAATCCTGTTCTTTCAATGAGAATATTATAACTTAATTTAAAGTTGATATTATTGTTTTATGGATTATCATTTTGAATTGTTGAAAGAGCGGTTTGAAATATAGTGTTATTCATTAGTACATTATGTCTACATATTACCAATTCCCTTGCAAAATATGATAGTTCCAAACCAGCCTAGGTTCCAAATACATTCCACATGCAAATTTTCAATTTTTGAAGGCTTGTAGAATCTCTCACTTTTGCAAAAACAAGGGGCACAAAAGGAGCATCTGTTCTGAAGGCAACTTCAGTCAAGCCATAATCGATCTTAAGGCTAGTTTCTTAGGATACGTTTGATATTACAGAAAAAGCTAATAATCAATACCCATTTTTTTAGTCCTATCTTTGTTATAAATGGTTGATGTTTATGTCTTTAGTATGTACCATCATGATTATTATGTGTATGTTGACAATGTTTTTGGCTTAAAAAAATATTAAGGCTTTACCATATACATCCTACTTTTGATTATTGCACAAACTTGTTTGTTCCGCTTAGACGGTACACTCAATTTTTCTTTTTGCAATAAACGGATTGTGAACCATTTAATTCTTTTTGAAATTTATGTTACATGTCGGGCTGTGTGACTTCTAATGATGGTAGAATTGTTGAACGAATCTCCTTTTTCTGTGGTGATTTTAACTTCATATAATCTTTCCTCTGGATGGGGTCCTTTGACCTCCCATGGTGGGCAGGAGGTCACTTGCTGTGTCTTCTATCCCGTTATAACTGTTTTCCATGTTGCTTACTTTGTCTTTGTTTTGGAATGGGATTGCTTGGATTTGTCTTGGCTATTGCTGGAGTCCTTAGCTTAGCGAGAAACAGTCGTTTATTATTAGTTTTGGGAGATGAATTTTTTTCCTTGTAAATAAACTCTCTACATACTGTGTCTTCTATCCCCCTATGTCTGTTTTCCAACATGAATTCTGTCTTTGTCTTGGAATGAGATGACTTGGTTTTGTCCTGGCCCTGGCCGGATACCCTGGCTGCGAGGGAAACAGTCAAATGTATAGTTTTGGGAGATATGTTTTTCCTTGTAAATCATCTCTCTGTTATGTATTATATATGATTTGTAAACATTTGAGTGTGTTCCGCTACGTAGGGACCTGTGCTTGTGTCTGGATGAGACTTTTAGATGATCTAAAACTAAGTACACTGATAGTGTGCTCTTGGAATCTGCATCTGTTCCCTATTTGAACCAGTTCCCCCTTGTCTGCCTTATTCTTGGATGCTTTAATTGTAATTCTATGTTTTTACTATCCAATTTTCCTCCTTTTTACTGGCGCTGATATGACCTTAATGTGTTGCAAGCGCTGTAAAACCCTTAAAAACAAAAATAAACTCTTATGCATTGTTGGTTATATTTTCTGTTTTGGATATATTCTGTAAGTATTTTGAGTTTATTCCACTCAGCGAGATTATGTGCTGGTGTCTAGATGAGACTTTTATGAGATCTCAACTAAGTAAACTGATAGTGTGCTCTAGGAATCTACATCTGTTCCCTATTGGAATCAGTCTTCTCTGTCTTGGATACCTTTACTTGTAATTCTAGAATCTTTTCACTACCCCAGAGTGGCCAACCTTCCCGATTATTTCGGGGAAATTCCCTAAATGGATCCACCGTTCCCGATGTCCCGAAACTGCGTTTTTTTCCCCGAAAAAAACCCATAGCTCCATCACTACATATGTCCACTTGATGGAAGTAGGCCTTACCAGAACCTGGGACAGCTAGCCCTGAGTGTTCTTTCAATTCCTCACAGTAATGCAGCATCAGAGAGGATATTTAGTTTGGTTAGGAAGAATAGAACTGAAAGCAGATCTCAGTTGAGCAATGCCACTCTAAACAGTCTTTTAGTTAATAAAGTTAGGGTCTCCTCATCAAGCATGCCACCTGTCCAATTGACTGACAAGTTCTTGCAAAAATGCAAGAGATCCACCATGGATAGCTTGCATTCAGAAGGCAAATAATAGCAGTAAACAAAGCCTGTTATCATGTACATAGTGTAAAAAGTATTGTAGTGATGCTGTGGTCTCAATGTGTGTGTAGTTTTTTAGTTTTGAATTGTCAAGTCATATTTATTAATAGAATAGAGGCTGTGACTTCTGCACCAAATTCAATAGGGGGCATAATGCACCTCCTAAGCTTGGATAGAGGATACATATGTCAAAAGTTACCCCTTTCACTTCCAAGGTTGACAGGTATGTCAACTTAATGTCTGTTTTCATTTTCATTCTTTGTATAGTATTAAATTAGTATTAGGCTGTGTATTACTTCACTCTTAACATTATTGTGCGGTAACCAAAAATTTTCCCTAATTCAGTTTCTGAAAAGTTGGCCACCCTGCTACCCCATTTTCTCCCTTTTTACCGGTGTTGAAATGACTTAAATGCGTTGCAAGTGCTGAAAAAACCTTAAACCCCCCCCCCCCCCCCCCCCCCCCCCCCAATAATTTTCCTCCTTTTTACTGGCACTTAAATGGCCAAGTGTCACTGGCGCCATAAACCCATAAAAATGAAGACATATATAGCGGTGGATGGAATTCCCTTTAGCTGATATGTGTATTGCCCTCAATCTGTGGATTCTACAAGGATAAACATCATGATTGCTATCGCTTCTATTCCCCTGTATCACTTGTTCTTTCAATGTAGCTGGGTGGGGTTCCTACCTCTAATAGTGGGCAGGGAGGTACTTATTGTGTCTTCTATCCCCCTATATCTGTTTTCCAACTTGCATTCTGTCTTTGCCTTGGAATGAGATTGCTTGGTTTTGTCCTGGCCCTGGCCGGAGTCCTGGCTGGGAGGGAAACAGTCAAATGCATAGTTATTGTTTTGGGAGATGATATTTTTTTCCTTGTAAATCATCTCTCTGTTATGTATTATTATATTTGTTACAATTTATAATGTAAGCATTTGAGTGTATTCCTCTTAGTGGGGGGCCATGCTTGTGTCCGGATGAGACTTATTGGTGATCTCAAACTAAGTACATTGATGGTATGCTCTTGGAATCTACATCTGATCCCTGTTTGTTCCCAGTTCCGCTTTTTCTTACTTTTTCTTGGATGCTTTAATTGTAATTCTAGAACTTTTTACTATCCCATTTTCTTCCTTTTTACTGCCTAAATGTGTTGCAAGCGCCGTAAAACCCTTAAAAACAAAAACATTTCCATGTGGCTTTCTATTCTTGTTCTGGAATGGGACCATTTAGTTTCTTCTAGGCCCTGCCTGTTTGTTTGTTTGTTTGTTGCTTTAAGTCTCTTCCAACACAATTGAGGTTATATGAGAGACCGCTGAAACAAAAAAACAAGCAATCTAACAAAAATAGTACAAATGTAAATCAAAATCATAACCTAAAGATATCATAAGCTAAATTATAAATAACCAAGAACAAACAGGCAGAAGATTTACAGAAAAAAATATCCCCTGTCAAAAATACAATCACAAACCAAAGAAGCAGGATAGGCTAGTAAAGAGAAGAAGAAACGACATCACTATCGGATCGTACACCCATGCGAACATCATAGGTATATGATTCAAGGGTGATGCTCCCATCCAACCACCCGCAGGCCCTGGGTCATAAACTATTAATCACGAAACGAAAAACAACTTAGACATTATGGAGAAAAAAAAGTTTGTTGGTTTTGGAGATCTTAGAGCTCACAATACCATTTTAAAAAAAAACCCAAAGCATTTATAAAGTGCAATGTTCACTAAATGTGCTCAAAGCGCTTAACAAGGGGCCCCTAACCAACAACAACACATGTCATGTAAGACATGACATGACGCCTGTAAGGTGATATTACAATTTTTCCCTGACAGAGACAATGCTGTTAACGGCAAGTTTCCCATTTTACACCTGAGTACGGTGAGAGAATGTTAGTAAAGAGTCTTTTCCAAAGACTCAACTATGAGCCACTCAGAGTGGGACTCGAACCTAGGATTTTCCAATCCGAAGGCGAGTGTCATACCACTACACCACATAATTGCACTGGGTAAAAAAGACAAGATTGCAGAAAAAAAAGGTGAATAAAATTAGTGATAGTAAGAATGTACCTCTGTATCTATTCTGAAATAAAAATCAATGGTTCACTGGCTCTTTAGGTGAAAATGAAAATTTATTTGTATTATTAATGGTATTATCTAATGGGTAAAACTAATGTAGATGTGAGGCAATTTATCATAGATATTGGACGTTGAACCGTTAACTGACACGTGATTTGTATTACATGGAAAAAGAATCACCAACAAAAAGGTGCATACCAGTGACCAAACCGTAATGACATGATAATAAAGTCTTCAGCTGAAGCTCACACCCCACTCTCACCCAATCTCTTTCTCTCCATCAAGGCTATAAGACGCTTGCAAATAAATAAAATAAAATAAAATAGAATTCCATATATTCACATTGGGAAATTTGTCGTTCGAGTCTCCAGGCATCAGCTGAAAACTCAGCTAGGATGAGGTGACTTGCTCAAGGCTGAACTCAGTACCTTTTGGGTATGAAACAAAGACCATACTGCTGAGCACTCCTGAAGCCAACGCTGCTACATCACTTATAGTATAGGTCATTTCAATGCCAGTTAAAAGGAAAATGCTAGAAAAGATAAAGGATTCAGACCTATCTAACAAGCTTCTAAGGCAACAGTAAGACAAAAGGAACAAATTCAACAGAGATTTTCTAGATCTAAGAGTAAAGGTGAAGCCGCTTAAAAGTTCCATGCTGGCATGGCCACAGGATCTCCAGCAAAAGGGATATATTCAATGTCACATGCTGAATCCTTTACCTTCTCTAGCAGTTTCCTTTTAACTGGCGTTAAGGGGAATTCAATTCATCTTTTGTTCCTCTTTGGGAGAGAGTTTTCCAAAAAATCTAGATTAACTGTAATAACCACTTAATGTGTCATAGTACTTGAAAGAAACAATGTTGTTACTGGCCAGGTACTCATTTTACACCTGAGTATGGTGAGAATATGTAAGTCAAGAGCTTTTTCCAAGGACTCAATTTTGTGCTGTCCATTGACTCAAAACCGGGATTACAGGTAACAAACCTCGTGTCATACCACTAGAATACAAAATCTGCACAAAATATTATCCATGTTCAATGCCAACACATACAAAAAACAAAAAAAAAAGAGTAAAAGATCATTAATAAATATTATTCTACCCCTCTCATTAGAAAACCCTATCATTTCTTAGTAAATACATAATCGTTGAATAATGCTTTGAACGCGTTGAATAAAAATTTTATTGAACGAGTGCAAAATATTTTCGAACATTTTATTGGTGAGTTAGAAGGTGTAAAAGACAGCTGATTGGCAATTATATATAATCTTTTGGTGCGCTTTAATACATATCTAACATTTTTAGTTTTGGGTCAAATTGTCATCAAGCAGAAGGAAAAAGATACAAATAATGGTGAATAGAAGTACTAATACCATACCATTTGGTTACAAAATATCTAATAATATTACTTGTAGGGGTGGAATAAACGTATTCTTTCATTTCTTTGTATTTATTAAACTCGTTATATTTTTATCGTGCAATAACACACACTCGCAAACTTGTGTTATTTGGCACTATAAATATTAACTCGTTTAAAAAATACAAAGAGATGAAAGAATCGTCTAATATATTATGGCATTTATGTAGGGCAAAATCATAATTATTGAAATAGAGTTATAAAAATGATATAAAGAACAGGTAAATAATCATCTTTTTCATCGTCACCATTTTTATCACAACCATGTCATTCTCATTATTCTTCTGAATTTATTTTAAGATTGATAGTTGTGTTCATTCTGTTTGATTAATAGTTCTGAGATCAGATTTATATTCCACGTGTTGGCAAGATGTCTATAAATAAAAATGAACAGTAGGAAAAACCTTGAAACTGAAATACAAAGTTATCATTAAATCATTTACATGAGAGAAAGTGTGTCGTGTGTAAAAAAATATAATAAAAGAAAGAAAGAAAAATGTAAGTTTAGCCAGTTGAATAGTGATAACTAAACATTAATAATTGTTTACAACTCTTTGGCCTATGAACAACACAATAATCTATTGTGCTTTCTACCAGATCTAACAGACCCAGCTATTAAATCATAGCTAGTTGCACAAAAATAAAACAACTTTTCTACTACCCCATTGCTTGTGAGTTTACAGGACTGTATCAGGTGACAAAATATTAAATGTGACAAAATGTTAAAATATGATAAGGATAATATCGTCTGACTTCAAAAAGAATAGCAAAAATTATGAATCATTCAATGAAAAACAGTTATTTGAAAGAGATACAATAATTTGTTGATTTGTGACACTTTTGGGTCATTTAGGTATAATGAGACAAAAGGATTTTATGAAAAAAAAAAGATGAACAGCAGAGCATTAGCTCATACATGAAATGAAAAACAAAAGTAAGACCTGAATCCACGTAAAACAAATTTGTTAGTATTATTATAGCAGTATCCAATAAAAACTCTCTCTCTCTCTTCTCTCTCTCTCTCTCTCTCTCTCTCTCTCTCTCTCTCTCTCTCTCTCTCTCTCTCTCTCTCTCTCTCTCTCCTCAAAGGCGATTTACAATATGAACAAAAAAAATAAAAAAACAGAGAAAAAAAGTAAGAACCAAGAGGACCATGGAACAAATGCTTGCTACTATTTGGATCAAATGATCACATATTGCAAAAGTATTTTCCTACATGCTGATAAGAGGGGTCAGAAAGAAGACAACAACCTTAAATCAACCTGTGATCAAAACCGCTTCCATTGCTCGTTTGAAAAATGCTCTACCAATTCAACTACCGCGAGGATCCATAGAGAAAAAAAAAAGGCATAAAATGAAAATTCATTTCTGAACACATTCAGTTCAAATATGGTGAAATAATCATAACTGGAAAAAAGCATCTGAAACAATGCAATCTCATTAGTGTATAAAAATAAAAATGTATACTGATTTCTAAATAAATTAAACTATATGTCAAGTCACCCCGTCAAACCCCTACTTCATCTAAAACATGGAAGACCAAAAAAAACAACAAAACAAAACAAACAAATAACAAAAACAAAAAATAATAATCAACAAAAAGAAAATATTTTTTATCTGATCACAAATATCAAAGTCAAAATTGTTTAAGGAGTCCACATTTGAGTGCTTGCTCCTTTTTAGTTTGATGCATCAAAAGAGTGCAAGAATCCTAATTTATTGATCCATAATCATTAAAAAAATTCCTAATAAACAATCAGCCATTTTGATGGTTCCTCACATTCTTTCTCTCCTTGAACACAAAATTGGTTATATGTAGTTTTTGGATCAAATCCTAAAATTTCTCTTTCATCCCGAATTCGAAAAGAAAAAGTGGACTCCTGTGTTCCGATGAAGTGTCTGTAAATGTAATACAAAGTAAAACGGTTATAGCAGTGTTATACTTATAATAATAATAATAATAATATAATAATAATAATAATAATAATAATAATAATGATAATAATAATAATAATGGTAATAATAATAATAATAATAATAATAATAATAATAATAATAATAATAAAATAATAAATAATAATAATAATAATGATAAATAATAATAATAATAATAATAATAATAATAATAATAATAATAATAATAATAAATAATAATAATAATAATAATAATAATATATAATATTCAAAAAATCAGATATTTTTTTGTATATCATGGGGTCAAGCTTCTCATTTCACTTTGTAGCAAGCTAGATAGCTCATGGAACAGATGGATGCACCTAAAACTGTGATTTTCTTATGCATTATTTACCTATCATCAACATTGTGTGTTGTTCTGGTTACTCTGGACTATCTACATTCAATTTAAAGGTCGCAAATCTCGTGTTATGTCCAACAAACAGAAAAACAATCAACCCCTTTTATATCAACACCTCCAAAGCACAGAAGAGTAAACTAAATGTTTATTTGCAAAACATCAAACATGATACATTGCCGTGCATCTCATCAATTTCTTTTCCAACAAAAACACTATAATCTCATTTACCCTATTTTATTTCAATTGATACGAGATAAAATGGAAGAAGCAGTTGGAAAAATAAGGGTAGGGTAAAGAAGATTATAGTGTTACTTGTAGAGCACCTGTCAAATTAATGAGATGATTGATCAATGAGATAATTGATGACTTTCTTGGAATTGTGATCTAACAATTTTGACAGTCATTAGGGACATGAAATGAAATATCAGAGTTGATGACAAATAATTATGGTGTTTGAATTGTATTCAATACTACAGCAAGGAAAATTAAAATATGGTTACCTTGCATGAGATGCAATCCATTGGTCAATAATGGCCACACCCCCGTCTTTGTATTTTTTATGAACTTCTTTGGATGGTTTGTATCTGTAAATTTTATAGTCCTTTAAATTTTTGGACAGTGTCTTGAATTCTGATGAATAGAGAAGAAGACAGTTGATCGTTCAACAATATCACATCTCTAGCATCATTTAAAACAAGATACAACCCCAAAACCTGAATTAATCACGAGAATAAAACAAACACTATTTAAGGTGATACCAAAAATATAGCATTCTTTGAGCGAAAATAAATGACAAGTTTAGCATGACTGGAAGCAATGATAGTTTAAAGATTGGAACAACATTCCTTAAGTGAGAGCCTAATTTGCTCATTGTAACCATCATAGCCCAAGTTGTGAGAGGCATCATCACACATGTACAGCCATCTCTAAACTTCTTGACCAAGTTCTAATAAATAACATAAATTCGAAACAAACATGTTATATTGTATGCCATTGGATTCAGAAAAAATATTCTTTACCTTTGTGGATAGAAAATGCCTTTGAATTATTTAAAGTGGTGGATGGCAGCTGATGCTCAGTTAATCTCAGACTTATTGTCTTTCACTAAAAATAAAGCCTGCTAAGGTAAAAAATGAAACCAATTGAAGCAACAATTTAAACTCAATTATCAGGCTAACTCAATGTGTCTCCAAAGAAATATTATAACACCATTCACCATCAAACGCTTTAGACACTCACCATCATCCGGAGCATCGGTAGCAATGAATATTTTTTTGAGTCCTGTCTTCTCCATGGCTTCCTTAATTTGTTTGGCAGCATATTTTAGTGAAGGGGTATGGCTCTTTCTTACAATGACAAAATCCTGACGACGTAGATGGACTGCCATGTAAGGTCCTCCTAATGCATCTCCATGATTTCTCTGAAAGAAGTAGTGGTTTGTCAGTGAAAAGTGTTGACGAATTAGGCCTCAATACAAATTGAAGACATAGAAACGTTTCGACTCAAACCTTCAAAAATAAAGATTAAGATATGTTCCGGTTATCACCACTCTCACCCTATTACAATATTATCATTATCATTACATAAAAGTTAAATGGTTCTAGCTAATGGTTTGAAAAAAAGGAACAGATTTATTTTCAGAATCTTTGCTCAATATATAAGCTATTTCTAAATCAACTCTACTTCACGTAAATCAAATCTGATGCATACAATAATCCGTTTAAGAAACCCATCAAGCTTTGAAAATAATATTAACAAAATAACATAAACAATTTACATGCCTTTTCTATGTCAATTACATTTGTTTTATCAGTGGACAATTAGTTGAAGAGGTGTGAATTTTGAATTTTAAATCCAATAGAACAGTCATAAGAAAGCTGTTGAGAGTAAAAGGACAAAGAGAGACGATTACACATTTCACCTTCATATTTTGCCAGTCTGGATCCAAAGTGGTCACATCATCATTGTCATTAGAATCGAGATGCTCTCTTCTGAATTCATCTCCAATGTCACGAAGATGTTTGGCAAATCTCATACTTCTTCTGGCCTAAAATGAATGATAAAAACAATATATTTTTCCTTATTGGATGTTAACAATTGTCTGTGACACTTCATGATTATATAAATGCCATAAAAAAAAAAATTAAAAAAAAAAAAGGAATGAAGATGAGATTAGACAAAAGAATTCATTAGGGAAGAATATATCAAGATAGACTAAATTTTGTCTTCTGTATCAAGCTCAATCCTTACTTTAGTGGGAAAACTTTGCTTCAAAGAAAACGTATCAAAATGATAAATATCTAATCAGAGGCGATTTCTATATGGATAAAAATTTAAAAAGTATTTTCCATACAAATTCTGCAAATGGCAAAATTGAAGGGTAGATACGTGGTACAATTTTTTATTATTGTTATTTTTATTATTATCATTTTACAGATCTGCATACTAAGAGCGAAATTCGACATCAATAGCTATGATTTTTGCAATAAATCCCCGAAAAATTAACATTTTAACTTGCTCCCTCCCCAGACCAGGACCTCTTCTTTTGTAGGATTAGACGATTTAAAAAATTACTAGCCCAGTCAAAGATACATTCCTGTTTATAGGAAGAGAAAATCAATAACCAAAAAAAAAAAAAAGACATAAAACAAACCCAAACAAAACAAGAAATAACAAGAATTAATTACATTGATATGAAAACACAAAGAGAAACTGTTCAAAGATAACGATAGAGTGATAACCCAAAGCTTTAAACAGTTGAATTATAACATGCAGAGTTTAAAGTACTTCCTACCTTCCAGAACACTGCATCCCCAAAGTGGTCATGGAGCAAAACTTCTGCCCTGTCCAACATTATTGCTCTGAATAATTAAAATGACATAGACAACAATAAATTTCAATGGCTATGTTTAAAGTGAAACATTTTCAGAATGCCTCTCATTTTTTTAAATAAGACGGCATTTAGCATTCTGAAGATACTGGACAATGGCACATTGATACTGCTCATAAGAATAACATCTTATGTTCCTCACAACATCATATATTTATCCCAATACTTATATGGCTTGCCCATACATTCAAATGGCCTCTTTAGACTAAATTCTAATAAAAAAAAAGAAACATCCTGATTGAATTAACCCAATTAACGGTGCAATAGCAGATTTAAACTCAGGCTTTAATTTTTGCATTGAGAGTCATTGATGGAGTAGGATTCTGCATTCCTTTGTATTAACTTGGACAATTCAATGGCAGTGACAACTTTATGATTACGATGCCATAACAATTTGTTATCGAAATTGAAGAAATGAATGGATAGACAGCCAACTTTTCAAAAGTCTGTAGTTTCACACAATGTCTATTTTATTTCTTCTTTTCCAAACCTGTCAAAGCCTGCTCCCAGTCCAAATTAATGTTTTGTTTGAAAAGCATCTATTTTATTTTGGTAAGCAAACAATATACAGTAAAATGACTTTAAACCGAAAGAAGCTAAACCGAAAAATACCTTAAACCGCAAAGAATTTAATAAATTGTACTAGTTTCTTCATTATCTTTGTACTTATTCTTACGATGAACCGAAATACTTCTAAGAAGGAGTTTCTTTAAACCGAAACAACTTGAGAGCACCTTCCCTTTCTCTCTCTCTATTTTTCTTCAAAAATTCGGGAAGGTGGCCCCACATAATCATGCCCGGCGATATTAAAACAAAGAGCGTAAGTATAAGATGAGGGTGATGGGTGGGGTGGGGGGGTAGGCAAACACTTCAATCACTGCACTTGGGTTTGGCCAGCACCATGATCGCAGACTGGAAAAGGAAGACAACGGGTGACTGGCAGGCGAAAAATGAGGAAAGAGGGGGAGTTGGGGTGTAGAATCACGCAAGCGAGATGTTCTCGCTCGTGTGTTGATGCTTTGGAACTGACTGGATTTTCAACATGACAATAAGGAGGGGGGGGGGGGGGGATAGACAACTTACCATTGACATGCCATTTCATTTCCACTTTGATTGAATGTGTGTGTGAGAGGGGGGGGGGGGGGGGTCTATGTAATTAGGCCTTTGAACCTAATGGCTTTTCAACAAAAGAGAGGTGTATAGTAGACAGCTTAGCATTGACACGCCTTTTCATTTCCATTTCACTTCACCTCTGAGTAGCTGCGCATCATTCATTATCAATTATCGCACAAGAACTTTCGATCTTATTTTAGCTTTACATTTTACTAAAAGATGTCTAAAAGAAAGCATTGTGCTTACATGTTGGAGTTGAAATCAAAATACTATGTGAAGTAGATGAAAAAAAAGTTGATCAAGACGGAGATATGTAAAAAACACGGCATCCCGAACACAACTCTTTCAACAATTTTGAATTGAAAACGAAAACTCCCAAAAATATTTTAAAAACACACCCAAAAAAAAATAATAATAACATAAAAAAAATAAAAAAATAATGATTTTTAAAATGGTTACGAAGACGGCATTTATTCAACAACTACATTTATGGGGAAACCCATGATACGATTAAATGAGCAAATTTCTTAAATAGTTACTACCCTTGAAAAACATCGCAAAACGAGAACTTGCTTTAAACCAAAATGTCTTTAAACAGAAATGGTTTAGAAGATCCCCAAAATTTCGGTTTAAAGTAATTCTACTGTACATATCTATTCTATCAACATCATGTTTATTGTATAATAATACTCACAATTTTGATAACATCATTTAAATGGATATTTTTGTTACCATTTATTCTTTATTTAAAAAGTATCTTGAAGAATACAAGACTCGCAACTATTAGTATATTGAACATGGTAATCTTTGCTCAAGTGAGCTGCCTGATGCATCTTCTGCAATCTAAAAAAAAACATGGCTCCCGCTTTAAGGTTTTTTAAGCATGAAAAATTGAGTAAATTTGTTTTTAAAAAATCAGAAATAAGTCTTGTATGTACCTGCCAGTAGTGTTCTTGTTCAGAAAATCTTTTATAAATCCAGCATGTGCCATTGCTGACAGGCATTCCATCTTGTCCGCCCACACATCATTATCATAACCAAAGAACCATCCATACCATTTGTCTGTCTCAGGATCCTATATATATATATATATATATGTTGAGATCGAATATAAGTATACAGTCACAGCACACTTGTATCAACTACTGAATCAAACAACTTGTGTTTGACAGAATCGCATCTCAATAATTCTACTGATTCACACCACTGTCAATTGGAAAAAAATCACAAAACTTTATCAACCTTTCAACTCTTAAAATCCCGTTGACCACAACAAAAATATCACTACTATAGAGACTGATAGATTTATGAATTTTGCATCAAATCTATCATTTACTGGTGTGGCTCACAATCTTACTGCTGCATTACAGCTAATGACTCATTCTTCTTTATATATTACTTTCAAGATTTCCCACAGTAAATTTTAGTGTATCAGGTAACAAAAAATTAATCCTTTCTTATGTAACGTTAAATGAACAACAGTATTAAATCTAACAGACCCAGCGACTCAATCACTTCTGGTCAGATAGGTCAGAAAAAATCTTGGCTACACCAGGGACCTATACCAGCCCCTTTGTTTTTGAAGTGAGAGCTCAACCAACCAGCCATTGGAACCCCTAACATGACAGGGGAGCATAAATAAAGACGCAATTTACTTTTGACAAAGTATGTTACCTTTATCTATTATGCATGATAGGTAAGCAACTTAGTCTTGTCCACTAGGTTAGGAAGCGAGTATGCTAAAAACAATGTCATCTATGCCTATGGATATGTGAGTTGAGTAAAAGTTTGAGACAAAAAGTCCTAAAAGTCAAATGTCCTTCAAATGTTAAAAGCTGACCTAAAAAAAAAGAAAGAAAATTAAAAAATTCCATTGACTTACATAATGATACGGGTTTTCTATACAAGGCCTGATATCAATTTTCTGCTCCCATTTGTCCCATCCCTCCTCATACCGTTGTAGATAGTATAATTCATCAATGACTGGCTCATCCCGTACTGAAAATGAATTATGGAAAATAATCTATCTTACTACAAACATAATAGTAACATTGATAATTCATTCAACTTTCATCTAATGTAAACATTACACAATATATAGAAATATGAAAGTGGCAAAAGTCAATAATCAGACTACATTCGACAGCAGATCCTTGGAATTGATTAAATGAATAAGTTTAATCATTTCATTAAGATTACTCACTCTCCTTGTACTATTGTATTTCAAAGCCTTTGCTTACAAATTATTTCACTCATAATATAACATAAGAAAAATATTTTAAAAACATTCCACAACAAATCAACCTTTTAAAAACTCCTCAAACTCCATGAGGGGAACAAAGGCTTTGAGACTTGGTAAGTCAAAAAACTTGGACCATGGAACTCTTTCCTGTTGTCCTATATCTCGAGATTTCCAATGGTAAAGACGGCCCCATGGAGGCAGAACTAGAATCCATGGGTCTTTCTTGTTTAACTCATGAACTAATACAGCAATTCGCATGTACACATCCCTTCTTAGGTTGAAACCTTCCCCGGGATTGACGTCATACAACAGAAATCTGAAAAGGAAAACAACTTTATTTATTCTAATGTTTGTTTTTTTCAATGTCTCCCCCAAATTTTTTTTTAATCGGTCATTAGACCAACTACACAATTATGTATGCATGGTTACAGATAACATTATAAAACCAATTTCATTAATGAACATTAATACCTAGTTTGGTTGTCAATTGGTTAATATGCAAAAGGAGAAGAAGAAGAAGAAGAAGAAGAAGAAGAAGAAGAAGAAGAAGAAGAAGAAGAAGAAGAAGAAGAAGAAGAAGAAGAAGAAGAAGAAGAAGAAGAAGAAGAAAGAAGAAGAAGAAAAGAAGAAGAAAGAAGAAGAAGAAGAAGAAGAAGAAGAAGAAGAAGAAGAAGAAGAAGAAGAAGAAGAAGAAGAAGAAGAAGAAGAAGAAGAAGAAGAAGAAGAAGAAGAAGAAGAAGAAGATGGAGAATATTAAGAATCATATACCTGGGAGCTTTAGCTTCAGCCACCTTAAGATTTGGTTTAATTGATTCAAATTGGACAGTGTCATCAATGTCATCTTCGATATCTTGTGCTTTTATCAAATGAGAGTTTATAAGAAATAAGATGATTATGAAATTTATAAAAGTTGATAATCTTGCAAGATTTACGGCAGACATCTGGGGATGAAAATAAAAACAAATAGTAAAATGAGTATCAGTGATATGTACGTAACACTGAATAAGGGAAATAAGTTTATATGCCTTACTTTTGTCGTCAAAACAATTAGTTCTGCCAATTTTTACAAAACTGATTTTTATTCTTCTTTGGAGGTATAAGGTACCACTTTAACAGTGATTGCTCAGCTGTTAAAGAAGTTAGTGTTAAAAAGCCAAAGTTCTGGCAATGACAATACAGCAGCTAAAGACTAAAGCTAAAAGTAAAAAGTCAGAATCTGACTCAGGCTCAGCAGAGGTAGTGGGGGGGGGGGGGGGGGGGGGGGGAATTAGGTCCAAAAAACCCATGAAGTGTGTAAATTTGGGTGAAAGCATGAAAATTACATGTTGTAGAATTGAAAAATCCTGTAATTTATGCTAAAGAACCACTATGAGAGACCAGTATTAGTTCAGATACAAGCTTTTTAAAATGGAAAATTTTGAAATGGACAAAAATTTCTTTCATTCCTATTGTGTAAACATTCCAAACAAGGCGACCCAAGGTTGTTTTACGCCATCCTTGGATTCCCATTGGTGACTATTTTTAGCGTCGAACCGTATCTTTTACTCTCACTAAACTTTCAATTCACGAACTATCCAAATTGTTTAATCGTTAATCTTATTCAATTTTGCTAGTTTTGAGGGACTTCTACAATGTAAAATTCTATAATAAAGAGATTTTTGTGTATCTGATTTAGCAAGTATAATCAACTGCACTTATACAGACAAGCAGACAGACAGACGAACATACTCACACAACACAGCTCGATAACTGTCGGCAACCAGTGTTGACACAAACAGTGCTCCTTCTTCCCTCCCCCTAATTATTTTTTTCTTTCCAAAAATACTACGATAATCATTTTATGTGTTTTATAACCTATTTTGGACAGACTTGATGACAGTTGTGAGGTCAAGATAGCTCAGTTGATAGAGCACTTGCTTCACATGCAAAGCGACTGAGATCGATCCCATGTGCAGTCGAGATTTTATTCTAACCCCCCAGTTCACCCAGCAGTGATAGGGTAGCTGGGCCTGTTATATCTGGTGGAATTTACTTTGTGATAGACTGGTGTCCAATGAAAAGGGTAGCAAGCAATTGATATTGCCCATTTCACACTATAGAAACTGGGATAAACTCTGTCTCCATGGACCGAATGGCTCTGAAGGACTACTGCTTTTTTATGAGAGTAGGGAGTCAGCATACCAATAAAATTGTATTAGAACGGAACGCTATAATTATTATCATGATAATCATCAATCATTATGATGCAGTATTGTGTCAAGCTACTTACATTACGATATTGACCGCATGGTGACAATGGGAGCATATTTATCTGTACTGTTGTGTCCTTGTGTAAGGCAACGCACAAAAATTGCCTGCTTGTTCAGGTTCAGGTATAATTGATACTATAAGTCGTACTTTGTTAGAAAGAAATGAGAGACTACCTCCAACTTCTGGAGCATCGGTGCAACATATCAAAAGAGCAAAAGAATGGTCAGTCACCCTCCCCAGCGGAATGGGGTTGGATAAAGTGTGAGGATTGACACAAACACTGTAGAGCTTATTTCCAAAATTGTCAAAAGTTTCCAAAAACTATTCAAGAGTTGTAAGAGAGAATGTATCAGCACCAGATGCAAGTGTTTACGTTTTAAGTTTAAGGTCCAGCTTACCTTGCACAGACTTGTGTAGGAGTGGGAGGTATAGGTTAGTGAGTAAAATTCTCTCCCTCTCTCTCTCTTTCTCTCCCTCTCTCTCCATCACCTTTATCTCTCTCTCTCCCACTAAATCCCTTTCTAACTCTATTCCCCCCCCCCCCCCCCCCCCCTCTACATCTATATCCCATTCTCTCTCTCTTCATTTTTCCTACTCACTCCCTCTCCCCCTCTTTATCTACTAGATTACAACACGAAAAAATCATTTGTTAGCTACCTTTAATGGTAAACAATGTATTTAAAGTTATAGAACGCACATTGTATTCTCGTTGTTATTTCCCTTGGGGATAAAAAATGCACTATTTACTATTATGACAAATTGCCAGAGTGGTTGTATAGCAGATGTAAATTATATGAGTATTAGTCTTAGCTACCTGTATGCTAATTTTTAACCCGAATTCGCACGGTTTTAGTTTTGGCTCGTTTAGTTTTAGCCTAACTAAAACTAAACTAATTCCCCGGCCGGTAATTCTAATTCTAAGTAAGTGACCATTCTTTTCTCATTAATTTATGATCTTTTGAACGAGAATGGTCATAGATTTTGTCAAAATTTAAAGAAACATTCTTGAAATCCTTTTATTCAGAAAATAAATATGAAAGAAATTAATGGACAGCATAGGAAAAATAAGACAAGACCAAAACAAAATAACTTACGTCGAAACTTTGTCTTGGGTCGTCAAGAAAATTCTGAATTATCACGTAAATCAGGGTTGCCAGATTATTTTTCAACAAAATGCCAGGGGAAGACTCAAAAAATGCCAAAACACTCAAAAAGATGCCAAAGTCTGTTGACTCCCACCCCCACTAAGAAAACTACTCACTTTTGATAGACAATTTACTATCATATCCTGGTGGCTTGCGTGTTTTCTTTTCTTTTTCTTTTCTTTTATTTTTTTTTTTTTATTTTTTTTTGAATTATACTAAATTTCCTGTTGGGGTAATTATTTACCTACTGACTACTAAGTGGAGTGCTAAACCACTACACCACGGTTGGATTTTAAGAATGAAAAAGAAATGTGAAGATGTTTGTTTTTACGCGTTTAGAAATAATTAAGAAAAGGTGTCATTTGAAGTATAATATACAAGAAAAGAAAATGCCAAATGAAAATGCCAAATGCCAAATGATTTTTCTAATGCCAAACGGTTTTCAAAAATGCCAGATTTTTGGAATCTGGCATTTAAAATGCCAAACTGGCAACCCTGACGTAAATTATGGACATCAGTCCTGACGGTTTTTAAAAGGAATCTCGTTTTATTATTACAATTATTTTGTGGAAGGCATTATTTTCCATATATTTTTTTTTACAACTAGTAGAGAAATTTGCGGAGAAATAAAGGATATTAGGACAGACAGTCATTTGTTATACTTATTATGTCATTGTATTTCCTTTTTATTATTTATTTGCTTAACTATTTTCAGAACTTCAATAGTCTATGGCAATAGCCAATGTAAATTTCCAGAAGTGGATAAATAAAGATCATCTTATCTTATTATATTTTTTATTTACCTGTGATTCTGTGCTTGATGATAAAAATTTAACATTGGTTTTACGGAACAATGTTGATCCCCAACCCTATTTTTAAAAAAAAAGAATAGATTATCATTACTTGATAGTATAAAGGGAGATTTAAAATGACATCATCGTTTTTTGTTTGTTTCGGATGAGGTTTTTATTATTATTTGATAGTATGATGGACCTGAATATCCGTGTTCTAATGAGAACACGAAGACCTAAATCCATGGATAGTATAAAGAACGATTTAAAATTACGTCATCAATTTTTGTTGTGGATATGCTAGAATTGCGTAGAATAATCATACTCGCAATAAAAGTCAAACTTAAACAAACAAACACACACACACACACACACACAAACACACACAAGACTGAGTATTACGACCTAGCAGATTTTCTTCGTATTAAAGTGAGTCAAGGGGATAAGAGAATTATCCTGAAATAAAAAGAAGTTTGCAAATTCCTCGTAGAGTAGATTCAGGTCAAACCGGACACGGGTCAAACCGGACGCTACCCGACTCGATGTCTAATTTCCTTTTGTTTTGTTTTTTCCCCGGCGCATATTTCTAGTAACTAAGCACACGTCTCTTGTGACGTTTTTCCTACCGTTTCAATGAGTGCAATCAAGGAGAAGTCAAAGAATCGTGTTTTCATCGAGATATTTCTCACAAAACGTAAGTATCCCGTTCTTTGTTATGGGTTGCAAGGTGTGCAAGGAAGTTGCTATTTAAGCTATTTATACGTTTTTATTAAGGAGTTTCGGCTCAACCACTGCACTACATGCTATTTTAGGATCGTTTGATTGTGGTTAGATCGTCTGACGATGTCCGATTTTCATTTTAGCTCCAGTGGGGGGGGGGGGGGGGGGGGGGGGGGCGGTGTCCGGTTTGACCAAAAAAAATTTAAACGATTCAGGTGAAACCGGACGGGTTGATTAAGTTGTTTATTATTATTCTAGACGTCTATAATATTATTTGTTTCAATGCTTTCCTTGTATTTCTGTTGACCGGCCTATGTTTATCATGATTATTATTATTATTATTAGAAAATTAGGGAGGCCTTCCGAAAGCGTCTACACCTACATCCCCAGTATTATAATGTTTTGGGAGGGGGGAAACTTTTTTTATAATGTTCTGGTAGGGGGTTTGGGAGGGGGGAGACTTTAAAAATAAAACTTTTCCTCCTCCCAAACCCCCTACTAGAACATTATAAAAAATACTGGGGATGTAGGAGCTTTCGGAAGGCCTCCCTAAAATTATATTATGTTCACCATTGTAAAGGAAAATTTACATTATTAGACTAGCCAGTCTATGAAAATGAAGTTCAAATATCTAAATAAAGTTAATTTTTTCACATTGTTACAGGCACCAAGATGCCGCGATCAAAGTACACTGAAAGAGTGTGGATGCTGCACTTGATGCCATCCGCACCAAAAATCTTTCATTCCGCCAGGCCGCTGCGACCTACTCTGTCCCGAAATCAACCCTGATGGACAAGATGGCCAGAAAATACCCCGTCCATAGGGTATCTCATACAGTGTTGGCCACAGAGGAGGAGAAGAAACTTGTCAAATGGATGGTGGCCTGTGCCAGGGCAGGTGAAGGGAAGGATAGAGAGCAGCTGTGCCTGGAGGTGCAAAGAATAATGATTTTTATGATGGTTGCCCTTCCACCTCGTCCAGTCATGACTCGATATTCCCAGCTACCAGTCAACAAAACCCCGACCTTGTTTCTCCGTCTTCAACACCTGGCAAGTGTGGGTGTCGGGATCGGGACAACGTGGCGTTCTACACATGCCAGTTAATCGACCACATACTTGCCTATGGCTGGTCGCCTGTTGATATGTTCAATGTGCGACGACGCCAGTTCAGGAATGTTCCAGCGACAGCCTCTGAACCAGACTACGCGAAGTATTTGGAACTCTGGAACAGAGATGTCCCACAGCCCACATTTGACAACCTCCCACTCCCCATTTCGTCTAGCCGAAAGTCAACAAGAGCGCCTCGTGTACAGCCCCCCTCCTATGTGTCACATGCATCCTTCAAGGAGTATCACGAGAACAAAGATAAAGCGGAGGCGGCAAAGAAAATGGAACAGGAAGAGAAGAAGGCAAAGGCGTTGAAGAACAGGGAGGAAAAGGAGAAGAAAAAGTTTGAGGAGAAGGAAAAAAAGCGCTTGGAGAAAGAACAGAAGAAAGCTAAAAAGTTGAAAGAGAAGAGGAAGGAGGCAGAAAATAAAGGGAAGGGGAATGGGAAGGGCAAGAAGAGGAGAGTGGAAGAAAGAGTGGAGTCTAGTGCAGAGGATGATGATACGATGGTTGTGTATGTTGACAGGTCGGACGTTGAGATGGATATGGATGAGTTATGTGGTGTGAATGACAACGATGAACGTTTATGTGATTTTTGTGGAAGTGATAGGAACCTGGATGGATGGATTTGGTGCAAGTGTGGGAGGTGATACCACAGAGGATGTACTGGCAGAGAGAGAGAGAGAGAAGATACTGGGGATGAGTGAGGAGGAGATCAGTGTTTTTACGTTTGTTTGTACATTGTGCAAGTGACATGTTGCGTTATGATTATGTACCCTATTAATTGTTTTGAATAAATTATTTTTGTCTTTCTCTGTTGAAAATGAACATAAACGTGTTTATTTATCTATCTAGACGTCTAGATCTAGTCTAGCTATTTATGAAAATATATGGCAGTCGTTTTGGGAGAAGGCAACATTCTGCCAATTTATGGAAAGAGTCCTTCAAAGTCCTTAGAATGCTGGAATCGAACCCTAAATTGACCAATGACCCGGCAGATATTTTACAAACTGAGCCTATGGATCTGCTGTAACTGTTTATGAATTGAAAACTATTAAAAAAACAAAAGGAAACAGTGTTTTTCAACATCCGTGAAGGGTGTCCGGTTTGCCCAAGTTGGGTGTCCGGTTGGACCTTAACGTTCAATAAGTGTCCGGTAGTACCAAAATGTCACGAATAACATTTTGCGTCGAGAACATGGAAAAGACTGCTTAGGGTGCAAAATCGGCTGGTTCACCTGAAACCGGCCACTTGAGCGTTACATTTTACGACATCACTATACAGCATTGGTCTTATTTCTGGCCAGCAGTCTTCCATTCTCTGAGACGACCACAGATAAGGCTTGTGTGTCCGGTAAGCCTGAATCTACTCTATATCAGCCTGTAAAAAATAGTTTTATAATTTTTAGATTTGCCAGGAATTCTGTGGTCGTTGATATACATTGTATATTGGATTTTCCCAACCCTATTTTTTAAATAATAGATATTTATTTGACAACAAGGACGAGATATTTACAATACTTGGACACGGGAAGACGATAAATAAAAGTAACCGACACACATGTAGATATAGCGAACCGTCCTTGCCTTGTTTTATTATAGTAACATCATCATCATCATCATCATTATCATCATCATCATCATCATCATCATCATCATCATCATCATCACCATCATCATCATCATTTTTATTCTTTCTTCTTCTTTCTTCTTCTTCTTCTTCTTCTTTCTTCTTCTTCTTCTTCTTCTTCTTCTTCTTCTTCTTCTTCTTCATCTTCTTCTTCTTCTTCTTCTTCTTCTTCTTCTTCTTTCTTCTTCTTCTTCTTCTTCTTCTTCTTCTTCTTCTTCTTCTTCTTTTCTTCTTCTTCTTCTTCTTCTTATTATTATTATTATTATTATTATTATCATTATTATTATTATTATTATTATTATTATTATTATTATTATTATTATTATTATTATTATTATTATTACTAATATTATCATATATTTTATCATCATTATTGTCATCATAATCATCATAGTCATCACTGTTATCACCATAATCGTCATCATCTTCGTTATTATCATCATCGCCACCATCGTCATCAACATCAATATTAAAACCATTACATTTTTTTTTTTTTTGTTTTTTTTTCTTGTCATAACCCAAATTAACTTGTTTGAGCAAATGTTTACCACGCAGGAATTAACCAGTACTTTTTTGACCAATCAAAACATGGGAATAATGACAGACCCCAAAAAGACGTGCGCACAAACATAGCTGGTTGTTTACTAACGATTGAAAGAATGGAGCTGACATCATACTCTCCTTTGTTATTGCTTTTAAACCGCCACTTGGGTGACTAGTTCTCAGTAAGTTCTCTCACTCAGACAAATAGGTTTCAACAGTCGCGACGCCACTTCCCTCATAATGACGCATAGTAACTTAGTAACTGGTTTTAAACTATCGGAACAATGGCGGACGCCATTATGAAATACTTCCAGACGGGCATAAAAGTGTATCCAGGGGAGAAAAACATTATAAATCTGATCATGTTTTGACTTTTATACATTCTGATCACATGACATGTGAAAAAGTTCTGGCGAGCATGAAGAATAAAAAGTACCAATTTTATTCGTTTAGAACCAAACTGCCCGTTGCTTGACGGACGTGACATAAGACAATTGAATCATATTGTTTAAGGTTACACACAGTCCTGTGAGTTTATTTGATTGATCTTGCGAGTATAACAAGTGAGTATTTACATAAACACAAACGTAACGTCACTTCCTTCCTTATGGCACATGGTAACTTAGTAACACTGGCTCTAAACTATCGGAACAATGGCGGACGCCCGTATGAAATATTTCTCCGGCGAGCATAAAGGGTATCCAGAGGAAAAAAAAAACACACATACATTTGATCATGTTTTGACTTTTACACATTCTGATCACAAGACATATGAAAAGTTCTAGCCAGCATGAAAAATAAAAAGTAATGATTTTCTTTGTTTAGAACCAAGATGGCCGCCGTTGCCGGGCGGCGTGACATCAGACTATTGAATCGTATTCGGTTTGGCTGTTTGGACATTCTGAATCAATTTGGAGTTTAAAGGGCAAGGGGCGTCGTTATGTTCACTCTGCCATCAGTTTGGGATCATTTGAAGGACAATAAAGATTGTTTTTATTATTTGTTTAAAAACTATTGCAGGTCTGATAACCCAAATTGTTAAGGGATCATTGTTATAATGCGTGTACTCTTAAACCAAGATAAAATGTTGTCTATTGCAATAATGTTTAATCAAGTCCATAATTAACCAGTAGATTTTTTACCAATCGAAAAAAAAAAAAAAAAGCAGTGCCTTTAAGATTATATTCGTCCTCAGTTCGTTGTTCAAATTATACAAAAGGATCATAGTACACAATGAAACCCATTTTTATGCCAAATTCGAGGTCAGCCAGTCATAATGTAACAAAGGCTTTAGGCTTAACGTAAAAAAGAGCTTTTTACAAATTATTAAATTAAAGTTCTAATGAAAATGTTTTTAACAACCATTGACTATTTATATTACTGAAGTCTAGGATAAAAAATAATGGATAAAAAGAAACACACAAAAAAAATAAAATAAAAAAAAAATAAAATAAAAAATAAAAAATAAAAACAACTCCAAACAAACAAAAGAAAATGTTATCAAAAACTCCCTAAGATAAAACAAAGAGAGAGAGAGAGAGAGAGAGAGAGAGAGAGAGAGAGAGAGAGAGAGAGAGAGAGAGAGAGAGAGAGAGAGAGAGAGAGAGAGAGAGAGAGAGAGAGAGAGAGAGAGAGAGAAAACAGGAGAGTAAATTTGCGTTTCAAAGTTATAGTGTAATCCTTTAACAGATAGGTCTTACAAATCAAACATTCAATCTTCACTCACATAAGATTATCTCGCAAAGCATAACGATCTCTCCTTCACGCTGTCTTAATTGGGTTAGGTGACAAATTTCACATCACATCTGATGCATCTCTACACTGCGATTACACCACAGCAGACGCTCTAGATATAATCGCCAGGTAATATCATAGAGTCTGTGGGTAATATTGAGTTGGAGTTACCGTTATAGATTGATGGATTGGGAATAAACAGCTGATAATCCTACTCGCGTCAACAACTTTTTTAATCCATAAATTTGTCCCTTTTGACAGACTTCGATCCTCAAACCGATTAAATCCCGTGTCGAATGAGCAATATTATTTTTCCGGATTGATTGAGGGGAAGCTGGTCAGTTTGCCTGGTATACTATAAAAAGAGCAAGCCAAAAGTTATTTGCCAGTCTATACACACTTGCTTCTACCGTCAAATTAAAAGGTAAGTGTTTATGTTTTGTTAATAATTTCAGGATATTCTTCCACTACTACTACTACTACTACTACTACTACTACTACTACTACTACTACTACTACTACTACTACTACTACTACTACTACTACTACTACATACTACAACAACAACAACAACAACTACTACTACTACTACTACTACTATACTACTACTACTACTACTACAACTACTACTACTACTACTACTACTACTACTACTACTACTACTACTACTACTACTACTACTACTACTACTACTATACTACTACTACTACTACTACTATTACTACTACTATTCTAACAATAACAAATACTACTACTACTACTACTACTACTACTACTACTACTACTACTACTACTACTACTACTACTACTACTACTACTTCTCCTCCTACTACTACTACTACTACTACTACTACTACTACTACTACTACTACTACT
Organism: Berghia stephanieae; assembly: GCF_034508935.2. NCBI lineage: Eukaryota > Metazoa > Mollusca > Gastropoda > Nudibranchia > Aeolidiidae > Berghia > Berghia stephanieae. The sequence continues at coordinate 56,819,953 of NC_088364.1, read as the reverse complement.
ACTACTACTACTACTACGACTTCTTCTTTCTCCACCTCCTTCTCCTCTTCATCCTCATCATTAGCATTTGTAAAGCGCTTTGGGCACGTTTAGTGGATAATGCACTATATAAAAGCTCAAGTTTTTTTTAATTAAAAAATATTTTATCATTAAAAGTCCTCCAACAGCTCTTCCTGTTGTCCAGAACTTTTATTTTGGTATTTTCAAATATGTTCAAACTTAATACCATGACCGACGTGCATTTATTTGCAGGTCTGATAACCCAATTCATTATGGGCTCATTATTGGAATGGAAATTTCCAAAAATGACGCAAAATTTTGTACATTACAACAGTGTTAAACTAGGCCCATAATTTCATTCGGATGTCAGACCTGCATATATGTATACGTCGATCATGACCCATCACCGCAAACAGTATTATGTCGAAGTGAACAAGATGCCAAAACGTTTTTTTAAAAAAAGTTATGATTAGCAGAAACATTAAATTAGTGTTTGTCACTTTGAGAAGCCATAATATTCACTCTTTCCAGTAAAACATATGATATTAAAACCTCTAAGAGGTTAAAAACCTCTTAAAACCTCCTCATATATTATCATCATTTTTAAAAACTATAGCTTTCTATTCCAGCAACTTACTGACACCGATATAATAGTGTTTCACAATTAACAAGCGAGGCCCAGGTTCGATAGATTTTGCCAAGATGAGGGTAATTTGTCATAGTAGGGGCAGCGTGGCTCAGCGGTACGGTCTTTGCTTCGTACCCAAAAGGTACCGAGTTCGACTACCCCGCCTCGATGTGTGGCCTTGATCAAGTCACCTCGCCTTAGCTCACTTTGCGCGCTGCACTGCGGCTGACGCCTGGGTTATTCCACTCTTCCCTTGGAATAGACCCTAAAGACAAATTTTCCCTTGGGGATGAATAAATGGAATCTTATTTTTATTTATTTATTTAATTTTTATTTAAAAAAAAATCGATCGATATTTGAAGGACGAGTTTTCTGGCCAAAATTTTAAATACAAATTTTACCAGAGTGCAGCAATTAACTATTTAAAGTCAAGAAAATAAAATTCAGTTTAAATTTGATTTTTAAAAAATAATGAAAAGCATTTTAAAAGTTTCTAACAGAAATATAACACCAAGTTATCATATTTCTAATCATCACAACGTTAAATTCACTTACGTTTTCTTTTTCAAACTGACATAATATTACCAGATTAAATTTGCTTTTGAAATTGATCTTTTATATAGCACAATATCCACTAAACATGCTCAAAGGGCTTTACAAAGGGTCCCTGACCAACAGCAACAAGTAACATGTAGAACGAGACATTACGCCTGTTAGGCGACATTAAAATTATTTTTTCGACAGCGACAATGCTGTTGACGATCAGGTAATCATTTTACACCTGAGTGCGGTGAGAGAATGTGAGTAAACAGCCTTTTCCAAGGACTCAACTATGCGCCGAGCGAAGCTCGAACCCAGGACCTTCCGATTCGAAAGCGAGTGTCATACTTCAAGACCACATAGCCGCACAGATTAAGGCGATGGGCTACATTTTACCGTAATTTATGGATCATGCCATTCGTATAAATTCTTCTGGGGACCTGCCAGATTGTTTTATTTATGCTTTTGTTTTTATTTCCACAAAGTCAAAAGCCCAAACCGTAGTTTCCTTGTTGGAATGTGGGCATTGAGATTTTATGATCATCAATCCGAATTTCATTGTTCTCATGTTGCCTATGCTTTGGTATTTATTTTTAAAAAAAATCGTTTTGTGGCTTAATTAGAAAGTAACAAAAGACAAAGGAACAAACAGAAAAACAAATTAAAAACAATAATTAAAACTATAAAACACAACCCGCTCCCTGACAAATCAACAAGAAAAAACGGCTTAAAAGAAACAAACCCCACCAAAATACCAAACAAAAAAAAAAAAAAAAAAAAAACCAATCCAAAAAAAAAAAAAAAAATAAAAAAAAAAAAAAATAAAAAAAAAATTATTAAAACTAAAAAAACAACAACAAAAAAACAACTAACCCCCCCCCCCCTCCGCCCCCCCCCCCCCCCCAAAAAAAAAAGAAAAAAAAAACCCAAACAAAAACAAAACACAATGTTGATTTTTTTTCCAATTAAGGGCGTTTCCGATTGTTATCCTAGTATAATAAAATAATATAGCAATGACTATGAAAAATGTTTTTTTCCCTTTTTGAGGAAATTTTTTGTCTAAAATCCAAGCCCTATCTCCACTGAGTAAAAATGTTTTTGAATTTTGAAAATCCATTCATAAATAAATAAGTTATACAGTTTTAAAGGTGTCATTTATTTGGATGACCCGCAAAGAGGAAAAAAAACGCGAAAATATGGGACGCTTTTTCGGCATTTTTTTTTCGACCTTTCGTTGTATCTTGCGTAATAAGTGGATTAAAAGATTGAAACTTGAAGAGCAAATTAGGATGGTGTTTTGTAAAATACGGGAAAAGTACTCGTCATATTCATATGAAATTTTACAACCAAAAGAAGAAATGTTCATGTATTACCTTGTCAGCGACAAAACCTCCACGCCCGGTAGTTTTAGAAATATTTTACTCCAAAGAGTAAAAATCTATTTTTAACGGTCTTCTGGTAATCGCACGGGTTTTGTCGCTTGACATAATCTAAAATGACCTGTTTTCTAACCGTGTGCCAACTTTCAGTCATATTCATCGATAAACAGCGTCGTAATTAATTTTTTAAAATAGCATATACGAAACGGCTTCGTCCCATATTTTGACGCGAATTCGGGCACTTCGTCAGCGAAAAAGAGGCCCAAAGATTTGTGCGGGATAGTCATTGCTAAATAATATGTGCCAAATCGTCTCAAAACGATATTTTGATGGATTAAACTCATTGCTTTCAAGTAAATCTTAAGTCTAATTATACACATTGATAAAAAATAAATGACACTGTTGAAGAGAGTAAATTATATCTTTTAAATTTCAAAAACTTGAGATTTTTTAATTTTGACGATATTATCCTTGAACTCAATTTTCTTCACCTAATTTATTCAGACATATTATGTATGAGATTTATGCCGTGTCTCACACAAACCAAGACAGCGAAGTGCATAAAATTACAGGTCTGATAACCGAACGCAATTATGGGCCAGATATAACATTGTTGTAATGGACAATATTTGCTTTGGTTTGGGGGTATTTCCATTACAAGCCCATAACAAGTTGGGTTATCAGGCCTGCAAAAAAGTAAAAGCGCACGACAGAAATAATACTGCCATATTCTAAAAAAACCAAAAACAAACAAAAAGAAAAAAAAGAAAAAAAAAAAGAAAAAAAAAGAAAAAAAACCCCAAAAAACAAAACAAAACAAAACAAAACAACGATACATTTTTATACTTTAGGCCAGAAAACTTCAAATTATATAAATCGATTAAAATGACCCTTATCTTGTCAATACTCTCAAACCTGGGACTTCTGGTATATTATGTCAAGTAAGAGGGAAATTGAACCGCTCATGGTAAAGAATCTAATTTGTGCTTGCTGACACCTAATCAATTTCAATGGCCCAGTAGCTTAAACGGTAGAGTGTCTAAATGACGTGCGAAAGACCCAACTTCAATTCCAGTGCGATTCAAAATCCTCTCATTCAGCTGACTTATCCTGTCCATACATACATACCATAAGTGAATAGAATATTCAGGTCTATTTTAAACATGATAGAAAGTGCTGTGCATTGGACTTGCGTCTTATCCAAAGAGTCGCAATCATTAGGACAGTCTGTTCTCGCCGCAGAAAAGGGAATCAAATCGCGCTCCACAGATTGTGACAAGCTTTCGAATACAGTTGTGAGCGACGTGGATAAAGCACATTAGTCATATTTTCTCAACATACTCCGTTGCAAAATGAGTACCTCGTATGCAATAGTATTTTCTCTGTCGAAGTGAAAATCATAATGTTGCCTGTTAGTCTTCATGTCTCGTCCTAAATCTATAGTGCAGCTATTGACCCTCTGTAAAACACTGAAAGTAATTTACAGTATTACAGGTATTCGAAAGTGCCTATTATCAGAACCAATATAAAATATTGCGTTTCTTTCTTCTTCTTCCTCTGTTATTTGTTTGTTTGATTGTCTGTACATGCCTATTATATCTAACATTTTTTAAATTTACAGGCTCGCCAGTAGCAAAAACCAACCCCTTCATCCATAATGGCCCAGACGTCCGCCCTCATCCTTGCCTTAGTCGTCATCGCTTCCGTGTCAGCAGGCCCCATCATGCCTGCCATGGGAGGCTTCGGACTAGGCATGTACGGAGCAGGTTTTGGAATGCCTTTCTACGGAATGGGGATGGGGATGGGTCTTGGCTATGGCATGGGCGTCATGCCCTACGCCTACGGTGGACTTGGCTACCTTGGATACGGAGTTGGAATGCCTCTCTACGGCGGATTAATGGCCAGCAAATACTACGTGAGTTTTAATAAATGTGTGAAGTCGTCTTTTATGTGGAACGAGCAACAAATCACGCTTTACATTAATTTTTGCTATCGATGATCTTCCATAGTAATTCGAGGGTTTTAATAATAATAATAATAATAATAATAATAATAATAATAATAATAATAATATAATAATAATAATAATAATAATAATAATAATGATAATAATGATAATAATAATAATAATAATAATAATAATAATAATAATAATAATAATAATAATAATAATAATAATAATAATAATATACTTCTTTATTCATCCAAAAAAAATGGAAATTCGTTTACAGACGTGGCATGCATAACAATGTATAAACACAAAGTTGAGAATCTATGGCGACAATGTATATATATATATATATATTTATATATACAAATATACATCAAGAACCAATAGCGACAATATATATTCAATATATTAATTTTAATCCATGGTCAGTTTGTAATCACTCCGGTCATCTGTCAAAGCGGTTCAGTATCTATAATTGTTTTGAGGTTACCCTCTTCGTTGTAACATAATTCATGCTTTGCGCAATTTGGTCCTAACCACCTCCACTAATTACCAACAACTTGTTAATCTCACATAAAGCAATCCAATTTCATCGAAAGTTAACTTGAAATATATAGTATGGTTTATTCTTAACATTTTCGTTATGATACAAAAACAAAAGCAAACAAAAAACACCACCAGTAATACCATGGCCATCAGCAATAGTATTCACTTCACCATCACCACCACCACCACCATCACCACCACCCACAATACCGCTATCACAACCACCACTGACTAAAGAAACAAGAATAGCAACAAGAAAAACAGGAACAACCGTCAAAGGATCAACAACAACAGCAGCAGCCGCAACAACACCAACACCACCACCACCACCAACAACAACAACAACACTAACTATCGTGCTATCCCGTTTGTACTTTTACATTCGATTTTCAAATTATTGTTTTGTTTTTGTTTTTGTTTTTGTCACAGGTAACAAATTTTGATATCAATTTTATTTATGCAAGCGTATAATCATCAGATTTATAATGATTTATATAATAATAATAATTATAATAATAATAATAATAATAATAATAATAATAATAATATAATATATAATAATAATAATATATAATAATAATAAATAATAATAATAATAATAATAATAATAATAATATGATGATGATAATAATAATGATAATAATAATAACATAATAATAATGATAATGATAATAATATATAATATAACATAATATATAATGATAATAATATATAATTATAATGATAATAATAATAATAATAATAATAATAATAATAATAATAATAATAATAATAATAATTAATAATAATAATAATAATAATAATAATTATAATAATAACAATATTTATCGATTTACAGGCTTTTTGGTTGATTATATGTTATTGATGAGAGATCTTAATCATTGATAGGCTACCCGATTTCTCTTTCTATTTTCAGGACTAGGCAAAATGACACCATCCACGAAGCAAGTTCAATCTTCAAAATAGAAAATAGGTCATTTTTCTAATTAATCATCTTCTATGTCCCCATCCATCACCGACTAATGTGATCATCACGTCCGCCCATTTGTCTTTCATGGAAATGTCTAGAATTTAAGTCATTGAATACAATAATAAATTATGTCACGTCACAACAGCTGCCATTTTTTAATTTATCAATATCTTGTGGTCCACGTGATTGTGTATGTATGTATGTGTGTATGTATGTGTGTGTGTGTGTGTGTGTGTGTGCGTGCGTGTGTGCGTATGTGTATGGGTTTGTGTGTGAGTGAGAGAGAAGAGATTGAGATATATATATATATATATATATATATATATATATATATATTATTATATATATAATATATATTATATATATATATTATATAAACATAAAAAAAAAATGCAAAATGAAAAATAATGCTCAACTTTTTGATAAAAGGAGCTATTTATAAACATTTCAAGTATAATTATTATTGTTTAACTTCTACAGTACTGTTTCATGAAAACAATAATAATTATACATGAAATAATAATATATATATATTTCTGCATGTCCATCATTTCTGCTGTTTACCAGTATCTGAGAATTTTCTGTACTTATTTCCATGCCGTACTGCATTGCTTTATGTGCAAGTGAGATAGTTATATCTCGTAGTTCTTGTTTGCTTTCAGCCATGAGGTCTACATCATCAGCAAAACGTAAATTACATAATTTTCGTCCGCCAATTGATACAGAGGTTTGATGATTTTCTAGAGCTTCGCTCATAATTTTCTCTAGGAAGACGTTGAAGAGCATTGGGGAGAGTATGCAGCCTTGTCTGACGCCCACATTTGTCTGTCAGAATTCTATTATTGAAGATTTGTACTGTGCTCTTCCCAGCTTGCTCTTCTACCAGGATATCTTCGGGTTTTTTTTTTGTTTCATTCTGTTTAGTATTATCCGTAGAAGTATTTTACTTGGGTGGCTATTTACTGCACCTTTTCAAATCTCCCTTTTTTTTGGGAGAGGGATTATCAAGGATTGTGTCCAGTCTTTTGGCTACCTTGTCTCGTTTATTATCTTTTGGCATAGAATTTCCCTTACCGCCACTGTCTCTTCTCCACCATTTATAAAACGTTCTGCTGGAATGTTATGTATTCCAGGGGTTTTGCTGGAGATTAAACCCTGGATAGCTGCCTCAACCTCATGTTTCATTAAATTGGTGTGTCTTTGTTTAGTGTTTCTGCTCTCTAACAAGATTGATGCGTCTGGGCTCAAATTGATGTTATACAGCCCTTTGCAGTATTCGTTTCATCTACTCGTGACATCCTCTTTCTTGGTAAGTAGAGTACCATTGCTGTCTTCAATAACATTAGCTTTTGGTCTACTTGTTTTTGTAAGCATTTTCAAGATATCATAGGCTTTCTTTGCATTCCCGTGCTGCATCCCATGATCAATGTCTCTGCACTGTCCCATTACCCAGCTTTCCTTTGCTTTGTGCATGCAGAAATTTCAAACGATTATGAAACATTCGAGGAAGTGTCAACATTTAAATACTTAGGTGTTCTGCCAACCAAGGGCGTTACCAGTACAACTGAGATCAAGGCAAGAATAGAAATGTCATCAGCAACACTAACGATACTGACAAAAATATTGAAAAGTCCAATCAATTTCGAAATAAAAATTAAACTGTACAAACCACTGGTACTTTCCATCATACAATACGGCTGCGAGTCATGGACATCAACTGCGGAATTTAAACGCAGAATATCTGCTTTTGAGATGAAAAGTTATCAAAAACTCCTGCGGGTGCCATACACAGAACACAAAACAAATAAAGACGACAGGAACCCCTCATCACCACAGTTAGAAGGAGGAAACTGTCATGGTTTGGCCACAATGTGAGGCATGAAGGTTTGTGCTAACGGTGATGGAGGGCACCCTTGAAGGAGGAAGAAGAAGAGGAAGACAAAGGAAAGTTTGGATGGGCAATACCAAGGAATGGAGAGGACAGAAGATGGAAGAACTCTTAAAGAAGGCCAACAAAAGAGAAGAATGGCGGAAAGTGGTGAGAGCTGCATCAGATCATGGGATGGATGGATGAATGAATATATATATATATATATATATATATATATATATATATATATGTTGTGTATATACATATATATATATGTATATGTTGGATATATATATATATATATATATATATATATATATATATTATATATATATGAGAGAGAGAGAGAGAGAGAGAGAGAGAGAGAGAGAGAGAGAGAGATTTAAAAAGATGAATCAGTTCTAAAAGTAATGACGCTCTATTCTGGGAGTGAATGATAATAATAACATAAGGTGTAACTTTACAAACACGACTGTCTTCAAAAGATAAATTTATCGTCTCTCAGCTTTCCCTGCAGCCATTATCGGCAAGAAGAGCAAGCTTTTTATAAAGTTTCAGAGCCGATTTAAATGGTTTGTAAAAGTGCGAGGACGGGTTGATATAATATAAGTACCGTTTGCCCATAAATCAAAACATATTTTAGCACTCTCAAACCATTATTTTACCCTCATGTGCAACAACTAATTCATGTAACGTCAACTCATAATCGAGTGACGTCACAACCTTACTAAGACGACACGGTTAAGAAAATTGCGACACATAATAAATTTCTCGTCAAACAGCCCTCTGATATTGAATTTCAAACAGCAGAAGGATGCTGCGCAGCAAACATCTATCAAAGAATAAAGGCCGTTTATGGTGATATGTCTATTACTGATGGTGCAGTCTGAAAGAGGGTTAGTATTTTCAAAGGAAATATCCCAACTGAGCCAAAAGTGTTTGATCGCAAGCGAACAAGTAGGCCATTTTCTGCATCCGATACGAATAATCAAGAAACGGTTGACCGTATGATTTGGACGAATCGACGGGAAATAAAAAAATATATCGCCAATGAAGCGCAAAGTAAAGACATTTGTACCCAACATTTGAAACCATATGACAAGGAAGGGGAGACTTTTTTCTGCAGAAAATTGTGACTGGTGATGAATCTTGAGTCTATCACTACGACCCAGAAGCCAAAGTGTAATAAGGGATACATCTCTTCCATGCCCAAGGAAATTCAAAGTTATTGTTTATGTGAGAAAGGTCTTGTTTACCATTTTCTGGGACATGGAAGGCATAGTTCAGCAACTAATTCGCCGCCTAGATAAGACCATCATAATAATAATATACCATTAGACGCTGCTGAAAAAAGTAGTCCTTTGCAACATAAGACTCCCGTTTCAGTGACGTTGAACAAACAACAGCAATTATTGCTTACTAACCATTGAATCGAGATATTAATGCACAGCAAAGTAATTTTCGTCGGATATATATAAATCTAACTACCCAGCCACTTACTGCTCAAAGGGATCAGAAGAAAATTCGTTTCAATTTGGAAACGATACTAGTCCATTTGCTTATGAGTTGTGAGACGAGTGCTCTCCCAAATCTTCTTCAATTTTCCTTGACATTCAATAACTTGCTCTTACCAAGCCTACATATTTTTTGACTGGATTGTTATTAGGAGTCGCTCTGTATTATCGATATTAACCCTTTAACAACGAGATTCCTTTTTTTTCCACATATTAATTTTCCTATTTTTTTAAAATGATACTAAACTGCCAACTCAACAGTTTTCGCCTAGCTTAAAGTCAAAACAATGCCACTCGGGCTTCATTAATGAAATCTGAGTCATATCACTGCAACGACTGTATAGGTAGAATAAATAATAAATACTGCTGTTAGGGAAAATCGGCTCGAATCCCGGCTGCAAAGGGTTTATTTTATTAATTACTCACAAAATGCTTAAACAGTATTATTAAGAAAACGATCGTTTCAACGAGCAGAACTGAATCAGTGGGTGTTATGTTTTTAAAAAAATATAATGTATGTTGGTTTATCTTTAGCTAATTTACAAGTTGTGGTGAAATCAATTTTTTTTTAGAAAAATAAGTTTGAGGTTGCATCCTTTTTTTTAGTAGTCAATACTCGCTCATCCCCGTCATTTGGCGTAATTAAGAATGTCCCCGGTGGTTACTGCTTGTTTTAGGACGAGAGATATCTGATTAATTTTGCCTCAAGCTAGTAACCGGATTGTAGTGTGTGATTAATCATAACATACAGTCAATCGTTTCCTCCTATATCTACTTGTACTCTTAGTTTTGTGTTGAGAAACGAGGTATCTTTCAGAATTAAGTTTCCCTGTCGCGCTGTGTCACATGAAACTTTATTCAATTGGATTCAATAGTCTGATGTCACGTCAACCAGCATCGGCGGCCATCGTGGTTCTAAACAAAGAAAATCTGTCCTTTTTATTCTTCATGCTGGCTAGAACTTTTCATATGTAAAAGTCAAAACATGATCAGAATTATAACGTTTTTTCCTCCTCTGGATACGCTTTTATGCGTTCGGAGAGATATTTCATAAGGGCGTCCGCCATTGTTCTGATAGTTTTGAGCCAGTTACTAAGTTACCAAGCGTCATCACGAGAGAAGTGACTTTACAATTGTTGTAGCGTATTGCCTATTCAACATAAGGACCGTTAGTTCTACACACTTCTGCATTCGGTGTACCCAGGAGTCAAAGATGTCGAAGGCCATGATTGCATTCTTCATCGCATTTTGAATCTGGCCCTTGTCTTCAAATCATTAACATCACAGCGTTTTTTTTTAACCTTAGTTTAGGGAAGAAGTGGAAGTAAGCCGCATGGGACAAGATCGGGTGAATAGGGCTGGTGTTCCAACCATTCCCACGAGTATCCCTCGGGTAGCTCGTTCACAACTCTTGACTTGTGAACAGGTGCGTTGTCGTGATGCAGAATGACACCTCACTCAATCAAAGTGGGTCTCTTTTTTTCGTATTGCTGGTCTCAGAACGAATCTGTAATAGTTTCCGTTATCATTTTGATCAGGTTGGACAGGCCAGTTCAGTAAAATGCCACGTGTGTCGAAAACCCCCCGATGTGGATCACTTTCTTCTCTCCTTATTTTCTGCGAGCCTTCTGCATGTCAGATCTCCCATATTCAACTTCCCTGACCCACCTTCTAACAGTTTGAATTGAAGGAGCCTTCTGCATGTCAGATCTCCCATACTCAACTTCCCTGACCTACCTTCTAACAGTTTGAATTGAAAGAGCCTTCTGCATGTCAGATCTCCGATATTCAACTTCCCTGACCTACCTTCTAACAGTTTGAATTGAAGGAGCCTTTTGCATGTCAGATCTCCCATATTCAACTTCCCTGACCTACCTTCTAACAGTTTGAATTGAAAGAGCCTTCTGCATGTCAGATCTCCGATATTCAACTTCCCTGACCCACCTTCTAACAGTTTGAATTGAAGGAGCCTTCTGCATGTCAGATCTCCCATATTCAACTTCCCTGACCTACCTTCCAACAGTTTGAATTGAAGGAGCCTTTTGCATGTCAGATCTCCGATATTCAACTTCCTTGACCCACCTTCTAACAGTTTGAATTGAAGGAGCCTTTTGCATGTCAGATCTCCGATATTCAACTTCCCTGACCCACCTTCTAACAGTTTGAATTGAAAGAGCCTTCTGCATGTCAGATCTCCCATATTCAACTTCCCTGACCCACCTTCTAACAGTTTGAATTGAAGAACCTTCTGCATGTCAGATCTCCCATATTCAACTTCCCTGACCCACCTTCTAACAGTTTGATTTGAAGAACCTTCTGCAAATCAGATATCCCATATTCAGCTTCTCTGACCCACCTTTTAACAGTTTGAATTGAAGGAGCCTTCTGCATGACAGATATTCCATCTTCAACTTCCCTGACCCACCTTCTGACAGTTTGAATTGAAGGAACACTGTGTTCTAAAACGTTACAAAAGATCTCCGTGTATTTTGACAATAACAAAGACCCGAGTGACGTCAACTTCAACTATCTATAGATAGAACGAAGATGGTATCACTGTGGTCTTTGTTATTGTTTTTTGCCATCCGAGTTTATGAGTAATATGATTCAATAGTCTGATGTCACGTCCGCCCAGCAACGAGCAGCTTGGTTCTAAACAAAGAAAACCGGTACTTTTTATTCTTCATGCTGGCTAGAACGTTTTCACATGTCGTGTGATCATAATGTATAAAAGTTTAGACATGATCAGATTTATAATTATTTTCTCCTCTGGATACACTTTTATGCTCGTCGGGGAAGTATTTCATAAGGGCGTCCGCCATTGTTCCGATAGTTTAAACCAGTTAATAAGTTATTATGCGTCATTACGAGAGAAGTGATGTGAAGACTGTTGAAGCCTATTCTCACTAAACTATATTAACCAGACTATAAACGTTAAAGATTACACAGAGTTTTGTGTGTTGGTCCGTTATACTTCCGGATGGCAATGTTGTCAGCTTCTTAGCTAAGCGCATACTATCTATAGGTGGAACGAAGTTGACGTCACTCAGGTCTTTGCTATTGTTTTTAGTCAGTCGTTTTTATGAGTCTTTCTGACTGAACTGTATTAGTCAGACTATAAACGTTCAAGGCTACACAATACACATCGTTTTGTGTTTTGATACATTATTTTCGGCTGGCAAATGTGAATTTTCTGCCGAAGCGCAAAGAATAAAAAAAAACCTTCAGGGTTACACATGGTTTTGTGTGTTGATACGTTATATCCAGTTGGCGGATTGTTGTGAGCATTTTGGCTAAACGCACAGCATCAATATTTGATCTATTATCCAGTTCTCCCGTTTTAAAATGATTAATGGTATCTCGTGTTCCTTAAATGAGTTCTCGTCGTCAATATGGATAGTCCTTTCCCATTCCCGTGTATAATGACTAACATTCTGTCAGTGCAGATATCAGGCTACTATGTAATATATTATTATCTATGATGCAGAACCACAGATTATTAAGACAGTGGTGACGCATAATAGAGTCTAGTTGTTAATAAGTTGTGTGGTCTAGTGGTATGATACTAAGCTTGTGACCTTTCGTTCCTTGTTCAAGTCCCGTTGAGGACTGGAAGCTGGATTTAGTGGGGGAAAGTCTCTTAACTCATGTTTTCTCACAACTAAAGGAACGAAATTGACGTCAATCAGCTCTTTGTTATTGTTTTGATATATTCATTTTGGTGAAAAAGCTTTTTTTTTAAACTGAGGAAATGACTGTTTAAAAAAAAAAATTCTTGTGGTTTAACTAGAAGAAAGGATAATATTATTGCGTTGGCTTAAAAAAACAAAAACAAAACAAAAACAAAAAAAAAACCACCAAAAAACAACAACAAACAAACAAAAAAAACAAAACAAAACAAAACAAAAAACAAAAAAACAAAAACATTATTAGTAGCGTCTGAGTAATCCAAACACCTCTAATTCCAGCAATTAGTCCCGATTACAAAATCTTTAATGTCATTGAAATGCAAATCATAGTCAGAATTTTGAATCAATGAAAGGCCTTCGAAACTCAAGTGTATTTTACATGGCGAGGGGCAGTATGATAATTTTTATCTATCACTAAGAAGAAGTTAATCATTACTTCCGGCGATTATTTTATTCCCTGTGGACTTAAATTTCTCTGTTTTTTTTAAGCAGTGGTTCATGGTCTTGCTAACATAAAATACCTTGACTTTTTTTGGGGATTAATCTCCAGTAACATTCACGCGTGGATATGAATTCAAAATGTTTATTTCAAGATATTAAAATAAAAAAATAAATAAAATAGAATTCCCTTTATTCATCTCATAGGGGAAATTTGTTTCTAGGGTCTATTCCAAGGGAAGACTGGAATGTTTTAAAAAACAGATTCTATCCCTATATTGAGCTAAGGTTTTTATTTCTTTTCCTACTTTTTTTTTTTACGATCGTGATCAATACGAATAAAAGAAGATTTGACATGGATTGTACGGCAGAAATTATAATATTATAACAAAAACAGCCAATCCTTCGCCTGCTTTGTGATTCCAGAGATATAATGACCGTAGTGAAGAGAATAACAATAATTTGGATCCGTCCATGCGAAGGCCTCAGAAACTTGAGTGGAAAATAAAGAACTGAGTAGATTTTTAAAAAAGTAACCTTTACAAGTCAGATTCAGTAACGTGACGGATTATCTTTTGTTGATTCACTTTGAAAGCATTGAATATGACCCCTAATGCCATTGCTGTGAACTCTGTATTCGTTAAAATGGAGGAAGGAGGAGGAGGAGGAGGAGGAGGAGAGAGGAGGAGGAGGAGGAGGAGGAGGAGAAGAAAAAGCAAAAGAAAAAGAAGAAGAAGAAGAAGAAAAAGAAGAAGAAGAAGAAGAAGAGAAGAAGAAGAAGAAGAAGAAGAAGAAGAAGAAGAAGAGAGAAGAAGAAGAGGAGAGGAGGAGGAAGAGGAAGAAGAAGAAGAGAGAAGAAGAAGAGAGAGAGGAAGAAGAAGAAGAAGAAGAAGAAGAAGAAGAAGAAGAAGAAGAAGAAGGAGAAGGAGAGAGAGAAGAGAGAAGAGAGAAGAAGAGAAGGAGAGAGAAGAGAAGAGAGGAAGGAGGAGAGAAGAAGAAGAAGAAGAAGAAGAAGAAGAAGAGAAGAAGAAGAAGAAGAAGGAAGAGAAGAAGAAGAAGAAGAGAAGAAGAAGGAAGGAGGAGGAGGAGGAGGAGGAGGAGGAGGAGGAGGAGGAGGAGGAGGAGGAGGAGAAGAAGTTGGAGAAGAAAGAGGAGGAGGAGAAGAAGAAGAAGAAGAAGAAGAAGAAGAAGAAGAAGAAGAAGAAGAAGAAGAAGAAGAAGAAGAAGAAGAAGAAGAGAGAAGGAGGATAAGGAGGAGGAAGAGGTGGGGGAGAAAGAATATGGGGAAAAGGAATAGGAAGAAGTGTATGAAGGAAAGAAGGAGGAGGAGGAGCAGGAGAAGGAAGGGGAGGAGGAGCAGGAAGAAGAAGAAGAAGAAGAAGAAGAAGAAGAAGAAGAAGAAGAAGGAGGAGGAGGAGGAGGAGCAGTAAGAAGAAAATGGTATAACTCAGTACGGTGGTGAGAGAACGTGAGTAAGGAAACGTTTCCAGGTAATAAATTTTGCGCGCTCAGAGGAGGACTCAAGTCGAGCCCTGGACTCACTATGGCAAAAACTCTCAAATTTAAGAGTAGGTTCCAGGTTTGAGAGTATTTGCCAAGATCAGGGTCATTTAAATCGATCGATATTTAATTTTAAGAACGAGTTTTCTGGCCAAATATTTAATTAAATGCTTATTTGTTTTTTGTTGTTTTTGTTGTTGTTTTTTTGTGTGCCTTTTTGTTTGTTTGTTTGTTTTTATAAATTTTTTTTTCAGTTTTTTTTGTTTTTGTTTTGTTTTGTTTTGTTTTTGTTTTTTCAGAGTTAGACACCACACCCGGTGTGCTAAACCAGATAACTGTTGTACTCAGGAAGCACACGTATCAAATTGAAACACTTGGTCAGACAACTCGTCCTTCAAATATCAATCAATTTAAATGACCCTCATCTTTGCAAAAACTCTCAAACCTGGGATCTCCCGCCGACGTCTTCAGGGGAATTATAGTATGAAAGAAACTCTGTCTCGCCATCAAATGGTTAACAGATAAGTCCTCGTTTTTTAATTTGCCTTTTAATTAAAAAAAAATAATTTAAATTAATTTGTAAAAAAAAATTGTTTTGTTTTGTCTTGTTTTTGTGTGTGTTTTTTTGTTTGTTTTGTTTTGTTTTGTATTGCAGCTCCCACGCAAGCAGATAATATTATTTTGATGTTGATTGACGTTCATTGGGGTCGATCCTTTGTATCTATTATTTCTCGACAATCACGATTTACTATTGACTTCTCAATTTTGATGTTGACTTCCATTCATGGGGGTCGTGCTTGTTTATCAACTATCAGTCACGATGTGTAATTGTATTTATAATTGTCTTATTTGTCACGTTTGTATTCGTCTGCATTGTACCTTTTTCTTCTTCTTCTTCTTCTCTTCTTTCTTTTTTTTCATCTCGTTAATCTTTTAGGAGGGACAAGCTGGGTGAAAGATTTTCCCTCAAACCCGAATATGGACACCGCGTAAACGAACTTCAATTTAATTTTACATCACACATCTGCAGTTCCCTATTGATTGCGTAGTGGTTGGACACTCCGATGAAGTCACTGATATCAATACAAAGTTGTTGTTGTTTTTTTTTTGTTTTTTTTTTTGTTTTTTTTTTTTTGGGGGGGGGGGGGTTGTTTTGTTAAATTTTTTAAAATGAATATTTTTTTTTTTTAAAGGTATAATTTAAAAAATCATTTATTCCCAAAGTTTAATTTGTGACTCTGATGAAAACAAAAGACAAATGGAATTTATCGAAATAAAATAATAGATAATAGGTTCAAGTAATATGCTTCCCAGGGATCACGGTAGCTCAGTTTCATAGAGCACTAGCTTCACGCGCAATGAGACTGAATTCGATGCCGGGCAGGCCCCCATCGCTCTTTCTACTTTACGTGAAATCAACGATTATTGGCCGATATTTCCCAGATGATCAAAACACACGATTTGATTAGACAAGAGAGAATGAAAACTGCGACGATGAACACCAAACCCGGGACTCGACTGGTTCGTCACCCTCCGCCTAAGCAATAGGGAACAAAAGTGTGATGTAAAAAAATTGGTTCCCATCTCATTGAAAGTGTAAAACCACTCTTCCCGTTTACTAAATATATACCTAGTGTAAAAGATTTTCTGGTTTCAGAGTGATGGCATCTAATTTTCTAGTCTAAATCTATGCTGGTCGACATGAAACATGCATCCATCCTCGCTCTTTTACAGCCCGAAATCCTTAGAATCTGACTATACACCCTGCTACATAAATAGTCATGTCACCTTATGATTCAATATGTAAAGTATTCATTATAGTCTTCGAAGAACTGGTTACATACACAATTCCAAGAATTTTGGAACCTTAAAAGTAGAAGATGTGACTTCAGAAAAAAAAAGTGAGTGGAGCAGGCACTTATGTTGATAACAACAAGAGATGAAGTGAGTAGGAAAGTGACAGAAGACAATAGAGAATAAACACTTTTCTCGGCGGTGATGGGGGTTTGAACCCGCGACCTTACTGGTACGACAACTCCGCCTGGCCGGTGAGAGCGTGACTCTATCGATCGTGGATAGCTAATACGACTTTTCTTCCCTAATCCTTGGATTTCTTGGACATTATTTATGCGGGTTTCCGTTAAAAGCAAACGCCCAGTTTAGCGACGCTCGCTCCACTTGACTGATTTTTGTTATGTAATTTCAAATTTAAAGTCAAATCATCTCTATATAAACCTGGTATCAGCTCATGGAATTTAGATCAACCGTTAGCCAAGAACTAGATAAATAAATCAAGAACTTAAAAACTACTCAAAACTTGCGGTTGTTAATTTTTTGGATTTGTAAAATGCTAAATTAATACTAATTTTATAGACGCATATTTTGGAATCGTACACTATATCTATTTAAGTAACAGTATCTTTCAGTGTTATTGACGACAGTTTTAAAGATGGCGAGTTGTGGCAAGCTCATAACGACGTGGGTGATGTTGTTCTTTATGGTCATCGTTTTGCTGGACATGGCCCAGGTGGACGCAAGGTTCAAATCCCGTAACAGTAAGAATCTGGATGCAAGCTGTACATATTAGAAGGTCTGATAACAGAACGTAACTTTGGGCTTGATTTAACATTGTTGTTTTGGAGAATAATTTTCGTTGGTTTGAGAGTTAAATTTCCATTACAACAACGAGCCCAAATCAGTTTAAGTCATCAGGCCTGCAAATAAGTACACGTTTGTTTGAGAGTATAATTATTATTACAACAATGAGCCCATACCAATTTAGGTTATCTGACCTGCAAATACGTACACGTCGATAAGAACTGTTAATTGTTGCATTAATTCTTTCCTTGCTAATATTTTCAGGAATTTTCCATAAAAGCCAGACCGACCCAATAGAAATATTTTTTTTTTTACATTCAAACTCAAAATCTATATCTAATTACAGACCATAATATGAAGCAAAATGAGCTTTACAAAACAGTGGTTCACAGATATTAAGACAACAGATACTTTCATGTCTCGTCTTTCATATTGCTATTGGCTTAGGACCACTTTTAAGTGCTTTAAGCACACTGAATGGATATTGAGCTTCATCAATGTTCTAGTGGGTTTAATTTAATATTTTAGAATGTGTGTGTATCATTGCGTGTACGTGGTGTGTGTGTGTGTATGTGTGTGTGTGTGTGGGGGGGGGGTAATGTGGTTTGAATTTTAAAGAGGTGTACTCACGTAATTGGCATTTACGATGTGCCTATGTAAAAATGTAAAAAAGGTCCCTTTGTTGACCTTCCTCTACTCTAAAGCAAAATTGACCCTGGATCCTATCCTAGTATTGGTATGGATCGTGTCACAAGTCAATGCATTGAGATTTATGAATATCATTTTTAAAAATTATGACAACAGCAATTAGACAGTCATATAAAATTTCTTTGAATATCAACGGTGATTATTGTCAAAATGTAATAGAATGTATAGAAAATCCAACCTCAATGCACCACCATGTAGGGAGGCGCAAAGCAACTCCGCTCAATAGACCGACCGCCAGTGACTTTTTGGAAACGTTCCAAAGACGTGTCTTTTTACGTTATTTTTTTGGTCAGTGTCTGGCTACAAATTCACGATGGCTACGCTCTGTTGCTCCTATGAGTGAACAAAACTTACAAGTAATTACTCTTTGTCCCCTAATCAAGGGCCTGAATTAGGTAGATAATGCATTCACACAATATCATAACTGTAAAGCCCGATTTCGGGGTCTCAACAGTTTAATTGAGCACTCGCTCCGCATGTAAAGGAACGGGAATGATTCCTGATATATATATATATATATATATATATATATATATATATATATATATATATATATATATATATATATATATATCTTGGGTGTCCCGTCCACCCAGCAGTGGTTGGGTAGCCGGGTTTATTAGATCAGGCACACAGTACTTTGCTATAGACTAGCGTCCAGTTCCAAGCGTAGCAGTTGTTTTTGTCCTTTCCATGCTATAGAAACTGGGATAAACTCCGGTTCCATAGGCCTAATGGCTCTGAAGACTGATTTATAGATCACTTGCAAATGGGGTGTGTTAGGGTGTTGGGGGTTGTATCTGAGTAGAACGGTTTTATTTTCTAAAAATAGGTTCTAACATCCATGTCCACAAAAACATAAAATGGGTTTTGGACCTGTCGTAAGATCTGTCAGAAAATCATTTGCTATAAAGCAGCGTTCTATCCAAAAGGTTTTAAGAAATATTTACTATATGTTTTACGATTTAGTAACCGAAACAAATTGCGAGCACCAATGATCTGTGAAGAACGATAATTATTCATACATGGGCCTAGTCTAACAGTGTTGTCATGGTCAATATTTCGGGTCATTTTTTGAGCTGTCCATTACCACAATGAGCCCATAAGAAATTGGGGTATAAGACCTGCAAATACGTGTACGTCGCATTCTATCAACTTTTTGGTTAAAGAGAAAATTATAGGTTTCTCACTTTTATTTGTTTGATTTTTATTTGTTTTGTTTTAATCTGCTTTGCTGGTGTTTTTGTTATGTTTTATTTGTTGTGTGTTGATTTTTGTGGGGGTTTTCTTTCTTTTTTCTTTAGTTTTGTTTTAGATTTGTTTTATGTTTTCTTTTTTTTTCTTTTTTCTTTTGCTTGCTTGTTGTTTTCCTTTTTATTTTCTTTCGTTTCTGTTTTATTTTTGTTTTGTTCTTGTTTGCATTTTTATTTTCAACTTTAAATCCAAAATTTTGATCTTTAAACTTTAAAACTTGCTTATGAAGGATAATATGGTTCACAGGATGCAAGAAACCAGAGACGTTCAGGGATTGCAACAAGTCTTCCCGATATTACTTTGACGAGGACAAGAAGGAGTGTGTCAAGGTCGCTGATGGACAGTGCGGGTGGCCCACCTTCAAGAGTGAGAACAAATGTGAAAGACGTTGTTTGCGATCCGAAACCGACGACGACCAGGACAACAAGGGCAGATGGAGAGATAGGGAAGACAAAGGCAAAGGCAAGGACAAAGAAGGCAAAGGCAAGGACAAAGAAGGCAAAGGCAGAGGCAAGGACAACGAAGGCAGAGGCAGAGACAGGGGTGGCAAGGACGACAAACCTTTTTGGAAACGTGACAAAGGTAATAAATTATATGTGCGGCTATGTGGTCTAGTGGTATGACACCTGCTTTTGGACTGGAGGGTCCTGGGGTCGAGCCTCGCTCAGCGCATAGTTCAGTCTTTGGAAAAGGTTCTTAATTCTCTCACCGTACTCAGGTGTCAAATGAGTACCTGCCCGTTAACAGCGTTGTCTCCATAAAAATAAAAATGTAATATCGCCTAACAGGCGTCATGTCTCGTTCTACATTTTACGTGTTGCTTTTGGTCATGGACCCTTTGTAACGCGCTTTGAGCACGTTTAGTGGATATTGCTTTCTATATAAAAGTTTAAGTTAAAAAATAAATTTATTATGTCCATATGTGCTTTTTAGATCACATCTGCTGTGTTGATGTTACCTCTCCTTTTGACCATTATCCACCTGATAATATGCTCAAAAAAAAAAGGGTCAGTAGGTAGACCTGCCTACTGAAAAAATGAAGATTCGTAAATTTTAAGAGGTAAAAATCGGAAGCACCCCGTGTGGTGTCCGGGGGTCCCTCAACTGAGAGGGTCGAGAATAGCCCAACGCCAAGCCAGCGTGTCGTAAAAGGCGACTAATCGTGTGTGATTCCCCCATCTTTGAGTCACCTGGTCCTCCAGGTTGGGGGTTGGCAAAGGGTTAACACCCCTTTCCGTTAAACTCAAACCGTTACAGAAACGCAGACAGACAAACCAAATCCTTTTTTTAGCTTGGGCGACGAAGAGTTTCTGGAATGACAGAATTTATGAAGGACAACAGACAAAGCCGAAAGGACTCTGCTGACCCGATGACGTCTTTGCCAAACAAGCAGCTTCGAATTGCGTCGTGGAACGTTCGCACCATGTATGAAGCAGGAAAAAGCTCTCAAGTTGTGACTGAGATGAGAAGATACAGGCTGCATATACTTGGAGTAAGCGAAACCCACTGGATACAATCCGGACAGAAACACCTCAAGTCTGGGGAGAAGATTTTATATTCAGGGAGAGGGGACGGGATTCATACACAGGGAGTAGGAATAATTCTAAGCAAGTTTGCCCAGAAGTCACTGAGAGGATGGGAACAACACGGAGAAAGGATCATCATGGCGTCCTTTACAACACGGAGTAAGAAGATCAGCATGAACATTGTACAGATCTATGCTCCAACAAATGATGCAACGGATGAGGACAAAGATACATTTTATAGTCTGCTACAACAAGTCATTGACACGTTGCCAAGGAAAGACATCAACATATTGATGGGAGATGCTAATGCTAAAGTGGGACAGGATAACGTAGGTTATGAAGGTATCATGGGACGTCATGGCATGGGAGAAATGAACGATAATGGTGAGAGATTTGCAAATTTCTGTGCATTTAACAGTTTGGTGATTGGAGGATCAGTGTTCCCCATAAGAGGATCCACAAAGCAACTTGGGTCTCACCAGATGGTGTGACAGAGAATCAGATTGATCATTTTTGTATCTCTCGAAGATTCAGACGTTCATTGGAAGATGTGACAGTACGGAGAGAGGCAGATGTTGGATCAGACCACCACCTGCTATTGGCAAAGCTTAAGCTCCGACTCAGAAAACATGGGACCAGCTCACATACAAGAAGAAAATTCGAGGTGAATGCACTTGATGGGGAAAAGAATGAGGAATTCAGACTACAATTGAGTATTAGATTCCAACCGCTTACTGAGCTCGAGGAGGACATAGATGTAGAGTCACATTGGGCAAAGATCAAGGAAGTCTACATAACAACTTGCCACGAGGTATTGGGGGTAAAGAAATCGGAACATAAAGAATGGGTAAGTCCAACCACCTTGGACCTTATTGAAAAGAGGAGAACTAGGAAGGAACAAGTGAACGCAAGCCGAACAAGGGCTTCAAGACTGGATGCACAAGAGCAGTATCGAGCCATAGCTAAGGAAGTCAAAAGATCTGTGAAGAAAGACAAGGAAGTATTCATGAACAGACTTGCAGAGAAAGCAGAAGCAGCAGCGACAGGAGGACACATGAGGATCCTTTATCAAACCACCAAGACACTCGCTGGAAAATATGGGAAACCAGAGGTACCGGTCAAAGACAAAGATGGGAAAACTATTTTTGGAAAAGAGGCTCAATCCGAACGATGGAGGGAACATTTCAACTGCCTTCTGAACAGACCACCACCAGATAACCAGCCAGAAATTTTTCCTGCAAGGAATGAGTTACCAATTAGCTGTGATCCACCATCGATAGCAGAGATTGTGGGTGCCATTAACATGATGAAAAGGGGGAAAGGTGCTGGGCCAGACCAGATTCCACCGGAGGCTCTAAAAGTTGATGCTGAAAGAAATGCTGAGGCCCTGCACCCACTGTTTGAGAGAATCTGGAATGACGGGATATTCCCAAAGGATTGGAAGGAAGGACATCTTATCAAGCTTCCAAAGAAAGGGGACCTCAGCAATTGTAATAATTATCAAGGTATCACTCTTCTTTCTATCCCAGGAAAGGTTTTCAACCGTATTATTCTAGAGAGAATTAAGAATGCAACAGATGCTAAACTGCGGGACGAACAGGCAGGTTTTCGGAAAAACCGTTCAACCACCGACCAGATTGCCTCTCTGCGAGTAATGGTGGAGCAGTCTATAGAATGGAACTCCCCTCTTATTGTCAACTTTCTGGATTACGAGAAGGCTTTCGACAGTATTGACAGAGCAACATTGTGGAAAATTCTGGCACATTATGGACTCCCTGAAAAGATAGTAAACCTCATTAAGGAAATGTATGAAGGATCAAGTTGCAGGGTTGTACATGAAGATCAGCTTACTGACAGCTTTGAAATTAAGACTGGTGTCAAGCAGGGATGCTTGCTCTCACCATTCCTGTTCATCCTTGCCATTGATTGGCTAATGAAAAAAAACCTCCAAAGGGCGAAGAAATGGGATACAGTGGACCCCCTGGACACAGTTGGATGATCTGGATTTTGCAGATGATCTGGCTCTTTTGTCCCACACCCAGGAACAAATGCAAGCAAAAACCACAATTATAAACAGCCTCTCGGAATCAATTGGTCTAAGAATTCACCCTGCAAAGTCAAAGGTCTTGAGGATAGGTACGCGTCAAAGGAAGCAGATCAAAGTAAAAGATCAGGAACTTGAAGATATAGACACTTTCTGCTATCTCGGAAGTATTATTGACAAGGATGGAGGCACGGAAGCAGAGGTGAAAGCACGAATAGGAAAGGCACAGGCTGCATTCACATCTTTGAACAGAGTTTGGAGAACTAAAGATATCTCCCTTCGACTAAAGCTAAGACTTTTCAACTCAAATGTGAAGTCTGTCTTACTGTATGGATGTGAAACTTGGAACGCATCACAGGCATGTATAAGGAGGGTACAGATTTTTGTAAACAGGTGCATGCGTAAGCTACTCAGAATAAAATGGATGGATAGAATAAAAAATGAAGAAGTATGGAAAAGAACACAGCAGAAACCAGTGGGAGAGGAAATAGGAAGAAGACGATGGAGGTGGATTGGACACACGCTTAGAAAGAATGATTCCACTATAACAAAGAAAGTATTGGACTGGAACCCCAGGGCAGAAGATCAAGGGGAAGGCCACGAGGAACATGGAGAAGAATTAAAGAAGCTGATATACAGAGAAGTGGTAAGACCTGGAATGAGATTAAAAAGATAGCTCAGGACAGAGAAGGATGGAAACTGTTTGTCTGTGGCCTATACCCTGACCCAGGGTGAAAAAGGCAATGATGATGATGAAAAATCGGAAGCGTTATAATATCCTACTGAGCGCCAATATAAACTGACAAGAGCTCCTCAAAACTGGGGGGGGGGGGGGGGGAAATTGCCAGGCTTTTCCACCAGCAAGAGGAGACACTGGGTGGCAGCGAATCGGCTTCGGTCAAGAACTTGCCTAACGGCAAAATCGCTTCATCAGTTGGGACGTTCCACCTGTCCAATATGTACCCGTTGCGGTAACGAACCCGACACCGCAGAGCATCCAGTTGAACGGTGTGCTGTGACGAAGCTTCCAGGTGGGTTTGCGACGGTGCACGAGTGCGGTACGGAATTTGCTGATCGGGTTGATCGTCATAACATAGAAGTGTGAGCACCATTAGACGCTGCTGCCAGAGTTTAACTGCCTATATCGTCAAAATTACGCGTCATATTGTTAAAATGCCACATACAGTGTGAAAAGCAATAAAACTGATCTACACGAATAGCGGAGAGTACGTGCATCCATTGCGCACTGTACATCCCTATTGGGGAGAAACATGTCGTAATAGGATTCAATAGTCCGATGTCACGTCCGCCCAGCAACCAGCAGCTTGGTTCTAAGCAAAGAAAATCAGTTCTCTTTATTCTTCATGCTGTCTAGAACTTTTATACATGTCATGTGATCAGAATATATAAAAATCAAAACATGATCAGATGTATACTGTTTTTCTCATCTTGATACACTTTTATACTCGTCGGGGTAAGTATTTCAAAAGGGCGGTGGTGGAGATAATGGCGTTCGCCATTGTTCCGATGGTTTAGAACCATTTACTATGTGTCATCACAAGGGAAGTGACGTCACGACTGTTGAACCCTATTCAGAAAACATAAGGACAATACACAAGAACACCATTTCAATCTGAAAAAAAAGCTGTCTTGAGCTGTGGCGTCGGGTTCGTTATGGCACGGCCCGTATAGTATAAAACTAATGGTCGTGCAGAGCTTGTCAATGAGGGCTCCATAACAGCCAAAGGCTACCATGACTTAACCCTCTCCTTACCACCCATAGGAAAACCGTCACATTCGTTACGATACAACCAACATTTTTCTTATTCAAATTTCTTTTGTACAGCATAAAATTTAAAGAAAATGAATAATGTGTTGTAGAGCATGTTTTGCTAAAGAAATTATGTATCGCAAGAATTTACTACTGTTATGTCTGAGTGATAAAAAATCTGTGTTCGTTGGGTGTGAAGTTTTGGTGAAAATCCTGAAAATGGCTGGTAAGGAGGGGGTCAATCCTGGCACAACGCGTCATGTCCTTTTTGTTCAGGCAACTTAGAGAACGTCAATTCTGCCGTACTCTGGAAAAAACCCATACTTAACAATTTGTCCTTCAAATATCGATCGATTTAGATGACCCTCATCTTGACAAAAACTCTCAAACCTGGGACTTCGCGATGAAAATGGAGGGAAAAAAAGAGGCGGGCGGTGCGGAGAAGACGGAGAAATGTATTGGAGGAAGGGAAGGAAAGTCAAGTCAGTATCTGCATTACTTCACTCTGATATCACAATTTTTCTCTCCCCCCACCTCCCCCCCCTCCCCCCCCCCCTTCCCCCAAACTGTCCTTCTTCCCCCCCCCCCCCCACCCACCCCACAGAATGCCGTATGCCACGAGAGAAGGGAAAATGCTTTACCACAGTGGAGAAGTATTTTTACAACCACAAAACTGGACAATGCGAGATCTCCCAGTATTCCGGATGTAGACACAAAGGCTTCGATGACGAAACTTCCTGTATCAACCAATGTGGAGGGCAAAGCGGTTCAAATTAACGGAACGTCCAAAATTCAGATGACACAACAAAATGCATTTTCTAATTTCGGCCAACGATTTTTGACGTCAAATATCGACGCGTGTCAAAAATTCTTCAATTGTGACTCAGCGTCTCAGAACGGTATTATGTCGGAAAAATTGAGTTTGATAACAAAATTGTAAGAAATTACGAACTTAGATTTTTTTTACAATATCAGAAATGTTATTATTTATTCCCCACCATAAAGATGTGATTACAATGTCAAAAATATTATTATTTTTCCCTTACAATAAAGATGTGATTACAATATCAGAAGTAGTATTATTTATTCCCAATCATAAAGATGTGAAATTAACCTTAACTTTCAATTTTGTGGCATATATATATATATATATATTATATATATATATATATATATATATATATATATATATATAAGTAAAATAAGTAATAACAATCACATGCTCTAACCAATATTATCGAGCACCTACAAGTACCCACCAACACTCACACACACACACACACACACAACACACACATATATATATATATATATATATATATATATATATATATATATATATATATATATTGTGACAATTCGGGCGCTCTCGGTTAGTTGATAGAGCCAGATAACCGGTAACGTCAACAAGAGAAAAGAAAAGGGAAAAGACCAGAATGACAGACGGAGGGAACTCGGAGAGGAAGATCAGGCCACTGCTCTGGGCCTAGCCCGATCAGATGCAAGAGAGAGACAGAGAAAGTCCGTGCTTCACGGTCACTCAATTGTAGTGAAGAAATAAATTAAGTTTAAGGTTTACGGACACGACACATTTATTAAGGAACTAAATAACATGTATTACACAAAATAGAACGATACAACTCAACTTATCCATTTATCCTTTCTCCTTACACCCACGAATAGGGAACACTACAATAATAAAACAATAAAGAACAGGACCGTCGGAAAGTGGTATTCTCTTCAACTCGACATACTTACAAAGACGGTCTGCTTTCCCGCGCTACGCTTATATACTAGTGATCAAATGAAAGTATACACTTGTTTTACCTACAGAATTGGTATGAAATATTGTTCTGGTTTATTAAAAACCTATGTGTAATCATAGTACTATAATTTATATTTCATTTTGTTAGAATTTGTAACGTTCATGTTTGATCTTGTATGCAACATAGACTTTTTAAAACATGGTCTTGAAAAAGTGAAGTAACAAGTCAAGACATACACTATAATATTGACAAACAATGACATTTTAATAAACTTACTTGCGTTCATTTCATTTGAAGTGAAGGTGAATCTAATTCAATCAGTAACGAGTATATCCCCCGTTCGCTTCAATCACAGCATTGTATCTCCTACACATGGAATTGGTCAGGTCAATCTGGCCCGCTGGTGTTGAGGAATGTTATTCCAATCTATTCTTATGGCGTGGAACAGTTGTTCCTTTTGCGGGTCTAATGAACGACCTTAGCGGCTGATTATGTTCCACATATGTTCTATCGGATTTAGATAGGGGGATATTGCAGGCCCGAGGCTGATAACGTTCACATTATTTGCTGCTATAAAATCCCGTGTTACAATAGCTCGATGGAATGGTGCATAGTCGTGTTGGAAATAAAAATTAGGATGTTCATAAAAGACATGGAATAACGTGGGGTTGTAAAATGTGCTGGATGTATCTTGCACCGGTTAGGGATGCATTTACCTGGACGAGAGGTGTCCTATAGTCTCTGCGTATTCCACCCCACACCATCACTTGTCCATATCCCCTGTTTGGGGATTCCACGACACATGAATCGTGAAATCACTCGTGTGATCTTCGGTAACAATGTAATCTACAGTCATTTCTTCCAATCACAAAGCGTGATTCATCTGACAAGAGAACAAATGACCACCCATGCATTGTCCAGCGCAGATGAGCACGGGCCCACTGAAGACGGGCCAGCCAGAAGAGAACAAATGACCACGCATGCATTGTCCAGCGCAGATGAGTAAGGGCCCACTGAAGACGGGCCAACCGGTGATGTGCTCTAAGAAATTGTCGCATCAACGGACTTTTGCGATAATGTCATGCTCTCTAAGTCTGCAATGAACAGTGTGTCGACTTCGTGTACCTGGGAACTCTAGCGCAGTTTCAGTCGCCGTTCTAAAATAATCCCGTAGATGTAGGGTGCGTATAAAACAGTCCTCACCTTGTGTTGTTACTCGTGGTCTGCCAGTTCGATTTCGGCCCCTTACCGTTTGGGTTATTGAAATCGATCCACTAAGGAATATACCGTTCTTTTTGTGATATTAAACATGCTTGCAACATTGGTCACAGACTGTCCAGCTTGAAGATGACCAATGGCACGTGCACGTTGTTCTAAACTAAGTCGTGGCATCGCGTAGAATAATGGATGGTATTTTGTATGTGCTTTCCTGCCTTGGAAATAGTTAAAAAAAGACACGGATGACAAAAAATTAATCTACACACTCCCTGTCCACAGTATGGGGCTAAAAGGTTATTTTAGAACGTGAGCGACGTGGTAAGCGAATTTCAGGTCAAAAACAAAAACATCGACTATCGGTAAACATAATTAAAGGCTAATAGCCTACGTCGACGGATAAAAAAGGAACGACGATTTTAAATGTGTATACTTTCTTTTGATCTCAAGTATATAAGCATCAGGCTCGAACCCTGATTGGCTAAAGGCGGGATACAAAATGCATAGCACCCTGGGAAGGCACGGCCAAACTCCAGACACGTTCGGGTGTTGCCTAGCAACCAAGTTGCCAAGGCATAACAAATATATATATATATATATATATATATATATATATATATATATATATATATATATATATATATAATATAAATTGTCACTCACATTATATGAGACGTTCGTTTCTGTGGGTTTACTCTACGTCCTCAGTCGGCGTAATCATATAATGTGAGTGACAATTTATATTTTATATTAGCTCTAACCATCATTATCGAGCACTTTCGTACCTACGAGTACCCACCAACACTCATATATATATATATATATATATATATATATATATATATATATATAATATATATATATATATTTATATGTTACTAAGCATTCATTATGAATGGATGCTTTTTATTTTCTAATTTTTTAAAATAACGTTTTTTGGGGGGGGGTTTTTCGGGGGGGGGGGGGGGTGTTTGTTTTAATTTTTGATTTTCCTTCATGCTTTTATCTGTGTCTCCCTGTTTAATATTTTATTTTCTCAAAGGTGCAATGTGGAATGTACAATATATTATTATTTATGTTTTAAGGCATTTAAGGAACACTTGGTCCATTTTAAAGCCATGCTATTGATATGGTATGATATTTATTTGCTCCTGGATTCAAGCACTGGTTATATATGGCATGGTCTATTTCTGCACTGCCAAACTGGATAAAGTAACGAAGCAATTATTTTTAATGGTATTTCAAACGGAGAGTTTTTTTCTAAAAACCCTCCTCCTTAAAAAATAAGAAGAAAAGCAACTTTAAAAACATTTATAACAACATGAAACAGAAGAAACAAAAAAAACAAAACAACATGTAACAACAACAAACAATCAATTAAACAAACTAACAAGAAAAGCAAATCTATTCAAAATTGAAGACACGAATCGTAATATATCTTGAATTGAAAATTTCAATGGTTGACCTCCGGATTGGATTGGCCTTATGTGAAAAGATGTCTATAATTATATGTAATGACGAAAAGAAGGGCCAAAGTACGTAATTTCCACTGATAACTCAGTGATAGATAGACCAGTCTCGTGATAAACGACTTCTGTGTCAGTCACGATCAAAATATACTATGTCACAAAACGACAATGAAAAGTTTATGGTCTTGTCATGTTTCAAGAGCTGACTAACAAGAAAGTGAAGTTTATTGCTGACCCAAATGTTTTCATATCAAAATATTTTATACAAAACAGAATCAATTGCACATTCTTATAACTGAACGCAAAAAAAATCCCTAGATATAAATGTATTAAATAAACTTATAATTTGTGAGTTAGTTCGTTTTAATCCAAACAAAGTAATTTTCGAAACTTTAATAAACAACCTTCAATCCAACAAGCACATCAAATACGAATATCTCTAACAGACAAGATTATAAACTTGAAATACAAAATGGCGACAAATCCCTTACTATTTTGTTTTTACGTCGTCGTCGCAGTTCTCATTGTTTCAAGCAAGGGATTTGGTAAGTACGATTCTTTGATAGAAAAATTTAGACTTTCTTTTTATTTTTCTTCTCTCTCTCTCTCACTCTTTCTCTCTCTCCCTATCTCTCTCTCTCTCTCACCATGTGTCTCTTTCTATGAGCCTCTCTCTGTCTCTCTCTCTCTCTCTCTCTCTCTCTCTCTCTCTTTGTCTCTGTTTCTCTCTTTGTCCTTCTCTGTCGCTGTCCCTCTCTCTCTCTCTCTCTCTCTCTCTCTCTCTCTCTCTTTCTCTCTCTCTCTGTCTGTCTCTCTTTCTCTCTGTGTTTGTCTCTCTCAGTCTCTCTCTTTCTCTCTGTCTCTCTCTTTGTCTCTCTCTCTCTCTCTCTCTCTCTCTGTGTGTCTCTTTCTATCCATCTTTCTTTCTCTCTCTGTCTCACTATCCCTCTTTCTCTCTCTGTCTATCTCTCTTTTTCTATCCCTCATTCTCTATCTTTCTGTCTTTCTCTCTGTCCCTTTCTATCTCTTTGTCTCTCTCTTTGTCTCTATCTTTCTCTCTTTCACTCTCTCTGTCTCCCTCTGCCCCCTCTCTCTCTCTCTTTCTTTCTCTCTTTCTCTCACTCTTTCTTTCTTTCTCCGTATCACTCTCCCCCTTTCTCTGTGTATGTCTATCTCTCTTTCTCTCTCTTTGGATCTTTCTCTCTCTGTATGTTTCTCTCTCTCACTCTCTCTCTCTCTCTCTCTTTTTTTTTATCTCTCTTTCTCTCTCTTTTAGCTCTCTCTGTATCTCTGACTCTCTTTCCCCTCTTCTCTCTCTCTCTCTCGCTCTCTCTCTCTCTCTCTCTCTCTCTCTCTCTCTCTCTCTCTCTCTCTAACCCAACGACTCTTCATCATTTTCTGTCTCTTGTTGTAGCTATTGCAAGCAAATGCAACAATCAAAATATATGGTTTTTTGCGATGATATGGAGAGAAATCTATCTAATATGATTTGATATTTAAGCACATTTAAAAAAACGCATTTCGTTTAAGGGCTGTTTTTCTTTGTTTGAGGATATTTTCATTACAATGAACCAAAAACAATTAGGGGTATCAGACCTGCAAATAAGTACACGTCGCTGAGGCATCACAATTTTGAAATTGAAATCTTAATTGTTAAAAGAATTTGATTTGCAAAGTAAATGGCTGCACGTTAACCGTCGTTCAAAACGGTTCTCGATCGAAGGGCACATAGTAGCAAATACACTGATAACCTAACACAATCATGGGTTTGACTGTAATTAGACATTGTTATAATGGACACTATTTTGCGTTGGTTTAAGAGTATTTCCATTACAACAGTGAGCTCATAACAATTTGGGTTATCAGACCTGTAAACAAGTACACGTCAATCCGGATGCAAGTTGGTGGGTTTTTAGAATTTGCAGGAAACAATTTGATTTTCGTGCATGAAAGCTTATCACATTGACCCTAATTTAACATTGTATAGATTTATAGTGTCAACTTTCAGCAGCTGTTTGCACCAACATAAATCCAGATTGTAAACAAAGGCCACGACATGTTTCATTTGTTTTTATTAAATTTTTGTTCCCTTTTTTCACTTTCACAACAAATACGTCATAAATACCGTTTCCATTCGATGTGCTTAGCTGCTCTTCATATCAAGTCTGTGCCCCAAAGCATCAACGAACTAATGACAGATGAGATCACCATCACGTGCAAATCTGACGGCCCTGCCTATTGGGCAAAGACAGTTGTATGGTTACAACTGATGAAGGGTGGACAAAAGCCAATTCTTGTTTACGGTCAGCAGAAGCTCTCCTCGGGTCCAAACATGAAGACAAACATGCAGGTATTTCCTCTTTCTGACTGATTTAAAAAGTTTCCCTTTATTTATGAATCCCATGGGGAAATTTGTCTTTAGGGTGTATCTCGAAAATATAAGACGGAGACGATCCAGGCGTAAACCGCAGTGCAGCGCCGTAAAATGAACTACAGGGGTTACATTTCTTACAAGAAATCAAAACAAAACAAAACAAAAGCGATGCCTATTGCATGACTCAAACCTGGGACATCCGGGTATGAGGAACGCCTTATCTAATCAGACATTCATTTGATATATATTTAAAAAAAAAACAAGAAAAATAGAGGATGATGAAAACATTAACATTTCTAAACTATTTGGTCCCATAGTTAATTTTAAACGTTTTCACGGTTTGGAGTCAAATCATTTATTGATCGATATTTGAAATAAAAATTCTCGGGACAAAATGAATTTTAAAAAAAGAGTTCTGTCTGTCAAAATATAGCAACACTTCCATATCCGCAACCTGGTGACTCGATGGGTTCTAGATGAAAGAGAGTAAGCCTATGCAAAAAGTTATCTTTGTACTTTGGTGCAAAATTGTCAATTATATAGATAGTTCGAAGATGACGTCACTCAGGTCTTTGTTATTGTTTTTTTGCCATCCGCGTTTGTGAGTAATTCTCACTGAACTGTATTAACCCGACTATAAACGTTCATGGATACACACAGTTTTGTGTGTTGGTCCGTTATACTTCCGGATGGCAATGTTATGAGCTTCTTAGCCAAGCGCATACTATCTATATCAGCAAATGGGTTTAGTGAGTACACAATGCAAGCATATCAGTTAAACTTGGTCAGTGCATGATACGTTTGGGCAGTTTTTTTACGTCCAAGTTAGTGGACAGGTTATCGTGTTGAGTACTAGTTAATCAATCATTCTTAAATTGGTTTAGGGATGTTGGAACAGGTGAAAAGGACATATATCAAAATCACGTTATATCATAAAAGGCGGGGTTTAACATTAATATGTAGGAATTGACGTTTTAGGTTTAATATGATTTGGTCTTACTCTTAGGGGTTGGACTGACAGGGAACTGTCGAAACTAGTAAGAGGTTTGGCTTGAAAAAATTACAATAGGGGAAAACATAGTGTTGCTAGATTATTCTACGATTCTACTTTATGATGAGCTGCAGTTTTCTAGCGTCCAACTAAGAATCTTTTATTTTACGGACTTAGACATATTCCACGTATATTGAAAATTGTTACTTAGGTAAAATGACTTTACATTTGGATTTATTTTACGGATTTAGAATTTATGAAACCGATTGAATTATGACCATGTTATTTGATTTGATTTCGGAATTATAACAACAAATAAAACTGTAAGAAATGAAACTTGGAATCTGGATTTTTATTTGAATGTCTTGATGTTGTACATTCAATTATCATCATCGGCCCTTGAACTCTTTCGTCATTATTAACATCTACAACACAACGCAAAGGAATATCATCACCATCTATGAAAAAACCACTATACGAGCAATAGCCATTACATCTGTGTGAAACTACGCCACAATAGATAGTATGCGCTTGGCTAAGAAGCTCACAACATTGCCATCCGGAAGTATAACGGACCAACACACACAACTATGTGTAACCTTGAATGGTTATAGATAGTATGCGCTTGGCTAAGAAGCTCACAACATTGTCATCCGGAAATATAACGAACCAACACATAAAGCTAAAGTGTAACATAAAAAGTTTATAGTCTGGTTAATGCAGTTTAGTGAGAATTACTCATAAACGCGGATGGCAAAAAAAAAAAAAATAACAAAGACCCGAGTGACGTTAACTTCATTCTATCTATAGTCTGCTTAATATAGTTTAGTGAGAATTAATCATAAACGCGGATGGCTAAAAGCAATAACAAAGACCCGAGTACGTCAATTTCATACTATCATTGTTCTTCTCATGCTGTTTGACAACCTATCTGACGACTGCCGCCACGAGTTACTCGAATTCTTTTCAATCGGTTTGAAAATAACATACCTATAGATAGTATGCAGATGACGTCACTCAGGCCTTTGTTATTGTTTTTGCCATCCGCGTTTGTGAGTTGTTCTCACTAAACTGTATTAACCAGACTATAAAAGTTCATGGTTACACAGAGTTTGTGTGTTGGTCCGTTATACTTCCGGATGGCAATGTTGTGAACTCCTTGGCCAAGCGCTTTCTATCTATAGATAGTTAGAAGATGACGTCACTCAGGTCTTTGTTATTGTTTTTTGCCATCAGCGTTTATGAGTAATGCTCACTGAACTGTATTAACCCGACTATAAACGGTCATGGATACACACAGTTTTGTGTGTTGGTCCGTTATACTTCGGGATGGCAATGTTATGAGCTTCTTAGCCAAGCGCATACAATCTATATCTGTATTTTTCTGTTGCTTGTTTTTTTTTTAAATTTTTTTTACACTAATACATTTCAGGGCGAGGGCCATATTGAACAAGACGCCAGTCAGAGTTATATTCAACTTACAATCAAAAACCCAGGAAGTGACGACTCAGGCACCTATACGTGTCTCATGTTTTATGTAGATGAATCTTTCCAAATGAGACAAGAAATGGCGGACATCAATGTCACAATTGACAGTAAGTGTTACTAAGCTGCTAGAAGCTGTGCACTTTAAAAAAAGTATTAAACAAATATGAATATAACGGCTTCGAAAAAGAACCACCCCCCCCCCCCAAAAAAAAAAAATAAAAAAAATAAAAAAAAACTAAATAAATAAAAGAAAATCAACAAGCCAACAAAACAAAACAAAACAAACAAAAGATAAACTAGAAAAAAAAAACAACTAAAAAAAACAAAACAAAAATCAAACGATGAACATTTCGTTAATACATCACTTAACATCCAGATTAACGGCATTTAAATATTTGGCACGACTGTCTACAAGTAAACAAATTTTGAAACAGATAAATGCAGAGATTTTCAAGATTCTTTTACTTGCGGACAACCGTGACAAATATTTCTATGGATATATTAATGTTTTTAATGCTTTTGTTATAAACTGAGGGAGAGTTTTAAGCCCGAAGAGTTCCGTGTTTGGTTTTTGTTCTTTTTCGAAGCTGGTGTGTTCATTTTTGTTCATTAATTGATTGTAGGTTAAGTATATATGTGTGACTCAGCTTTGTCTAACACTAACAATATTATGTCGGTAAATCAATGATAGAAACTCAGGTTTAATTAGCGTAGATGTTTGACATTTTTATAGTTTAAATAAATTTCTTTTAAGAATCATATAAAATAAAGCACGAATATAAAGACACCAACCTCCGATAGTCAGGTTGTCGAACAAATAAAAGCTGTTCAAATCATGGGGGAGCTTCATTGATTCTGGCAAGGTGGGCATTGATAGGAATTTGGCCTATCGCCTCTCAGCCAAAGAGCCTTGCAATGGATATGATCTATATTACCTTTTCATGAGCTTGAGTCATTGGTCATATTGCAAAATATGCTCAAAATGACCAACATAGTGAAACGTGTTCACAATTTGAGAAATATCAACGTCACAACGGGAGCGATTTAT
>NC_088364.1:56772176-56774676 GCF_034508935.2 Berghia stephanieae | reverse complement strand
ATTTCCGGCCAGGAGAAGGGAGATGACTATATTTGACTTGCCACCAGTTGGTAAGTATCAAATTGATTACCTGTATGGCAATTGCTGACCTCAGGTTTTGAATATGTGCAAAAAAATCCAGAAACAAAGGGGAGAATATGCTTGAATTCCTATGTATACGCATGTGTGTATGTGTGTATTTGCCGGTATGTGTATGTGTGTTTGTATATATATACATATATTATATATATATAATATATATATATATATATATATATATGTGTGTGTGTGTGTGTGTGTGTTTGAGAGAGAGAGAGAGAGAGAGAGAGAGAGAGAGAGAGAGAGAGAGAGATAGAAGGGGGGGGGGGTGACATAAAGACAAAGAAAGAGAGGGAGATCTAGATATAGATAGGTTGGTAGGTAGGTAAGTTGATAGATAGACTGACACTCAAACTAATGTTCATCAAATATTAAGATAAGAACATTTCACAAGTTAATTGAGAAACTGTCCTGTTCTAATATTACATAAATTACAATAAATTAGCACAAGTAGTTATCAAATTATAACAAACGGTCCAGATACAATCCTTATCGAGTTTTAAAACGTACACAAAAGGTATCAATGACGCGTTGACATTGTGGACTCAAATCTGAACTTTGGGGATTGCAGGGGTGATCGGTGTTACGATATATTTTCTTATTTCCAAAATGTATGACTATTCATGTCATGACAGTTTTGGTAACATGGAGTGCTGCACCATCCTTTTGAAACAATCTGTCAGAGTTCACGCGCACTTTTTTCTCATATTATTGGCAACAAAGAAAAAAGGTCCAATGATGCTCTGATGACTCATTGCAGCCTACACAGAGGTCTTTCAAAACTTCATCTGGTTTTTGCTGAACCCTGGTAAATGTAATTTCTGTTCACATGGCCTAATCTGAAAACAGATTCTTTCGAAAAATGCCTCATTGATTGATTTCCTGAACAGACCAAGAATATCGACTCTGGATTTGGCACAAATCGGTCTCTGATGAATTTGAAACTTGTTGATTTTAATTCTAAATCTTGCTTTAGATTATTCGTGGTAATTCTCTCCAAAATGCATGCTTAAGACAACGAGGGCATATTGGAAGTTTTGAGGTGTTTCTATCGCAAAGCCTAAACCACTGCCTCTATCTAAACGAATGACCTGGATAATCGCAAGTCAAAGGCATACCTGACCTGGTTTTGGTTTTAAAAGAAGCTCGGAAGACCCACGTTAAAAATATTTTTTTAAAAAATTGCCGTACCTAGGTGTACGACTTGAATGCCTCTTATTATACTAGTAAATTACTATCTACTATCTCCGCATAAGTACAAGTTAAGACGGATGGTACGAGTTGGTGACGATTCTTCAAAATTTCAGTGAAAATTAATTCATATTTTCGGAGCTTTTTTGAGATTTAATTTAAAAGCAATGTGTGTGCTATATTTAAAATTAAACAGATTTATCTTTCCATTTCTGTTCCAGGCAATCCAAAATTCGCAACGAATATTCGAAAACCTTCAATATCAGTTTTCCATAGACAAGACCTAGTAGGCAACAGCATCCAGACGTCAAGAACAAAAGTCTCTTCTCCTAAAGCACATCTCCGTCTTCGGGAACTCACTGAGATAAACCTTGGTTCCACCAGATCGCTCACAGATTCAGAACTGCATAAAACTGCTATGGACTATGTGAACAATAGGTCTAACTCAACAAGCTCCTGGTTCAAACACAATCGGCAGATCATTCAGGCAAATACTCAAATAAATGACCTGAAACCAGAAGTACGAGATGCGTTTACCCAACTTTCCATAGTTCCACCCATTTCATCTCGAGGAGAACCGATGCTACGACGCCCCGCCATATTACAGCCAAGACCTATTTCTGAAGATGGTGACATATTTAGAATTATCCTAAAAAATAAAGAATTGATGCCTTTTTCATTTCAGGGTGATATGAAATTGGCGAGTGATTTCTACGCTTCTCACTACCCGCTTCTGATGCGGAAAATATTGGACGTATCGCGTCCAAATTCTAGGAGAGTTTCAATGGTCACAGAGGAACTTGCGCGAGAATTTGTTAGAATTAGCAGCGCTGAGAGGAGGTCGATGAAAATGATGGAAAAGGATAAACAACTAGAGGAGGTTTTGAAAGGACTTGAGGAAGAAAGCGGCGGTGAACTTGTCACGGAGTTGCGTGATGATGTATTTTATCCTATGCTATGGTCATTGAACAAAGATAAATGAAGAATTTATACCTTTTTATAATTTGTGCATTCTTTCTATTTTACCAATGGAGCAATCTTAACTAATTCACTTTTGGACAAGACCGATCACGGAAGTCCCAGGCATGAGAGTTTTTGGCAAGTTGAAGTCATTTTAATCGATCGATATTTAAAGGACGAATTTACTGGACATAATTTTGAATACGTGTTTTTTTCCAGAGTGCGGTAAGGTTGTATGTTTGGGTTAACTGGGAGCTCACCATTCATCGAA
>NC_088364.1:56674676-56767176 GCF_034508935.2 Berghia stephanieae | reverse complement strand
ATACCACAATGATATCAATAGCAGCAGTGAATGTAATATCGTCTCAATACCATGAAAATGTTGCGGTAAAAAGGTAGTGCTTTAACAGTGATTTAAAACTATCAATATATTTTGATTGTCTTATCCTCCCGGGCATGTCTTTCCACACAAGGGACCCAGTGTGGGGAAAGGAACGGCCGTAATAAAATGTTATGACTTTTAATAAACCATGTTATGAGTAGTTTAGTGAGTCATTATTTTGTAGTCCTGCAAAACCATAAGGTCCATGGAGCCGAAGTTTATTCCTGTTTTTTTTAGCTTTACGTGGACAATAACCATTGTTTGTCACCCTTTGAATAGGTCGTTAGTCTTTTTGCATATTTTTTCTCCCCTAGATTTAACATACCCAGCTTTCCAATCATTGCTGGATGGACAAGGGAATCCAAAAGAGAGAGAGAGAGAGAGAGAGAGAGAGAGAGAGAGAGAGAGAGAGAGAGAGAGAGAGTTAATAGCCTTTTTCCAAATAGTCTCCATGAAGCCTTCCTCAGTGGGGTTCGAACCTTTGACCTACAAGTCACAAAAAAATTCAAAGACTGAAAACATGAAAATAAAAAGGTAGAGTTGAAAATTCCGATCAGTATCCATGACTTCTGTGTCCTACAAGTTCTTTGAGCGTATTATACAACACAGTAATGTTCGTGAAACATCCAAGGACATAGAAGGACTTTCCAAGGTTCAACATGGCTTTCGCAAATTTAGTAATCAAAACTCCTCACCAACTGTGAAGACTTTGCTAATATCCTTCACGACAATGGCCAGACAGACGCGATATCATTGGACTTTAGCAAGGTTTTTGACAACGTTCAAGCATTATGTGATATACAATAACATACATTCCTGGATAGTTTCCTTCCGGTCTTATCACACTCAAAACACAGAAGAAGAAAATCCATAATAACACAGACACTCTCCAACAAGAGGCCAACAAACTCCACATCTTAAGAAATGTAACGTTTTACGAATAAATAACAAAATTAAACAACGCACAGACGGTCTAATTGATTTCAAAGTACATGCCAAAAAGATAGAGATAGACACAAAGGCTGAGTACTCAGGAGAAACAAAGGGCAGGGAATTATCATGGTACCATTATAACAATATTGACAAAATTTGCCACAAAAGTAACAAAATAAACGTTCTTCATCGTAACCTTTCATCGTGTCCTAAGTCAGTTAAAGAACAACGCTGTACTACACTGGTGAGACCTAGATTGTAATACAGCTGCTGCAGTGTGTGGGATGCTAGCCTGTACATTTGTCCATAACCACAATGACGACAGAAAAAATGTGACAAACATAATGACAGAGAGCAACTGGATAACGTAGAAAAAGAGAAGGAGCAAACAATTACTGAAGATCTTCTTTAAAGAATAAACAACCATCCCAATTAAAGACCACAACATAAGAAAAGAGAAAACAAAAAAAAAAAAAAACAAACAAAACAAACCCAACCCCCCCCCCCCCCAAAAAAAAAACAAACAAACCAAAACAATAACAAACCCAAAACAAAAAAAAACAAACAAAAAACAACAACAAAACTAAAACAAAACAACCCAGAGAAACCCCTACTCCCATGACAATGCATACATACAGTTATCTTTAAAATGTACAACAGGGTTATGGAAATTCCTCGCCGACAATTTGAACAATTCTGACAGCGATGAAAAATTTATTTGTCAATTAGAAAATATGTCTGTCACAGAAGGGCATAATTAATGTGATGACCAAAATATAACACCAAAAGACAGATCCATGACAACAAAAGAAAATAGATCGTGAGTGGTATTCAATAGTTCGATCAATGGAATCATAATTTGGTTTCTTTAGCTTTACAAAAACAACTCAATTGGCGCTGCACAAACTTTAAAGGTGACATCAAAATAGAAGTCCTTTGATTTCTTGTGTCAGGCTATTTCTATTACAACACAATTGGTTACCTGACCTAGAAATAAGTTAACGTCGATCAATACCCAGAGCAATTCTCAGATTTTATTTTAAAATGTTTTAAGAATACATTTTACCAGTATTTACGTGATTTGTGTGCGGAAAAAAATGGCAGATGCTTTTCAAAAGGCTAATAGATGTCTATGTAAATCAATCAATGGAAAAGTATAAACCTTTGGTTGACATTTTTACTTATACTGAATTGAAGTCGACTTGTCCCAAATTAAGAATTGTTATGCAAAATAAAGTATTGTCCTCAAGAGTTATGACCTATGAAATGTTTCTGTGAGCATTTGTTTTAATAATTTTTTTTTGGCATTTGGTCATCAGCACTATTTTTATTTACAAAATGTCATGTTTCATTTCCATTTTTGGTATCAAAATACATTTCACGGATTGATCTTTCCTTCAGTATATTTATTATATAACCTGTACACAATTAATCTACACTTAGGTGACCATTTCCTCAAAGTTAGATTCATTTAGGGTCATCATTCCTAAAGATGACACCGAATACAGTCAAACCTGTGTGAAACGGCAACCATCCTTTCTTCAGCCAAGTGGTCACCTTGCACCGATGATCATTTGGACGTCATTATTATTTTTGCACTTTTTAAAAGAAAAGAAATCCCTTCCGTGTCATAACATATTATCAGTATGTCAGTTATAGACGTTTGAGAATCACGGGTCCAATATATTTTTTGTCAATTCATTTTTACTCTCTTTAATCCTAATGCGTTGTTAAAAATATTCCGGAAAAGTATTCTCAATTTGTTGTACTTGTACTTCATTGAAAAATATGTTTCGTATTTTTATTCAATTTTTAATGGAAACACTGTAGTGGTTTTTATGAGAAAAAACTTCTATCAAATAAAAAAAAACAAAAAACATGACAACCCCCCCCCCCCCCCGAAAAATGCAAAGAAAGACTCACAAAAGACAAGAAAAGAACATACAACCCCCAACCCCCCCCCTCCCCCCACAAAAGACAAACAAAAAAGAAAAAAGAAAAGAAAAGTAAAGAACATAAACTGAAAAATAAACAATTAACAAACTGGAAACAAAAAAAAGTATAAAAGTATCCCCATTAAAGAACGGTTTAAAATAATCAAATAAAACCCTTTTGTATCCAGAGTAAATCGATCAGCTAATCGTGATATTAAAAACCGTCAATCAAAAGTTGATCAGTGAGATGATAGGGAGAACGTGACACACAAACGAGAACAAATAATCGAGTGATGCGACAAGCGTTGTCATCAAATCTATCATTTCAATTTTGCAAGAGTGGTAATTGCCTTTTCATTAATGGGGGTCAAAGTAGAAATTTATAGAACAAATGGCTTCGTTTGTTTTGTTTTGTTTTGTTTTTGTTGCTTTGTTTTTCTCGATCCAACGCGCACGACAACGGTCTGGAAATTCTCTTGACGTTTTACATACGCTATGTTATGGTATCCGTTGTCTGAGTCACCAAATGTTCGCCTTATACACAATAAATATAGGGGGAAAAACAAACCGTCGGACTGCAATAAACAGTTGTCCGATGTTTATGAATACAGCCGTTTTACTATATTTTTATAATAAGTATTTTTCATTACTTTTTAACATTTTTATAAATGATATATTTTACTTTATCAGAGAGGGAAAATTATATAATTATGCTGACGATAATACCCTGTCATATTCTCATTCAAATTTCGATATGCTTTTAAAAACTATTGAAAATGAAAGCGAAATTCTTATCAAGTGGTTCGAAATAAATTGCATGCAAGCAAACCCGGACAAATTCCAGGCAATTGCAGTAGGTACAAAAACACACACAAAGAAACCCACGTTCCATATTGGAACTGCAAGTACTACATGTGAAGAAGTTGTAAAATTACTAGGGATCACATAGACTACCAACTAAAATTTGATTTACACATTAAAACCATCTGCCGTAAAGCTTCTCAGCAATTAAATGTCTTAAAAAGGCTTGGAAAATACCTTTCAAAATTGAACAAGTTAACAATATTTCACTCTTTTGTATTGCCAATTTCAATTTCTGTCCACTAGCTTGGCATTTCTGTTCTAAAACAAATTGTGATAAACTTGAAAAGATACAAGAAAGAGCACTGCGTTTTATTTATGAAGATGACAAAAGATCCTACGACCAATTACTTTCAAAGGCCAAAGTCCCCTCCCTACAAATAAGACGAATGAGAACAATTGCTTTGGAAACGTTTAAAATTTTATACAAAATTGCTCCTCCTTGTCTATCTGAGATGGTCATTTTGAAAAATAACAGATACAATTTTAGATATTCAAACCTCCTTGATATTCCAAGGGTCAGAATAACGTCTTATGGCAAAAGATCTTTCAGATATTCTGCTGCTGTGCTTTGGAATGAACTTCCCGAGCACATCAGGAAAATTTCAAATTCTAATGTTTTCAAAAATCATATGCTCTCATGGAATGGCCAGCCATGCAAATGTAATATTTGTAATTAATCTAACCGTACATATATATATATATATATATATATATATATATATATATATATATATATATATATATATATATATATAATATTATGTTACTTTTCTTTGTGTGTCATGATTGGAATCTTGATGAGGGAATGTTTTTAAAGGAAAATGTATTACTATGTATTTTTATGCAGTATGTGTTAAAACCTATGTCGGTCAAAGGCTTCTATTAGCCTGACTACATTATCTATGAAACATTTTTAAAATGCCGACAATAAATAAATATTTGAAATTCAATTTCGGAACAAATCGCCTTTAATCTGGTATAAAAGAAAACTGTCGCACAAGGTTTTTCGTTCCTTTGTCCATTATTTAAGACACTGCAGTTCTTTTTTTAAGGCTTGATAATATTGTTTTATAATGGGTTTTAATAATTTTATAAAAATTAATTGTTCAATTCAATTACACTGTTTCCAAAAACGAATTATTCACATTCTGCACTTTTAGGATTTGCTGGACTAGCGATTATTGTTATTTCAGTTTTATTATCGTTAAGTTTTAGTATGTTCAGTTCCATCCACGTTTTCAATTTAACAAAGCAATATTGGTAATATCGGCGCTTTGTGTTTATCACTACTCGGTGCTCTATAAATACATTGAGTGTGGAGTATTTGCGTTCCGAAGTCAATGTTCATCTCTAAGTGTTCACAATAAAGGAAATTGAACATATTGCTATTAATATCAATGCGATCAATCATTTTCTTTTTGTAAAATACAATAATTCCACCTCCCCGTCCGTTGTTCCAATGTACTGATTTGAAGTTATACTCATCTGTTCTCATGGCGGCGATTAGGGGCGCATCTCCAGTCTCATATAATCATGTCTCTGTTAAAGATAAAAGATCCGGTTGATTTAAAGAAAATAAAAC
Source organism: Berghia stephanieae (assembly GCF_034508935.2). NCBI lineage: Eukaryota > Metazoa > Mollusca > Gastropoda > Nudibranchia > Aeolidiidae > Berghia > Berghia stephanieae. Next base: position 56,761,803 of record NC_088364.1, on the reverse strand, counting down.
GTCGTGTTTTTCCTCTGTCATATCTCGCACACAACAGATATTTTTATATTATAATGTAAAAACGGTGGAAATGATGTTCGGTGTTTTTGTTCTGAATTTTGTTTAGGCGAATTGCAATAAAACGATCAGTAGCGTTAAAACAGTCGATGATAAGGTTTGAAGATTGGGAGGGGGGGGGGGGGGGGGGGGGGGGAACTGGGTGGTCTATTTCCAAACACAACAGTGACGATCTTTATTTTCTTAACCCCTCCTCGCTGACGACTGTTTGATGATTTGGTTGTACAATGGGAGTGATCTATAGATAGTTCGAAGATGACGTCACTCGGGTCTTTGTTATTGTTTTTTGCCATCCGCGTTTATGAGTAATGCTCACTGAACTGTATTACCCCGACTATAAACGTCCATGGATACACACAGTTTTGTGTGTTTGTCCGTTATACTTCCGGATTGCAATGTTATGAGCATCTTAGCGAAGCGCATACGATCTATATTCATGTTTTCGTCCAACCAGGTCACCAATCACATGATTTGTTGCTCTCCAACGATTGAAAATATCTTATCGAATGTAAACACGCTGCTTTGTTTATGAAAGTTGTAAACATACCCATGAGTCAAGCTGAATAAAATGACCAATCGTGATGTTAGATATCGAAAAGGTGTGAACACTTTTCACTAAGTGGGTCACTTTGAGCACATTTTGCAATGTGACAAATGACCTCGAGCAAATGGAAAGTTAATATAGATCATGCTCATTAGATTATGAGAGGAATTCTTGAAGTATGAAAAGTATGAAAAGTTTAAAATTTTACGAGATATAGAATGTTAAAAGTGGATGCAAACGAATATGCACGGTGAACACTTGTAGAATAATGAAAATCCATTGTAAAATTTGAAGAAAATAACAAAAAATCACTCGAAATTGTTGATGAAATGGATATATATATATACCCGTAAATGGTAGTAAGAAGTATAATATTCTCATAATATAATGAACAAGATTTATGAATGGCCAGTGAGAGGTGACATTAATCATGCCAAATCAAAGCATTGTAAACATAGGCTAGTGAAACGCAATTAAATCGCATGTATAATATATACATATATATGTATATTGTGTATATAAATATATATATATATATATATATATATATATATATATATATATATATATATAAATTTATATATATTTAATGTGTGTGTGTGTGTGTATGTGTGTGTGTGCGCGCGCGCGCGCGCCCGTCAACTCTTAATTTGCCGAGTTACCGATTTCGCGGTTCCACACAAGGCTTTTCACTGACGATTTCGTTCATGAGAATTTGTCCCGACGTATCATGTTCTATTTAAAAGGAGTGAATTTTCAGGACACCACCCAGGTGACGACTCCTCGTTGACAGGAGGAGGTGAGTAGCTCAGATCCAGCAAAATCATCCTTTACAAATAGGTAAGTACGGTATCAATATAAAGCGAATATTTTCTTACAGTGCTTGGAATTTGTATATGGCATACAACCAGATTAACCAGAGTGTATTTTACAAAATTAAAAAAAAAAAGAAATAACCTATCTTTATCTAAGACCGAATCTTAGTCTTCCCTATTACCGAATAGATAGTCTGACAGTAATATGTTCTAAAGTGTGATTCTCATTCTGGCTTTTGATTGCTTTTTTTTTTCTTTTTACGAATGTTTCAAATGGAAATTCAAGAAATTATAGTATAGAATCCTTCCAATTGCCGCTATCTCGACCTTATCCAAGTATTATTTGTTTTTTTAAACTGTTGTTTGACTGGTAATAGGTAACAAAATTGTGATGTCAAAAAAAAACTGGTTCCAATCTCACTTGAAGTGTAAAACCACTCCTCCAGAGGTCTAAATACACACCTTGTCTAAATGATCTTCTGGTTTCAGAGTGATGGCATCTTATTTTCTGGTCTAATCTAGTATGCTGGTCGTCAATAAAAATTATCCATCCTGTCTTTTTTACGTCCCGCGATTCTTAGAATCTGCCTTAGAATATGTCACCTTATGATTCACTATGAAATATATTCATTATTAGTCATCCGAAGGCTGGTTACATACACAATTCCAAGGAATTTGGAACCGGAAAAGTTGAAGGTATGACGTCGCGACTTTTCCTCCCTATTATAATTTAACATTGAATAATTCACACCATCACCCCTCTCTTAGTCTATATGGATACTTTTAAAAATTGATTATTTACAGAAGAGTAGCTTTTCCCAACAAAAATGATATATAACCTATAATAAATAAAAAGAAATGGAAAACGAAGCTTATCTTATTTTTAAATACTGTTTTGCCAGACTTATAAAAGTAACACAATAATATGACAGAATTAGAGACAATCGCATGCGCACCTCATCGCCAATTCATACTTCCGCCGTGACTTCCAGTTGCTGTGCTTTCCAGCTATTGGCATGGATGCACTATTTTCGTATATCATGAGTCCCGGGCTTTTCAATCAACATATACTGCTTACATCTTTAAAGATTACGCCATTTACCGTTTATTTGATTAAAACTAGTGGATTAAAATAGTGATGTCTTTTTACTTGATTTATTTTTCTAAAAAGCAATTTTTCCCCATCTGTTGTTGACCCATAACCATGAGCCGATGACAAATAGCCAATTTACGTACTTGTCTATCACCCGAAGCAAGTAGCCCATGATAATGAAGCAGCCCCATAGATCCTGAGCATCACTCACAATTTTAACTCAAATGAGTGAAAAGGTGCATATTGTCGTCAGGTGTTGCAATGCAATTCCCTAATCAGAGTGTCAAAATATTGTGAAAAATACTCACACACTGTGGGGTTGACAGATTTGACTGCTTGCCATGTACTCCAGTTAGTAACAGGTCGACAGATCGCAGAGAGAAATCTATCTCGAACACTTTTCAAGTTGCCCTTAATGAGCTGTGAATAATAAAGATCTTCCCCAAACAAAAGTTCGGAGTAAAGATCAAACTGTTACAAGTTGCATATTTGCATAGTTTTGGCATTTTGAACATTTGTTAGAACCCTTTATCTTTGTAAGTAACAAAATGATAATTAAAGAATGTTTGATATACTTTTTCATTGTCAGGAAATAAAAAGTCAAGTAGACGGAGCGTGCTAAATGGCAAAAGAAAATTCTCCTTGGTTAATGTTTCGTAAAGCTGGAATCATAAATTATGGTCATTTCATTGGTAAACTCAAAATTTAAGCATTCGAATACAAAATTACTTTTCTATGTGAAACAACAGCAAATAACTTAACATAAAATAACACATGGTATAGGGCAAAATAGGATAAAATCCCTTGATTGCCCTTAATATTAATAGTAATGCCATAAATTAATTGATTAAAGATTTACAATAATGATACACGCGGTAAAGATAGTATTTAAACTTAAATGTACTTATGTATAATATATGGTGTACAAACATATATCTTTAACCGTGACATGCAAAGCACACACACACACACACACACACACACAAACACACACACACGCATATAGAAGATAACCATAATAATATAACAATGTATAATATATACATACAAGATTGAAAGCCATGTTAACAGCAGTGCAAACAAGTATTATTCGTTATATATAAATCTTCCATCATATAATTCACTGTCTACTAACACCTTGAAATAATCCATAGATTTTGCATTCTTTGTATCAAATTTCAAAATGTTCCATTTCTGGACAATACGAATACCGAACCAGTTTTGTCTTATGTTTGTTTTGCATCTAGAGACAAAAATCTTAAACTTGTCCCCTCTAGTAAAAATCAGAAAAGTCTATCATATCCAGACCATGTGCCAATCTATAAACCTGAATTAAATCCCCACGAATTCTTCTATATTTCAAACTTGGTAAGTCAACAAATTCTAACCTTTCCTTATAAGATAAATTCTGTATTGCATACATCTTTTTGGTAGCTCTCCTCTGTACACTTTCAATACTAATAGATTGTCTTTTATAGAATGGGCTCCAGATGCAATTTCTGTATTCTAGAATTGGTCGAACGAGCGATTTAAACAAATATAAAAATATGGTTTTATCAAGACTTATATACGTTCTATATATTATTCCCATCATTCTGTTTGCACGGCTTACACAATTATCAATATGTACATCAAAATTCAAAAGTGAATCAAAAGTAACTCCCACATCCTTTTCATAAGGCACAACGGAAAGTCGATTTGACATAGAAGTATCGGTAAAATAATTATGACATGGATTATTTTCCTATATGTAATACTTTACATTTCAAAACATTAGAATCCAAATGCCACGTTGTAGACCATAATTTGAAAAGTGAAAATATATCATTTTGTAGAATGTTATGATGTTCAGTTGTACTATAGATCTTCGTATCGTCTGCAAAGAGTTTGCAGGCTGAATGTATACCACATGGTAAATCATTTATATGTAAAAGAAATAAAAGTGGTCCCAATACGCTTCCTTCTGGTACACCGCTAATTACATTCTTAAAATCCGACCCCACCCCATTGACAATGACTCTTTGTATTCGATTATTAAGAAAGTCTTTAATCCAGTTAAAGATATTCCCTTTAAATCCATATACTTTTAGTTTAATGAATAATCTTTCATGTGGTACAGAATCAAAAGCCTTGCGGAAATCAAGATAAACAACATCAATGCATTGATCAAGGTCAATTAACTTGGTAAAATCCTCCGTCACCTGTAAAATTTGAGTAATGCATGATCTCTTTGATCTAAAACCATGCTGGTTATTGTTTAGCATCGTATGACTTTAAAGAAAGTCCATTATTCGGTCTTTCAAGATAGACTCCATATCCTTACAGAGTATGCATTTTAAGCTGATGGATCTATAGTTTGCAGCATCCAATTTGCTGCCCTTTTTATGAATGGCAGTAACATTGGCTTGTGTCCATTCAATGGGTAAGGTACCAGATTCAAGAGACTTATTATATATTGTTGATAGCGGCTGTGATATTTCAAAGGCCACTTCTCTCAGTAAACGGGGATGAAGGGAATCGGGTTCCACGCTTTTAGTCACGTCTAAATTCATTAATTTGGCAAGTATGTCTTCTTGTGTAATATAAAAGTTTGGAACGTTTTATTGATTTGTAACATTGAAAGTTGGTATATTTGTAGTGTCTTCTTGAACAAACACAGATGAAAAATAATCATTTAAAACATTAGCTTTATCTATATCGGAAGTAACCTTGGTACCATAATCTTTCAATAAGACACTAACACCTGATTTTCTTTTCAACTTTCTGTTGACGTATCTCCAAAAGCCTTTCGGACTATTCTTACATTCGTGTGCCAATGTACATTCATACGTTTTCACGGCATTTTGAACCGTGTATTTGGTTTTCTAACCTTGACATAATTATGAAAATTATTTGTTGTAGGATACTTTTTGAATTTCTTGTACAATTTATGTTTCTTATTGATTGTACATTTAACGTTTTTTGTCAACCACAATGGTTTATTAGATCTAAAAAATTTATTACATCTTAATGGAATGTGAATAGATTCTATACAGCATTCCAATTCACGGCATTCAGATCTTCTCTACAAGCATTGTAATTACCTTTGAAATAATCAAAATAAACATGTGACGGATGTTTGGCGGATGAAAGATTTAACGATATTAATAAGGAGTGAGTCATGATCACTTTTCCCCAAATGGTCAATATCATTAATCCAATAATCATCGTTACATATTACCAAGTCGAGTATATTACTAGTTTGGTTCAATCGGTGTCTCGTAGCCTGTGTCACCAGCTGAATAAAATAAGCATCCCTAATTGCCTCGACAAAAAGGGAGTCGGGAAAAGTTAGACATGGTTCTGTCCATTTAATGTTAGGAAAATTGTAGTCTCCGACAATGATCACGCAGTCAAATTTCATTTTACCTATTGACTGTAAGGTTTCTTTTATATCCCCAATGACAGTTAATTTGTCTGAATTATGAGACCTATATATATTTCCTACAAGTATTTTATCAAGTCCTGAAAAAAATTACATAAAAAAGAAAGACACATTATAACCGCTGTCCAGGTTACAAGTTTTCGATTTTGAAGTTTTGTCGGTCGCAATTAATTGCTATTGTCCGTTTCAACTTATAGAAACCGGGATAAACTCCTACTTCATGGGTCATATGACTTTGAAGCTCTGACTATTTGTCACTAACAAGTTGTAATCGCCTTGCAAAAACGGTATGAAAGAAAGACAGAATGCATAGTAAGTCGTGTTTAGAAAATAAGATTCTCTTGATAAAGACTTTTGTAAAACCTTTGATAACTTTTTGTATAAATCAACAAAAATGTGTGCTTCAGTGGTTAGTCAAATAGAGAATATCACGATGGATCTGTTGAGAAGGTGATATAATAATAATAATAATAATAATAATAATAATAATAATAATAATAATAATAATAATAATAATAATAATAATAATAATAATAATAATAATAATAATAATAATAATAATAATAATAATAATAATAATAATAATAATACGCTCTTCTTGTCTGATGATTTGCTATGCGAGACACTATCTTTCGCTATTTTCCCTCGCCTTGATTAAAAATTAATCGACTTTTTCAACAGATATCTCTCACGGAGTTATTGGCTTATATTTACAAAATCATCATGCTTCATATATGTTGCATTTATAAATGCAAGACGGAAATAACTTCGGAATTGTTGACTGTAAACAGCTTGTTTTTATTTGCTATAAAATAAATGCTTCATGTTATTTCGAAACAATAAAAATATGTTTTTTTCGTGACAATTATTATTTGGAAAAATCATAAAGAGCATAAGTTTGAAATGAAACTTTTAAAATTGACTTGTGCAAAAGTCTGCAGTAAAGGGGCGCGTCCATAGTTCCACAGGAATATTTAAATCTAGTTTTAAACTAATTTAGCTTTTATAAGGGAAAAGTGGTGTGAATTTTATAAGCCTAAAGTTAACCATTATCATTGATTCTTCAATATTTTCAGGCTGGCTGGCAGGCTTTTCATTTCCTTCAAGCATCGAAATCGGCAGATTCGTTTTTCGTGAGACCGGTACACCTCGTGTCGAGTCGAAAGGAGTAAGTCCTTAATTACGGCAAAGAAAGCTCATTATTCAAACCGGAATTTCATTAACTGCGGACTTTTACTGATCTTCAAGGAGTTGATCGCTTATTACACCAAAGTAACGGTCAAGAATGAGAGGGATGAGCGCACCGTCCCTATCAAGTACAGCTGCCTGTGCCTTATTGTTGGTATATTTCATGTACTTAAGCCCAGGTATGTTTCAAACAGCATAATGTTATAGATGAAGAAAAAAGTTTTAAAAAAAGGAGGGGCTAAGTGTTATTGTAGAACTTTCAGGTGGTTTTAAACTAATTACAAATATCTATTCATAGCCTCTCCAAATGACCTAAAATTGCCTTCATAGGGGAATTGTGCCCACCCCCTCCCCATTTTTCTTCTTCTCTCCCCTCCCCCATTTCCCCATTTCTCTTCTTGTCCCCTCCCCCCAATCGTCTAATCTACGTCTAATTTACGGTTACATCTTGCTACGCCTACAGCTTTACCTAAAAATGAAGCACGGCTCGTCACTGTGTAATATTTTGTACTTAGAGTACATACAGGCACTGCGACGTAATAAAAGGTTTCGAAGGCAAATACCGGCCCATTCTGTCAGTTTCATTGTGTTTATTCATGCTTACCTCATTTGTATAAGCACTGAAAAAGCACGTCTAGACACTTTGCTTAAATATGTACGTAAAGACGAAGATCTGCAATTGCTCTTAATAATAATAATAATAATAATAATAATAATAATAATAATAATAATAATAATAATAATAATAATAATAATAATAATAATAATAATAATAATAATAATAGATCTTTATTGTCCATAAATATGGCAATTTGTCATTTAGTTATACTTGTCATAACGTTATATGATAACTATAACATTGAACAGACACCTCTACCCATTCTCTCTCTCTCCCTCTCTCTCTTCCTCTCTTGGATATACATCTGATCTCTGGTGAACTAGTACTATTCAACCCTCTCCTCTTCACCTTTTAATTTTTTTCCCCCCAAAACATCATAACCACCCAACACAAAAACATACATTTCTTACTCAAAACAGAAAAGCAACAAGCACATTCTAAACGTAATAATATTATTGTTCGACAATATGAACTCTATTACAGAATGTCAAGTTTTTATAGCTGTAGCAACAAGAAATGAAAACTGGATGAGAAAAGTGACGGTTGCATCGTAATAAATGTGACGATTTTCCAATAGGTGGTAAGGAGAGGGTTAACTTTGGTGCTTGCTGATTAGATTCGACTATTTTTTCTCACTATCCTTCGTCCGCCCTCATATTGTCTTCATATGTGAAAGTTTTAATGGCAATGGAACGCTATTTGTCTTCTTCAACTCTGTCATGGGTCCATGCAGTTTAATATGCAGAGGCGTCCACAAGAAAGGAAGGCAAAATGGCAAATTCAAACAAGGACCAGAAGTAGTGTATATGCAACAGCAATTCTCCTGTGTGTAGTTTAGAAACACCGAAAAGTGTACTCTGAAACCAGTAAAGAGGAGCAAATTCAGATGATTTAAAAAGTATATAAATAGAAAGATAAATTCATAAACTATAGAGAAATGAATTAAAAGAATCAAAACCCCTCTCACAATTTAAATAAATCTGGCTCATTATCTCCCTCTTAGTAAAAGACTCCAAATAGGACCCAGGTGAATCCATGTAGTCTTAGGACACTAAGCCACAGCAATCGTATTGACAGATCTAGAGACTGGCCTGAGCACCCCACTCTTCCGCGCTATAAAGGGAATAGACGGTTTATTTAACTTAGGGGGTATGGATAGCATCGGGGACACTCAAATGAAAACTAAGTACCAGCTAGATGTAAAGATTCGGATTTATTTGTTTTTATTTAGTTCTTACCTCTTTTTTTTCCAATTAGAATGAAATTGAATGATTTTGACAGCCAAAACACATAGAGCATGGGCAGATAACATATAACAGGCAAACTATAATTTTAAGAATAATGACATCATTAAGCTAATCCTAAAATTTCAAATTTTGCTTGATTTTCATTACTTAGGGGGGGGGGGGTTGATTAGCTTTAGCGATCCCGACCGCCGCATATAAAAAAGTTATATGCCGTAGATGTACAAATTCTGCTTATGTTGAAGCTTAGTATTTTAGAACAAAATTAACCAGTTCATTCCCGTACTCTAGATAGACACGTATTTAAACATTTGGCCGTAAAACTCGTCCTTCAAATATCGATCGATTTAAATGACCCTCATCTTGGAAAAAGCAAACAACAAAAAACCCCTCTCTAAGCAGGGACCTCGAAAACAGTTATAAAGACCATAGAGTACTACAATGTTTGTGGCCGGGCAATTGGCATTTCCTGATATTTAAAGTTGTTTCTAAGTAGATACATTAACAACGACACTTGCAGTAGTGTTCTAATTTGATATGAGTCCTAGGTTGTTTGTTTGGTTGTTGTTGTTTAAAAAAATAACTCAAAACTAATTTTTCAGCATTGGCATTGTACTGTGCCCACTGTCAACACTTTGACCCGGGTTGTCGTTATGGTTATTATCGGGCACGAGAATGTGATGACCCTGAATCCACTCACTGCTACACAGTACGACTGTTTGTTGGAATAGGTAAGTAACATCATCAAGGGACTACGAAACCACAACCACCATAACCATCACCTTCACAACCCTCATAATCATAACCATCCCCGCCACCATCACCATGACCACCCTCCCCATTTTTTATTATTATTATTATTATTATTGTTATTATTATTATTATTATTATTTATATTATTATTATTATTATTATTATTATTATTATTATATTATTATTATTATTATTACTATTATTATTATTAATATTACTACTACTACTACTACTACTACTACTACTACTACTACTACTACTACTACTACTACTACTACTACTACTACTATAATCACTATTATTATTATATTATTATTATTATTATTATTATTATTATTATTATTATTATTATTATTATTATATTATTATTATTATTTATCACATCATCACCATCATCATCATCACCATAATCAACCGCCTCCTCCTCATCATCACCGTCTTCATCATCGTCGTACTACATGAAGCGCCTCCGATAACGGTCTGAATTAGAGATCAATTGGAAGTACTAATTTCAAATATAATTAATGATCAAGTTCTACACTATTGTTACGAGCTTTCGCTCTCATCAAGAAATGAATATGAAGTTTCACTTCCTGATGATAGCGAATGCTCGAAACAATATATTGTAGAAGTTAATCATAATTATAATTGAAATCTTTTATAAATAACTCCTTTAATCAAAACGTTGAGCACCATTATTTTATGGTTTTTGTTTATATATATTTATGTATATATATATATATATTATATATATATATATATATATATATATATATTATATATATATATATATATATATATTTGACTCCTCTTCCTCTCCATTCCAGGTGGTATCCAACAAACACTCAGATCCACATTTCTATTAATTCGCCTATTTTGATTAAAAGTCCCATCCAGGAACAAGTAAAGGACCCCGCTATGAAAGATAAACACAAAGTACAAAACTAAAAACTATGGTACTTAACATAAAGATGGTTTACAAGGGGTAAAAAAACATATCCCCTCCTTTTGATGACAAGGTTTTTATGTAAATTATATATTTTTTTCTCTTCTATTTGTGCAGGTTATGGGACGTTCCGGGGCTGCACAACTTGGAATGATAATCGCGATGACTGCCGTGGAATAAATATTCGAAATCGCACAGGCGTTCAGTGCACTCAACTATGTGATTGGAATGGATGTAATTCAGCCATTCAGGATCCACGACCTTGGGAAAAATAGAATTAAACTAACAGATTACGTTTTATTTCCTGCACATATTATTATACTCTCTCTCTCTCTCTCTCTCTCTCTCTCTCTCTCTCTCTCTCTCTCTCTCGCACATATTATTATACTCTCTCTCTCTCTCTCTCTCTCTCTCTCTCTCTCTCTCTCTCCCGTTCTCTCTTTCTTTCTCTCTCCCTCTCTATCTCTTTGTTTGAACAAACCATCTTGCATCTTGATTTATTATGACAATACGGTGAAGTGCCAAATAACAAAAAAAAACATAGAAAGAAATACAAAAAACAACATATGTGCAAAACGCCTGTCAAGAGGATATTAGGACAAAGGAATAAACGGCAAAATAAATAACTGTGTCGTTCTTTTGTGAAGATATGACTGTTATTTTTTTTTTTTAATCGTTTGATTTTTCTAACCTGACTTTGAATAAATAAACTGGCGCAATATTCACTAAACGTGCTCAAAGTGCTTTACATTGGCTAACAGAAGTTAACAAGCTAACAGAAACACTTAACACTCATTAGGCCAAGTACTCATTTTACACCTAAGTATACCCGAGAGAGTGTGAGTAAAGAGCCTTTTCCAGGGACTCAACATTGCGGCGCTCAGAGCGGGACTCGAACCCTGGCCCTTCCGATCAGAAGGCGAATGTCATGCCACAAGACCACACAAAGCCACACACCGGAAACAAAATTGTTGTGTCAAAAAACTAGTTCCAATCTCACTGGAAGTGTAAAACTACTCTTCCGGAGGATCGGATACAATTCTTGTGTAATTGATCTTCTGGTTTCAGAGTGAGGGCATCATATTTTCTAGTCAGAATATATGCTGTTCATGAAATAAGATGTCCATCCTCACTCTTTTAGATCATGTAATCCTAGGAATCTGCCTATCCATTCTGCTACTAAGATAGTCATGCCACCGTATGATTCAATAAGTAAACTATTCATTACTATTCCTTCGAAGGACTGGTTACCTACACACTTCCAAGGATTTTGGAACCCGAGGAGTAGAAGGGGGATGTCGGGACATCTCTGTCTTATTGAATTTATCTAGGATTGCAGATTTAGGATATCCCGTCCTCTCCTCAATGTAATTTGGTCAGGATGAACCCGATGCCCAACAATTGGATTTTAACCAAAATTTACCAGAATTCTGAATTTTCTGGGTTCATTTTTGCTTGTTTGAGATATTACATCTATTATTCTAATCAGCATTGCTTAGCAAAAGTTACTATAAGATCCAAGGAGCAGAAGTGTATCTCAGTCTCCATAGTCAAACAGTAGCATTTGCTTGCTACCCTTTGGGCTACGTGGTCTGCCACCCGCTTTCCGATCGGAAGATCCTGGGTTGAGTCCTTGGAAAAGGCTATTTACTTATATTCTCTCACCGTATTCAAGTGTAAAATGAGCACCAGGCCGTGAACATCTTTGTCTATGTCGGAAAAAAAATTGTAATATCGCCTATCAGGTGCCATGTTTCGGTTTACATGTTATGTGTTGCTGTTGGTCAGGGGCCCTTGTAAAGCGCTTTGAGCACGTTTAATGGATATTGCCCTATATAAATACTGAGATCGATCTCGGGGACAGTCGAGATTTTATCTGACCCCCCCCCCCCCTGTCCACCCAGCAGTGAAAGTGTAGATGAGTCTGTTAGATTTGGCAGAAAGTACTTTGCGATAGACTAGCGTCCTATCCAAAGGATAGCAAGAAATTGCTGTTGTTCGTTTCACGCTATATAAACCGGGATAAACTCCGGCTCCATGGGCCGAATGGCTCTGAAGGACTACAAAGTGATACTAAGCTACTTGAAGCTGTGGACTATAAAAAGTAATGAACAATAATGAATATAACAGCTTCAACAAAGAACAAAATACAAAACACGGAACGTTTCGGGCTCAAATCCTTCTTCAGCGAATAACAGAAACAATACGAAATAAATACATCAATATCTGGATTTAAATGACGTGTTACTATCAATATTTTAAATAAATGATACATGTATAACAAAGATGAATTATTTTAAATCGTGTATCTCGACATGATCCAAGATGGTTAGGTAATAATTAAATGGACATGAGGAGGACGTCAGCAAAAGACTCGCATCAATACAGAGTCTAGAGAGAAAAAAGGTGAAACACACAGAAGAAATCAGGTGAAGCCATTGATCTTATTTGTAGAGTAATAGATCTAGATATGTAAACTAGGTTGACTCATGAATTAATTGATTGAGAGTGATATGAAGGATGAGAGAAAGAAAGAAAGAAGGAGAGAGATAGAGTGAGAGAGAGAGAGAGAGTGAGTGAGAGAGAGGGAGAGAGAGAGAGAGAGAGAGAGAGCGAGAGAGCGAGCGAGCGAGCGAGAGAGAGAGAGAGAGAGAGAGAGAGAGAGAGAGAGAGAGAGAGCGCGCGCGAGAGAGAGAGAGCGCGAGAGAGCGAGAGAGCGAGAGAGCAATTGATTAGTTTAGTTGTAAGTAAGGGACTGAAAAAGCCATCCATTATTTCATTCATTAATTCTCCAAGGCCATCACTGGAATTTAATCTAAAATCAAGCCAACCAATCGAGGTCATCAAGGAAATTATTTGCGTCATTCATACAGAGGATGTTAAAAATAGAATGGTTTATGAGCGGTGAAAGGTCAATTTAGTGCAGATTTTCTCGATATCTAATCCATTTTTCACTATGTATTCCATTTATCGTAGCAATTAACCTCTAAACGTGAGAATCAATTTGTTCTTTGACATTATTATGGCATCATGTTTTTCTTTGGATCTACCGCCTCAATAGGCGTGGAGGTTTATTAAAGGCTTGTCTCAATCTTGGAAAGATATATTTTAAAACTTTTTTTCATGATAGAAAAACAATTATTCCAACCTTTCCCTAAATAACCACCAAGCTGAACAACGGCACATACCAACCATTTTCAAAACCCAACAACATCCCATTGTACGTCCATAAACATAGCAATCATCCGCCATCTATAATAAAAACATCCCAGAGAACATTAACAAACGACTAACAACTCTACAAACAAATATTCAACGATGCAATCCCACCATACACAGACGCACCACAAAAAAGTGGCTATATATTTATATATATATATATATATATATATATATATATATATATATATATATATATTATATATATAAAATAATATATATATATATATATATTATATATATATATATATAAATATATATATATATATATATATAATTTATATATTATAATATATATTAATATATATATATATATATATATATAAAATGAGTAAAATCACCTAGGCGTCTCTTCAGTTGTCAGTTGTAATATGGATACACTGAGGTACCCCTATGTATTTTGGGCATCGATGATGGTCGGAAAATGATCAACACAGTCACGATTTGAAAAAAATATTATTATTTATTTTTTTATAATGATTTTTGAAGTTATAAATAGCTCTGCAAAGGGCAATGTGAAAAAAAAAATAGAAACGAAAAGCCATAAAAATTAATTGTTGTGAACAATAATTGGTAAAAATGCTTATCTACCAATAAAACGTCAGTATAAAAGTTGGAGGTATTTTTAATTGATCACATCATTATGCATTAAAAGTAAATTTTGTTATTGTACGCCAGAACTGCTTTAAAACCATAGATCACTCCAATGATTGTTAAAATTATTTTATAATATATGATATGCTTCTCAGATTAAAAAAAAAGATATGAAAGTGGCAAATTAGGGACCAGGCACCGATGTAAGATAAAGCTATGACCAAGTGTTATGAAGCTGTGTCAAAGTTCTTGCTTTGTCTGAAACAGTTTCATACAAACTTGTTCAGATCTTTCTCCCGCATAATCGACACACACCATTATATGAATCATTTAACGTTTATTTTCTGGTAGAGAGAATCAAATGATAATTTATCACCTCTCTGGCGGTCTCAAAGCCATAACAAAGATATGAGTGACGTCAACATCAGTCTTTTTATCAAAAAATCCATGTGAACATATTTTGAACAATGGATGAAAAGATTGTCTTCATAGAGCGACTATCCATAAGAAAAAGCCATGCTCATTACGATTTTTATTCTTATGATGGAAATGCGTAAATTCAACATATTGAATAGGATGAAACATGCAGCCTATGGCCGTTAGTACAATTTTCGTATAGAGACAGTGCTGTCCTACCATTGTCATCAAACCTCAGTACCAGATCTATCAGACTTTATTTCTTTAAATACATTAATTTCTTTACTTTTGCAAAGGTTAGATATTTTAGCAGAAGGCGTTAAAATTTTCTCTCCAGCTTTATCAACATTTAATCCACCAGTCTTACCTTTGACCCTGGCAACACTGTGTGGATTGTTTTTAGCAGCATCTAAATTATTAATGCAGGATGGCAGGCTCTGTGGATCTTTATGTTTGACCTTTTTTCTAACACATATAAAAACTACAATTACTAAAAGTATACAGATGATTAAAACTGGTATATAGAACGGAGGCGTAAATACAAGAGATGATGACGCTGGCTTGGAGTCTGTGTGAAAAACTAGGTGGACAAGCTGCATATTAGTGCCATTGCGGGCGTTGGAGGCGACGTTGGAATAGCTTTCTTTCCAAGAGTAAATTAGAGACGTATTTGTCTCTCGTTTATTTCTATTGTTTTGGTTTAAAGCATTTCCTAAATTTTGATGTATCGACCTCGAATGAGGTGAAAAAGTATGCAGCTCTTGATGGGCTCTAATTATTTTATGCATTTTTTTGTACTTATGGCTAAGATCAAGGACCTCACTTTTGGCAGTAGGACGGTAGCTGTTATATCGTCGATGATAATATTGTTTGTGGATGAGACTGCGGTATGATGAAAATGGTGATCTTTTCTGTCTGTATTTGTACCGGTCTGCCACGCCAATTGTATAAACGACTTGGAGATACCATTTATGGCCAGAGTTCACCTGTTGGAATACCAGAAAACATTAATACGGTTGAGAAATTAATGATTTAATAATTACATGCTAAATGTCTGTGAAATTCAAGGGGCAGTTCGAATAGTTAGTGCCATTTTCCTTCCAGGTCGGGGAAGTATTTTCTAGCACTTTGTACAACGGCAAATGGGTAGCTGGGTTTCTTTAGATGTGGTGAATATAAAGGAGGGGAGCTGGCAGCGCATCTCACATTTCCTTGATCCAGGATCTCTCCACTAACATACCAGTTATTGACTGGTTTTATTGACTCATTTAGGCACCTCTAGTTATTACCAGTTCCAAGCGTTATTTTAGTAAGGAATCTACCACGTTATTATACCAATAATGGGAGATCAATCCTTCTGAGATGAAAAATTATGTACTTCACCTCATTGAAATACGGTCAATTCCGATATTGGGAAAATTGGAACAGGGATTCGTGAGTTCTGACCTACCGGTCAGCGGAAGTTGGCACAACATTGTAAACACATAGAATAAAGACAGCCCGAATGTGTTTAGAGGTCTGATAACCGGATGCCTTTGTCCAGGTCAATTTCAACACCATAAGCTAACCAATTCTATCTCTCTAAACTATTTTTGAAGATTTAGATGATTTAAAAGAAAAACCATCCATTTTTATCCCAACTGAACAACCAAAAAGCCGATGAAACAATGTCTTAAGAGTTATTTTTATCCTAGCAACTGTACTGTTTGTACTATTTTGAACCTTTAACCTTTCAACTGTCAAGAAAACTAAGCTAGGTCACATATTGGAACTATTCTTATTGAATCACGATGCCAATAATTTGATCAAACAAAGAAATTGAATCAAGACATTTTACCTTATAAAGTGGATCAACATCCATGGCAAATCCATCAACTCCAGCCATGTTGCCGATGATTTTGTAACGAGAGTCATGTTTTGCAAATGCCGCATTGAAAGGAACATCCTGGAATTGGGTTTCTTGATCTTCCGGGCTCTCGGCATCCTGTGGTGGAATATGTGAGAAAATACAGAGAAGTATCCAGAATATAATGAGAGCCAATCTTTTGCGAAAGTAATTTTAGAGAACCCAACCTTTTCAAAATCCCATGATGCGTGTCTTATATAAAGTCTAAAAAATCGAATCCTTTTAACTTCAATAAAGAAATTGGATAATCCTGAGCATTCTCTCCACAGTTGACTCCCATACTAGCATTTAAATGCTTTAAAAATGAAAATCACTTTGACAAATTGTGATACAATCGATAAAAATGAATTACGAACTGAAGGTTCCTGTTGCAATATTTCAATGCTGCTGTGCTATGAAAAATCAACAAGACGTATTTAAAAATTTGGTTAGATGTCCCAAGTTTACTGTCTCAATAATTCAATGCTGCTGTACTCAGAAGTTTCAGGTTTGAGATTGATAAGAAGATGGCTATCTTGTGTGGCTATATGTGATCCAACGTCTCAAAACGGTATTATGTCGTGATAGACCAAATGCTAAAAAGTCAAATTATAGTTAACTTGGCCAAAAATATAAAACGTTGGTATTTAGCACAGTAAAATATGATATATAGCAAATAAACTCAACTTAAGTCTGATATTTCTGGCTACAAATTCCATTTTCAGCACCTGAATCATCCCGACTTAATACCGCTTTGAGACGAGGGGTCACATATGGTCTAGTGGTATGACTTTCGCCTTCCGGTCGGAAGGTCCAGGGCTACGCGACCATCCCTGAGCGGCGCCTCGTTGAATCCTCGGAATAGGCTCTTTACTCATATTCGCTCGCCGTACTCATGTGTAAAAAGAGTACCTGGCCGTTAACAGCGTTGTCTCTGTCTGCAAAAATTGTAATATCGCCTAACAGGTGTCATCTCTCGTCCTATATATTAAGTGTTGCTGTAAAGCGCTCTGAGCACGTTTAGTGAATATTGCGCTATATAAATACTCTACTTAATCTTTTGTTCGATCAATATTTGAAGGACGAGTTTTCTGGCCAAAATGTTGAATATGTCTATATGTTTTATCAGATTATGGCAGAATGGTATTTTCTAGAAAATGCGACTTGTAAATAAGAACATTTGTCAAGACTTAGGAACAGAAAAATCTCACCAAAATTAAAAATCTGTACAAAAGATTTGTGGAGGGTTGTAAACATCCATATTGGGGAACTTTATCGAATATCTCACCAGCTGGGTCAAAGGTAGGGGTGTAACCATCACGACCTAAAGGAAGTAAATCACGTAATCATCATCATCATCATCATCATCATCATCATCATCATCATCATCATCATCATCATCATCATCATCATCATCATCTCACATCATCATCATCATCATCATCATCATCATCATCATCATCATCATCATTATCATCATCATCATCATCACACTACTACTACTACTACTACTACTACTACTACTACTACTACTACTACTACTACTACTACTACTACTACTACTACTACTACTACTACCACCACCTACTACTACTACTACTACTACTACTACTACTACTACTACACTACTACACTACTCTACTACTACTACTACTACTACTACTATACTACTACTACTACTACACTTACTACTACTGACTACTACTACTCTACTATATACTACTATAATATAATATAATAATACTACTACTTATATACTAATAATAATAATAATAATAATAATAAAATAATAATAATAATAATAATAATAATAATAATAATAATAATAATAATAATAATAATAATAATAATAATAATAATAATAATAATAATAATAATAATAATAATAATAATAATAATAATAATAATAATAATAATAATAATAAAGACGAACGACGACGACCATGCTGATGATGATGATGATGATATGATGATGATGACGATGATGATGATGATGATGATGATGATGATGATGATGATGATGATGATGATATTTTTTTTTAATTAAAAAAAAATCAAGGTTTGAAACATTTGGCAATCTACAGTTTCCAGAACCTTAATATTCACTTTGACAATAAATGAAAACGTATAACCTGTACATAAGTAAACTTTATCCAAAACTAGTTGATATCCATCTTGTAAATCCTGATCGGGATCCCACAGAACACGACCGTACAGTCTTTGTCCTGCGAAACATAAATTTTAAGTCTAATAATAATAATGATAATAATAATAATAATAATAATAATAATAATAATAATAATAATAATAATAATAATAATAATAATAATAATAATAATAATAATAATAATATATATATACTACTACTACTACTACTACTACTACTACTACTACTACTACTACTACTACTACTACTACTACTACTACTACTACTACTACTACTACTACTAATAATAATAATAATAATAATAATAATAATAATAATTTATACATCCATCGGAATTCTTTTGTACGGAGGTGTTGTACAGACATAATAATAAGTTAGCAAAAAACTAGGCGGTAAAAGTATGGATAATGTGAAAGTAATAAAATGTGTAATTTGATTTCCTTTAAAAAGTCCTTCAGCTTATCCCTATATCTATCGCGTGAAACGAACAATAGCAATTGCTCCCTACCTTTCGGATAGGACGCTAGTCTATCGCAAAGTACTTTCTGCCAGATCTAGCAGACCTAGCTACCAAATCACAGCTGGGTGGACAGAAGGTCAGAAAAGAATATCGATTGCACCCGGGATCGATCTTAATCCCTTTGCGTGTGAAGCGAGTACCAACTTAGCTATCGAGACTCCCTAACATTTGATTTCATTACATGTTTTCTTTGAGGAACTGCAGAAAAAAATCAAAACATTCCCCCCACTTAAATTTGATTATTCTAATCATATTTTCGTAAAACACAATTCAAACCATCTAGACCATCCTGAGATAGTAATAATAAGAGATGGGTGTGGTGGGTTTCATTTTGTTTTTACATACTCACCCTTAGAAAAAGCTGCACTGAAGTCCCAATCACTCTCAGCGCCCTCCTGTCTGCCAGGTGGCGAAAGAAACATATCCAGACTATTCCCGAGTTGGAACTCTGTGTTGAGGGAGTACGACACAGGAACTGGACGATTGGTTTGTTGGAACGAGATGGGAATCTCAAATCTGAATTGAGGAAATGAAGAAATTGACTCTTGATGCTACAACTATATAAACATAAAAAATAAGGAAATGGTTAGAATCAAATAAACGACAAGTAAAGGATTTTATATTCAATCAGTGCCTACTGTTATTAAAATGGTATATGTCTTCGTGAGAGTTATAGAAAAAAATGATGTAATACGAAATTGGCCTCGGATGCGTTTTAAATGTTAATGTCTGGGTTGTTGAAAAGCATCCCACAGTAACCATGATTATATTCATGTTGTCGAATACATTCATCGTCAGGGTAAGAATATTTTATTCAAGAGATTGTAATAACCAGGATGTACGCATGAAGCACTACGATGTCTACCTACAGATCTTGAGGAAACAATGAGAATGTGTCTGGATGAATTTAATACATTTTAATTGCAAGGCTTGTTTTGCCCCTTAGATATTTATTTTTTAAAATACAACCACGGATTAATCCAGTTTCATTAGATTATAACAGTAATTGAACATACATTAAAGAAACTTTTGTAAATAACATGTTTAAAATCAAATAACAGAATACAGACAAAAGAATATGCGGTCATATGCAGTTCTATAATGATCTGTTACATAAGTTCCAGCAACGATGGAATAATAAAACATTTCCAAAAAATCACCTCTCAGGATGTCTTGCAGCACAAGGTAAAGGATTGGCATTGACAAACTTCTGAGTTGGGGAAACCAAGCAAGGAACAAGGGCTACTCTGTAAACACCAGTGTAGTCCTGTGGACAAGATCAAAAAGATTGGGAGGAAAATGGGAGATGACAAAGATTTGATGAATTTTGAACTCACTGTACTGCATGGTTTATTACTTTTGCCGTTGTTGCAAAATGCGCCTCAAGATTCTATAAAAAAAACTCTTCCACAATAAAGAAAGAGGTTGGTCTGTTTAAAACAATCCAGTCGAATTTTTTTTTAATGTCTAAAATCTAGATATGGAAAAGCACTTTGAGAGGCTTATTCTTTTCCCAATAACCCAGTCTTTTAAAATTTAGCAGTCAAATTGCATGATATAAAATAACATCAACTCTTTAGTTTCATAACAAACGGACAGTTGGGTAGAAAGGTAGATATATCATAATCTGCGGCTTTTTTCAGTTGAGTTAGAAAATCAAAGATATACAAACCAAAATAATTGTTAACAATCGTTCAATGCCTGTCACATACACTATTTCTATCTTTATTAAGAAACTTATAAACTTTTTTCGTTTAAGATTTTCTTAATACAATGTACTTTTATAAACTCATTTCCGTACCTTAAGGTTGTATTTGCTTTTTGCCCTCCACATCTGTAATGGGCCGTCAAAGGTAGCCTGACTCCACACAAGTTCAAGGTCAAATGAAATAGTTAAGGATTCTGGTGCGGTCACTTGACTGGTTTCATCCGGCAGACTCTGATGGCTTACTACAAAAAGACCTGAAATTGGAAAACAAAAATAAATAAACCAACTATTTATCTCATCTTTTTAAAGGCTAAGATAATATATATACTTACAATGGCTTATAAATAACATGATACTGACAAAATCATAATTATCTAATTTGCTTTTGATTAAAACAAACATTGACATCAAGCATAGCCCATTTTCATATAGAATGACAAAGCCAATAAGTCATTGAGCATTATATCTGGATACATCTAGCGTCAAGAAAATGACATCCATTGATTTGAGATTGAGAGAGGTTTGCTTCAAAAGTACATACAATACGTCAGCTATGAATGACATAGGCCAGAAATGTATAAATTATTATATGATTCATAAAAATAGATACTACAAAAGTTCCAGATGGGCTAGCTTGTGAATGATCTGATTATTAACGACTTTTATTATAATCTGTATCTGAATAATTATGTTTAATGCGTATCTAGTTGTATTTCTCTGCTTTTTATATTCGTCCTCAACCATAATATTGTCTTTTTTTCTGATAAATATTTCAATAATTATATTTGCAATAACCAGCGCTTGTACCGTATTATCCACTCTTAAATCTAGTTGAGTGAAAATTTTAGGAGACATTTAGCACTGAGAAAACGGAAAAAGAATCGCACAATGAATGGAATTTGCAATGTGATAGATGTTTTTTTTTCTACCGATACCTTTTTGAGAAATAGATCTGGTACTTCATCAATACAAATGGCATACTTTCATTTAAAGATGAAAGGTATGTTTATAACGGACATAATATCATAATATTTGCTTGTCCTGATATTCATAAATATGTATATGTCATGATTTATCCATACCTCGAAATTTGGTCTGTGTCCTGAATTCAATGACAAGTTTCCCATCCTCTTCAATCAAGATTCGAACTATCTGCAACCTTCCCTCTTGCCGCTCTTCTGTCTCCAAACCACTTGACCACATCACAGTGCTAACAGAAATTGAGAGAGAGTAGAGAGAGAGAGAGAGAGAGAGAGAAAGAGAGAGAGAGAGAGAGAGAGAGATGGCAATGTTGTGAACTTTTTTGTCAAGCGCATACTATCTCTAGATAACTAATGGACAAATGAAAAGATGCGTTTTGTCTATTTCAGGTTTGCCCATCTTAAGAATTTAATAGAGACTGTTAGTCACTAATACAGGGACTGCAGATTTGAAAATAAATATCAGAGATATATATAGGTGACGCCTCCAGCGCACTTTGGAAATTTCATCGAAATTCACTCGTCCTTTCAGTCCTCCTTCATTTCGATGAAATTTCCAAAAGTGTGCTGGACCACTCCTTCGTCGCTTCGCTCCTCAGTCGTTCACGTCACCTATATATATCTCTGCTCCCTATAAATTGTATAAATTTTTAAAATCTTAAACTACTTACTTAGTAGTCAAGTAGGACCCCTCAGGGACTAAGAAAGAAAAAAATAAAAAAATATAAAAAAGTAGTGAAGCGGCGATAAAGTCTTCAAGGTGTTGAAGGGATAAAATAAAAAAATAAAAAAAGGAGGAAGCGGCGATAAAGTCTTCAAGGGCTTTAAGGTAGTAAACAATTTATTAGAATTTTAAAAAGTAGTTAAAAAGTTATCAGTAGGGAGATACTAAGACAATGATAAAAGTATAAAAGTAAAATAATAGAGAAGCGGCGATAAAGTCCTCAGGAGGTTGAAGGTATTAAATAATTATTATTTTTAACCTCCTCAGATATGAAGGATCTAAAATTTTAAAATAATTAAACTGTTTACTTATTGAAATTTATCTATTATAAAATGAGTGATCAGAAGTTTAAAGAGTTAATATTCCATAAGATTGTTGAAACTAGTAGTATAGATGTTATATTAAAATCTATTGATATAAAAGAATATCCAGTTAAAATAGTTCTATCTATAAAGTGTTTATTTAATAGACCTACTGACAATCTAGCAACAGAAAGATATTATAATCATCCTTCAACTATTATTAAAACAGAGAATAATAAATCTTCTTACTATAGGCAAGTTAGAAAAGAATTTGATAAATGGTTAAGTGAAGTTCAATTAGCAGGAAGTGGGTTTGTATTTAAAAAGATATTAAACGGTATAATAAAAATTCATAAAACTAAAGCATTAAATGGTTCTAGTTATATACCTTTAAAGTTTAGATCTTCATCAATAATAAATATTAAAAACAAAGATAATAAATGTTTTCTATATTGTCTATTAGCTAAGTTATATCCAGTTGATAGAGATCCTCAAAGACCAAGTAAATATAAAGAATACTTAGATGAAATAAATATGGAAGGAATAAAATATCCAGTATCCTTCTCTGATATTCCTAAAGTAGAAAAACAAAATAAATCCTTATCTATTAATGTATTTGGATTAAACGATATATCTAGAAAAAGTTATATCTATCCTATATATATTTCAAATTATAAGAAAAGAGAAGAAGTAATAGATTTATTATATATTGAAAATCATTATATACTAATAAAAGATTTAAATAAATATATGTATGATCCTAAAAATAGTAATTCTAAAATAATATGCCGTAGATGTCTATCACTTCATAGAAACGATAAAGCTTTAGATAATCATTTAGAAATCTGTGAAAAGAATACACCAGCTAGAGAAATAATGTCTTTAGAAGATTCTACTGAATTTAGGAATTATCATTTTAAAATTAAAATCCCATTCGTTATCTACTCTGATTTTGAATCAACTAATAAACAATTTAAAGATAAGAATAAAATAGCAAAACAAGAAATAAATAGTTTTGGTTTATATCTTCACTCTGATTATCCTGATATACTTGAATCAGAATATATAACTTATACTGGAGATAAACTATAGAAAAATATATGAAATATTTAATGCTTATATATAAACAAATAGAAGATATCCATAAAAGAAAATCTAAACCGAAATTAACAGAAATAGAAGAAGAAGAGTTTCAAAAGGCTAAAAGTTGCTATATCTGCCTTAAGAAATTTAAAAGTAAAGATGATAAAGTTAGAGAACATAATCATTTATCTAAAAAATATAGAGGAGCTAGTTGTGTAGGTTGCAATAGCAGAGAAGGTAAAACTAATAAACTAATTCCTGTATTATTTCATAACGGTTCTAACTATGATTTCCACTTCTTAATAACTGAATTAATGAAATATCAAAATAAATATTATAAAGTAAAAGTTTTAGCAAAAACAGCAGAGAAATATATATCTATAGATTTTGGTAATTCTAAATTAAAACTTAGATTCTTAGATTCTTATAAATTCTTAGGTAGTAGTTTAGATGGAATAGTTAAATCTTTAAAAGAGTTTCCTATCTTAGATTCTATGATGTTTTATAATGAAGAAGAAGGAATAACTGAAACAAAATATAAAACTGATTTATTAAAAACAAAAGGGATCTATCCATATGAATATATTGATTCAATTGAAAGACTAAAAGAAGAAGAAGAATTACCACCTTTTATTAAAAAAAGATCTATTCAACAAGATAAGAAATTATATAATATTGATAAAAAGAATTTTATGTATAAATATATTTTAAAGTGGTATAACTATAAAAGAGTTTCTCCATGGTATTCTACTTTAAAAAGAAGTGATATAACAGAAGAAGAATATAATAAAGCTATAGAAGTATGGAATTATTATGAATGCAAAACCTATTAGATTATCATAACTTATATCTAAAGACAGATGTGTTATTATTAGCTGATGCCTTCGAGCAGTATAGAACTTTTAATTTAACTAATCATCAAATAGATCCATGCTATACTTATACCAATCCAGGATTAACTTGGCAATGTGGTTTAAAATATACTAAAGTTAAATTAGAAAATTTAAAAGATAAAGAAATGTTTCATCTATTTGAAAACGGAATAAGAGGAGGATTCTCAGGAGTATTAGGAAGAAGATATGTTGAATTAGAAAAACTATTATATCTTGATGCCAATAACTTATATGGATATGCTATGAGTGAACCATTACCAGTATGTGATTTTCAATGGGAAGAAGATTTAAACTATTATAAACATATCCCTAAAGGAAGAGGATGTATTATAGAGTGTGACTTAGAATATTTAAATAAAGATAAAACCAAAAGATATCCTCTAGCTCCAGAACATATTACTCCAACTAAAGAAATGTTATCTGATTATCAATTAAAGTTATTAGGAGATAAACCTTTAGGAGAAAGTAAATTAATGTTAACCCTTAAAGATAAAAGAAATATATAGTTCATCATAGAATCCTTAAAAAGTATATTTCCTTAGGATTAAAAGTTAAAAAGGTTTATAGGATTATATCATTTGAAGAGGAAGCATGGTTAAAACCATATATAGATTTTAATACTGAAAATAGAAAGAAGGCTAAAACAGATTTTGAAAAAGATCTATTTAAGAATTCAAATAATTCCTTCTTTGGTAAGACAATGGAAAACGTTAGAGATAGAAATGATGTTGAGTTATATAATAATGAAGAAATAATTAAAAAGAAACTAAACAATCCTAAATTTAAAGATTCAGTAATATTCAATGATGATTTAGTAGCTATCTTATCTAGAAAAGGAACAGTTAAATTAGATAAGCCTATTTATCTAGGACAAGCGATTCTTGATATATCTAAATTACTAATGTATGAATTCTACTATGATATTATAGAAAAGGTTTGGTCAGATACAGAAATATTATATCAAGACACCGATTCCTTAGTATTTTCTATTAATAGTGAAAATGATATCTATGAAGATATAAAGAATAAAACTCTAACCACTCCATTCCCTAAAGACCATCCTTTATATTTAAATAATGAATCTATCTCTAAAGTATTTGATACTTCTAATTATCCAAAAGATCATTTTCTATATTCAGAGGAAAATAAGAAAGTAGTAGGAAAGTTTAAAGATGAATTAGGTGGAGATAAGATGGAATACTTTCTAGCTTTAAAATCTAAATGTTATACTTATGAGACTAGTAGAAAAGAAGAAATAAAAATAAAAGGAGTTTCTAAGTCTACTATTAAAACAGATATTAGGTCAAACGATCTAAAGTATTCTTTATTTAATAGTATTACTTTATATAATAATAGTTATTGTTTAAATTCTAAGAATCATGAGATATATATGAATAAAATAAAAAAGATATCTATATCTCCTTATGATGATAAAAGGCGTATCTTAGATGATGGAATAAGTACGGAACCATATGAGTAATTAAAAATGAATAAATATAAAATGGAGAATAAAAAATGCGGACGTTGTCTAACGATTAAATCAATAGATAACTTTTATATCTGTAGAACAAGGAGTAAAGATGGTTATAGAAGTACCTGCAAAAATTGCGAATCAGTTTATAAAAAAGCTTATTATCAAAGACACCCAGATAGATTTAAAAAAGCTTATAAAGAGTTTATTGAAAGAAACCCTAATTATCAAAAAGAATATTCAGAGAAGAAAAAGAAGGTTATTGAAAATGAATCTATATAAATGAGTACCAATATAAACGAAGAGAAAAATTGCTCGAGGTGCTTCCAAACTAAACCATTAGATAACTTTCATAAGCACTCCCAAACTAAAGATAAACGAAGACCGGAATGTCGAATTTGTTCCCAAGTATCAAGAAAAAAGTATTATGAAGAAAATAAAGAAAAATTTAAAAATAAATATAATGAATGGAAGAGTAATAATAGGGAGAAGCATTTAGCCTATCAAAAGGAATATAATAAAATAAATCATAAAGTAAAAACTTATTATAGTTGGGGTAAACAAGGAATTAAATTTATAGACTTTAATCACTTTGAAAGAGTCTATAATTATTATATCAATTTAGATGAGTGCGACTTCTGCTCCTCTAAATTTAAATCTACTAGAGATAGAAATATAGAGCATATCCATTTAGAAGTAACAAATAATATAAGAGGAGTAGCCTGCGTTGGGTGTAACCAACAGTTAAAAGTAATAGATAATAAAAAAAGATTTATTATTAGATCTCCATAGATACTTTATTCATCATTATTCTTAAATTCAATTAAATCCATCTTTTCATCTTTACCTTTATAAACTAAAGATAAACCTTCCAGTAACTTCAATTCACTTTTTTAAATAACTGAATACCTCTTAGGAAGAAATACTTTAGTATCATCATCAAAGGTTACTTGAATGCTCTTTCCATATTTAGTTTCAATAATTTTGGCTTCTTCAATTAGATATTCCTTATCAACCTCTAACTCACTAACTTTAGTAAAGGATTTGATATTATTAATTTTATTCAGGAAATCTACTTGAGCCATTTTATAAGAAACATTTTTAATTACCTTCATCAGTCATATCAATTATACTTTCAAAATCAGAATGGTCTATTAATTCATCATCTAAAGCTTTTGATATTTTTATATTTAACTGTTTCCTCTTATGTTTAAAAGATAATAATTTCTTTTCTTCATTACTATTTTTTATTTTAGTTGCAATATTTAAACCATTAAAGAAACTAGCTATAGCAGCAAGAATAGTTACTTCTGGTTGGTTTTTTAAGATAGCACTTAAAGAAGAAGTAATTAAACTAATAAATAATAAAAAAATCTCTGTTCCTTCTATGATATCAATTATCCTTTTAGATTTAATTATTTCTTTTTTAATATTTTCCTTTGCTTCTTTTACTTCATTCTTTCTAAAACTTTCTATATTACTAAATTCTGATATTTTTCTTCCATCCATTTATATAAGATAAATCTTAGATATGTAATAAGAAGATTTATTATTTCTCATATTAACTGTATTCCAAGCAGTTGATTGCCTGTAAGCTATTCTGGGGGTAAATACTCTACTTGTTTGATTATAATTCACTTCAACTATTCCCATCTCCATTCTACCACTTTCCATTATATTATCTAAATATCCAGTTAAAAATGATATTCCATTTCTAATATGAATTAGTCCGCTATTAAATCCATTATATAGAATGTACTCTATTAAGAAGAAGTTATATTTACTTCTATCTATCTCATCTAAAGTAATAGACTCACCTCCTTTTAGTTTTCCATCATAAACTTTTAAGATTCTATCATTAATCAAACCCTTAAGAATATTTGATTCTCCAGCAACTTCAAAGTTTATTTTATCATCAACATATTTTTTATTAGTTGAATCACTATCTTCTATAGGATCAGCTATATTAGTAATTTTATTATTATTCATATTCAAATCACCTGTCATTGGAATATTTCCATCTCTAAAACTTCTAAAATTATTATTAGCTATATTTAAAGCTTGAGTAGATTTATTAATAGCTTCTCGATCAACATATAATTTATTAGCAGCATCATTATCTTCAGTAGGAGCAGCTAGATTAGTAATTTTATTATTATTCATGTTTATCTCTCCTTTAGATAAACCCTTTTCAATATAATCATCGTTTTTAATATCATTAGTGTTTTTAGAAATAGTAAGATTATATCTTCCAAATATATCCATTTTTTAAGAATAATTTTTAAATTAAAAAAGTAAAGGAGATAATTTATTTTTATACTTTCCAGTTTCCTTCTTCTTAGATAAATCAATAGTTAGAAAACCGAAATCTTCATTCCAGATCTTAGAACATAACTTCCTGAATTCATTATAATCAAAATCATCCCATGCACAATCTTGATGAATAAAACTTAAACTTCTTTTATCTTGAGGAAATAAAATAATTAGATTAGCATTCTCTCTTATAGTCTGTCTAGGTAACCTAAAATAATTCTGAGAGATATAAAAACAATCAATATTAGAATGTCTCCCTCTAGTATAATAATTTTCGCATACTTTTTGTTTTTCTCCTATAACATCATCAAATATAATTAGATTCTTATTTATTCTTGAAATATCTCTAGGATCTAAAATATCTTCATCATTATCAAAGAAACTAACTTTTATTTCAGGATTATATATTCCATTAGATTTTAAATGATTAATAATACTATTTAATTCTAAATCATTTTGAACTTGAAAAAGCCTTAGCACTACGTCTTTAGGAAATTCTTCTAATCTTTTTAATAGTTCATATTCTTCTTGAAATAGGGATTTACCATAAACCATTAAATTATCATAATCTAATAAATTATTTTTCAATAATAGATTCATTAAAAGATTAGTTTTACCACATCCCGATTTACCAACGATAATTCCTCTAATACTATTAGGTAGTTCAGGATTATTTTTTCTTATTACTTTCTTTTTACTCGATAAATTTTCAATATCCATTTTTATTTAATAATATTGAATCTCTTACCTGTAGATTCAAGGGTTATATTAACGTCTGAGATTAGAGTTCCATAGGCTGTTACTGCCGTTCCTGGTGTTCTATTAAATTTAGCTTTTACTTTAATATCAATATTAGAAATATTAGTTCTGTCTTCATGTTTAGAGACGTCTACTACGAATACTGGGAATAGATTTTTAAAAGATAACATACTGATACTATTAGCTTCATCAGTATCATAAAACTTTCTTTTAAAATCGTATGTCTCTTTAAAGATTCTAGAATATTTATTATTTTGGAAATCAACCTCTAGATCTTGATTAGGATATCTTCTTGTGTTTAACTCAACGTGAATTTCTTCTAGTTCTAGATTGTTGAAGTTTGATTTAGAATTTAATTCAGATTCCTTTTGAAATCCAATAATAAGATATCTAGGTTTCCCTGTAGTATTTTGAAAGCTCCAATCTAATCTATTTGAATTTTCCATTAGAGCATAAGTTTGAGTAAACCTTCCTCTGAATAGAATATCGATAACTGATTTATTTTCAATAGATTTATAAAGTTTATTTTCTTCTTCTAGAGATGGTTTAATAATTGGAATATATAGAGATGTTTTATTTAAAGTGATTTTAAAGTCTTCTTTATTCGTTCCTTCTTTAACTTGAATGAAATCGTTATTGATTACTCTTTTAAGTCTAATTAGTTGTTTCACTCCATAAAGAATTTTATTATAGTCTTCCATAAATCCGAAAATATGTTTTAGGGGAACGTTAAAAGAAAACTTTTTAAAGTTAGATCTTAAAGTCATAGAATCGTTTTCTTTATTATCATCATAAGCCAAATCAGGGAGCCAACACATACTTAAACCTTCTATAGCTGATTGAGCTGGAGAATATTTAAGCATTCCCATCATCGTAGTGGTTTGTCCAGGATTATTAATATTTTCTACTTCTTGTCCATTCAAATAATAAGTGATATTAGAAATAGATACATCATAGAATTATTTATCAAGGCTACATCGTTTTTATCTGCATCAGTAAAATCCCCAGCTTTCTTAGCTAGTTCTCCTTCAAAGTATAGATAACCTTCAGAAGGAAGGGTGATAAGATCTTGCTGTTGAATAACAATATCGATATTACCTGCATTGTTTAGATTATTATTAGAATCTACTGGAAAGAATTCGAAATATTCGAACTCTCTAATACTACCATCTTCAAATAAGTTTGATTCATCTACGTTAAATATTTCTCTAGAATTTATAGCTGCCATTTTATAAAGGATAATTATTTGATAAATTTGATTGATGTTCCTTTAAAAATATTTTCTACTTTCTTCATTGGAATTGTTTTTTCTTTAGAATTAGTAACCATTGTTTTATTAGTTTCTTTATTCCCAATAAGAATTAATAATTCTTTCAGTTCCCTTATTAGCTGCTGTTTTAATTGCTGCCTCTGCTGCTGATGGAGCTAGTTTCTTTGATGTTTCTGAAAAGATCGCAGAAATTATAGAATCCATTAGACCTTTACCTTTCTTCTTCTTTCTTTCTTTTTTGATCAGCATTTTATAAAGAAAAAAATTGTTTAGTTAATTTTATAAATTTATCTTTACTTAGTTTATTTGTTTCATATAAATATTTTAGAATATCTGATATTTCATTTATGACTCCTGTATTCCCAGCTTTATTAGAAGCTAATAGAAGTTTTAATCTTTTTAATAAATAATCAGGATCTTTAATAATACCATCTCCTTCATATTCTTCAATAATAGGAATTCCTCTTTCTATTTGATTTAACTCTTCTAATTCTTTATCAAAATCTATAGGTTGAATTTTTTCTTCTTTAATTTGTTTATATATCTTATAATCTTTACTACTAAATCCTCCACTACCTTTTCCTCCATCAAAGAAATTTAAAGAGGTTGCTAAATCAAAGTAAATATTTTTATCTTCTTCTGAAAGATTATAATAATTTATATTTTTATCTCTGGAGACTAATTTATATAGATTTTCATTCATAGGAAAAATTTTATCTTGAATAACTATATTATCTCCTAAAAATTTAATAGGAGTATTTCTTAAATAAACTTGATCATCGATTAATCTTAAGAATGGATTTAAATTATCTACTTTACTTTTAGCTAAATATTTAGCTCCTATAGGTCCTGGTGAAATTGATAAGATATTAACTGCTTTTGATTTTAACTCTTTTAATGCTTTTCTATTCTCTTCTCCTTCTTTCTTTAAAGCATCTATTATTGGTTGTTGTTGTTTTTCTAGTTCTAGCTGAGAATAGAAATCTCTAGTTTTATCGTTAATAGAATCGTTTAATAATTTCTTTTTTAATCTTATATTTTCTCTTATTATTTGATCCATTTTTATAGTAAGTAATTTATTAAAGAAATAAAATCTTTTAATGTCTTAGGTTTAGAATTAATTATAAAGACGCATAGGTGACCGCATATAACACTGTTATCTGGTTGAACGATCATATTAGAATAATAGATACCTTTATAACTTTTATCTTTTTTAAAATAATTAATCATCTCTATTGGAGGAACTAAACCGTAAGAATCAAAATATAATATTAAAGTTCCTTTCTTTATCCAACAAGTCCAGTGGGTTCCATTGTTATCTGAAGTATCTAAATTTAATACTCCTGATTCTATTTTACTTGGGGTATCTAATTCATCTCTCATAAAACATCCTTTAAAGTTAGGATCTTTAATCATATTGATTATATCTAAGTTTGATAAACTTTTATAGAATATTGGATTCATTTTATATATCTAAAATAAAGCCCCTAGAAGGGGGAGAGATTTTAAAAAATCAAATAATCCATCTCCTTTCTTAAGATATAAACCTTCACCATTATAAAACCCATCTCTAGTTAGATTATGTTTCCCCCTATAAGGTTTTAGAATTAGTCCTTCTCCATGGGATTCTATTTGACAAACACATCCACCTTTTTTAAGATATAGACCGTTACCTAATAGTTTAGATACTCCAGTTGATACAGCTCCAGTTAAAGCTCCAATTCCTAATGCTGGTAAAACTTTACTAGCTACCATTGGTAAAGCTCTACTACCTAAAGCTGCAAGTGCTCCTAAGAAACCCCCGTGTTTAATATTGAATTCTTGTTGTGTTTTTGAGATGTTTAGTTTAACACCCTTTTTATTATCAATAGCTTTTTTAATTTTATTTAGTTGAGTATTAGTAAGGTAAACCTCATCGTTTCCTTCAGTCATTAAATCTTCATAAGTAAAGACAAGAGATATCTTATCAGTAGAGTTTTGAATCTTTTTCTTTTGATGATCTGATACGTTAATCTTGATTCCAGTATAAGCCATTTTTAAAGGAACAATTTTAAGCTTCTCTTAAATGAAATCTTAAATCTACTAATTCGTTTTGATTATTAATTAGATTTCCATCTTGATCAGTTATTCTAATTTTTATATTTGAAATTGGATTAGTGAAAACTGGTAGATATATAGGATTATTTATATTATTAATAATTTTATAACCGAAACCTACATTAGGAAAGAAAGAATAGATAATAGGTTTTTTAGATCCATTAACAGTTGAACCTTCTATTATATCTACTTCTATATTAATTGAATTTATTTTTGTTATTTGAACGTTGTTTTCTGAAACGTTATCATCATTATGTAGTCTATTATTGTTAAACCCTAGAATACTTTTTAAATCATTGTTCATCTCAACCCAATAAATAGGAGCTTTTATTTTTATAATAGATTTTGCTGTTTGGTTATTTGGCTCTAGTAGGAATACATCTTCTTCTAATCCTATAGATGTTAGTTTATTAACTATATAATTATTAATATCTGATATTTCATAAGCTCCCGTAGGAATATTAATTTCTAAAGTTTTAGTTGTGTTATTATCATTTAGATCTACATATCTAATATCTATTTTAGAATTAGTTAAATTAGGAATAGTATTATAAGTGGAAATATAATGAAGAGCTAATTCTAATGGATAATTATAATACATTGAAGGATTAAATCTTAGATTATATTCAGATCCTTTAAAAGAAACGTTAATTAATTGACTAGATTTTGATTGAATTTTTACTTCCATTTCATTAGTTAAAATTTAGATAGTTGTAGTTCTTCTTGATAAAAAGATCCTAATACTTCTTCTCCGCTTAAATCTTTAATTTTATATGTAGTTGGAATAGTAGGCAAAACAGTAACTATTTTAAATATCTCTTTAGTCCAATTAGTTGTATATCCCTTTTCAAATTTATTTTTATATTTAACTATTCTAACCCTATCGTTAATATTAAATTTACTTTCAGTTGGCGAATGCTCTTCTTTAAATACTTTATTATATATTTCTTCTTCGTTTGATTTTTTACTTCCTTCTATTGGTGACATATTAATATTTGAGTGATGGGAATTATTATATTCATTTAATAAATTGTCTAATACATTATAATATTTATTTGAGTTAGTTGCGGTGAAATGCTTATAGATTTTATTTTTCATTGTTTTAATCCATCTTTCTACTACTGTTGATTTCTCTTCATTTTGAGTAGAATATAAAATTATATTATTTTTATCTAATAATTGTTTAAATGATTTATTATAAAACTCCTTACCCGAATCACTCCAAATCTTATTAGGTTTTCTACCTTTATTTAATATAGATTCAAATGCTTTAGTTACTTCTATTCCTGTTTTATTTCTTAATGGAACTATCCAGCCGTATTTACTAAATATATCTATAACCATTAATAGATATTTAATATGTTTATTTTCTTTTGAGAATTGTTGCATATCAGCTAAATCAATAGCCCAAGTATCATCTATATAATAAACTACTACCTTTCTCTTAGGAAATTTCTTTCTTATTGGTTTATGTAGTTCAGAGGCTAATTGTCAATCATTCACTCCTAATCCTAAAGTATGTTTAGCACCAATTAGATTGGTTATTAATCTTCTATCTAACCATTCTTTAAAACCTTTAGTTTTGACAGTTTTTAATTCTTTTAACATGGATCGATCGCAATCATTTTCTATCTTCATTATCTCTATAACATATATCATGTCTCATTGCTATTTCGTCTAATTCATTTATAGGAATTGAATGAGGTAAAGGCTTATCATTTGAATCTAGTCTTTTGTCTAGTTTAGTTCCGGGGCCTGCGAAATTGTATCCTGGTAAATGAAATTCAAAAGGTAAATCAGTCCAACCACTCCCTTTTATAAATCGATTTTTCTTTGACGAACAAATAATGCATTCACCTTTCAATCTATTATCTACCTGTTGAATGTTTTTAGTTTTGGTTCGTTGCCGACACTTCAGACAATATATCTCTTCCATTTTATTAGATATTATATCTGCTTGGATTCAATTTGACAACGCGTAAACAAATGCTTGGATTCAATTTGACAACGCGTAAACAAATGCTTGGTTTCAATTTGGCAACGGATAAACAAATGCTTGGTTTCAATTTGGCAACGGATAAACATTTTAAAATTTTAGATCCTTCATATCTGAGGGGGCTAAAAATAATAATTATTTAATACCTTCAACCTCCTGAGGACTTTATCGCCGCTTCTCTATTATTTTACTTTTATACTTTTATCATTGTCTTAGTATCTCCCTACTGATAACTTTTTAACTACTTTTTAAAATTCTAATAAATTGTTTACTACCTTAAAGCCCTTGAAGACTTTATCGCCGCTTCCTCCTTTTTTTATTTTTTTATTTTATCCCTTCAACACCGTGAAGACTTTATCGCCGCTTCACTACTTTTTTATATTTTTATATTTTTACTTTCTTAGTCCCTGAGGGGTCCTACTTGACTACTAAGTAAGTAGTTTAAGATTTTAAAAATTTATACAATTTATAGGGAGCAGAGATATATATAGGTGACGTGAACGACTGAGGAGCGAAGCGACGAAGGAGTGGTCCAGCACACTTTTGGAAATTTCATCGAAATGAAGGAGGACTGAAAGGACGAGTGAATTTCGATGAAATTTCCAAAGTGCGCTGGAGGCGTCACCTATATATATCTCTCTAATATCTAACCTTTCATTTTTTTAAAATGATCTGAAATCGATATAAAGTACACATATGAAAGTATACCCGATGTAGAGTAAAAAGTGATAATTTTGCTCTTGCTATAAGAATTTATAAACAGTCTTAAAGAGATAGAAACAAGCACAGTCATTGGGAAAATACATTATTGAAAACACACCAAGGGGGTTTATTTTACCTATAATAAAAGGAGAATTCCATATCAGAATGGTGTTCCATGGAACTCCATCCCTTTGGTGCTGTCACAAATACATAAGATACGTAGAGTGGTACACGCACAGTTAAATGGGTTGTGGACTCATCTTTGACCTGAAAATCTGATAAGATATGACCCCCACAAAGGTCAACCAGTTCTGTCATGTGATACCTTTAAGATTTGAAAACAAAATATGAAAAGTTGAAATTTCAAAAACGCTTTGTAGCATTATGCAGAGTTGGAATAGAGATTTATGTTTTGTCAGTAATATAAAAAATGAAAAAAGTAATAAAACGAAACGAATCGATTTACACCCTGTGTAATTTGAGCCATTTTGAAATAGTTTCCTATTATATTCAAAGCGGGAAATTCTACAAGTTTTTTTTCCCTAGAATATCTAAATAATCAACAAGATATGGCTCACATGCCAAGTAGTTGCTAACTTAACATCTCACAGGTGTACATTTCGATCATTAGAGCAACGTGACCCCTATGCATTTAAATGGAGTGACCTGCTCTATCATAAAATTATTTACAACATGAGGAAGGTTATTGTTTGACTTCAATTTTCTAAGATTGATTTGCACCAGGTGGAGAAAATCTGATCTAACGCAAATATTCTAATGAATATATTTCTTCCTTTTGATTTTATTACTCCAGTCTCTGTTAGAGGTCATACTTGCAGGACAGTGTTGTTACCAAATTTAAATAAGTGTAGAGGTTTTGTAACAAAATGTCTATCGCAAATGTATTGTAAAAAGGACAAAATCATAAGTGATGTAAAAATTAATTACTCATTTTTGTAATATGTATCACTTAGTTCAACATAAATGATAAAAGAATGAATGGGTACCATGCATCAAATTGCCATTTGCATGACTTGAGATTAAGATGTTTGTACAATTGAAGGGTCTCTTTGGACCTCAAGAGTTCATCAAATTGGTGAGGGAAATCCATCCCAGGTCCGTATAATACCATTCTATCCTCGTCTTCCATGCCTAGAAATGTTTTACCTGTTTGGAGTTGAAAACACAAAAAGACATACGCATTAGATCAAGTCTGACACCATATTCTAACATAATCCAAACTATTACGAATGCAATTCTTATAACTAGCTGCCAAATCTTTATTGGTTGAATATAATATCTAGAAAATATTCCTGCCATGTGAAAAATATAAAATGAAAACACACAATAGAAGACGGGACAATAATATTCTTACCAAGCATTGGCTGTATCTCGTCCTTGAAAATAATATTAGAACAAATATGTTGCTGTCGGTATAAAGAGTTTGACAGGAGCAGTCGCAGATTATGTAGAGGGTGGGTGGAGATGAGTGGGAGCATTCCATCTTGGTGAGGAATCTATTAGAATAAAGTAAACATAATTTATATGGGTGATATGTATTTTAGGTTTGAAACGAAGCACCACGACAAGATAATCAATTGTCAGTTAATAGAATTAGAGACCACAATACTGCTTACACAAATTGCTTGTAGTATTTTCTTTCCTTGAATTGTTTCTTATTTAACGAATTTCATATATTTAATATTTTTAATCATTAGGAATTCAAGTTAAAGTTTACAATACAATGTTTTATGGAATATATAGAACTGATGTATTTTGCAATCAATCATGGCCAACTACAACATGTCATTTTTGGGGACTGTGGGAAAAGGGGGTGGGGGACCAACCGCTTCATCTTAGATTGGAAATTACTTCAAATATGGACAAAGATTTAAATGACATTTGGCTTTATAAGGATTTGTGATATTATAGGAGGAGGAGGGTGAGGAGGAGAAGGAGGAAGAGGAGGAGGACGACGACGACGGCGATTAAGACGAAGAAGAAGAAGAGTAGGAGGAGGATGAAAAGAAGAGAAAGATGTGATAATGGTGTAATGTTCTTGCCTGAATAGATATATGAAGTGTGTTAGGATGCGCATCATCTCCAGGTTCCACATACTTTAGCCTTGCAAGGAATGACTGTGCTTGGAATGTGTTAAAACGGTTGCTAGATGGGATAGAAGGTGCTTTGCAGATGGGGTTGGTATGTCCAATAGTAACCGGGAGTGATTTGATAGGCACACCTGGGTGGCCATTTTCATGGAGTGGTTGAGTTACACAACGTATCTGAAGAAAATGCCGATAAAAAAACCGGACACGCCATTAAAAAGCCCAAATAAATAAAATTTAAATATTATCAGAACCATACAAAGTACAGGAATCAAACCAGACAAATTTACAATACAATTTCTGTTAGTTTTGTTACTCGCTTTGATATCAAACTATTAAAAATATATGCGCTTGATGGAAATGGATTGAAGAAAGATTTAGTGATACTAAGCTGCTTGAAAATGTGTATGGTTTTTGTTATTGGCTGAAAAGGGCTATTTGAGCCCAAAAAGTTCCGTGTTTTTCGAACCTGCTATATCCAATTTTTTTCATTCAGAAGATTGAAAAGTAAAGCGTTGTTAACTCACTCTAAAGAATTATCTGAAATATATTGAAGAAAGATTTAGCAGACTGAAGAGTAAAGAATAATAACTCACTCTAAAAAAAGATCTGAAATGTACACTATCCAGCACCTTCCTGTCTGTGAAAGTAAAAAGTGTCTGATCAGTAATGGTGAAAAAGGGTGAAGAAATACCATCTCCATTTTCTTCACTGCCAACATCTTCAGGGGGTATTGCAACCTCCCACGAATACAGGATTGCTGTCTGATTAATTTTAGAATCTTCACAAATAATTTTGGTTGTTGTGTATGCCGGATGTTGGGGGTCACAGGACTGAAAATAGAAAATGGAATAATACAGATAATCATTAATCTGGATATTATGCAATATGTTCCCAAATGAAAATAAAAGAGTGAAACAGATGTATTTTAGAAACATCTTGGGGCTTATCTAGATGTATCATTCTTTAATGGAAGATTAGACGAACACCTAGTAATACCTGCAAAATGACAAATTATGGAGCAGTCACTTGTGTAAGGTAAATATATGGAAAGATGCTCATGAAAAAGGCAGACAAAGCAAAAAGAGAAATACAACAAAACAAAAAAAAAACAAAAAACAAAAAAAAAAACAAACAAAAACAAACCAACAACATACACACACAAAACAACCTGCCTAAATTAGGGGTCGTGCTACTATTACATGTATGCCCGATAATCAGGAGGTCTGGGGTTCGATCCCCAATCAAGGCTGGCTGATTTATTGGAATGTTGTTTTTTTTTGGACATTTTTTCTGCTTTGTCTGATATTGTTAAATACATACAGAACCCCTTTCAAATCAGATACATTTTGTGACTTAGATTCAGCATGATGTATTATCAATAAAATGTTCTAAGCTTTTTTTGGATTATCAAAATGGTCTGTTCTAGCCAAAAGACTAAAGAATATACAAGTGATTTGAACAAAGCCACCCAAATATCACTTTATGTTTAAACCAAATAGCCCTCAATACTTGAATTTCTCATAAAAACAATTATTAAGCATTCTTTTAATTTGCCAATCAATAATTTACAAATTCCACGCCTATTGTATATTTATAATTTCTTTCTAAAGTCCGGAATGGACTTTTTAAATCTTGACGATATTTTTTGCCTTTAAACTGTTTCGGCTTTCCCACCGTTAACTTTGATTTCAACACTCCCTAATTAAGAAACTAAATAATTCAACACGTTAATTTATACAACCCTTTTTTCATCTTTTATAATGAGCGCCAAATACCCATCTGAAACATTTCTTTTCTGATGTTAGAGTATCCAAGATTGCAAAATGACCTTACACTGATGCAAACTACAGGGTATCCAGGTGATGGGTTGATTTTCATTCCATTTAATACGTTCCCATAATGCAGTAAAGACACAACCTGTTATGTAAGAAGCATAATAGATTAAAAATTAGAGTAACAAAAGATATGAATATTAATATGGCATGTTTCCTTTACCCCCTAAAAGGTTATACAGGATGCATCAACAACAGCTTATCATCAACATCACCCTTATATCAACATCAATCCAATGTTCTGATGTTTTTATTATTTATTTAATATTAGTAACCAATTACCAATTAAACTATGATTGACATCATAACTTTACTGAGAAGGAAACAATTGATCTATGGCAAATAAATGTGGGGTAGCGTGGCTCAGCAGTATAATCTTTGTTTCGTACCCAAAAGGTAATGACTTCAACTACCCACCTAACTGTGGCCTTGAGTAACTACACTCGCATAGAACACTGTGCGGCGTTGAAGTGCAGCTGACGCCTTGGATTATTCCAGTCTTCACTGGGCATAATATATCTTAAAGACAAATTTCCCCTCTTGAGAAGAATAAAGGGAAAGTTATTGATCTATTTTTGTTTATCATTTAAAATAACAAAAGATTTCAACTAATGGTGTCCAGTGCAGGGAAAAGCGACAGCTACAAAATGAGAGACTATTGATATCTCTCATACCAATAATTGTCAATAAAGTTGTCAGAGGAATACGTAAAACAATGCTAACATTTTTTATAGCAGTGTGCAAGTCTCCATTTGTACAATAGTTGCTAATATCATTAAAATGCCTAGTTTATCAAGAAAATGGAAATGGAATTTTGCACAACATAATTAAACTAATGCCTTGTTTGCTGTTTAAAGCCCAAGCTGAAGATGAAAATTTACAGCAGGATCCCTAACATACAAAAATCTGACACGATAACTGATTTATTTATTCCAATTAATTAGAACCAGCAATTTCACAAGCTTCTTCAATATCGGCCAATCTGCCATCCCAGGGTGTTGCACATGACATAAAGTGACCAAATCAAAAACCAGGATCAGCCTTCATCATCCTGAAAAGGACCAGATCAACAAACATTGAAAATGTAAGCCATCAACACCGAATTGAAAGCCATTCTTTCTTGGCTAAAAAACAAGGAGAATAACCTAGGCACAACAAACCATTTAGATGGCTGGAGAGAATAACCAACAAAGAGTTGTGGGAAGAGGCAAATCAGGAATCAGACCTGTCTTAGAAGAGGGGATGGATTGGTCACATTCTCCAAAAGCCAATAATTAACCTTAACATACAGACTTTCAAGTGTAATCCACAAGGAAAGAGAAGAAGAAGGACAAGGTAAATAGCTAGAGAATTCAATTACGGAGGAAATCGAGAGATTTCAAATTATGACGAAAGAACTAGAGAGGATGTCTCAAGAGAGAGTTGGATTCAGAATAACTTATTGATGGGAATGGACGTAGTGTTGTAGGGCTACATTTCTCTTTGGTTTTCCTACATATATGGTAGTTCTGTATATTACCAACAAGAAGCTTATATCGACATTTTATTGTCATAAAGTCGATCTTGATACAACAATCTTACACTTAAACCTGACTGCGAGACAGGTGTGCTTCCATAGCGACACCATATAAATGGGATGAGTTTATGTGACTTTTATCATAACAAAAACAAAATGGAAAGCGATTAACACATCTTACCACAGGTGGAGTAGGAAGTGCCAAACTGCCAGATACCTCATTATCTCGAATAGTTATTGTAGCAACATTTAGATTGCCAATCCTTGTTCCTGTTGATACTTCTGGCCCTAGCTGTGCACTGAATGACTCATGCCATTCTAAAGCAGTGTTGTAAAGGACATCAACGGCAAACTCTAGCTTTCTCTGGCCTAGTATAAATTAATAAAATGGTAGTTAATCTCAAACCATGTTTACATGGTGCTATGTCTACATTATTGATATATTTATACATTCAAATACCATGCTTTATTTCCACTTTTTATCAACCTGGGTTGGCTATGTGCAATCCTTCACAATCTATTTTCAAAATTCTAGTTACATCACAAATCGGTTATTACAACTCTACTTTACTTTCATGTCCAATTTTTATAGCATTGCTTGTAACAGCTGTATATTTTATGGATATTTTATCTTATTTTATTATATTTGATGTTTATTTTGTTTTGATTAGCTACGTATTTTCATCAATTAGTTCATGGCAGTGTATAAATCTGTGCTAATATAACGATGAATGATGTTTAGCATTATGATAATTTCAATTCAGGATCAATAAAGTATATCTTATATCTTATCTTATCTTAAAGCAATTTGACAATGTTGAAGTGTTTAATTGATGTAATGAAACAATAATAATAATAATAATAATAATAATAATAATAATAATAATAATAATAATAATAATAATAATGATAATAATAATAATAATAATAATAATAATAATAATAATAATAATAATAATAATAATAATAATAATAATAATAATAATAATAATAATAATAATAATAATAATAATAATAATAATAATAATAATTAAAAAAAAAAATAA
Organism: Berghia stephanieae; assembly: GCF_034508935.2. NCBI lineage: Eukaryota > Metazoa > Mollusca > Gastropoda > Nudibranchia > Aeolidiidae > Berghia > Berghia stephanieae. The sequence goes on along the minus strand of NC_088364.1, from coordinate 56,719,515 downwards.
TAATAATAATAATGATGATAATAATAATAATAATAATAATAATAATAATAATAATAATATAATAATAATAATAATATAATAATAATAATAATAATAATAATAATAATAATAAAACAATAGTAAAATAATAATAGAATGATAATAATAATAGTAATAATAACAACAACAACAACAACAACAACAAAATAATAATAATAATAATAATAATAATAATAATAATAATAATAATAATAATAATATAATAATAATAATAATAATAAATAATAATAATAATAATAATAATAAATAATAATAATAAAATAATAATAATAATAATAATAAAATATAATTATAATAATAATGCGATCTTTATGTCGAGGAAAATGTGGTCCACCTTATTATTCTGGTGTTATATTGGGATGAACCAGATAGGGAAAATGAGTTTAAAGAAACAATGCAAATCTTTTAGCAATTAAAAAATATACACTTAATGTTCTCAATAAATTGCTCCTGATTTTACTTAAAATTTATAACTTAGATTTGAACTGTCGGCGTCTTGATTACCCCGACGTTACACCATGTCGCAAAATGTTTTACTGCTGGACTGACATGCAATTTTAAAAAAATGGAAAACAAACAATTTAAGAAAAATACAAGATGATAACTATTGTTGCAATAATTACGTTTCATCGAAGAAGAATTGATATAATGCCATGCAACTTAGTGCGTTAAATTTGAGAAACATATTTATATTATGATATATCTTTAACAATGAAATTTTTCAGAAATTAAAAATGCGACTTGGCCTGCAAAGGCATGACCACATAACAAGGCATGGACAAATCATGCACATTTGAGAGCATTTAACATTAAGTCTATTATCTTTCCTGCACTCATTTAAAGATGCATGCAAGTCAGCAAAATCCCTAGGTTTTCAAACACCTTACATTAAAACAAAAGATGGATGGGGCATGTCCTACTAATGCCAAACAAAAGCCTTCCATATGTAATACAAACATGGGCAGCCGATATTAATGGGAAGAAAGGAGAGAAACATGGAGGACGACTGAAACGGAGAGAGGCAAAAATGCGTTTACGTCCTGAAGGGAGACCAATACTGCTGTAGCAGCCGATTGAGCAACCTAAAGGTCTGTCCATATGTTTTTCCTATTGCCCTATTTTCCACGAGGCAAGATGAAAATAAGTAAGATAAGAACAATGAACAAGACAGAGAAACATGATGGCATTTACCTGGTCGAAAGTGCAGGATTAAAGACTTTGCATTATAGTCAACTCCAGATACAGCAGATCCATCTCTGGTGCTGCACCGTACCCAAGCTGTGCCATTTACAGCTCCTAGTCGTAAGACCTTCAATGTCACTGTGCCCAACTGATCCATTACGCTTGGTTCATTTATACTGTATGATGCTTCGTCAAAAATTATTCTGGGTTCTTTGGAAAATAATGCAAATCGTGCAAAAATTATATCAGAGTACTTTAGAGATTATATATATATGTAAATGTGTGTGTATGAGTGTGTACTACGACGGAGAAACGTTGTCCTAAACATTTTACACCCGAGTACGGTGAGAGAATGTAAGTAAAAGCCTTTTCCAAAGAGTCAACATTGCGCCACTCAAAGTAGGACTCGAACCTTGGACCTACCAATCCGAATGTAAGTGTCATACCACAAGAGAACAAAGCCGAAAATCACGGCCATTGATATCATGTCCAAGTTATTCAATTTTAATTTTAGCCTTTACATTATTTCCAACTTCATTATTCCATGGTCTGACAGCTTTGAGACTTTGCTTCATCAAAGCTTTTAAAAGTACCAATGTAAAGCATTGACTCTTTGCAAAATATCGTTTGATTTTACTCCGACCCGACACTTATTACGTTTAAATGCGATATAACTCGTGCTTTTACAAAAGCCCAAGTAGCATTGTTGTTGAAGCTCCCATGGAATATTATGGGTTGTAGTAAAATCCAAACTAAACAAAACAAGATGTTATAATTTAAGATTTATTTTTTTCAAAATCGAGCATTTATATAGCGCAGCATCCACTAAACGTGCTCAAAGCGCTTTACAAGGAGTCCCTAGCCAACAGCAACATTTAACAAGTAGGACGAGGCATGACGCCTGTTAGGCGATTTGACATTTTTTCCGACAGAGACAACGTTGTTTACGACCAGGTACGACAAGAGAATGTGAGAAAAGGGCGTTTTCCAAAGTCGCAACTATGTGCCGCACAGAGCCACCGGATTCGAACGCTGGACCGTATTTCTACGAATCTGTCGTAGAACTAGGCAGGTCTGGGGTAAAGTGAGTCTAGTTAGCAACTAATATCACTGTAAGCAACTAACTAACCGTCATCGTAATCTGTTATTGAGATGACAGCCGTGTGTAAATCACCAAGGACAGCGCCGCTATTGTTGCTTCCATCGGGATGACCAAGCTTTACAAGAAACACCTCATCTTTTTCATAGGAGGTGTCATCCAAAATATCCACTAGGCATGACTTCACCTTTTGCAAAAAGGAGGAATACGTATAGGGTTATAATAGAAATTTGATCAAATACACAAAATCGAAGGGCTAGAGCTCAGCTGGTCGCACGTTTGGATAAGAAAACATTGCACATTTGATTACTTGTTATTTTTACACACATTCGCAGTTACACATAAACTATAGTTAGATAGTCCAGTATACGTGATAGGGTAATTTACATGAAATCAAAAGGACTCTCAGGGAATTTCGGTTTTTAAATTTTAATCTCTCCAATCGTCCATGTCCTTTAAAAAAATCGAAAGTAAATTTATGAATTTTAATCTCTTAACACAGTGCTGTATAATTTTTTAAAAATATTTTATAATGTCAATCTCTTAATTTACTGGTCATCTAAGGAAACAATAGTTTCGTAAAATCTACAAATACTTCTTTTTCTTTTCCTCCTCCTCCTCCTCCTCCTCCTCCTCCTCCTCCTCCTCCTCCTTTCCTCTTCTTTCTCGCCGTCGTCGTCGTCGTCCACCCTCACCTCCTCCTTCTCATCCTCCTCCTTCTTATTCTTCCTCGTCTTCTTCTTCTTCTTCTTCTTCTTCTTCTCCTCTTCTTTTCTTCTCTCTTCTTCTTCTTCTCTCTCTCTTCTTCTTCTTCTTCTTCTTCTTCTTTCTTCTTCACTTACCCTCTTTCTTCTTCTTCTCCCCCCCCCCCCCCCCCACTTGAAATAAATTGCAATACATACTAAATCTTAGTCTACATAGTCTCTCAAGTGCAAGCGGTAAATTAAACAAATTACTCATTGCTCTGAAATTTGTTGCAATGTAACTATCAATCAAATTACCTTTTCACCAGGCTTGAAGTAAACACGTGATTCATTTGTCAATGTCCTCTCCAAATAATCAACATCTACTTCTGCTGTCTTTTGCCTCGTATAGCAAACAACTGAAGATGCCAAAGTTATGTCCCCCTGCCTTACTATTGAAATGTTTACGGTTTTGTTATTTTCATTAACCGTATATCTCTCTTGGGCAAAAGTCATCCGTGGAACTGAAAAATAATCCAAGAAAATTTCTCCAATTTCAAAAGGTTTTTTTTGTATAATATCTAGTCAAAATGAATCAATATGGGTTTTTTACATTCTTATAAAACGTTTTTGTCCATCTATAACGGCAGTGGCTTCTATTGGTCATGCTGCATAGTCATGACGATCGGATAATGACACTGTTGTACCATCTATTTATAATTGAAAGCAGGCTAACAGATTATAACATACTGCTAAAGGAACATAGATACAATAATCTCAGTTTTATATTCATTTTATCTTACCGTCAAGAGCATCGTCATAAATGACCACAGTAGCTTGTATCGGCTGTTTCAGGTTGCTTCCAATGGCAGAACTTAAAAACACGTAGAACGTTTCATTAACTTCCAGTCTGGGCTCAAATTCATCATCGAGCAAAGTCAAAGGACAATACTGAGGATTGCAGTGAAGATACAAATATTATGCATAAATGTTTAATCATTACTACCTAAGCTGACATTTCAAAACAGTAATTAATATAGTTGACAATTGTTTTTATAATCATCAATCACTTCATTGCTCATTTTTAAACAAATTAAAAAAAACATTTCCCCAATTATGTAATCTAAGTACATTTTTCATATTAGCCACTTAAAGTACAGAATCAGTGGGGACCACAGATTGTGGTGGGGACTAAATTCTGGGAAAGTATTGCAGTCGTCAAAGAATATGCTCTAATAAATTAAATAGAGCTAAAGAGACAATCTGAGGGATAATTGCAGAATCATGATCACCAATGTCTGCCGCACACAAAGAACTACTTAATGATGATGATGATGATGATGATGATGATCATGATCATGATGCTTATGATGATGATGATGATGATGATGATGATGATGATGATGATGATGATGATCATCATCATCATCATCATCATCATCATCAGCAGCATCAGCATCATCATCATCATCTTGGTGATGCTGATAATGAATGGGTTATAAGAAAGGATGCCAATAGTCTTCAACAGTCGTATTGTCACTTCCTTCCTAATGACGTATGGTAACTTAGTAACACTGGCTCTAAACTATCGGAACAATGGCGGACGCCGTATGAAATATTTCCCCGGCGAGCTTAAACGCGTATCCAGAGGGAAAAAAACCCATCAATTTGATCATGTATTGACTTTTACACATTCTGATCACAAGGCATATGAAAAGGGAATGAAAAGGTCTAGCCAGCATGAAGAATAAAAAGTAATGATTTTCTTTGTTTAGAACCAAGATGGCTGCCGTTGCCGGGCGCGTGACATCAGACTATTGAATCCAATTATAACAATAACTTAGAAAGAATGTCTCTTCAATAAGGGAGTAAATTAAGCAAATTATTTGTCGCTTCACAGACAGGGAAAATCGAGAAAAAGATTAGAAACAGATAATGGATGGTGTTGACTTTTACTTAGATGGCCAATATATTGTTTCATGCTGTAATTTATCACAATATTGTTTTCTCTGTAAAAATGGTGCCTTCTCAAGAGACGTAATCCCAGAAATTGCATCAATTTACAAAGTGTAAAAAACACGATAAGATTAACTTAAAATAAAATGACCGATTAGAGAACTGGCGAAAAGGTCAAGACTGGCAAAATTTGACAGATGCAAGTAAAACAAATATATATGTGTCAATATGTGTACCTGCACAGACTGATCAGGACCAAAGATTATTTTAGTTGAGGTAGGGACGTAATCCTGGCCAGGTCTTGCCGAATGCGTTGGGGACAGGCGAGTAGCACACCATACGATAGAGGTATGAGATAAATCAGCTCCCTCCCTCACAATGGCCAAGTCTACTAAACCACTGTCCTCTGGGTAGGCGTATTCCTCTTGTTGTAAGAAGATGAACGATTCTATATTTAAGAATATATTATTTGATAAATACATTGTAGAAGTGTAAAGATATGACAATGGATGATAAAAATCATAAGCGTTCATATATGGCATCCATCAAATGGGTGCAAATCCCTAAACAAGAAGCCTACAGCCAACAGCAACATTGAACATGTATGAAGAGACATGATATCTGAAAAGTGCTATCACAGTATATTTCAACAGAGACAACGCTGTAACTAACCAGGAACGTATTTATACATGAGTGTGCTGAGAGAATGTGAGCCTTTTGCTAGGACTCCAGTTTGGACTGCCTGCATCAAACCAGGAACCTACAGGTCTGAAGGCAAGTTTTATACTGCAAATCACAAAGCCATAGACGTATATTTAAATAAAACTGTTTGATGCGGTAACTAAAGGACAATAACCATTTTAGAATATATGATGATATGTATGCATTATGTATCTAATTATAATGTCAAGCAATTTATAGCTCATTGTTCATTGATAGCAGGGAACAATTTAAAAAGAGTCAACACAGTAAAATAAGTTTTCTCTCTTATGATTAATACATCACCTTGTCTCTCTAAGTCTAAGACAGTAAATTACACCAAATGCACTGAGTGAAAAAAGTAAAAGGGTGAACACGGGAATATATTAATGTGCGAGAGAGGTTTTACAAGATTAGAATATGAAGGATAATTAAGAAAAAAAGAGACTAATTACTGCTGTCATATCTTATAATTTAATTACGTATTGTGTAATTTCCGTTGTCTATTACTTGAATCATATATTACTTGTATGTTTGTATAATCTTCTTTTTATTATTTTTGTCTTAGTTATCTTACTTTACTCATAAGGGATTGATTCATAGAGGATTATTTAGAAATTGTCCAATGCCATATATGTTATCTAAATGTGTTTATGTCATAATGGCCTTATGATAAAACCAAGAAAAGCTCACCGTCATTTGGTCCTTCAATAACAACGATAAGAGTATGTATTGCCCCCAGGGTAGCAGGAAGACTCGGTTGTGAAAGTTTAATCTCAAACTGTTCCATGGACTCATACTCATTATCATCCACTAGCTATCAAAATAGAAGAAAAAATGTGTGCATTTTTATTTTTATTTTTGAGATTACGCACTAAAAATGTGACCCACTGTCTTATTTTGGTGTTTTGTCATGAGGTGAACCGACCAGTAATTGGATTTATAATTATAATAATCACAACTAAAAGATTTGATTTACTTGTAGTTTAAAAGACTGTTTTGTGGGCTGAGGATTGACCTGTTCTATCACCACATTTCTTCAAATGGAGAAAAATTGAGATTTTTGTTGTTTATAACTATATTAACTTCAGCCACTCTTGTGTATATAAACTTTGAACCAACTTCCCGATTAACATTTCTTTGGGTCAGAAAAAGGCCTTTAAAATCTGACTGTAATGCATGTAATGTCTCAAAATATTCCAAAAATATAGATAGTTAATCCTCAGCCCACGAAAAAACATGTTCTCCTCATATAAAAACACAATTTGAGCTCAAAGTCTAAATTAGGATTTAATGTCAGCATCCTCTTTATTCACAAAATACCAGATTCATATTATGGGTCACAAATTTGATACAGATTTTATACTAACATGCAGAAATATTTTTAAAACAATAGTAAATTAAATAACAGCGAAACCAAACGAAAAAGAAAATAAGAAGGTAAAGGTAATTGAAAATATTCTGATACTAGGTATCAACTTCCTTAACAAATAGTTTGTTGAATCCTGCCTAACTCCAATACTAGGTATCAACTTCCTTAACAAATAGTTTGCTGAATCCTGCCTAACTCCAAGGGTTTACAGAATATATACGTATATTGAAATAGAATTTGAAAAACTCATCCTGTCATCATTAATGGGAAAAAACCTTTGAATATAAAGTTTGCCTCTGTAAAATAATTGAAGCATTGTGCCAACATCTAAATTAAAAAGAAAAAAAATTATGTGAGAAAACTTCAACAACAGCAAAAAAAATCAGTTTTGTATAATTTTAGTAAGGTGAAAAAAAGAAAGCAATTCATTTGAAGATACAAAATGTATAAAAGAAGAATACGTGAAAAAGGACCTAAAAGGGAATTTAACTTCAGAGGAAAAGCATATTAACAGACACTAAATTGTCATACTATGCCTTACCTTTACATCACAATTGGCTTTGGAAACTCCAGCAGGAAAAATGATTCTGTAGTTATTGTCCTCTCCTCTTGAAACATAGTCTGAACCGGATTCCAGTCCTTTCAAACTACTTCCGGTGGCACTCAGAGACTGGGTAGAGCATATGACAGATACTGATCTGGTCAAATCCCCTGTAAGATAGTTTCATCGCTCTGAGTAAGTTGTTTCTCTTCATGTATCCATATTGATACAAGATATAAGCATGCTTGGCTCTTTTGAGAGATATATTGCAATGTAACATGGCATGTTTTCGTACACATACAATCCGATAACCGTAAGCAACCATGGGCTTGATTTATCATTGGTGCAATGGATCATATTTTAATTGATTTGAAAGTTATTCCATTAGATTGCAAAAAATGAAAATTTGTGTTATTAGACCTGGAAACAAGTACACGTCAGAGATATATTCCATCATATGTGATATGTAGGACTTTCCAAAAAAACATTGTTTTCATGATTCTGTTCAAAATAGATCTATGGCTCCATGTATTAATCTGATAGCCCACATTATAATGCAGCTGAGAAAATCAAATGTAAAGGTGCATGGAAAACAAGCATTGAGTACCAGTTATGTTCATATAAAATGCAATAATTTTTTTTACTTTTACGTATCCAAACTTGAAAATAAAAGTTAGAAAGTAGGACTCATGAGTAATATATTTCCCCCATTTACTCATTTTTCAAGTAAATATGGCTTATCATGTCCATGCATTGAGCCTCATTATTATCAATCAAATCCACACTATAGACGTGTTAATTTTTCCTACTTTTCAGCAGTTCTATAATAAATAAAATATTAATAATTCCATTAAAACCATTAAAGGTGAATTTTCTAAATAGTTTGGATGTAAGTACAGCTAAATCATAAATATATTATTGAAAAAAGATGCAACTTGCATCATCAAAGTACTATGTTATTACCTGATCTTTTAATAACTGCTCTAGCAATCTGATCTGTTTCATTCACTTGGATGATTTCGCTTGAAAACTCAAATGATGGTTCTGGTAGGATTGAATCAATAAATAATTGCAGTAAAGACCATTCATGTTGTAGTTTCATAATGTTCAACATTCAAAACACTTCATTTGTTCCCCAAGGCTGCTATATGGAAACCAGATTCCCAATTCATACAGTACAAGTCGCTTACTGGGTATCCCTTTTATACTATCACTTTTTTATAATAATAATAATAATAATAATAATAATAATAATAATAATAATAATAATAATAATAATAATAATAATAATAATAATAATAATAATAATAATCTTTATTGTCCAAATTAAAGGCAATTCATGCTCAGTTTGGTTCATGGTATGAACATCAACACATTTACAAATACAGACACAGCCATACACGAACATACACGCTTGCACATTGTTTCTACACATGTATACAAAAGAAATGAGCGTACATACAAACACATATACATACATACATGCAGACATAAATACAAACCAGCATATCATCGTATATGCATGCCTACATTCATACATACATACATACATACATACATACATACATACATACATACATACATACATACATACACACAGACACACACACAGACAGATAGAACGATACGATATATTTGCTGGGACAGCAGATAACCATATTATAAATATAGTGTCTTATATTAAGAAGAAGATGGCAATGATTGTGATGATGATGATGATGATGATGATGATGATGATGATGATGATGATGATGATGATGATGACTACGATAATGAAGATGATGATGATGATGATGATGATGATGATGATAACGACGGCGGCAATGTCGATGATGATGATTCACGACACTGCTTCTCGTTATTTTCATTGGTTGTCTCATTTTTCCATAGAAGATTTGTTAATTAATTTTATGGCGGTTGGAATGAAGGTTGTCTTATGTCGATTTGTCCGACATTTTGCTTCTAGATACCGTCTTCCGGAGCGCAGAAGTTGGAATTTTTCGTTCAGCGGATGCCTCTTTTCGTTGATAATGTTAAAAGATTTCTTCTCAACTGCATTAATATAAGTTGTGTCAAGGCTTCTAAGGTCTGTGTTAATTATTTTTGAAGCCTCTCTGAGGGTTCTATGTAGTTTGGATTTTTCTTTTGTTCCACAGCTTCCATACCACGTTGTGATGCCAAACGAAACGATACTCAATATTAATGACTTGTAGATTTGTATCATGGTCTTTCTGTTCACATTGAAAGACCTTAATTTTCTGAGTATATACAAGCGCTGGTTACATTTTTTGATGACATTGTTGGTGTGCGATTCAAATCTTAGACTGTTATCTATAATTACACCAAGGTATTTAAACGTTTCAACAGTTTCAACCGCCTGATTGTTAATTTTTGTTATTTGTCTTGCTCTTTTTCCTATTTTTCTGTGATCAAACAGTTGTTCCTTTGTTTTTGTTACATTGAGCTCTAGACAGTTATCGGCACACCATTTGCTGAATTTACTAACTTGCTCAGTGTATTTAAATTCGGAGACGGAATCATTGAGCAGGCCGAGTATTGCGGTGTCATCAGCATACTTGATGAGTTGGCAGTTATCAAAGCTAGCCACACAATCGTTTGTATATCTTTCATTACCTATAGCCAGCTAATCATTCACACCTGAGTCGTGTGGGTTGATGTACGTGAAGGGCTTTAACCTAGCACAAAGCGCAAGGGCTAAAATATGCAATCATTGCCGTTCATCCAGTCACTGACTACGCTCAACTTTGCTTGCTATTAATTAATATAACGAATAGATACAATCTTTACCCTATCATCTCCTGAACATTGTCTTTGCTAGAGTCACTAAATCAACACTGCCGTCACCAACAACCACTGACAGATTATCAAGAGCATTGACAACCCTTGCAAATTACAGTGACAAAAATGGCGTAGACAATAACAATAACAATAACAACATGACATTAAAATTTTATAAATCCTACGTGATAATTTATGGAATTCTCTGACAACATAAATTGATAAACAAATGAATTTACATCTGAAACAAACAGTATATGATATAAGATCTCGTTGTTATTGTGAACACAACTATATTTTCATACACACACGCACCCCCCCCCCCAACTCTAACTCCACCCCCCCCTCTCTCTCTCTCTTCTCTCTCTCTCTCTCTCTCTCTCTCTTCTCTCTCTTTCTTTCTTTCTTTCTCTCTTTTAGTTTGATTTAAACTTTATGTAATCAGTCAAAGAATTATAAAAGCTATTTGCATCATAGTTATCATGCTCAATTTATTTGCAAAGTTCGCGCTAATTGAGATTTAATGCAAACATTTTCTCAAGACTGTGGATAAGTCAGTATTTTTTGTTCTTTCTATCATATTCATATTCTACTTTATCCGTTAAAAAACCTGTAGTCTTCACTGTATGTTAAATTTCCCGTTATTGTTGCCAAATTTTATGTACGTACCATCCTCTTTATCATGAATAGTAATGGAGGCCTCTGTGATTTCTCCAGGGATAACATAAGACGGAGACGAAAGATGTACAAAGAATGTTTCATCTCCTTCAAAAATTGCGTCATCGTTGATAATTATGTTGCAAGTATTCTCATCTTGCCATTCCTCAAACTGTACCTGAAAAGTAAAATATTTAGAACTGCAAAGTAATGTTGGAACTTGAAGGGTGTAAACAACAAACACTGCACAAAATGTACGATTCAAAGAAAGTTTATAACATTATATGTATTATAGACTACATTTTATGAGAAAATATCAAATGGTGCAGCCCAACAGAATCTTATAATCAAACAGGTTAGGCCGAAACTCAGCTTTTTATATGATCTAGATTGACTTCATTGTATTCATGGGTAATATGTATATACTTTTCTTCCTTTGTGCTTGAAATAAAGGGAAAATGTATTGTACGTATTAAGAATAAGTGCAGTAATTGGGCATTGAGAAACCCTGTTTCTAAGGGATGTTTAGGCCTTTTGAGTTTTTAAAAGTATATTTTGCATTTCCCATGAATAACGTTTGGACAAAATCTGTTGAAAAATAACAGGTGCCGCGTAGTAAATAAAAGATGATCTAAATTTTACTCTTGATTTTGCAGCTTTGACTTATTAAGATTTAGGATAAACAATACTGACCCAACATAAAAAAACTATTAAAATTTTAATATACTTATAATCATACAAATGAAACATAGTCTCGAGGAGCCCCAATGGGAATTCATTTAAGAAAAAAAGACAGTAACATATAATCAAACACATAAAACTTTACCCAGTAACTGACTGTCAACTACTTTTTAAAAATTAGAAAGAGTTTTCGGTTAATTTTTCACTGCTTTTACTCAAAGAAGATCTAGGCCCAGTCGTGGATCTCTATCTCAAAATGGTATTATGACTTGATAAAACAGATATCCAATCTTGAATTTTAAACCAAAAATAACCAGAATTGCTCTGTTTACATTCTTAGCACTTTGAGGAACCATATGTATGGTACTAAATAAAAGCATATCAGTTTGGCTCAAATTTATTATTTAAAATCAATACGTTTTGATGTCTGTTTTCCCCCTATATAGAGTTCCAAACATTGAATCGTTATATATCATTTATCATTTCTTCTTATAATATCTAAATACCTGTCCTTCCATATGGATAAAGTCCTGTAATGACGCAATCCTCCCACCTTTCGTTGACGAGGCAGTGCCAGGGAATGTAACACATTTCACAATAGAGTACTAGATTGACATAAAAAGGAGAAGAATTTGGATATCACTGCCTTGTAAACATTGTTTTAGGACTGAAATTATATTTTACAATATGATGTTACCAGTTCATAAACAGTTGACTTATAATTCTCAGAATGTAATAGCAATAATTATAAACAAATCTCGTTACAGGTAACAAATAGCTGTCAATTAAACAAAAATGTCAATTATTTAATAAATGAAGGTATTAATTCTTCTACACAACGACTTCACAATTTTAATTCCTTGTAAATGCCACTGATTACTATTCGACATCTTAGAACACAGGTGGTCAGCGCATAATATTTGGTATTTGAAAATGTTCAATGATATTAACTTTTCACCTTTGTCTTCCACTTCTGATTAAATTATCATTATTATTATTATTAATTATTATTATTATTATTATTATTATTATTATTATTATTATTATTATTATATTATTATTATTATTATTATTATTATTATTATTTTTTTATTATTATTATTATTATTATTATTATTATTATTATTATTATTATTATTATCATTATTATTATTATTCTTTTTTCTTCTTCTTCTTCTTCTTCTTCTTCTTCTTCTTCTTCTTCTTCTTCTTCTTCTTCTTCTTTATCATCATCATCATCATCATCATCATCATCATCATCATCATCATCATCATCATCATCATCATCATCATTGTCATTAATAATAATAATAATAATAATAATAATAATAATAATAATAATAATAATAATAATAATAATAATAATAATAATAATAATAATAATAATAATAATATAATTATTACTATTATCAGTATTATCATTCAATTGAGAACATGAAAATCGTCAAATAACAAAGAACTAACTTGTTTTAGGTTTCCACGTCTAATAATTGGGACTTGAATAACGCTGTCCTTCTCAGAAACATTGAATGCTGACTTTGAAAAGCTTATCTCCGACCACATGATATGGAACTCGTTGCCAGTCAAAACGTCAGGCCGACTGTCACCAACACTGAATACAAAAGTGTCCCTGTGTTCATTTGTCTTGTTTGTTAGTTTATAGAACACCTCTCCCTTGTCAACATCATCTGAAATACAAGATGGTATTTATTAACTTCGGTGTCCTGGGACTGATTTAGGCTATAGATAGTGTGCGCTTGGCTAAGAAGCTCACAACATTGCCATCCGGATGTATAAAGGATCAACACACAAAACTCTTTGTAACCATAAACGTTTATAGTCTGGTTAATACAGTCTAGTGAGAATTACCCAGAAACGCGGATGGCAAAAAAAACGATAACAAAGGCCCGATTGACGTCAACTTCATTCTATCTATACATAAATTTAAAGTCAAAAAGTTAAGGATGACTTCCTCCATATCAAACCTAGGGTTAGACGTGTATATTTTATCATGCGGTGTTAATAATCAAGCGGTGCGGCGTATTGTCATGTAACAAAGTCAAGCAATGTTGAGTCACAAACATTGTGACTATGTGAGTGACAATACTTTCAAAACGTTGGGCTGGGTGTTGTGTCCTTTGTTAAGGCTTTCGCACATCATTGCACTTGACTCGGTATTTCAAAGAACCATATTTAGGCAGACAGAGAAAAATATTGTAAGCATATAAGTACGAAAAGGAAGCTGAACAGACAACTTATACTAAATGAAATAGAGTTTGGTGATCGGTGGGAAAGTGCGAATGGGCATATAATATGGTGTATGTGGTTATCCAATTCCACAACATCCATTAATTAGTCAAAAATAAGTTAGTGTCAAATGGGTTAGAGGTATATCATTATTTTTAATTATCTGTTACTGTGCGGCTATTCTGTCAAGTGGTATGGCACTGGCCTTAAGATCGGAAGGACCTGGGTTCGAGTCCTGCTCTGAGCGGCGCAAAGGTGAGTCATTGGCATGGAAAAGGCTCTTTACTCACATTCTCTCACCGTACTTGGGTGTAAAATGAGTACCTGGCCGTAAACAGCATTAACAGGAAAACATTGTAATATCGCCTATCAGGCTTCATGCCTCGTCCTACATGTTGAGTGTTACTGTTTTGGCTAGGGCTTCCTTGTTTTGAGCACGTTTATTGGATGTTGCGCTATATCAAAAGCTCAAGCCGAAGTTTTAGTGAAGAAGATTTTATGATTAAACATAATAATAAAGGTAATGGTTATCGAGTATCATAATTTTCCATTCACCTTGTGTGAAAGAAAGCAATGATTCTCCTGGCTTCGATTTAGACTCCAAAATTCCCCATTTTGGTGGCTTAGTTATGACATAGACTATTCCTTCTGGAGTCGTATCTTCATCAGTGGTCTTTAGTTCTTGTGATGATATCACGTTACCAATCTAAAAATGGATACAAAATATCATTCATTTTATCACTGGGCCCATGTATCAGAACATTTTTATAATAATTAGATTCTAGAAGTTGAATTTTATTCTGTTTGCTAGCACATAATGAATGGAGAAATATCATCTAAAAGACTAAAGCTGTTAATGTACGACATTGGTTATTCATTAGGTAGGATCCTGAGCAGTGCTAAGTATGGAAATGCATTGCAAAAATGTATACAAGAACTCATAATATGACGGCTAACAGGCAGGACCTGTGAATAGAGCAGTTCATCATCATCATCATCATCATCATCATCATCATCATCATCATCATCATCACCATCATCATCATCATCATCATCATTATCAGCATCATCATCACAATTAAGAAACTAAAGAGCAGACAGCAGTGTAAGATAAAGATCTGAACAAATGTGTGTGAAAGGTGCCAGACGACAAAGCAAGAAAGAAAATTACAAGAAAAAAAAACACCCCAAAAATCAGTCTACCTCGACCGAGGTTCGATCTCCAGTCGAGGTAAACTGATTTTCTTGGATGTTTTTTTTTTCTTTTCTTTTTCTTTCTTGCTTTGTCTGGTACCTTTCATACACACTTGTTCAAATCTTCATCATCACAATAAGCATTATCATCTTGATTGATATATATTAATTTTCAGCAAAGAAGTTGCAGGATATCAAGTAGGATCATTTTCTTCATCATCAATCCTGCTGCTGTAACAACACAAAACTAAAGAGAACAGGTACCTGTCCATATTTATTTGCCTCTAGGAATTGAATGCCAAGGTTGATGTCAAGGACCGGCATACCATCATCCATGGCTAGAACTGTAATTTGGAAATCCTATTGAAAATAAACAAGAACAATGCTTTATACGAAAATAACTTGAAGTATAATTTACATATGATGGAAGACAATATCAAAATGGATGACTTTTCAAGATGACAACTTTGGTGGGTTGAAAAAAATAAATGGATTTGATTGGATGTTTAATCTATGACATTTTATTACGTCATACCAATGTAATGGAGTCGCTTCAACTTAATTGGTGATAACTCGATTCGAAAGCAAAGGAACTGTCTTCAATCTATGCTCAATTCCATGATATAAAATTGTCATATGTGACCAATCGTCTCAACATGGTGTTATGTCAGGGTGAACCTGATGCTTAAAATTGAATTTTATGCTTAACTTATAGATGAAACGAAATTGACGCATAGCATTAGTAAAGTTAAAATAAATGCCTTCACTAGGAAGAATGAATTTTCCCTTTTCCAAAAGCTTAAGTTTCCTAACTCCGATAATTTATTAATTTTCAAACTTGCTTTCTTTCACCTGGTTCATTCCAACACAATTCTTCACTAACGCGATGGGTCAAATATTGTCAGATAACCGATGTGTCAAAGTAATGTAGAAGCACATAGGCCACATTGTGTTTTATATCCAAACCATTTTTTCTATTGAGTTCACTGCCATTGACATTAAGGTTTTGAGTAAGATAATTATGGAAAACTTTACGCAATGTTGCATATCATGTGATGCCAAAGCGAAATAGAAATGTTTCTTTTAACAAGGAAGAGATTTGACTACTTAAAGTCTCTCCGAAAGGAAAAACGACATAAATTTTCTGTTGATTTAATGAGTGATGTTTATTTCATATTTAAGGGAAGACGATTGCCTAGATTTTCGTAGAACTTGTATATTAATCAGCTCTAAGATACTGCACCCTCTTTTCAAATTCAAAACACATAACAGCATAAAAATAGCCAAACCTGAGGGGTAGAAATGCGTGACCCAGACGACGGTTGATCTTGCTGCTGCATCGTGAAGGCTTTATTGGTCCCATCATCTACCAGAAAACTAAATGTATCGGAGACTGTCTCTGAACCATCATGTTGGTAGCTGACCCGGTTTTCGTAAAGATCCTCCATGGTAAAAGATTGGACAGGTTTGTGTATACCGTGTTGTGTCAAAAGATCAAGGCTACCGTGAATTGGGGGATCAATGATAGTGAATGATATAAATTGCTCCTGAAAGGAAAAAAAAGACTTTATAATGCTGATAAATGAAAAAGAGCTTAGTATCAGAATTGGTCTAAACACACCACATCAAAGGATATGCTAGTCATCAAAAGCAAGTCATCCTCAGCAGTGTAAGAACAAAAGAACATTAACCTTCTCTATACCACCCATAGGAAAATCGCCACATTCGTTACGACGCAACCGACAATTTTCTCATTCCAATTTCTGTTGTACATCAGAAAATTTAAAGAAATGCTGTGATTACAGCTATAAATAAGTACTAAACACAATGTTGTAGACATCATTTTGCTGAACAACATTCTATAGAGAATGCACTTGTTACTTTTTTCTTTGATTATGAAAAGTCTGTTTTTGTGTCTTGTGGGTGTGAAATTTCGGGGGAAATTCTTAAAATGGCTGGTAAGGAGAGAGCACATCACCTACCAAACATAAAAAGCACGAAGAAATCCAAAGCATCCAGTATCCAGAGTCACATTGCGACTTCAAATTCTAATTTTGGCAATTTTCTGTAATTTGCTGAATATCCTCAAATAAAAAGTAAATTACTCTTGTGCCAACAATCGGAGCCTGCTCTATCTACAAAGAAATAAAGTAATAGATCATAATAATTGCTTACCCTTGTGTCTTTGTCTGTTGCTTTGAGGTTGAATTCCGTGATCAGCTTTCTCATTCCTTCTTGAACCCGGAGACCCTTGTTCAAAAGGGTGGGAATGGCATCATCAATTGGTTTGATTCTGATGTAAAATGAACTCACCAACTGAAAGCAAGAAAAAAATATTGCAATTATAGATAAATGTGTAAGATCTTTATAGTATATCTCAACCGCCTCAAAAAGCTATTTCATTGGATTTGGATGCTAAGATTGTTTGATTTGGGGTATAAATACAGCTTCAGTCTGAAGAACTAAAAGATCTCAAATTTCTTATTATTTCAACATCAAAATATCTTTTTTAAACATCTCATTCATATCAACATAATATCCTTTTCAGGCGATGGGTCACACATTTTACTGTTTTGGTGTTTAATTGCAAAGTTTAGAACAATTCCTTTTTCGTTCTTGGGAAATCCACAAAGCACATAACGCATTTGATAGAATAAACTTTACCGACCAAAATTCTGAACAAATATTTGCTCAAGTCTCTGATGTCGAGAGAACTTAGGATGTTACTCTTCGGTAAATCGTCTAATTGATCGCAATCATAATTAGCAATAGCTGTAGCAGTAGTAGTAGTAGTAGTAGTAGTAGTAGTAGTAGTAGTAGTAGTAGTAGTAGTAGTAGTAGTAGTAGTAGTAGTAGTAGTAGTAGTAGTAGTAGTAGTAGGAGGAGGAGGAGTAGTAGTAGTAGTAGTAGTAGTAGTAGTAGTAGTAGTAGTAGTAGTAGTAGTAGTAGTAGTAGTAGTAGAAGGGGTATTGATGGCATTGCCTTACTCGGACGAAATACGTCTTTTTCATTCTAGGCGTACAACTTCAAAGGGAGTTCTCAAGGATGTAATGTCTGACTGCACTGATTTGTTTTCACATTTCCAAAATAACTAAAACGATAAAATAGTTCAACATATCTTATAAATGAACCATTTCCTCTATAATACATGTGCATGGACTACAAAATATTAATTCATAACATAAACGAAACTGACCTCATTTCTCCCATCTGAGACAGAGAAAATGAACTTGTCCAAGTAATGTTCCTCGGGAGTGGTATGCACATAAACGACTGACTTTGCTGCAAGGTCCGACTGGCTAAAAGTTACCACTGGTATACCTATTATTAAAAGCATAAAGATTATTTGAGACAAAACTTATTGACAGAAAAAAAGATAGAAACCATCAGTTTAAAGCAACGTATACTTATTTGCTGGTCTGATAACCCACATTGTTATGGGTTCATTGTTGTAAAAGAATTACTCTCAAACCAGTGGAAAATATTGTCCATTATAACAATGTTAATTCAAGCCCACGACGGCGCTCGGTTATCAGACCTGCAATTATGTACACATAGGTTTAAAGCATTACCTCTTAGTTACCAATCAAAAGAGTTGCCTGATATCAGAGTAGGAATCAGTGACGTGTAGGACATGAAAAGGTTGCAAAATAAGACAAGAGATCTTAAAGAAGCAACCCATGCCCTGTAGAATTGCTACCTTTCTGTAAAGGCAGATCATTAAATCATCCATTGCATATTAATGTAGCATAAAGCATAATCTGTATGCTCATGGTATGTTCCTTCCTATACACATTTACTCTTTTTAAAGACTATTTTATTTATATATAGATCTACATCTAAACAAATTTAACTCTCTGTCGATCAATATGTTCGATATATTTATAATGGTATTTTTCTATTTTTAACACCTGGCTGTCCAGTCAGTTCCAAGTGTCCAAGTTGTGGTCCATCCAACACAGTGTACATTAGGCTACCAGGCTCAGAGTCGAAGTCCGTGTATGACAGGTAATCTGTGGTCAGTTTAACCGCCTGACCCTCAGTTACATAAAATTCCTTATTGATGATTTCTAATGGCATGAGTCTGTCCTCTGAAGATGGGAGTGAGAAAATCAGGGAATAAATCTTTATATATATATATATATATATATATATATATATATATATATATATATATATATATATATATATATATATATATATATATATAATTATCATTGAAGGAAAAATCAGTATTGTTTGTTGGGGCTTTCATTTTGGGTTTTCCGTTTATATACCAAAGATTCGTTTGTTTTTGGTTTGTTTGTATTTTGATTAAAAGTGGAAGCATTAAATTTAACTTGGACTTTAATGTCAACTAGATATACATCAGTTAATGGCGCGACATAATTACAATATATGAAATCCTTAAGAATATTAATTAGATCAAAAAAGATGTTTATTATTCATAAATGTCAATAAATTACCATTGCCTATCTCCTGATATTCTCATTTAGGGGTTTGGATGATCAAACTTACCTAAAACAGTGATGAAAAAGTCCTGATCTATCAATTCGTTTCCTTCAGGGTCAGAGAGTTTGAATTTGAAAAGAATGTTTCCAACCATTTCACCCATGGTATGTTTATAGAAAATAAAGCCTGGAAATTAGAAACGAACAATGATTTCATTCTTAGCCTTTCCAATACAAATATTAACATTATCACATATTTCAAATCACATATTAAACAAATAGTATCAATCTACTCAGGTGTGAAAAAGTACTTCAATAAAGAAAGTAACAGTTACTGTGAGATTGCTTCGTATAAAAAAGGGCGCTTAACAGGCGTGAAATATTTGATCCATATGTCCTACTGGGGAATAAATAATTAACATTGATCATGCATGGTGAATCAATAGAATTACGCTACATAAATGTGCATATTTCATTTTTATTCTTTACCTTTATCTATGTCCTTTTGTTTGAATGAGCGAGCAGAAGAAGAGGAGGTAAGGATATAACTGACGTCTCGGTTATCAAACTGTAATGTCCCGGCACTTGGGTCCTTAATCAATGTATACTGAATCTCCGAATCTTCACTATCAAGGTCCGTAGCTTTCACGTCTCTCGTTGTCAGAGGTGTTTTTGTGCCTGGTTGATAAGAGAAAATATTGATATCAATATTCTGGGCAAAACCCATATAATCATTATCAAAATAGATATAACAATAACGACTATAAAACTCACTCTATTCACTTCAATTGAGAAACGTATTTCTTGGCTCTATTTTAAAGGACTAGTTGAAATGAAATTCCCCGCATTCCCTGGACAGCAAAGAAACTAAAATGTGAAAGAGTCCCTTGGCATTAGAGAGCCAAATCTCATCAAGATGATACAGACACTAAAACGTGCCTGGTTTGACAAATCAAGAGACATGACGCCCTTGAATTTTTTCTAGAGGGTAATGTGGGGGGAGGGGGGGGGGTTAAAAGAGGTAGAGGGAGACCAAGGAAAATTGGTCACAAGACATCAGCGAATGGATGAATAAGCCAGTGACTGAATGTGGAAGGATGGCGCAGGACAGAAGCTTGTTTCGGTTGGCAGTTGCGGAGGCCACGTCCAGGAGGGATAAGCCATGATGATGATGATGATGATGATGATGATGATGATGATGAGTTGGTGAAAGAACGCCGTTGTCTTTCTCAACTATGTCAGGGGGTCAAATAGTTTGGTCTGCAGAGATGTGGTTCCAGCCCAAATTTTCTCTCTTGCAGTTGCATACTTTGGGCAGGTCTGGGGTACATAGTGGGCGCCTTCTTCTCCTTCACCACAATCCCACATGTCTGTCTCTCTTATTTAGAAAATCTTGTGCACGTGTGTTTCGGGCAATTGTGTCCTGATCGTAGCCTAAAGATTGTGACCTAGTATAGAAAATGAAAAAACAGATACTTTGGCCAAAATGGGATCTGAGGAAACACAAGATGAAACGTTTTATGGAGTTGACGAAATTAAATCTTTCATCAAGGCCGAAACAAAAGTCAACTGGTACAAGACGCATCCGAGCTTCAATAGAAGTGATCCAATCATACTTATAGAGTTCAAATTGGCCCTTTCTAATCCCCATATATTGTGTCATGCCTATGAAAGTAGTGTTGTGTCTGCTGTACATCAGGAAACATTTTTTCATCTTAAGGAGAAAACATTCGGGCATAATTCAAATATTATTTTATTAAAATGACCCCCGTCCTCAACTTTGCAAATTCTCAAGCATGCAATAAAAAAGAAGAATAAAGTTCTGTTCCGCCGAGCTTTAGGTCTTATTATAATTACGAGGGCTGTCCCAGAAATAAGGTAAGTAGAGCCATATCTCCTGAACCAATGATGATATTCAAAATCTGTAAACCGGAGATTAAAGATACTTTTGTTGTGCATCAGTGCTGAATGTTTCAGCGCTATTGATGAAGAAGATTCTGATCTGCATAAAAACAAGGGTACCTACTCCCATAACTGAGTGGTCCAAAGAAGTGTCACAGAACCTCCTTCAACGAGTCCATGATGAGCAAGAAATGCGAATTGGACCTGGTGGAGAGTTGGCGCCTGCTGACCAGTCGGTGTGTTTTCTTGGCCATATGATCACTGGTGATGAAACCCGGGTTCACCACAACACGCCAGAATCAAAAAAGGATTCGATGATCTGGAAACGTCCTTCTTCACCACCGGCCAAACAGTTCAAAGTGCAATATTCAGTGAGAAAGTTGATGGCCACCGTGTTCTGGTATGCCAAAGGTGTTCTCTTCATTGATTTTCTGCAACCAGGTCAGGCCATAAACGCTGCCAGATATTGTGAAACTTTGAACAAACCTAAAGAGGCCGAAAGACGAAAGAGACCCGATCGGCTCAGCAGAGGAGTCGTTTTTCAACACAACAATGCCACTCCCCATACTCCAAACATGACAAAGCACTGGTTCCAAAGGAATGCGTGGGAAGTTTTACCACATCCTCCTCATAGCCCATATCTCGCTCCATCTGCTTTCCATCTGTATTGACCCCTTAAGAGACACTTGGGTGGAAAAAAAATTTGACGATGACGATGAATTGATTTCAGAAGTGGAGAATTTCCTGAAATGTCTTGACGTCAATTTTTATAGGGAGGGGGTATTTGACCTCCTGTCACGATGGATGAAATGCATTGATCGAAACGGCGACTACCGTGAAAAGTAAAAAATGATGTCAAAGTTTATACTGTAAGTTTCATTCAATTCCATTCACAACTTTTTGAGTTACGAGCTTACTTACCATATTTCTGGGACAGCCCTCGTATTATTATTATTATTATTATTATTATTATTATTATTATTATTATTATTATTATTATTATTATTATTATTATGAATATAAATTACTATTGTCATCATCATCATCATCATCATCATCATCATCATCATCATCATCATCATCATCATCATCATCATCATCATTATTATCATCATCATCATCATCATCATCAATATCTGCAGCAGCAGAAGCAACCTATTCCACAACAAAGTGATATTTTCGAACAAATCTAATGTTTCATCTTCGGATACGTCAAACTGTATGAACAAAAGACGTTTTTCAATGGAACGTACTCGTAACTATTGTGTTTTGCATCCACCCAGCAAGTCTCATTCTTATGAAATGGACTCAATTTCGAAAGCGGAGATGTATGTAATTCATGATGAATAATATAGTAATCAAGTACTAATACCTTAGAAAACACCCCACCTGCTTTAACCCTGAGCCCTCTATTTATAGTAACTCGGGGGGTCTCATCGTTGACAACGCCAACGATTATATTTATGACTTTGAAATCGGTAAAATCTCCATCAGTCAAACGAAGTTGAACGGAATCTTGTGTTGTCTCGCCATCATCATGTTGGTACATAATCAATTCTTGAAGTATATCCTGCAGAAAATAAAAGAGCGTTTTAAATGAAATTTTGACAGAGTAAAGACGACGATGGAGTTATATTAAATCAATCTCAACCATAGAATCCTGGAATAAAACCACTGGAATATTTTATATAAAATCATTACCAAATTTGAATAAGAATATTAGTGAACTATTGAGCAGCGTGGCTCAGCGGTATGGTTTTTACTTTCCGGTACCCGAAAGGTGCCGAGTTCGATCACCGGCTGCTGCGTTGTGTGTTTCTTGAGCCCTAGCTCAACTTGAGGCGCTACACTGTGGCTGACGCCTGGGTTATTCCAGTCTTCCCTTTAAATAGACCCTAGAGACAAATTTCCCCTATGGGATGAATAAAGAGAATTTAATTTAATTTATTTAATCTATTTTTTGGTTTGTAAAAAAAATCCCCAAGAAACACAAATATCTTTTGAAATGATACTTTTCTTTGTGCCTTTTGAACTATTGTAATATGTATTTTGTTTCAAGATGTCATTTACTGCTCTAGGATAACAAAAGTTTGCAATAAATATTTGATTGATTTTCAATACATGACAAATTATTGAAGTGATCTTTAAACACCCATTACCTATCTCACAACCAACAAACATAAAACATATATCCATTGTCATATGCCAATAACAATGTTGGAAACCGGAAATCTTTAACAAGTTAAATAATATTATCATATAGAGACATGTAAAGACAAATTTTGAACCAAAATGTTAAAAAACATATAGCTGGACATCTAACGTTTGGATTTCATCCCAATTTTTAGATAAGAAATGATTACATCTAGATGTGTACAAAATACTTATATTTCATTCTTCAATCAATATAACGTTTTGAATTTATCATGTATAGCCATTATCATCAATTGGTGGTTTGTTGCAGGCATTGGTGGCAATCTAATTTTGTCAATAATTTGCTATTCAATGGAAAAGAACAATTCTTGTCCGTTATCCACCCAACCAGCTGTTTTGACATTGCGCGCATATAATGCCATTTGTTGACTGCAGTCTCTGCTAGAATTTATTTTCAAGTGTCATAGGTTTTTCAGTGGCTATCACTGTATTCATAATCTAAATAGTTAGTTCCTTTGCTCTGATTGTCTAAACGAGTTGTTTTAATTCAGTCTGTGACACAAGATCAACTCTGAAAGGATACACGTTTCAGCAGCGATGAATTTTCATAAATGCATTTATTGTGCGATCATGAGACATACCAAACGAGGCTCAATTCGTACACATTTTGTTTTTGGTTTCTGTATTTTTGTTCTGCTTTATAGCATTTAATGTTTGTACTTATTTTAAAAAATTATTCAGAAACTATTACTGAAATGTTGCTGTATACCGCGCTTTGGCTTTTTTTGTTATTAAGGACGTTCCAATCTTTGTAAAATTACAGTAAGTTCAAATTGTTGTACAAAATGTATCTTAAAATCATGTCTTAATATGTTCTTTTGAAATATTGATATAATGTTTCATCTATGTTAAGGGAGTGCCCGAGAAAGGCATTTCTAAAATTAATTATGAAAATAGTGCATTGGTATTTAATTCCTTTTTTTGTAATGTCCACGGAATGATCGTACTGTTATTTATAAAGAAAATTGATGGGAAGAAAAATAAAATAATTACATCATAAGTGAATGTATCCTTGTCTTTCATGACCACAGCCTTATCTAATGTATCCACGGGAAGGCTTTTCTTTAGGAGCACTCCATTGACAGGCGTTGCCTCCAATGTGAAAAGAAGATCTCGTGGCTTTGAGTCTAAATCAACAACGTACATGGAAGAATTTGTCAAGGTCACGTAATGACCTTCCTCCACAAACAATTGCTCGGTCACAATGGAAGGTTTCTCGTCGTTTATTGGCTGAAAAAAGTTGGAACATATATGTGAATTGTGATCTAACAAATTAAGAAAATAAATAACTATGAATATTTCGATCTACTGCCGACTTATCTTATATTTCCTCGCAAGTGTAGGTGTGCTATAGGAAGAAGAATATAAGAAGCAATAATTCGAGATTTGAAAACAATTAGATTATTTACAGTTTTTTTCATCTCCCAATAGGTTGAATGTTGCAAAATTGGACTACGCTTGACCCTCAAATACATGTTATTTAGACATCTTGCAGGCTTGCTTAGCTGGATCTCTTCCATACTTCATGGTAATCATAGACCGTTCCAATGTGTATGTAAAAAAGTTATGATCATGACTGTTACAGTTTTACATAGCAATAGAAGATTTCTTACGCAATTTTTCTCTCAAAAGTTATCTCCGTTTTGGAACATGACTTTTCAAAAATTCCCCAGATATTGTTGATCATTGTTCATAGACATTCTTTTTTAATGATATAAGCTAAGACGAATAGGTAACATACTAAAAATTAATTCAATCAAAATAAAGGGTTAGAATAGTTAAAACTTCTGAAAACTTTCAAGAAAATATAAGCATAATTGAGTTTATTTAACCAATATGAGAAACATAGAAACAAAGCCCATCACATTAAATCTGTTTTTAAAGGAACATATTGGTTAAGAGTCAAAAAGTTGATGAAAATAGACTCACAAGAATAGTTATATTGAATCGTTGTACAGGGGATTTATTTTTGCCATCAGTGACGAAGAAAAGAAAAACATCAGCAGATGGCTCTTTGCCATTGTGGTTGGTGTTAGCGTACGCAAGGTTTCCATCCAACAGGTCTGTCAGTGCAAATGATTCAAGATCACCATTTCTCCTTCCAATTTTGCCATCTAAAAGTAAAAAGCGTCATATGATCATAATCTTCTTACATAGCATGCCTATTATAGCCCTTTGATTTGATAAAAACTATTCCACAATGTCAATTTATCGATTTAGAAGCCCAAGGGAGACCATTTCTGTTAACTTATGTCTTGTCTGTCTTGTCTTGTGAAATCCTTATTGTGTTTTAACAATGCCCTTTACATGTTCTACATCCCACGGCAATTTATATAGATAACTGTTACTGTGATTGTGTCACTGTTTTAAAAAAGGGGTTGTTAAACTCACCATTAATAACATTAAAAAGTTTGCCAAATATAGGTTGCCTCTTGATCACAACTGTTAGGTCAGCCACGCGAGTATCTATATCCATAACTTTTAAACTATCAGAAGAAATAACTTGCTGTCCTCCTTCGTCCACCTTAAAAAGAAAAATCAAAATTTTAAATTGGAAACATATATACCGCAATAACACAGAATATTTAGAAATATAGAATATGAATTATAGGGAAATGGTTTGAGAATATTAATGTAAATCATTGTCATTTGCTTCCTTTAGTTTGTTTACCTGCTTAAATTTATACTTCCATTTTAACTTTAAAGACGAGTATTCAAAGTGAAGAATGCATTTATCTGCCTCAGATTTGATATCAAGGAGTCTAAAATATACATCACTAAATTGACTGACTCACATTCTGAGCATTAGAAATTCTTCATAAATCTTAAAAGATGCAAATCAAAATACAATGGCTTAGGAAAGAAATGAATTATATAAAATAATCACTGTTCGGCACTTATGCTTTATCTTTTATAAAGAAATATTTGTATCAAAAGAATAAATTCACATGTAACCAACATTTTTAAAAAGTCATACTCTTATCATCTTACATCAGAAAAACAAATCAAGATATATTAAATGCTTTTCCATATTTTCTGAAATTATCGAGCTTTTGGGCAATAAAATAAAAAGAGAAAAGAGAAACACTACATCATTACCTTCTGAGCCTAGGAAACTTTGTCTAAAAAAACCAATGTGACTTGGGTAAATAAAATATTGAGTATTATCAATGCTCATAAAAGCAATTGTAGCTATGTTCCCTACAAAGTATCTTACTCTAAATAAAATATCCCTCTTGAGATGCATCTTACTGCCCTAACCATACTAGATGGTTCAGTTATCCATCCAACAAATCACCATTATAATATCAATAGGAATTATCTATGCTGACTGTGAAAGCAAACCGAGAATTAATAATCTTGTCAAAACATATAAGTTAAATTTTAGAAGTTTAGCAGCACTTATGACAGATTAAGGTCATTTAATCGCATAAAAGAGACAGATGGTCTACTAAACGAAAGGATAATTTGTTTTAGAGTTGGGTCCTGTATCTATGCTGTGCCTGCAACGCAAAACAAAAAGTCTGACAAAAAAAAATAGTCACAAGTAACAATATACCTCTGTGTTCGGTCAAAGACAACTTAAAGTCACATAGACACCTCCAAAATCCTTAAAAGGGAGAAATTCAGACGGGCCCGAATATTAATAAACAGGCAATCAGAGAGATGATGTGCAGGTGAAAAATATATCTCAAATCAAAACACGATAATTTATATCCGATTGCTTCCCTTCACATATCTCACATAAAGGTCTCCAGCTAGGGCCTGGGTAAAGCTAAGTCACCTCGCTTTACAATCAGGACAGACAGCATCAAAAAGGGACAATAGTTAAGCGCGATAGAAGACCCTGCCACTAACCATGACCAGCCGCACTAGACATATATAATGAAATATAACTGAAGCAAAAGTGTGATCAAAAACTGCTTTATCCTACAGGTTATGTTGGCGTTACCATTACAAGTTTCAAGTTTATTCAATATTAGGCTTTCGCCAATAAATCAACAAGTTGATGCCAACATACATGAAAGTGGAAAAAAAAGGTAAATGGAACCAAAAAATAAACACAAAAAATACACGAATGGTAATAACATCAATACGTTCAATAATAATAATAATAATAATGATGATAATAATAATAATAATAATAATAATAATAATAATAATATAATAATAATAATAATAATAATAATAATAGATATAATAATAATAATAATAATAATTAGTAATAATAACAACAACAATAAGAAGAAGAAGAAGAAGAAGAAGAAGAAGAAGAAGAAGAAGAAGAAGAAGAAGAAGAAGAAGAAGAAGAAGAAGAAGAAGAAGAAGAAGAAGAAGAAGAACAACAACAACACAACAACAACAACAAGAATATCAATAATAATAACAATAATAATATTACCATAATCCCCACACCCCAATCATCACCGTTACCACCACCACCATTACCATTATCACTACCACTATCACCATCACTTTTACATTTCCAATCAGTTTTTCTCATTTAAAAAAAAAAAAAAATAAAAAAAAAAAAAAAAAAAAATAAATAAATAAATAAATAAATAAATAAATAAATAAATAAATAAATAAATAAATAGATAAATAATAATAATAGTAATAATAATAATAATAATAATAATAATAATAATAATAATAATAATAATAATAATAATAATAAAATATTGATACCCATCACAACAGACCTCCTCACTACCACGAAAATTCCCGTAGTACTACGGCTAAATCCCGGGCTGGATATAATAAAGGTTTTTAATTAAATGTCATTTCTTGAAAACGAAGTTCTGGTGCCAGAGCTATCACATAGAGTTAATATTTTTCCCCACGCATTATAAGGACAAACTGGTGGTTTTTAAGGGTAGTTAAATGTCTACGATGTTATTTACCCTGAAAACTACTTATTACATTTTCCTATTTCAAGTAGGCAGGTCTGCCATGATAAGTATCAGTTCCATAGTCAAAATAAGACAAACAGAAATAACTTTTATTTTAATCAATAATCCATACAATTTGATGACAACAGACATGAGAGTGAGGAAAAAAGGTAAATGAAACCAAAGCATAAAATGATACCATAAATAATCATAAAAATACAACATTGTAATACCACCAATACTTACAATAATAGTAATAATAATAATAATAATAATAATAATAATAATAATAATAATAATAATAATAATAATAATAATAATAATAATAATAATAATAATAATAAGAAGAAGAAGAAGAAGAAGAAGAAGAAGAAGAAGAATTGTAAAAATAACATAAGCGACTTAGATGTAAATGGAAGTTTAGTAACTTGACACTATTAAAAATTTAATATACTATAATATATATGAAATAGTGTCAAAGATCTATATCATGACTTACAAAAGATGTCTAACGTAAAGTAACCACAAAGGCCAAATAGTGTATACGATACAATACGAGACAAAGCATCCAGAAAATTACAAGCCCTAGTGGCATAGAGCACATATTGAACCTCAAGGAAATCCAGAGCAGGGCGTCTGGGTTCAAGCCCTCACTCCAGCGGAAAAAAGTAACAAGGCACCCATTATCCATGGTCTATGTGATAAAATCTGACAAATTACGTACTGAAGCACTTATATTCAAGGAGGTGTTCTTCTGTGAGGACTTTTAGCTTTATTAACTCAATCTGATTATTGCTATAGTGATAGATAAAGCAGAAATAAATTTACCTAAAATCCCCCCATTTTTTCTGCTTTGTCTGGCACTGTATTATACATACCTTTTCACATTAATACAAGTACACCGTAACAACTATTTAATTTTCAAAAATAATATACAAAGATGTATAAATGATATTAATCATGACATACAAAAAAGTTGGGACCAAAGGTGACTATTGGGGCCAAGTTGTCCACAGGCTGGATGGAGATTGACAGGATTTGGTTTGGTAGAATGTTACCACTCGAGTCAGAGACGTTCAGATAGACTAGTTCCGTTATTGGCTTGTAGCCAATCTCCTGTTCCGCATGAAATCTTGCAAAAGAATAAGTGAAAAAAATCGTCATTTCAATAAGTATTTCCTCAATTCACCAATATCCTAGAGTTATTAAAATGAAATGTTAAAGAAATTAAAACGGTTTACAATAAGGCAACACATCAGGGTTGAATCAGCAAGGATAAAGAATACTCAAAAGATTATAACAATAGAGCAATGAAATACAATATGGAATTTAATGGAATTTAATAAAAGCGAAAGATGAACACTTGAAAAAAAATCACTTGTTTTAACTTTAATATATCGCATCAATCAGTAGACAGAGCAAAGGAGAAAGTCCTATTTTAAAGCTTTTTGTAATCTAAAGCTGCTCTAATTAGGTTTACCAAAACATGACGGGTACTGTCCACTTGCAATATATAGGGAATGAGATTAGCGGAAGAGTAGCGTCCCTTGATTGGACGTCACCGGCTGAAAAGTTATTAGAGAGAGATCGTCATGTTGGTTGTGCGCATGCGTCTCTAGTCCTCGCTTCCGGAGACACTTCACCGAAAGCGAGGACGAGAGAGACGCATGCGCAAAACCACGTTGACGTTCTCTCTGTAAGGTGATGTCCAATCAAGGGACGCTACTCTTCCGCTAATCTCATTCCCTATTGCCGAGCTCTTGATAAATTAAACGAACTAAAAGAAATGTACAGCTTCAAACCTAACCTAATACAAATGATTGTTAACGTTTTAGGTTCCCCCTTTACCAAAACATATAATTAAAAATTAAAACTCACAAGACTTTATCTGATATAATCTAAAATTATAGCAAGCTCCATAAGCCCGTGATAACGAGCAGAAAGAGGGTTATCTTTTTTTTTTTTAAACCCTGACTTAATCATTGTAGAATTTCTATACACCAAGCCTCGCATAAATGTCAGCCTGGAGAGATTCTTAACATAAGGTATCAGATCATTCGATTAAGGCAAATGAACAATTATTCTTCAATTCTAAATTATTTTTTCATTAAAATGTCATTTTTCATAGTTTTTAATTTGTCTTAAAGTGATGCAATCTAACAAGAATCTGATGTTGACTCTCTACACCTACTTGATATTTCCTTGGTTGATGTCTTCTTGACTAAACCCGCCCCCTTCGTGGGTCTTGATGCCATTCTTGTCAAAATAACCATGGGTTGTCTCTTGATCCAACACAATTTGAATATTCTCATCTTTGTCATCGGAATCAGAGAAAAGGATTTCCTCTCTTGTCACGGTAAATGTCGCTCCTGTGGACATGAACTATTGTAAGATTCATTGCGTCTTACTTCTTCCCTCATTTGATTTCAGAAAATAAGAATTATTAAAAGTAATAGCATTCCTACGTATTCACTATTCCTCTGAAAAGTAGAGATATATTCTCATTTATATACAACACAGTTCTGCATTTTCCCTTGATCAATGCTTTTTACAATGCTTTAGTTATTATCCCAACAGGTCATGAGGAAATATTTCCTTTCATACAGTAAAGTAATACGTTAAGCGCACTTTTTACACTAGAAATCCCACACAGTCCGACACTATCTAAAGCCGATTATTCATAGCTTGTTCAATGACATAACAAATTATTCTAAATTACCAATTCAGTTATTTGTCACCTAATATGCGAGTTACATACAAGTTTTATATCAAACGTTGTGGTGCGAATTGGTGATTAGGTGATGTAACAGAATATAGAGCGTTAATCTGAATCTGCCATGCTTGTGACAGTGAAACATCTATCAAGTTATCAGTTTTAAGCCAGAAAATATCATTTGAATAAGATGAACGTTTTTAAACCTCCTGGTTGCATAATTAAAAGACAAAGAGACTATCATTTTGCGTGACGTGTTTTTGCAATAACAATTCTTTAACTCCTGTGCATTTACTTTTACCTTCAGATATATTGAACTGGCATGATGCAGTTGGTAACATTTGAGGGGCTGTTTTATCAATTTTAACCACGGATATATTGATGGTCATATTTGCCTGGTGCTCCCCGTCGCTGACAGAGAATACAACAAAATCCCGAGGAGGAAGAACACTTCCTGTATGAAGATAGCGAATCTCTTCATTGCCGATGTCAGAGTATGGAAATTTGTCACCTGGTAATGAAGTAGAAAAACAAATGAACAGATAGTAAAAAAAATAATATCTGCTTCACCTTAAACTGGAAAACTGCTTAATAATACCAATTTCCTCATTCCTAAAAGTTTCTCAAAGAAATGACACATTTTAATTGTTTATTCAAATGCCACTTGTGCCGTAATTTACAATCAGTAAAGATATTTTTATTGACCGATGATTGTAAAACGACAGAACTAATTGTGAAACATCAATCATAGACGCTTTTAAATCAATATTTAAATAATATATTTTTACAAATCCATGTCTTTAAATATCATCAAAGTTCCATTAGTATTTGATTAGCAATGTTTTTTCTCTCTTTTTGCAATAAACGGAAATGTATCTATTTGTGTCTGTGTGTCTGTGTGTGTTGGGTGTGTGTGTATGTGTGTGTATGTAAATGCTATCTAGATTACCATGCTTGTAACTGTGAAACGCACAGACCTGACCTTGTCATGATTATGCCCCATATATACAAACTCTATGTATATATTTATTATTTTTATAAATAAATTAGAAAATACAGGAGTTTTTTTTATCATCCCTGACAGTACTGCCTCGAGTTTGAATTACAATTAAGTTGCACAGCTGATTATACGTAGGCCCCCTCGCCTCAAACTGCTATTAAGTCGGATGAAGCCAATATCAACCAAAAAAATTCAATGATAAGATATCAGAAATATGAAATGCTGAGTGTTCGCTCATTGGGAAACTGTTATTATTATCCTTTTTTAAAGTCATTGAATTAAGCCAAGTCACATATTTATGACTATCGATGCAATTTTAAGCATTTAAACGACAACGAAATAATGCCGGTTTTAAGTAATATGTTACATTTTATTAAGTGACAAAACGTTTTGACAACGCACCTCTCCTGAGAATAGCTTTAGCACTCTCAAGCCTTTTCTCTATAACACCAGATGTTGGGGCAAGTATCAGACTGATCATCAATTGTTCTTTGGGGGTATCCATATCAATGACCTCCACCATGGCTGGTGACAACTTTACATGTCCTTTTTCCAACACACTGATGTTTAGTATTGAGTGGGTGAAGTGAGGTGGGTTGTTGTTGACAGGGATAACACGAATTGTAAACTGGTGCTCCTCCAGATCCTTAATATTCTTCCCTTCCGTCACTGTTTGACAGACAAGAATATAACTTCGTTACAAGTATTCCACCTATTCATTTCACTGTTAGACGTGGCTGTTCCTAGTCTATTGCAATTTTTATATTAAGTTGTACATTAATTGCTGGTTTACTTCTTTAAAAACAGTACTAGCTCCACATTTGAAAACGTACTTCCAGTAATTAATTAAAAAGTTGCTTCCCTCAATTTCGTGGATGATTGATAGGGTGTAAAATCTTCACAAGGTTATAAAATTGTAGTAATACAAAATATAGCCTTATAAGGTTAATCCTTTCTAAGACCAAGGCAAATGTTCTTTTCTAAGTCTAAACAATAAGAGGTTTGTTAAAATAATTTATGGTGAAATAAGTGCCCCATGTCATTTGTGCGGCTATGTGGTCTAGTGGTATGA
Organism: Berghia stephanieae; assembly: GCF_034508935.2. Lineage (NCBI taxonomy): Eukaryota > Metazoa > Mollusca > Gastropoda > Nudibranchia > Aeolidiidae > Berghia > Berghia stephanieae. The sequence continues at coordinate 56,686,122 of NC_088364.1, read as the reverse complement.
CACTCGCTTTCGGATCTGAAGGTCCTGGGTTCGAGCCTCGCGCTCGGCGCATAGTTGAGTCCTTGGAAAAGGCTCTTTACTCACATTCTCTCACCGTACTCAGGTGTAAAATGAGTACCTGGCCGTTAACAGCGTTGTCTTTGTCCGAAATATTGTAATATCGCCTAACAAGCGTCATGTCCCGTCCTTCATGTTAAATGTTGCTGTTGGCCAGGGACCCCTTGTAAAGCGTTTTGAGCACATTTAGTGGATATTGCGCTATATAAAGCTCAATTTTATTTTTTATTTATAGAAATAAGTACATTTTATTTGCTTTTCCACATCTATGAATGATATTCTGACATAAAAAGTATAGCCAGAGAAAAATTAAAATCTGAGGAATAAATATTCACCTATAAAAGAAAAGCTGACATCCATAGATTTGTTCCCAATTTCATCCTGAGGTGGTCTGTAAATAATTCTGTTGTTGTTGATGTCGTCCTGTGTAAATCGCAACACATGCTTGAAAGGTGAGTCAATGTGCTCCAAACTTCCTTCTTTTGGTGATAGAAGTCTGGTGATCCTGTATTCCAAATCTATACTTGGCGTGTCGTTGTCTTGGAAAGCCATGTTCGTTGATGTGATTGGTACAATCTGGTTCTCAAATATCTGAGGAAGTATACAAACCTTATACAGAAACTGTATCCATGTACAGGCAATTAACAATGACAAGAAACTATATTGGTAACAAACGATGAAAAATTAATACCATTTTATCATCATATACTCAAACTGATATCTACATTTGCATTACAGAAAAAAAGTATTGGACAAAATTTGTCAATTGTATTTTGACGAGATGATATCAAACTAAGTTCAAGCAAAACCAAGACTTGTAATGAAAGGTAAACGTGGATCAAACTCTAAAAAGGCATATTAAGACAAGTGAAAACAATAATGAATGACAATAAACGGTCTACAAATACCAGTTCATTTTTCTAATAAATATCCCTTTCATCCAGCTATTTGACATATGTTTGTGTAAAGGAGGGCGTATATTAATTTCTTTTAGTGCATTGTGCCGAACTACACAGCTAAAAACAAACAAATGTCAGTTTTATTTAGAATAGAATTCATCATCTTTAAAGTATATATGAACAGTGCTTACTGTCATGCTAAGCTTGACACCAGGAGCCAATGTAGGCATGGACAGTGGGGACGTGTGATTGGATAAAAGTTGAATGTAGAAAACTTGATCCTCCAGGATATTAGGGGGTTGGGCAGTGTCTGACACCTGAAAATAATAATGTGAGTATCTAGTCATATAGTTATCTATTCAATTAACTAAAAAATTTGTATTCACATATTGCGTCCTTTCACAGGTTCACCATGACAATTGTACTTCATAGTAGGCCTTGGGTAAGCAGTGCTTACTGTGCTTCTATGTACTACACGTGTCTGATACATTCACATCTTCTGGTTCTTCAAACAAGCTTTACATGTATTAATAAGAGAACAAAAAATACTCATTATATTTTTATTTCATATAAAAGATATTCACATCCTCTTGACAACCAAGAAGGTACACAATGCATGAATTAAAATATTAGGCTTTTTTAAAATATCTTTAATTATTATACTATTTGATGTTGGAACTCGGAAGGGATAGAAATTTAAACTTTTATTCCACAACCACAACAATCAGCAGAAAAGCAAAAGGCTATATATCCCGACAATCGTATTATTTTTATTAACGTTTTGTTGCTTTTATTCTAACACACCTCAAAACGCATCTCGTCTGCCAAGCTATCAGTGTCAGTATTTTTATAGAAGATACGGCCATCATTAATATCCCGTTGTGTGAATCGACTCATCCTGGCTGACATCCTTTTGTTATCCACTTTTTCCCATCCATGTCTTGGCCCTGACAACGGTGTTGGAACAACCATCACCAGTTGTCCTTGAAGAAGGAGACAAAAATGGAGTCATAAAATCTGTATTATTATCACTTCTATTACGTAATAGTATGCTGTTCAAGCAAGCAACCCATACGATCAAATTAAACGCCAATTGTTTCTTTTTTTATTGGTAAACCGGTCTATATCTATTTTGTATTGAATCAAAACTAATCCTTCTAAGAAAAAACGATATTCAATCATGTAACATCAGTACTGCATAGAATGACAAAACGCATTTCTCTTCATTTTGCATTGGAGACTAAATTAAGTATTTCTTTAGATTAATGTTGCCTCAGTATGCCAAAAGCCTTCCATTTTAAATTATCTTCAAAGTATTGGCTAAACAACTTTTGTTTATACAGTTGCAGAAAATAACAGAGTTTACAGCGGAATTTATCAACTATTAAAATGAGAAATTCGGACAAGTTTTAATTCAGTGTTGTTAAAACTAAAAGCGTAATATAGAATAGGGCTGCCAATATTTTTCACTTTTTAAATCATGTGTCTTTATGTGAATGACAATATCAGTGATAACATTTGCCTTTTTATGTTTTATTAAAAATGAAAAGTTTGGGAGGAATAAAGGAAAAAAATAATAATCTAAATCAGATTTTTAAAGATTAAAAGTGATGGATTCCAAGAACCCAACATTGATAAACAACACTTATTTTACTTTCTGTTCAATTTCATAACAAGAAATATTGACTCATGACAAATGATTCTGTTAACATGTAAGCAGTTAAGGGCAATCATATTTTACAAACCATTCCTTGGATTTCTTTCTGAAGGCGAAAGTCTGTACACAACATCGGGACTTGCCACATGTACTTTGTCTTGAGTCTGTGCTTCCAACATGGCTTTTGTAATTTGGAACATTTCGCCCACATAAACTTGGCCCCCCGTGTTGGAAATGACAACAGGGAGCAAACTAGCCTGTTGACGGGGAAAAAATCATTATAAATATCAACATTACATGCAATGTTTGGAGGATTAAACATGTCAGATATATGTAGTAGGCTAGTACTGCTACTGCAACTACTACTACTACTACTACTACTACTGCTACTACTACTACTACTACTACTACTACTACTACTACTACTACTACTACTACTACTACTACTACTAGTACTACTACTACTACTACTACTACTACTACTACTACTACTACTACTACTACTCTACGACTACTACTACTACTACTACTACTACTACTACTACTACTACTACTACTACTACTACTACTACTACTACTACTACTACTACTACTACTACTACTACTACTACTACTTCTACTAGAAGTAGTAGTAGTAGTAGTAGAAGAAGAAGAAGAAGAAGAAGAAGAAGAAGAAGAAGAAGAAGAAGAAGAAGTAGTAGTAGTAGTAGTAATAGTAGAAGTAGTAGTAGTAGTAGTAGTGGTGGTGGTAGTAGTAATGGTGGTGGTGGTGGTGGTGGGAGTAGTATTATGTACAAATCGATTCCGTTTATTGCCATTAAGTTGGATCTTGTTAATAATGAAGATTATAATTTCATTATTACACATATCATGTTCGTATAACGCATATTTCGTATGTTCAAAATTATTTTGTTCTTATTTTGTTAATCAGTTTGCATTTGGTCTAAATATCATATTATTAACTTTCAGTCCCAAAACTCTTTGAGATAATAAAGAATGATAGATACTTGTTTATATAAGTGTCGTAAGTTGAATGTATAGAAAAGAGAGCTGGAGCTGTAGTTGTGAAAGGGAGAAAGAATGGAATTGTTTATATATGTTTGCATAAAACACAAAATAATTGCCGAAAAGGATTGAAAAATGTTTATTAACAGTTTCTAATTTAAAAGTAAAGACAAGGAAGGCATTTACATATTTAAAATGAATTAGCATTATATACTATCGGACAAAACTAACGTCATGCGTTGTTCTTTAGTTGAAGAAAGATAAGCTATTATGATGTCAAAACCAAAGGTTTGTATTTTTTTCCTTCTACATGCATAGATAAAAACATTAAATCAGTTGGGAATATACTTTAAATTACCAACCTCAGATATTATCTTCATGGTCAAGACCAGATACATCTGATTAAGTCCATATTCAACAAGGATCCTAGCCATATCTATCTTGTGACTATCGTTACCATGGTGACTGTAAACTATTGCACTTGTCTTTAGTTCTTTTAGTGTGAAGGATTTGACATCTTTATTGGATATTTTGTCTATGATCTTGCCATATTTTGGACCTGCGAAATAAAAAACGAAACCAATAATCTATGTTAATTTTATTAGCTTAATTGTTTTAATTTCAGAGCTTTACATTTGCCAAGTCGATTCTTATCAACGGAGAACAGGTTCTGTAGCCTTGTAGATTGTTTTATATCACTTACATGTAAAATATAAACACCTTCTGAGTGTGCAAAATGTCTGACATGTTGAGCTGGCCTGCGCTTGGTGGTAGAAGTAAGCAATGAAAGCTAATGTGTTAACAGGAAAAATTTCTTTACTTAAATTTAGCTTGAAATTTTAATAGGGCGTTTTATATATCCTGCTAATCTATACCAGCCGCAAGTGTTTGTTATATTATAACACATTAAAGATCTCTATACATTTCTTTTTTGCCCTCTGCATTACAATAATATATCAAAAGAATCTTAGTATCTATTTTAGGTATAAAAATACAAATGATACATAAAAGAAGCAACGTTTAAAAAATAAATCGACATATCATTTAAAATCCAGAATACAAGTCTGTCTTCACTGGCGAGTTTAGGTGGTTTCACAGCGATAATTTCCTCGTTAATAACAGTGGCAGCCCCAGATTTGGTGAGTATTGGTTTGTTTGTGACAAGGTCCATCTTATCATTTGACTGAATGGCAATAGGGACATCTATAATGGCACTGTACAATTGACCATCAAATGCCTTCAGTGAGATAGAGTCTGGAATGATAATATTATTATATATTTAATAAGGAACATCGTTATGTGCTTTGTGAACCAATGCTTATTTTGGTTTGAAGGCAATACAGAACGTGAGATACAGCGTGGTTCAACAATAGTATAACATAAGACGATAAAGAATGTTTGAAATAAGTTTTTTCAAACTAATTCCAAATACAATCAATGTTCAAACACATTCCTTTGCATTCCTATGTTTTTATTGCAAAGTGTTAATACCCAACAATAATGTGACGAAAGAGATTCAACAATTTTCAGACATCTCTATTGATGTCCTCAAATTAATATTGATTTAAATTTATCCCAAACAAAATACCACATATGTGACTTGTCTTCTCGGTATACTATTAAGTTGAAATGAATCAGAAACTGAGTCTCAATCCAAATAGATAAGAATTCGAAACTTCTAGTTTTTAAAGAAAATTTTAGGATATTAAACTCACTCCCGTCATCATGAAAGGCATTATTAAAACAAATTCCTTTTAGTTCAGGTGAAAATGTAATTGTAACCATCAAGTTCACTCCGACATAAATACCGGTTTGAGAAGATGTGTTAAACATTTCTATTTGAAATTATATTTTATGGATAACTGGGCAAACTGTAGTGAACCCATAGGTGTGTTTCGGTTTACCTGAATTATCACGAGTTTGGATGTCTTGAGTGTAATGTATTCTGCGCTGTGTCAAATCTTTAATCATGAATGAACTCTTTTCCAACAGATGAATGTCTCCGCTGGAATCAACTTTGGTTAAGTGGCCTGGAGAAGTAAAACATTAAAGCTGAAGTAGGATTTTTTTCCTTAATGCAATGGTTTTTTATTGGAAAATTCATATTTATAAGATAAAAAAAATCATTCAACACACTTTTCGCCATTTATCTTGTAGCTTGGTTCAGTTGTAAAATGTTTAGTTTTCTAGTAGATGCTGAACATAATAAGTAATTGGTTGAGTGATAATGACTGCAAAACTCTGAGACTTGCGATTCCTATTATGATTATAATCATCATTATCATTATTGTTATTTCTATGATTTAAAAAAAAAACCCATGAGATTCTATATCGCCTAATATCCACTAAACGTGCTCAAAGCGCTTTAGAAGGAGTCCCTAGCCAACAGCAACACTTAACATGTAGGACGAGATATGGATCATCATTATCATCATTAATCATATACACTTACCAAAATCTGGAGGCTTTTCAACAACAACAGATAAGAATTGGTTGGGAGTATCGATGTCAGTGACAGTAACAATTTCCTCTGTGACTTCAACGACACTGTCTCTTGCTATACTAATGCCGTTAATCATACTTATTTCTGGCCCAAAGTTGTTTTCTGTGGGTAAAAAATTATGGAAAGTCGATGGTTTTAAAATGAGTAAATACATTTTTTTTAAAATGTGGTAAGTGTCTTATGGCTTTGTAGATTTATCATTGTTATAATAATAAGAAGAAGAAGAAGAAAAAGAAGAATATAAATAATAATAATAATAATAATAATAATAATAATAATAATAATAATAATATAATAATAATAATAATAATAAAATAATAATAATAATAATAATAATAATAATAATAATAATAATAATAATAATAATAATAATAATAATATTAATAATGATAATAATAATAATAAAATATATTATCATTAATAATAATAATAATAATAATAATAATAATAATAATAATAATAATAATAAATAATAATAATAATAATAATAATAATAATAATAATAATAATAATAAAATAATAATAATAATAATAATGATTATAATCAAAATGACTAATAAATTCAGTCAAAATAGTGTACAGACCAAGACGCATATGACCATATTGGGTCTGGCATTGATATGGGAAGTTGTTATTGACATTTGAAAAACTGTCTTGCCTATTACATGAAGAAAAAACATGTCTTTGTGTTTGTTTTTTTCTTTAATATCTTTATTTTTTTTTATAGTTGTTGAGAATAGTTTGTGTCACTGTATAGTGACAGTCTTTATGGAACACCATTCCACAGAGCATCCGAAAATCCCTATCATTGTCTGTTTTCAAGAAATCCTTGATAACATTTATTTTTTGACATCATGTATTTTAAATATAGTTTTGTGTTGATGTAATTTAAAGCGCCAAGAGCCTTATTGTTGAGGATACCGTGCGCTCTATAAGAGATTATTATTATTATTATTATTATTATTATAAAAGTTAACTCCAGAGACTTCAAATCAATTTAAATTCACGTGTTATGATTTCATTAATGGCATGTACAGTTGTTAATCATATGACCAAATTATTTTTATAAAATCAAAGAACCCTAAATAAATATCGAGCCTGTTACTGCATTTAACCAAACTTTTGGACCTCTATGGGTAATGTAATGTTATCCCATAAGAAAGCATGGGACATGTATCTAAGAAACATATGAAATCTGTATGTCAAGACTACGTGCTCTAAAAAGATGTTCTGAAAACTGAGTTTCATCATTGCATTGTTTAATTATAATGGTAATATATATCTGCATAGCATTCTCCACACACATATATAGACATCTCAAAGTACTTTTCATTTACAAAATATAGACATTACTTTGCCTATACAACTCATATACAACATTTACAAGAGATTATTAAAACAGTAGAAAACTACAGCAAACAGTAAAATTGGGTAGTTGTTTTAAAAAATAAAGTCCATTTCAATAAACGCAAGTCAAAAGTTTTTATTCATTTTGTTTAACCCCTGCAAGTCATCTCTGCCAGGCATTTTACTTACTCTCACAGATACGACTTTCCTGCCTTGTGATGAAACCCTCTCCACACATGTCGACACATTGACCATCTTGTAGTAACGTTGACGCCTTGCACGATAAACATACTGCTCTGTTTTGACACATCAGGCAGTTTTTGCTACATTCTTGGAAAAAATGATAAGTCATTATCTATAAGTCTTTGTCCAAGAAATATAATATATTGATGGTCGGCGGATCAAACCTCTGAAGTCTCGAGGGCGAATCAGATCTCTGGTCCGCCCTAAATTAAAATAAAACATGGTGCGCATAGGTCGTATGTCGACTTCAGAGTTTTGACCCACCGATCGTGAAAATCGGGACTTTAGAGGTTTGATCCGCTGACCCTCGATATAGTAAATTTAGAAGACTTAATTTACCTGGATTATATAATACAGTATGACCAAGCGACTCGTTAGTATCGATTCGGGATTATCATGATGTAAATAAGTCAAAATCGTGTAATTTGATTTTAATGTATATACTTTTCTTTGAATAAATGAAAGCTTTTCAAATGAATTTTATAATTCTAACCATTTTGACTCTAAACTTTATTTCAAACATCTAACTCACCTCAATGTATTATATTACAAACTATTCACTAAAACTCAAACCAGTACATGTAATGGTTATTTTACACGCTCGTGTATCACATGTACAATGCTTATAAACGATAGTCTCATTTTGGGCGACTCTATCCCAGAATACATTCAGGGTGTAATAAATGCAGTGTCACTGTATAAGAATTTAGGATTTGTTATCCATCTCACTAAAAGTCTATTTCATCCTTCTACTTCTACTGTGTGCATATAATTTATTATCAAATCTGTATCAATTACAGTTACATTAAATTATGATTTTAAAGAAATTATATAACGATAAGGTTAGAAGGAGGAAAATTTCCAGTATTAGAGATTTAGCTAGGATTATAAAATCAACTTTCGTTCTTTCTTTCTTTCCTTTCCCCCCTCTCTTTCTTCTTTCATTTTCTTTGCAAATACATTTGTTCACGCTTTCTTAAAACGTTGCATTTCATTTTGCATCCCATCAGGGGAGGGATAGGGTAAGTGGGTGGGTAGGTGGTTGGGGTATGTGATTGTCACTGATTGGTGCCTGAGTAACAGAGAACACGATGACTCGTATCGTCAGTCACATGGAGTTAATATTCCAAATTGCCTAATAAATCCTTATAGAAAACAATTATCAGTGTATTGGCATACCGTCTTTGTGAATCTCATCCACTCACTGGTCAAGAAACTGAAGACTTACATTCATTTAACATATCTTAATAACCTTCTCTATTTCGTGTTTTGTGCTTTTATCTTGGTTGATAAACGGTAAATCCGAAGCATCCACACAATTCGTCTTTGCTTATAAACTGGACCTGACAATTCTACACCATTATTGATTTCACATTTGGATTGTATCCATGCCGTTGGCATATGTAAATATCATGTGTTGACAAGAAAGGCACTATATGAGTTCTTGCACGTGGTCATCATGAAAATATATCTTCAAGATGTTTCCCTATCCATCATGCTAAATTCCTTGGCGATAATTTGTTTTTAAGAAAATTCAAAGAGTAAGAAAATGGTATACATACGTTGACAGCGTCCATCTTTCTCAAAAGTCGAGCTCCCACACTCCTCAACACAATAGCCTTTCTTGGACAACAAAAAAGGAGTGAAGCATTGCAGACAGTGTCCTGTTGGATCGCAGTGGCGACATCTTGATTCGCAAGCTGTCAAAGAAACAAAGTAATAGCTATATTGTAACTGTATTATGATTGTATTTTTCTCACCTTATTTTATGCAGAGAGCGCTATGTCGGCAGATTTCAGCCTCTTTTAAAAATGCTACCGAAACAGCGCTGTTGGTGAAAAATGAGCTGAGAAAAATACAAAAATATTAAAGCTCCTTTAATTAGCCGAGCAATATAAAAGATCCATCTGACCCCCCCCCCCCCCCCTTCCATCCAGTATTGATTTAATGGAGTTTATTAGATCAGGTGGAAAGTAGTTCATTTATGCAAAGTAAGAAAGCGATTTTTTTCTGTCAGTATAATGCTACAAAAATCACGATAGAGTTTGGCTCCATAGGCTTTATAGAATGAATGGACTAGACGTTTCTTGACTCTGTGTGATCATTTTAAGACAAGCCTCCATTTGGGGGATTACTTCTCTCTAAAGTCCCTCAAGCAGACTATAACCGTTTAAAGGTTACACAGAATTTGGTGTGCTAGTAAATTGATATGGCGAGCAGAACATGTGAGTATTTTACCTAAACGCAATTTATCATTTAAGGTGTATTTATCCAGAACGGAAAATTGTAACCAACAAATTGATCCTACTTAATTTCATCTGATTTTGCACAAGAGATTTCTATGCCAAAGGCCAATTTTCTGAAGTGATAATCATTCAATGATAATTGCTTGCTATCCTTCAAATACGACAGTTATTGTCTATCGCAATCTAACTCTCTGAATGGTCTTTACAATTGCATAATCGTAGCTGTGTTGACAGAGGGGTCAGAAAAAGCGCTTTCTTAAACCGGATATTTAAACTATTAATGTGCGACGACTACGTTACCAATTGAGCTATAATACCTTCATGACGCCAATGTTGCTTAATAGTCGCTTTATAATAATGGATTTCCAAACATCCTCTCACAAGTACAAACATTGACTAGATGTTTTTGTCGAGAGGAATCTGATGATGGAAATGTGATTTATATGTCTGAATTATGAAATTATTGTTGGATTTAGTGACCTTATTTAGGCAACGAATGTAGTTTCTCAAATGTCGAAACCTTGAATTTAGTAATTCTGATCATTTTGACAATAGCATATTGTCGCGCTGATTCACAAAATTTATGCAGATTACTTTTTCAACAGAAACGTAAGCTATTTATAACCTGGACAAAACTTACGGAAACATACTCCATTCCTCATAACTGATCCAAGAGGGCAATTATTGTAACATCTCGATCCAAACGGCGACTGGTTTGGATCCTGGCACTTGGAGCACAATGATCCTTTCCTAATAATGTCTGAATGACACATACTGCAGCCTAAGAAGCAATCTGCAAATCATAAAGCCATAAAAAATTATATAGAAATACGTGCGCCTGTGTGAGAGTGTATTTATGTATGCAAGACCGTACATGATTTAACCGTTCAATATTATTGAAAAACGAAAGTAAAAATATGAGCACCAGACGATGGTGCACGATAACGATGTAAAAAGGGCGCATATGGTAAAGTCCCAAACAAAACAAAAAAGAAAATATAGGAAAAGAATCAACCCAAAGATAAAGGAGGGTTGTCTGAATTTTTCATTCTGCTTTTTTTATTTGGCATTGATTCATGTACATCTTGTCAAACTGCATTTTTATGCTGCTCGAACTGTCTCACTAGTTCCATTTCCAAATGAAATTGTCACCCTCCTTGTCCTACTTAATGGCAAGGTAACATTGGTTTCTGTCCCAGTCAAGCCTTGGAGGCTGTTTTCAAAATTCCTCCTCTCTTGTCAATATCTATTTCAGTGCTCCTCATCCCCCTCCTCTTCCTCCACCTCCTCTTCATCCTCCTCCTCCTGCTCCTCCTCGTCACAGTTATCTAGAATCATAAATTTCCCCTGGAAGACTAATTACCAAGACATTCCATATCCGGATTAAGGTATTGTCCATCTTGGCAAGGGCCAGTTCCATTGCACATTCCGTCAGTCAGTATCTTCCCAACAGCACAACGAGTGCAATTAGTCTTCGATGGACCGTCAC
>NC_088364.1:56657176-56669676 GCF_034508935.2 Berghia stephanieae | reverse complement strand
AAAATCCATAATTTTACTGTGACAAAGCTGCCGACTTGAATTTTTTTTAATTCGTAGTTTCCAAGGGAATAAAGAAAGAGTCACGTTAAATAGCTTTAGAAATAACTAATTTGCCCATAGCATGATCCAAAACAAATGCTCCAAAGGCCTGAATATAGGTTCTAAGGAAATTAAACTTTCATTTTCAAGAAGATTTATTGAGTTAAAAAGCGAATTTTGTTCTGTAGCTGGAGTCAAAAATTTGTATTTCTACGAATTTTTCGAAGTACTAGGCAGGTCTGCTATAATGTCAATGTGTCCAAAGTTATTCATTGTCATTGACTAAATATGAATTCCTCATGTACCCAAAGGTATTCATTGTCATTGACTAAATATGAATTCCTCTAACTAAAATGTTTCTTGCAACGCAAAATGACCAGCGTTTATACTAATTGATTATCGTTTATAGGTCTATATTTTAAAAATTAGGCCCTTCCGCGCGTCAACTTTAGATGCGTGTCGCGTAGGCATTCCATGAAGGATTATATATTTATATAATCCATCAACAGGAATCATAGTCGTCCGAAGTGAGCAAACTGGGGGTTGATAATCTTGTCTAAGGAGAAAAAAAACCCGAAACCCCCCCCCCCCCCCCCCCCGAAAATGGCTTCCGGGTCACAATGTCTCCAGGCATATTAGTAATTCATTTAACAAAAATAAAATGAAGTCAATTCTTCTATCAATAATCCCGAGCTATCAACAACAATAAAAAAGATCCCCCCCCCCCCCCCTCCTCCCCCAAAAAAAAAAACAAAAAAAAAAACCATTAGCTAATCAAAAGATTACCCAACAATAAACATCTAAAATATATGTATATCGTCACTTTTGACAGATATATCGACAACAAAATGCCATAGTCACTCTTATTGGTGCTATACATTTAAGTAAAATACTCACTAGTTTCTGTCCACAGATGAATCTTACCGGTAGACAAAACTATCTAATTATCGTGTGGGTTATTTTCGAGGTAACTGAAATAAAATGCTTGAATATCAAGAGTCGCTTCATTGTGATTTTGAAAAATATCTGCGCCGCTTCAAGTTCTTATTTGCACAAGGTATCACTATGATTAATTCTAACGTCATGACTATTGTGTCAGTTGCGCCATCTAAAAGATTTATTTTGGAAAAATGCTTCTTGTATTTTTCTTTCTGATTTGTTGTGCTCTGTTCTATACACACCTTTCCAGACTTTTTAAAAGACCGAGAATGTCTTTAAGGTATACTCTTGATCAAATAATTACATTTTTGGATTTTATAGGTTGTTTTTTTTTAAATGCAAAACAAAGTTTCGTCAGCGGTCCTACTCAGCATGATACACATTTTAAAGAACCGTGTGATAATTTTCATATTTAGTTTCGAGAATCAGCTGCAAAGATCCGTACGTTAAAACGAACAACACAACTGACCTTCTTGTGATGGTGGAGTGTCACAACGTTGACAGCATATTCCAGCTGTAGATATGTGTTCTTTTTTATAGGTAACACACCTCGTGGGACATTCTTTTTTGTAGCACGTTACTCGGCCTTCTAGACACTCACACGAAGAACACGGATCTGGGTCCCAGGATTGGCCACTCTGTAAGAAATGTTTGACCAACAACGATAAATTCAATAGGGTTCAATAGTCTGATGTCACGTCCGCCCAGCAACGGTACTTTTTATTCTTCATGCTGGCTAGAACTTTTTCATATGTCATGTGATCAGAATGTATAAAAGTCAAACCATGATCAGATTTATAATTTTTTTTCTCCTCTCGATACACTTTTATGCTCGTCGGAGAAGTATTTCATAAGGGCGTCGGCCATTGTTCCGATAGTTTAGAACCAGTTACTAAGTTATTATCCGTCAGTACGAGGGAAGTGACTTCACGACTATTGAAGCCTATTGTGAATCATGCCTCAAAATGGTGTTGTGTTGGGATAACTAAACGCTGAAAATTGAATCAATAGTAAAAAAAAATATATATATATAAGGTACGGATTCATTTCATATGCTTTATTGAGAAGAACGAATAACCTGTCTTAAACAGTAACCATCTAATTTCTTTATTCTACGTGTCTTAAATTGTTCATTTGTATGCGCTTTATTGAGGAGAATGAAAAGCGGGTCTTAAACGGTAAAAATCATATTTCTTCGACAACGTTTTTTCAGTTGCTCATCTCATACGCTTTATTGAGAAGAATGAATATTGTGTCTTAAATTGTAACAATCTAATTTCTTGAATACTAATTTTAGATTGTTCATTTCATACACTTTACTGAGAAGAATGGATAAAATAGTGTCTTAAACTGTAACAATGTAATTTCTTCATTCCGGGTACTTTAAACTTTTTATGTGGCCGCGTCAGTTTAGTATTATGTAAGAATGAACTGGATGAAGAATATTGAGTTTATAACTAAAATAATTAAAATTGGGAAATTTAATATTTATTTGAAAGCTGATGAAAAAAACTTACTTACATCAATTGAAGGCATTTATAATAGCTCAAAATTTGTAACAAAAGTTCAAAATCCATTTATGATCATCAGGTTTACCCTGACATAATACCGATTTGAGACGATTGGTCATATATTTGCTATTTAGCATGTACAGAAACAAATTTCAACAAATTAACGACAATGAAAAATTACAAAGACCTACCATTTGGCGTAATTCAGAATAGTTTAGAGCACAAATTGAAAAAAAAAAAGAAAAGAAAAGAATTAAAGATGAAAAAAAGGATGAGGCAATTTTTCAAAAAGGCAACATTGCATTATTGTAAATAATACGAAGTCATTCTATATAATTGTCAAATTCACAATGAATATGGGTTTTATAGATTTGATTGATTTTAACGATACAGTGTATATTATGAATATTATTTTGTATATCACAATATATCTAATTGAAACAGGTTGTGCAAACGGAAACTTCGCAAGGATCAATGTATTAATGGTACGAAGAGTATGTCAAGGGTTTTAAAGCCTATAATAAAACCGCTTAAACGATACGATACGATGTCTTATTTAACACATTTTAAATTTCTGGAACCCCGTGCCCAAACTTCAATTCCTAAGCTCACGAAGCAACAGACACCACCAATCTTACCTGATATGACTGACCTTGGACAAAACACATTTTTGGAGTCACACATCGGGGACAGCACTCATTTGGCAACTTCTTCTTTTCCTTACCCTGTGTAATCAGACAACTTCAGTTATTGAGCACAAAACAAAGTCCAATCACAATAAGTCATGCACGTTCAATAATTAAATCAACATGTAAAGACTTCTAAAGCATAATATCTCGATGCATGTTAAGTTTCCTTTATTCACCCAGCTGGATATTTATAACAAAATGTTCATTTCATATTGAACAAGCTAGTAATAGCAATGTTGCTTTTTGTGCTCATAACTTTCATTATGCTTCACTCCATTTAGTCAGGCACCTACTCACTCAAAACTGAGAGTGAGCAATGCTTGTAGAATTCTTTCACCAAGTTTCTATCTGTCAAATATCTTAGGAGCACCATTGTGCTGAATACCCCTTTCGGGATCTTCTGGTTGTGCCAATGGTTTACATTCTCTCACAAAATATTTTCTTTCAGAGCTTGCAGACCAACTACCCATTTCTATACGACTTTTCGGCCTTTGATCTTCGGCAGGGGTGACATACATAATTACTGCATAACACTATTCTATTTTATCAGTAACTGTTTTAAGTACAACCAACCTGTTCACAGATGATGTTTGAACATCGTGCTCTCTGACAACTGACCACACCTTTGTAACAAGTGCAGTACTCGCATGGCTCCATTTTCCATATTTCACCATGATAACGGTCTTCAGATCCAGTCATGTGGCAAGCGCCTGGGAATAGATAAATGCGAATGTTATACTTAGAAGCTTTATGTGGCTATGTGGTCTAGTGGCATGGCACTCGATTCCCAATCCGAAGGTCCCGGATTTGAGTCATTGGAGAAGACTCCTTTCTCACATTCTCTTACCGTACTCATGTGTAAAATGAGTACCATGCCGATAACAGCGTTGTCTGTCGGAAAAATATATCATATCGCCTAAGAGGTGTCATGTCTATATAAATACATGTTTAGTGTTGCTGTTGGCTATGGACCCTTGTAAAGCACTCTGAGCATGAGTAGTGGATATTGCGCTATTTAATGCTCAAAATTCTCACCTTTTATAGGTTTAAATACAATATAGCAATAACCCCCCCTCCCCCAAAGCTTCAGATACGTTTTGCTAAATGAAATATCAAAGTGTCCCTGAAATTACCACATACACTGGAAATACAAATAATATATCACTTATATTGTTAAATATTTGAGATTTGGAGTTGGCGAAGTAGTGCAGAGTTAAATCTTATTGACGATCAGATAACCATTAAATTTTCTTTATAATAAAGAGTGTAAAAGCAGGCAATCATATATTTCAATTATTATACTACTGTACTCTGGAAACTATCATAGATCTAATGAATATTTGAGCCTTCAACGAACAAAATCGGTCCGGTAATAAAGTCCGTAGGTGCGCGCAAAATGAATCTGGCAACAAGGCAGCCAATGGCGATTCCCAACATCAAATGACCGATCATTAAACCCTGGCAGATATCATAAATAATCATTTGAGTCAGTGGCTGATAGAATTACTCTTAATTTACTAACGATTTGCAAGTTGTTCTTAAATCAATCTGTTAAAAATAGTTTTATGATTTTAGATGTGCCTGCCATTCTGTGTTCATTGGAAAAAACAATTAACATGGGGTGTATGCAACAATTTTAATCCCCAACCCCATTTTAAAAATAAGAATATTCAATTACTTGACAAGTTATCAGGCTATCAGTAAAGACCTGAAGTGCTGCGAGCTCTCAAATAAGATGTTTTGCAATTTGATCAAATCTAAATTCCACAATTCAAGTCATCTAACATTCATAACAGGCAGGGTTTTGTGCACTACTCTAAAAACTAGCTTTCGCACGAGCCGAAGAGACTATTGGATTCAAGTATTTCATTAATCTAATTCTTCTCGTTTAGCCATTTATTTCAATTTTGTGCAATTCATAATTACTCAAGTATCGTTCATAAGTACCTCACCTCTTTTTCTGACGCATTGGGGACAACATTGGTCTTTGAATTTCCTCAGAATCTGTCCCTGAAAAAAGACCCGAGTTGACATTGGATTGTAAAATTGATACTCATCAAAGGTAGGCGCCGCAAAACTCTCTTCCCCCTCTATCTATCTATCTATCTATCTATCTATCTATCTATCTATCTATCTATCTATCTATCTATCTATCTATCTATCTATCTATCTATCTATCTATCTATCTATCTATCTATCTATCTATCTATCTATCTATTTATCTATCTATCTATCTATCTATCTATCTATCTATCTATCTATCTATCTAACTGTCCTATCTCTCTCTCTCTCTCTCTCTCTCTCTCTCTCTCTCTCCCTCTCTCTCTCTCTCTCTCTCTCTCTATATATATATATATATATATAAATATATATATATATATATATATATATATATATATATATATATATATCTTCCCTCTCTCTCTCTTCTCTCTCTCTCTCTCTCTCTCTCTCTCTCTCTGTGTGTGTGTGTGTGTGTGTGTGTGTGTGTGTGTGAGTGGCTTTCCCTCTTTCTTTCTCACTTTATCTGCCTCTCTCCATCATTCTCCTTCTACTCTCTCTCCCTCTGTCTCTCTCTTCTTCTTCTTCTTCTTCTTCTTCTTCTTCTTCTTCTTCTTCATCTTCATCTTCTTCTAAAGTTAAAAAGCGATTAATGCGGTTAAAATGCATTAATGATTGATCATTTATTTCTATTAAATAACACTAATCAGTCATGCAGTCAAAACTAGAAGTAAATCGTAAAAAAAAACAACAAAAAACAACTACGATGTCTCCATTAAAACGTAAGTCAAAGGTAAACAATTAGACTAATTAAAGAGCACTTTCCCAATATAGAACAGCTGCAGCTTTGGTGAATTCTTGGTTAAATAACTCACCCTAGGACAATCCATGGTTCTATCACACTTCCATTTTTGACAAACTGTTTCACCATTTCGACAAGTGCAAGTCGTGCATGCATCTTCATTCCATGTATCACCCTCCTAAAGGTATAAAGGTGATGATAATAAGGGTAAGATGAAAATGATGATGATGCTGATGATGATGTTGATGATGATGATGATGTTGATGATGATGAAGATGTTGTTTATGATGAAGATGATGATGATGATGATGATGATGGTGATGATGATGATGATGATGATGATGATGACGACGATGATGATTGTAATAATAACTAGCAATTTTTATAACTTTTTACCTCGTCTAAACAGGCACTAAGCGATTTAAATTCACATGTGGGTATTAATTGAAATAGCAAATCATTTACTGATTGCGTTGGGTACATTGAAATAAAATATTTTACGATGGCAGACCTTATAGATATCTTTATCCTTATGGCACGTTTTAGCTTCACACACGGGGCAGCACTGATTCCCTGGGAAAATTGCCTTGCTGTTCTGCAAACAAAATTGACAATTTGAAAAATTGAAACATCGATCCAAAGGTCAGAGAGAATGGACAGTGTATCACGGGCAATGTGTACAAAAGAATTATTATGATACTGCATATTATGCCAATTCTGAAAAAAAAAGTTTATTAAAAGTTCAAATACACCATATATGGATGGCAAAATAGATGAATCATTATATATTTTATTTTATACATTGGAACTATAGCCATATTATGGAAATTGTAAATTGATGTTAACATTTTCCTTACCCCTGGACAATTTAAAGGAGGACAGTCTACAGGCATACATCTGGAATGACCGTCTCTGCAGACACACTTCACACATGGCAAGGGGTACCATTCTGATCCATCCGGCTTTCTTGTTCCGTCATCGTGAATACAGATGCCTGGTGGTTTGATTTGTCAATCATAAAAAAAGTCACTATCGAAGAAATATACTTTTTTAAAATTGATAATATCATTTCATTTATCCATCCTCAATGAGAACTTTTTTCTATTCGATCTATTTCGAGAAAAACATCCCGAGAGAACTCAGGCGTCAGTTCACGTATACCTATTTGCAGGGCTAATAACCCAAATTATCATCAGCCCATTGTTAATTGTTGTAATGCAAATACTTTCTAACCAATGCAAAATAATGTCTGTTACAGCAATGTTAAAACAGGCCCACAATTGCGTTCGGTTATCAGACCTGCCAATATGTGCACCTAGGCCACAGTGCATGCAGCACCTAAATAGGTTTTTAATATTTTTATATAATATAATGTTTTTAATATTGCTAAAGGAAAAAAAAACCCTGTCCGAGTGGAAATGTAATGCCTTGCCCACTCGGCCATCTCGTTCTCTAATATTTTAGTAAATGCTCATTGCGCAAAATTTCTATTTCTAACTTATCGGATTCTTTCTCAAGAGAAATAAGATATTATACTATACAAAATTAGTTATTTATACCAGAGTTCAAGTCCCACATGTGTGAATTTCTTAAATGTGTGAAAGGCTTAGATGATTTATAGCATTTTTTGATAGTGATAAATTTTATCATTTTATGACATTTACAATAGTAGAGATTTAATTTAAGTTATAGTGTATGTCACGTATCTGAGTCTTCTATTAAATAAACTTACGTGATCAAAAATGCTCTCGCAATGATGTAAAAAGATATATAATATTCGTATAAGGCGCTCAGGAATCAAGGAGTTAAGATGAGTAAGCATTGATCTACCATACACGGACAAATCAACACACTAAAATAAATAGGTCGTAAAACGTATAATCTATTCATCCTTAAATTTAGATAACTTCCAACTTGTCAGAAATATCTTAAACCTTATCTTTTATACGCTATGAAACGTCTTATCAGATCAGTATAAGAAGTACACGTTCTGTGCCCGAAACTAAGAGAAATGGGCCAGGTTTTGCCATTGCACGACACTATAGTTACTGTTGCTTCACTTCTCTCTATCTTAGTACAATTTAGGACATTTGAAGGGACAAAACGTAATGTTACTTACGCCCTCGAGGCAGACAACGGGGGCAGCATTGTCCAGGCAACATCTGGTGAACTTCTCCAGGCTTACATGGAGTCTTTGGGCAGGATGTCTTTGTGCAAGTCACACCCCCATCAAGACATTGACAAGTCTGGCAAGAGGATGTGTTCCAGTCTGTTCGGTGCTGGGAGTGTGAGAACAGTGAAAAGCGAATATTATATTTATCTATTGAAAATTACAAATTAAAGGTAAAGTCTCCTTTCGCCCATTGTTTGTAAGTATATGTCCCTTTTCAACTAATGTATTCCTTAACATGGTCCCCAAACTTACATGAAAATAACATTCACAAGTTATTCGGATTGATAGGGACAAAATGTATGATGTCAAAACAAAAAAATGGTTCCTATTTCATTGAAAGTGTAAAACCACTCTACCGGAGGACTGAATACATACCTTGTGTAAATGATCTTCTGCTTGCAGAGTGATAGCATCTTATTTTCTAGTCTAAATATATGCTGGTCGTCAATAAAGATTATAAATCCTCTCTTTTATATCCCATAATCCTAATAATCAGCATAATATGCATATTGCTACTGAAATAGATATGCCACCTTTTTGTAACGAAATCGTTATTAGTACTCCAAAGAATGGTGACATACACAATCCCAAGGATTTAGGAACCAGAAGAGTAAAGGGTTTGACGTCACGACTTTTCTCCCCTATTATCCTATTTTTACTCACTTGGACGGACTGGCCTCTAAAATCACATGGTTTCTTTTCTTGCGTACATGTAGGGCAACATCTTGAAGGTGATAATTCTAATTTCTCGCCCTGTTAAGAAAATATTGCACGGGTATGATATCTAAAGTTTTCTTCATTACATACTTGAATGTCAAAATTAGCAGCGAGTGTTATGCAGCAAATACAAAGGATCCCTTTTCTTCACTTGAGAAGCATTAAAATACATAATGTGACCCTACCTATTAGAAGTATGGTCATCTAAAGTTCCACTTATCGTTACTTACACGTGTGTTTTAGGGCCAACACTTAATTCCTTTCCGGCACACAATCGGGTATGGGCTGGCGACGGGTGGTGACATTTTTGGTTATAGATAGTTCGAAGATGACGTCACTCAGGTCTTTGTTATTATTTTTTTTTGCCATCCGCGTTTATGAGTAATGCTCACTGAACTGTATTAACCTGACTATAAACGTCCATGGATACAAACAGTTTTGTGTGTGGTGTCCGTTATACTTCCGGATGGCAATGTTATGAGCTTCTTAGCCAAGCGCATACTATCTATAGTTAAACCCTTCCACAATCATACTTCATGAGACATCAGATCACATGTGTCAAGTACCGTGCACGTGAAAAGAAAAACGGATTCGGATCCGCTGTATTTGCGACCCGAGCTTACAGTAAAGTTTCACAATTCAATGTTTCAAAACAATCTTGATAGAGACTCATAAACTGGATAATTACACAAGTCATGATTTTGTCACAAAGAATATCTCTTGCATTTAACATTGATGATAGAATTTTCATAATGTTCACTAATCAAAAAGAGATGACTCTTTCAGCCTTTAAAAAAGTATTTAACTTTGTTTCAGCGCCATAGTATAATCATTTTCATTTACATGTCTCTAACCAAATATTGAGCGAATTAAGTGAGCGTTTGTATAGTAGGCATCCTTCCGTCTCGAGAGACGATGGTTTGCGCCCTGTATGACTTTAGTCTCATCAGTCTTGTTGAGAGCAACGACGGGTGTGACTCAGCAGACCAATCCTTGCATGGAAGTCTCTACCGCAGTTGTTGCACACATAGTTTGACTGTGCGTTTGGTATTTGGATCTGCTGCCTCTCTTTCCTCCTTGCTCTCCTCTCCTTAAACTTCGTCTTTCTCCTCTCCTCACCTCTCTTCACTCCCTCCATCACCGCATATCTCCAGCCGCTGCGGTCGTCAGCAAGCGACTCCCAGGTGTTTGAGTCGATGCCTGTCAATTTCATGTCTCGTTTGCAGACATCATAGAAGCGCAGAGCTGGACGGCCAGTTGGTCGCCGTCCAGAAGCTAGTTCACCGTACATGATGTCTTTGGGTATGCGTCCATTGTCCATCCTGTGTACGTGACCAAGCCATCGCAAACGTCGCTGACAGAGCATGAGATGCATACTGAGGGAGTTAGCTCTTTCTAGCACTGCATTGTTAGTGAGTCTGTCCTACCACCTGGTGCCGAGAATTCGTCGTAGACAGCGAATGTGGAAGTTTTCCAGGCGGTTCTCCTGTCTGGCATATGTTGTCCAGGATTCACTGCCATACAGTAGGCTACTGAGTACACATGCCTGGTATACTCTGAGTTTGGTGTTCAAAGTGAGTTGGTTGTTGGTCCACACTCTCTTGCTCAGTTGTGCCATGACAGCGGCAGCTTTGGCGATGCGCTTGTCTAATTCTGCATCAAGTGAGAGGTTGCTGGTGATGGTTGTGCCCAGGTATGTGAAGTGATCAGTGACTTCTAGCTCCTCGTTGTCAATGTAAATTGCTGGTATAGAGGGGACATCCTGACACATTACATTTGTTTTCTTGATGCTGATTGTCAGCCCGAATTCCCTGCATGCGTGGGAAAACCTGTCCATCAGCCGCTGAAGGTCTTCCTCGGTATGCGCGCATAGAGCTGCATCATCTGCAAATAGCATTTCCCTTATGAGGACTGTGCGGACCTTGGTCTTTGCTCTCAGCCGTGCCAGATTGAACAGCTTCCCATCACTTCTGGTGTGTAAGTGGACTCCTTCTGGGGACTCTTTGAATGCGAACTTCAGCAGTAAGGAGAAAAATATACCAAACAAAGTCGGTGCGAGGACACAGCCTTGTTTCACGCCGCTGCGCATGGGGAAGGGTTCAGAGGCTCCACCGTCGTAGCTAATGGTGCCCTTCATGTCGTCGTGGAAGGAGGCAATGATGCTAAGCTGCTGAGGAGGACAGCCAATCTTCTTTAGCAGCTGGAAAAGGCCCTTCCTGCTAACAAGGTCAAATGCCTTTGTCAGGTCAATAAATGCAATGTAGAGGGGCATCTGCTGTTCTCTGCATTTCTCCTGAAGTTGACGTACTGAGAAGATCATGTCCACTGTCGACCTCTTGGCTCTGAAGCCACACTGCGACTCTGGGTAGATACGTTCGGCGAGGACTTGCAGTCGAGCGAGGACAACGCGCGCAAAGACTTTACCCACAATGCTCAGTAGAGAGATTCCCCTATAGTTATTACAGTCGCTACGGTCTCCCTTGTTTTTGTAGAGGGTGATAATCTTGGCATCACGCATATCCTGGGGTACCTTGCCTTCTCTCCAGCAAAGACACAGGAGTTTATGTAGTGGTTCCAAGAGGACTGGCTTTCCACATTTGATGATTTCGGGTGGAATGCTGTCGTCACCGGGTGCTCTGCCACAGGCCAGAGCATCGATTGCTTTGCTGAGCTCCTCCATGATTGGTTCTGCGTCTAGTTCTTCCAGTACTGGCAGTTCTTCAATTGCGTCTAACGCTTTTTGGGTGACAGTGTTTTCTCTGGCGTAGAGTTCCAAGTAGTGCTCTACCCATCTACCCATCTGCTTGTCCTTGTCAGTGATGGCTTCCCCTGTCTTGGATTTAATAGGTGCAGTTTTCTTTGTAGATTTGCCTATCGCCTGTTTGATGCCCTCATACATGGCCCTTATGTTGCCACTTTCAGACGCTTGCTGGATGTTGTCCGACAACTGAAGCCATTGGCGCAACGTCGTGCTGTTTGCTGTGCTTTGCTGCGTGCAGCTCGCAGCGCCTGCAGGTTCCTCTGACTCGGTTTATGTTTATAGCTGACAAGTGCGCTGCGCTTGGCATCAATGACTGGCTCCATCTCAGTAATTCTGGCTTCAAACCAATCATTACTCTTGCGCTCCTTTTTGCCGTATGTCAGAACTGCAGTGCTGTAAATGGCGTTTCTAAGAGAGTTCCAGCTGTCCTGTGCGTTTTGTTCTGCTTCTCTATGAGCTGTGTTGAGAATCTTCTCAAGTTGCTCGTTGAACTCTATATTCTTTTCCCGGTAAGCTGTCTTGCTGATGTTGATCCTGGGCTGGCCCTTTCTCTTTGAGTGATGAAGTTTCTTTGGTGTCAGTTTCACCCTTGTGGCAACCAAAGAGTGATCAGTGTCGCAATCAGCGCTTTGATAGGACCTGGTGTTACAAACATTGTTAAGAGAATCACGCTTAGTAATGATCATGTCCAGCTGATGCCAGTGTTTTGACCTTGGATGTCTCCATGACACCTTGTGACATGCCTTGTTCTGAAAATAGGTGTTCGTCACGCATAGTTTGCGATAGCAGCAGAGTTCAAGAAGCCTCTGACCATTTTCATTCATCTTTCCTATGCCGTGGTGCCCCAAAACGGTCGGCCATGATTCTT
>NC_088364.1:56642176-56649676 GCF_034508935.2 Berghia stephanieae | reverse complement strand
GCCAAATGTTTAAATAAATCTTTTATCCAGAGTACGGCAGTTAACTTGTTAATAAAGAAAGCTTGTGAATTCATAAGATTATTAAGTCATCCTACCATTCAAATTTATTGCGTGATCAAAATTAATTGGAATAGATCTATTTGGTTTTTGTCAATTCGTATTAAAGGAAACAGTGTGCTGAACTAAACTTGGCTTGGACTTATTTTAAATGGAAGAAAGTGACTTTAAAAAATCATTATGAGTTTTTAATTTTTAAAAATAGTAGCCGTGAAGATCGTCCAACTAATCTCACAATGCAAATCTACAGATTATGAAAGCACGCCCCACGTTGCTGAGGTTTTCTACTGGGCTTACACAGCTCAAACTAAAGGACACTTTAGAAAGATTGCATTTACATTTCTCCAAAGAAATCAAATTATAAAAATTGTCTAACAGAGAGGAAGTTCTATGGAAAAATACTTGAAAAACTAGGCTCCCAAAATGTAATGTGTAATTTTGGGTCAATAGCCGATATTCATACTTTTTTCCAATTGAAATATTGTTATCATTGGAAAAAATTAGAGGTTGTGTCTATTATGTTTAGTACAATTAATTATTCTTAGAAAAAAAGATTAATAATGTATCTAAGTTCGGGCTTTGTTATTCACATGACTTTTATAATACTCACCATTGGTTACATTTGGTAGTCCAATCAGAAAGCACAAAAGACTCCAAAGAATCAAAAGATGAATATCCGAACGTCCACAGAAAAGTGTGATACGTATTTCCATTGTATTCTCCCAATGTTATGTCATGTCATTTTGACCGTAAAGTTTGTTGTTCTCCGACGTAGGATATCTATTTCAATTCAACCGACCTTGTGAAAACAACATTGGGCTAAAAACTTGTCTCGGTAAAGTAAAAACTGTTTGTGGATGAAACAAAAATGGCAGAAATGAATACTAACACTTTGGAAAACGATCGGCAAAACTTAAAATGGATTCTTGACTACCTCTCTCTCTCTCTCTCTCTCTCTCTCTCTCTCTCTCTCTCTCTCTCTATCTATCTATCTATCTATCTATCTATCTGTCTCTCTCTGTCTCTCTCTCTCTCTCTCTCTCTCTCTCTCTCTTCGTGTTTATGTGTGTGTGTGTGTGTGTGTGTGTGTGTTTAGTATGTGTGTCTCCCACACAAACATATATTTTGCAATATAATTTTGAAGGCTAAAACTGTAAATCATATGCAATGAAATGCATAAATAAACCATTTGAATCCCAACGTGATTCTATCTCCTCGTCAATCTGTTTCTATTGCGTCGTTATATTTACTAACCAGCTTATCGGTCTAGTGGCCTACTCAACCATCTATATCTAATAATCTATCTACCTACTAAATCGACTTTCACATTTGTCTATATTATGATGTAAGACAATGCTAATAAAGCACATTCAAATAGAGCGACAGACACAATTTTACACTAAATTTTTGCATTTTTATATGTAAATGTAAACTCTAGCATGCCTCATAGTGCAGGTAAGAATATAACATGATGCATGTGTACACGATGCTGTGTTCTCTATTCAGAGGCATGTTTATTTCCATACCTTGGTCTGAGACGGAAGGTATTAATTTTATGACTCTCTTCACAATAATCAGTTTTCAGAAGCTTCTTGAAAAACAATTTTTAAAAAGCAGATCGGCATAACTCTAAACAAATTTAATAAAATACGGTATAAATTCCAATGATCATAGCATTGTTACATTGAAAGACTATATTGTGCTGTTAATTGTAAAAATGCTCAATTATTTTTTCAAACTGGTATCGTTTTTCCATCGTGTTCATCGTGTTAAAAACTAAAAAAAAAATATTTTAACAATATACGTATTCTTTTACCTGTTCAATACACAGGTATACGGCACATATCGATAAATTGGTATAAGCATGATATAAGCCCACCACTGCCGTGAAGGAGACAATTAAGTTTACACTTAAATCATTAAACTTACTAGGGTACGTCTGCATAATAAAATTAAATGTTTTAGAAGCACCAGACACACGTGCGTCCTAAGGAAAGAAAATTGACTATACACCTGAAGTCGATCTTACAACCAAAAAAAAAAAAAAAATTGAAAGAAAAATACCTCCAATCTGGAACGAATTTTAATGACATCATTATCCTTCCCGTGTCCAGGTAAAATCCTCTACTTCTGAAAACTGACGTATCCATAAGGACGTTATTTGTAACGACGCGGAATATTTCACCGAATAGACAACAATGGTGTCGTTGCTTTCGTTGTTCGTCAAGTACTGAGGAGGAGAGGCGAGAGTTTGGAGTGTACAGTGAAAGCAATGCGGGGGAGTCCCAACTCGAAGTGCCATCGCAGTTGTGTCTATCTAAGCATAATATTTAACTGTTGTTGTTCTAGATAGTCTACGTTTTTACTTGTGAAAAACAAAAAAAAAAAGATTACTGTTACGACCAACGAGTACCTATTTGAAGGTCTGATAACCCAAATTGTTTTAAGCTCATTGTTGTAATGGAAATACTCTTAAACCGATGCAAAATATTGTCCGTTATAACAATGTTAGAGCAAGCCCATAACAGGGCAGTGAAGTCGTTAGGTCACACCTTCCTTTTTCCGGTTCATAACTTCTTGGAAGTGTGTAACCAACCAGTCCTTTGGAGGACTAACAATGAATCATAGGATTGGTATAACTATTTTAGTACCAGGGTGTATAGGCAGATTTTTATGATTACAGGGCATGAAAGAGCGAGGGTGGATAACCTCGACCGGCGTTTATTTATGCTAGAAATTAAGATACCATCACTCTGAAACAAGAAGATCATTTGTACAAAGTGTGTATACAGTCCTCCAGTGGACTGGTTTCATACTTCTAAGGAGATTGGAACCAGTATTTGGCGTAACCTACACTTTTGTTCCCTATTGCGTTTGGTTCTCAGATCTGCAATTATGTGCACGTGGCTTACGACGTTAACCACTAAAAACGATTGAACAGTAATAAATGTGTTCAAATTAATGGTAATTCATTAATCGAATATAACAATAATATGATTGCAAATAGAAAGATCTAAAATGCAAATTGCCTTGTCTTCGGGCATCACAATTCTTTAATCACTCCCCTAAGTGATCAATGGAATCAAAATTTCATTTAATACCGTACAAGCGGCTTACTGTGCGTGCCTCTTTTGTACTAGCACTGCAATAATATCCATCAATGCCAAAAAAACAAAAACAAACAACAACACATTCACAACAGAATAATTTCGGGTAATGTGCGTGAAGTCTCTTACCAAAGGATAAAACGCCAGGACCAAAGGTTTGCTAATATTGCCACTTCTGCGTCTCTGGCCACGCTCATAACCGTTTGACTTTGTTGTAATAATAAGCACCGTACCTACTGAGCCACCGACCCAACTTTAAAAAAAGAGTGGCAACTTAACCTAAAAATACACTTTTTTTGCCTTTTGTTTGTTTGTTTGTTATTGCTGTTTGTTTTGTTTTTTGGGATGGTTGGGGTGGCGTGTTGTTTTTGTTTTTGTTGTTTTATTTGTTTTTGTTTACAATAAGACTATTTTCGTAAATGACCTCAAATCAATTCGGGATATTATAAATATATCTGCCATAGCCATATAGTATTTTATACCGGAGACGAGTGCGTGAACTGACTTTCCTAAGGACACAACGCCGAAGCCAGAGTTTGCTGTTGTCTCTTATCCTTGATTAGACCATAAATGTAGATATTACAAAAATATGTTCGCAAAAGTCTTTTTGCGTGCACAAAAAGAGCTCACAAATTCCTTTTAAGCTGATATTTCCAAGGCTCTGGGAGTGCAATAAATTACTGTCTTCCTTCCATACCCATATAATGTCCACACTCTTATGAGCACAATGCAATTTACGTCAAAAAGCGTTTAACAGATGTGATAAAGACCCATACACATCTTTTAATATCTTTTGATAAGATACTCGTTAATAAAATTCTCGCGATTAACCCTATTAATCCAAATTAAACCACCTAATAACTTTCAACTCATCATTTCTTGGATCATAATAGATTTATTCATTATCAGATGTTCAAAGAGCTTTTTTAAAAAAAAATATTGATTGATTTATTTTGTTTTTGTGTGCAATAAGTGAAGGTAATAAATCTTTAAGTAAAGATGGTTGTGGTGCCAAAGTTGTGACAATGCAAGGAAGTGCTTTTCTTTCCTTTCTTACAATGGTCGCCATTCTGTGTGCCCGATGTATTAGAACTCTGAAAACAGCGCTCAGTGCGCATCTTGTGTTTTATAAATCTATTCCAAATATTTATTTATCATGTTAAATTACAGACCAACCGTATTCACTATAAGAGCAGTTAAGGTTTTTATATAGTGTCAAGTGGTATAAAATCGAACCCCGCCTATAAAGGATTAAAATTTCATGACAAAACTTTCAACTTTTAGAGGTTGAGATGTCTCGGCACCCTGCGTTGTTTTAGCAACAGTTCTGTAGTCACAGGTAAAAATGATATGATAGGTCGAGAAAGAAAACTGCTCCGATGCCAAAAACTTCAAATTAACACAAGTGATGAAAATATTCAAAGACACGCAAAAATGTAACAAACCAGGTGAAAAGGAATGAAGAGGGGAAATAGCTTTATTATTAGTTATTCTTATCCATGTGTTTGTGTTCATACTTTAACTTGAACATGAAACACACTGACAGTCACACCGATGTATTTATGTAAATTATACACGTCTTTCATGCACACACGGACACAAACAGACACACATAAACACACACACACACACACACACACACACATACATATATATATATATATATATATATATATATATATATATATATATATATATATAAATTATATTATATTTCTGTATACATGTTATTAACTGTTCATTCAATATTCCCACATTTCCAACACATTAATTTATCTGCCATCCCCCCCCCCCCCTCCCTCAAATATTCATAAATAAACTCAACAAAACCGCACGTGGTATTTCTGATAGTATTGATATGTGGTCTTGTGGTAGGATACTCATCTTCGGATCGGAAAATCCAGGGTTCGAGTCCCGCTCTCAACGGTGCATAGTTGAGACTTTGGAAAAAGCTCTTTACTCATATTCTCTCGCCTTACTCGGATGTAAAATGAGTACCTGTCCGTTAAAATAAATGCAATATCGCCTAACAGGCGTCATGTCTTGTCCAACATGTTTAGTGTTGCTGTTGGCTAGGGACTCCTTGTAAAATAAAAATATTACAAAGTGTGTATGAAACAGTTCGAGACAAAGCAAGAAAGAAAATGCAAGATCTTTATCTTACACCAACCCCTGCTCTCTAATTTCTCAATTTGCTATGACGTCTTGTAAAGCGCTTTGAACACGTTTAGTGGATATTGCCCTTTATATATGCTAAAGGGAAGGGGTTTACGTCTCTCTAAGAAGACTTGTATTATTTAATGTTAATGCTTCGAAATTTACGATGGTCTTCATAATATCTGCTATCTGCCTGGACATTTTTATGACTTACTTTGACTTATGCCTCTTGGCTCCTGGCGGAGCATAGGGCCTCAACAGTACTCTTCCATCTTCTTCTGTCCTTGGCACAGACCTTTGCCTCACTCCAGGTAAGATTGGAGACGCTCAAATCTTGGTGAAGGCGTATGTTTTGGACGACCCCGTTTCCTCTTGCCCTGTGGGTTCCGTTCGAGTGTATGGATCTCTTTAATTTTGTCCGACTCTTGAATAATGTCTGAATGTGCTGTCCATGTGTCCATTTTTTCAGTTCAAGAGGAGGTAGTTGATATGTGACTAAACACTACCATTTATTTGCATTTTAACAGTGCTCTTCAATATTGAATACCTGGGCCATAATTTCTCTTTCCTTATAAAAAATTATCATTATTTAAATACTTTCACCACAAGCATTTCTGTATAATTTGCTTTTGAAGTAACACTATCGATTTCAAATAAATTTGATTCTTGATTTACTTGCACGTGCTTATCAAGCTAATAATTTGCTTATCATGTCTTTTCAGGTGCAGGATGTGATTATGAAATGTGCGTGTAATATTTATAATAATATGGTCTAAATGAGATACATGGCTATTACTGATGCTAAGTTTATTTTGGGAATGAAATGAATGGTGAAAATGGTCATACACACACACACACACCCACACACACGCACACACACAAATAAATAGATAAATAAACTTAGTGCAGCTGTTTGATGCTTGGTCAATTATTATTTTATCTATAAATTGTAAGGGAATCACCATGTCCACTATATTCACTAACGCCACCAAAAATACCACTGTAGCCACCACCACAACATCACAATTATCAAAACGAAGTGACTATTCTCACCCCCCTAGTCTAGGATGCTAGTCTTCATAATAGTAGTCCACAATTGTTGTATGTTTAATCCAAAGGTTGTAATGCAGTAATTTGTTAAGTTTCTTGTCACAAGTTGCACAATTAAAAAAAAAAAAATCAAATCCAAATCGCAAAAAGCCGGCGACGTTTTTTTTTCGGTAATCCAATCGGCCGGGGGGGGGGGGGGGGGGGGGGTGAGAATAGAGGCAGCCTTATCAAAATGTTAACTCTTTACAGACATGATTCGGTTTTCCTCTAACCAGAGATCATATCTTAATCTTGCCATATTTACCAGGTGAGCAGCAGTAGCTTTGATGTTACTCACGTTTTATCAAAAGTCTTTCTCGGCCACAGGGTAACTCATCCCAAGCCCTTACATTCTTATTACCCTGCCCAATGATGTAGTTCATATCTCTTAAGCTTAAACAAAAACGTACTGATAATAAAAGATACAATTATAAAAAATGTAACTAAAACATACCAACCTTTCGAAAAAATTACAGTGAGCATAATGTTTCAACACGATATGAGTATCTCTATTGACTGTTTACTTTGTCTAGAAATGCGAAAATATAACATGAGATAAATAAACAATACAAATAAATAGGAACATTTACATAGCGCTTTTCCACGGTTTAACCATGCACAATGCGCTTCGCAATGTTACCCCATAAGACTATATCGATCCATTTTTCCGTTCATACAGTGCCAGTTGCCTGCTAATTTTCTTTTTCATTAACACAAACAATATCCATCACTGCCTGTGGTCAGGTACTCATTCACACCTGAGTCGAATCATGTGAGATGTCAGAAATTTTTGAACATAAACTAAAATGGATTAGGTCGAAGATTTTGAGAACGACTTACCACTAACTATAACTCTGACATCATCGCACAAAAAAACAAAACAAACAAAAAAACAAAAAAAAAAAAAAAAACAACAAATCCTGGTAAGATTAAGAAACTTTTGATCTCCATATTTGTTTTTATCTACATCAACTATATTCAGTTACACCGTGAACATTGAAGATCATACGAGGCCTAGATAATATTTTTGTAAAATTCGTTTTTGTGTGATGGTTTCCTATATAAAGATGACAAAACATATATGCAAAGA
>NC_088364.1:56602176-56637176 GCF_034508935.2 Berghia stephanieae | reverse complement strand
ATCAAGACAAAATAATAACATTCTGATAGTGTTAGACAAGCATAAATCCTTTGACAGTACGAAGTAAGGGTATCAGCTGTGTCAGTCTGATACGTGTAAAATAGAATTTCTTCTGAACTCTTCTGCTTTCTTTCAGTTTCACAGTTCCACCTTTTGCCTACTGCCCATACTGTCTCCCTTCTGTGTTTGCGCACGTACATTCAAGTTCAAGTTAGGCTACTTATGGCATGCACATTGGAGTTTGAGTCCGAATAGCCACGGGAAACTATTCAGACACAATTCTGGGCCTTATTTAGCATTTGTAATGGAAAATATTTTTGTGCTGGTTTGACCAATGAGCTCATAACAAGTTGGGTTATCATCAGACCTCCCAATAAGAACATGTCAGGGAGTGGGGGCAGGGGTCAATAATATTTTCGTTATAGAGCGCTTCAGTACTCCCCAACCCCTTGCCTCCACTTGAAAAGAAAGAATATAGTAATGTATCCTATTTAGGCTTGACACAAATTTAATATCTAGATCAGTTTTGTATAAGATTTTAAGTTAGAAGACAAATCATAAGTGTTTTTGTTGTTTTTTTTTTCAATTCTGAGTAGCTATCTGTCCAAGTTTCCTATTGTAAAGCTTAACCATAAATAACATGGTAATGATATGTTTTTTTGCTTTTGCAGTTCCAAGGTCAACGTTAAAATAGGAAAGACTTGTAAGTATTTTAAAACTCACAATACGCTTTGACGCCTAATGTTAACAATGAGCAGAAGTAACATTGACATTGATTCCATCATTTCAACTTTGCTGAGTGCCAAATACAGTCCAGGGAAACAGGTAGAACATTTTTTATGTCTGATGTTGCAATGAATGTAATGTGAATTTGACAGAAACACTGATTCACTATATAAAAGCATAGTAGTTTTATGTTATATGTTTGCTAGGAATTTACCGGCTGAGACTGACACTCAGATATAGGATATGCCCTTTCTTGGTGCATGTTTTTGTTGTTACAAGCACTGGTAAAGTCAAACTTTCAATTTATACACTTTAAAAAACCTGAAATTTGACATGTTTCAGTCATGACCAAGATTATGAAGTGTGGAATAGGACTATAGCTTTTTGTCTTGTCACCATGCCTCAAACAGTTTTGATTGAGTCACTTAATAATCATTGCAAAAGGGTGTGAACTTCAAAAATGGTTGTAATTTAAGATTTCGTCTTTCCAATCTTAGGTCATTGATGTTAGTGTAAAGAAAACAATTGTTTTGGGTTGGTTGTTGTCATATAATAATAGAAATATGATTGAGAACTGATATATTGACTTACTGACATAAGCCTATTGATTCCATGTTGAACATAGGGTCGCAACTACACTCTTCCATTAGACTCGGTTTTTGGATGTCTTATCTATCTGGGCCCAGGTTTTTCCAGCTGCCTTCAACTCGTCTCAATGCTTCGTCGCCATGTTTGCTTTGGTCGTCCAACCTTCCTCTTTCCTTGTGGGTTCCAGTCCAAAGCCTGCGGCTTCCTGAGGGTATGGTCAATCCAGCCCTATTTCCTTTTCTTTATTTCTGTTTCGATAGGTGACTGGTTCAGGTTTTGGAGCAGTTCTCCATTTGTGATGATGTCCGGCCACCTGATGTTTAGGATTTGATATATTAGAATATAGGAAATCTATTTCTAAAATGAGAACCTTTTTATCACTGAAGTAAATATTGCAACAGTCAGAAGTTACTGATTGTTTTAATGTTAAAAGTTGGAGATTTGAATGAAAAATGGCCAAAGTCCAATTCAGAACAACAGCACTTCATAATAGCTCGTCATTTTGCTGATCAAAATTTATATAAAAAGGATTGTAAGACAATCTTCCTGTTTCTGAAAGGTGACATGGCCAAGAAGATAAGGCATTTTACTTTCACCCAAGAGTCTGGCTGATGGCATCTCTTTTAGTCCTTGAGTTGGAAACTTAACCTAATTGCTCACTTTGCAGTGCTGCACTGAGTCTGGCACTTGGGTTATTCTGATCTTTTTGTGAGATAGACCCTAACGAAATATTTCCCATAGCTCTTGAGTTAAGAGAAAAGTATTCTAATTTTCAACAGGCTTGTCCTGTTTTACCACTGGTTTGACTTTTCTGCAATGAACTAAAATGCTACTGTTTTGTACATGTCTTAAATGCTTAGGTTCAACTTCCTGAAGCACACATTCGCCACTTATGTTTGGCATCAAGAGACATCTTCATGGAACAGCCAATGCTTGTTGAAATCGATGCACCTGTTAACATTGTGGGTGATATACATGGTCAATATGATGATTTGTTGCGACATTTTGATGCATGTGGATATCCTCCATCTGCCAACTACCTGTTTCTGGGAGATTACGTTGACAGGTAAAAGTATTACTTATTCTGGCATTTACATAAATGGGTTGGATTATGATGAATTTTATTTCTGTTTCTGTACTCTGCACAGTAAAAGATGCAAGAATACATAAAAATTTAACTTTGAATCGAGTTGATTGGTGAAGCAAGAATTTGCTTTCGTTTTCTTGATTTTAAAAATGTTCATTTTATTGTATGCCATAATTATTTTTGGCATCTTTTTGATAGGATAACTTTCCCTTACAATTGTCTTCTTGTGTTCATTTACAGACTATCTTTAGAAATATAATCTACCTGAGGAGTTTTATGTGTGTAGTTAAGTTATATTCGCATAGTTCCAAGTTGCCCATTTAACTTGAAATGATCTTGGTCTCTGGTAAAGTAAAATGTGACCTTTGTCTCAATCTAATGAGATAAGATAAGATATACTTTATTGATCCTGAATGGAAATTATCATAATGTTACACATCATTCATCGTTATATTAGCACATGTTTATACACTGTCATGAACTAGTTGATGAAAATACATAGCTAATTAAAAGCAAAATAAACAAATATAATAAAATAAGATAAAATATCCATAAAATATACAGCAGTTACAAGCAATGCTATAAAAATTGGACATGAACGTAGAGTAGAGTTGTAATAATGGATTTGTAATGTAACTAGAATTTTGAAAATATATTATGAAGGATTGAAATAGCCAACCCAGGTTGATAAAAAGTAAATTTGAATGTATAAATATATAAATAATGTAGATATAGCACCATGTAACCATTCATAAATAAATAGATTTTAGAGAGAACTAATTGATGAAAATACGAAGCTTATTATAAAAACAAACTTTTATAATGGTTTTGTAATGTAAATAGAATTTCGAAAATAGATTGTGAAGGATTGCACATAGCCAACGCAGGCTGATAAAAAAAGTAAAAATAAAGCATGGCATTTGAATGTGTAAACAAACAACAAATAATGTAGATATAGCACCATGTAAACGTGCATAAATAAATAGT
This sequence comes from Berghia stephanieae, assembly GCF_034508935.2. Lineage (NCBI taxonomy): Eukaryota > Metazoa > Mollusca > Gastropoda > Nudibranchia > Aeolidiidae > Berghia > Berghia stephanieae. The sequence goes on along the minus strand of NC_088364.1, from coordinate 56,633,788 downwards.
TTTCAGAGCGAATATAGTATCTTTCAAATGTCATGTAGTAAAAATCATCCTAAAGTTTCGTATTGCTGATGGTAAAAATGAATTAAAATATCTTTGTCTTTTGGTTTTCTTGTGTATTAGTCTGTTACTCTTGTGGCTTATTTTGATTTAGTTGTACAGAGGGTGGAACTCGTCTCTTTGAATTTTGTTAATCTGAACATTAGCAATATCTTTGTGAAAATCTTCAAAATTGTTCCATCCATCATTTCCTAACATTCGATTAGCATGCTTTATTATTCTGTTTATTTTTATTACTTCAGATTTTTTTACAATTTCCACCCCAAGCAGCTACACAGAAACAAAAAAGACTTACAATGCAAGATTTATAAAACAAAAATAAAATTGCTTTGTCAACATTTATGGAGTACAGTCTCCTCATCATGAATAATCTTGTCTTCATCTTATTAAGCACTTTGCATGAATGATTTGTCCAGTCTAATTTTTTATTGACAAGTATACCGAGATATTTATACTCCTCTACCCTCTCTACCTTTTCGTTTTTAATAATTATATTTTCATGTATATTACCATCTTTCCTAAAATCAAATATAACTTCTTTAGTTTTCTTTACATTAAGTTCTAGATAGTTATTATCACACCATTCAACAAATCTTTTAATTTCGTTATAATAATTCAATACATCATCTCCGGTTGTTATCAAGGCCTGAATGGCGGTATCGTCTGCATACTTTAAAATATTCACATTACTTGTGCCGCTTATGCAGTCATTTGTGTATATTACGAAAAGTGTTGGAGCAAGAACAGTTCCTTGGGGTGCTCCAGTGTTGGTGATAAGGGTAGAGGATTCAAGTTTGTTTTTCTCATCATCCGTGAGGGAAACGAATTGTGGTCGTTCCATCAAGAATTCTAGTACCCAGAGTGCAATCCAGGGACTCACCTCCATGGTCAGTAGTTTAGGGATTAGTATGTGAGGCTGGATGGTGTTGAATGCACTCGAAAAGTCTACGAATAGGGTTCTGACATACCCCTCTGGAGTGTCTAAGTGTTTGTAAGTGTTATGAGAAAATACTAATATAGCGTCGCCCACCTCACGTCCTGATTTGTAAGCAAACTGGTTTTTGTCTAGATGTTGTTGTGTACTTTGTTGAATAATCCTTTCTACAGATTTCATCCGGATGGATGTCAGCGCTACAGGACGAAAATCATTCATTTTTTTGGCTTTTTGATGTTTTGGGACGGGGATTATTTTTGAAATTTTCCAAATTCTTGGAATATGCCCGTTTCTTAGGGACTAATTTAAAATGTGTGTAAAAATATAGGAGAGTTCATTTGCACATGATTTCAATAAATTTGATAAAACTTGATCAGGTCCGCTTGCTTTATCCGCTTTAATATTTTTGAAGAGTTTAATGACGTTGGCCTGAGTGATGTCCCTTTGTTCCTCTGTTCCTTGATGTTTGAGTTGCTCAGTTAGGTTGTTAATCTCATCTGTGAAATCGTGTTTATCGAATCGATCATAGAAGTTGTTAAGCTTATCTACATATTCTTTTTCTGTACCCTTTTCTAACTTAAATTTTGAGTTTTTGTTACCGTTCATTCCTGTGACTGTTTTGATATTATTCCACACACTTTTCATGTCATTAGCTTTCAGTTTCCTCTCAATATTTTCTTTGTATATTTGTTTCCTCTCTCGGATGGCTTTATTTCATTTTCTTTGAACTTTTTTCCTTTCCTCTTGGTCACCAGTCTTGAGTGCATATTTTTTTCTCATTTAATAACTCTTTTATAGATTTTGTCAGCCAAGGATTGTTATTTCCAAAAGATTTTATTGTTTTTCTTTTCACAATGTTTTGTTCGCAAAAGGTTATATAATTAGTAACGATGTCACAAAGTTCGTCGAGGTCATTTGCTGAATCGATAAAAATATTCCAATTGGTGGAGTCGAAGCACTCCCTTAGTGTATCGCTGTCCCATACCTGAATTTGTTTTTGAACGACTGGGACAGATATCAATTTTGTTTTGTATTTAGGTATCATAAGTACCATATTGTGATTGGATTCACCAAGAGGGGTCATTTGACGAGAAGAATACCCGTTTTGAATGTTTGAGTAAAACAGATCGATTGTGCATCAGTTTCTAGTGGCACAAGTGATGTAGTATTACATTTGTGCGGCTATGAGGTCTAGTGGTATGACACTCCCTTTCGGATGGGAAGGTCCTGGGTTCAAGCCTCGCTCGGCACATAGTTGAGTCTTTGGAAAAGGCTCTTTATTCACATTCTCTCATCGTACTCAGGTGTAAAATGAGTACCTGATCGTTAAAAGCGTTGTCTCTGTCCGAAAAATTGTAATATTGCCTAACAGGCGTCATGTCCCGTCCTAAATGTTAAGTGTTGCTGTTGGCCAGGGACCCCTTGTAAAGCGCTTTGAGCACTTTAATGGTTATTGCGCTATATAAAATCTCAATTTTTTTTTGATGAAACTAATGTAAAAATGTAAATGAAAGTTAAAAAGACCAGTAGTAAAAAATTATATTTTGTTTTGTACTTTTCTCCCAAATAATGTGGAAAAGTATATAAGTTTTTAAAACAAATTCCTTGACTACAGATTCATTTTTGATCATCTAGTCAATCCAGCTGTAATCTGAGTTTGGGACAATAGGTCACAACTAGACAGTTACAATATTGTGGGTTTCTATCAGTCTGTTCCACTTTTGAGTGTTTATTTTGCCTATTACTACAATTAGGCTGCAAGAATTTTTCATTGATTATTTTCAATTCTTTCTTTGACTGATTTGTTTTGTTTTCTCTCAGTTGAGAGTGGCTGTTATTTGTTTTCGTTTCCATTTGCTGTTACAAGTTCATGTGTCATTTTGCTGCATGACTAATGTTGCAGTTTCTTTCTTGATAAGCGTGTGTTTTCGTCACTGTCAGTTTCAGTCCCAATAATGGGGATGGAGTGGGTGGTTACCCAGCATGAATATTGTTCACATCGGGTTATTGTTTGTAGCTCAGATTTGATAAATTAATAGAAATACTTGGTTCATCTATTATTTTTTTTCTCTCCTCAGAGGCAGACAATCATTGGAAGTAATTTGTCTTCTCTTGGCCTACAAAATCAAGTATCCATTGAACTTTTTCATGTTGAGAGGGAACCATGAATGCGCATCTATAAATAGGTATGATGAAAGTTGGAATTTTAAAATTTATTTATTTATTTATTTATTATTATTATTATTATTATTATTATTATTATTATTATTATTATTATTATTATTATTATTATTATTATTATTATTATATTATTATTATTATTAGTATTATTATTATTATTAGTATTATTATGATTATTGTTGTTGTAATTATTATTATTATCATCATCATCATTATTATTATTATTAGCTGTATCTGTAGCTGGATGAGATTTCAAATAGCCTCAAACGAGAGACACAGATAATTTTTGAGTTTACCGTTGTTCTTTGCGTTTTACCAGTCCCTTTTCTACCATTTTTCATAAATTCTAGAAGTAAAACTTCCAAATACAAACATATAATGCCTTTTTGCATATACATTTGGTGAAGGAAGATGGGATGTGTTATTAATGTGCGATTTGTTTACTTGTGAAATTTAGATGATTTATCCGTTTTTCTGATCCAGAATCTATGGCTTTTATGACGAGTGCAAAAGGAGATACAATATAAAACTTTGGAAAACTTTCACAGACTGCTTCAACTGTTTACCTGTGTGTAAGTATTTAACTCTGCTGTCATTTATTGTATTGAAAGGATAAAAGGGATGCTGGGACTTGGAATTTAGTTTCATGCAGTGAACAGTGTCATAATAAGATTTCAATTGCTCATCGCTCTCCCTTTGATCAGTTACAATCAACATTTTGGCGCACTAGAATCTCTCTCTCTCTCTCTCTCTCTCTCTCTCTCTCTCTCTCTCTCTCTCTCTCTCTCTCTCTCTCTCTCTCTCTCTCTCTCTCTCTCTCTCTCTCTCTCTCTCTCTCTCTCTCTCTCTCTCTCTCTGTTGTTTATATTATTTTATTATTAGTATTAAATTATGTTGCCAAGACTAATGTATGAGGGACACCAATCTTGATATGTCATACGAGGATAAACTGAGGCTCCAAAGGATATCAAATTCTCTTCTTCTATAGACTATGTAGCAACCTCTCTCTCCCTCTCCCCCCCCCCCTCTCTCTCTCTCTCTCTCTCTCTCTCTCTCTCTCTCTCTCTCTCTCTCTCTCTCTCTCTCTTCTCTCTGTTGTTTATATTATTTTATGATTAGTATTAAATGGGCCAATTAGTGTGAGAGCTTAAGCGCACGTTTCTGTAGGAAGAATCCCATCAGAATCATTACTTGACCTTAAATATAAGTTCATCCTTGTTCCAGGACACAATCATTCCCTCGCTTCGTTTAACAACTTCATATAAATCCACCAATACTACATTGCCATTTAATAACAATTTCATGTTTTCACCATATTATAGGAGAACTGATCAAAACATCTCTGTTGTGCTGACTAGACAATTATTTAATTATAAGTGAGCTTTTCAACAACTGGGCTCCCAATTGCTCAGTCAGTAGAGCACTTACTTTACAATTAAAGGAGCCTGAATCAATCTCATATGAAGTTGAATTTTTTTTTTCTGAGCCCCATGTCCGCCCAGCAGTGATTGGGTAGCTGGGTCTGTTACATCTGGTGAAAAGTACTTTGCAATTAACTAGTGCCTATCAGAAGGATAGTGAGCAATCGCTACTGTCCATTTACCGTTATAGAAACGTGATAAAATATGGCTCCATAGGCTTTATGGCTCTGAAGGACTACTTATACAACAACTGTTTTATGGCATTATAAAAGATTTAAAATGAAAGGGTGGAATTTTTGGATCTTAAGGTTGGTTTGAATTTTGAAACAAAATTCTGTTGTAAAGTATCGTTTTGGATATATCTATATTCACACACTCAAACACACACACATTCACAAACACATGCACAACTCTCTCTCTCTCTCTCTCTCTGTGCCTCACTGACACTCACGCTGTCTCTCATTTCTCTCTCTCTCTCTCTCTCTCTCTCTCTCTCTCTCTCTCTCTCTCTCTCTCTCTCTCTCTCTCTCACACACACACACACACACACACAGTCTCTCCTTTTCATCTATTTCTCTGTCTTTCTCACACTCGCACACACTCATACACACACCTATCCTCCCCTCCCCCTCACACACACACACACACACTTAAAACTCACACACATGTCTTCAAAGGAAAAAATTTACTGTTTTTAGCAAAATTTCTTGAGTCCATGCAAAAGTCATATAGATAAGTTTAAGCTATTCAGTAGTCAGAACTACAGTACATTTTATTCACTAAATTTGGCTGCCTGGGATGAATGGTACTTTATTTGCTTAGGCCCAATTAGTGTTGGTAGTTAATCCTTTAGGTAGCCAGCTTTGATTGATTACCTGTATTGATTTATGGCCAGTGTTACGAATAGCATTATATTGCATGGGTGGCTTAAGGAAAGATGTAGAGAGAATGATGGGAATGGCATGTGATGGTCAGCTTCTTGGGTAAGCCTTTATTTAGTATTTTGAAGAACACATAATAAGATAAGGTGTTCCTTATCTTCCAGTGGCCAGCCTTTATACTAACCCTCAGTATCTTATATCAATGCCGTAATTAACACAAATAAAGTATTTTTGAAAATTTAAAGGCCGATCAAGGACTTGCATTGGAACCATAAAATGATAAAGCATGAGTTTTATGGGACAGTGCCAGGAAAAAATAGAGTCAGGAGATGACTTGCTTGTTTGTCTCTTTTGGTGAGATTATCTTCTCTTTACTGGACTAAGAATTAAAGATCAATTGTGAGTTTTCAATCCCCTCACTGACAATTTTCTATGGATTCTCCCATGTTATAGTCTCTACTTTGGAAAATATTTTGTTGAACTCATAAAGGTACACTGCCTTTTTCTTTCTATTCCCCAGCTGCTATAGTTGATAGTACCATTCTTTGTATGCATGGCGGGCTGTCACCTGACTTAAACAACTTGGACCAGGTATTGAGTTTTGTTTCTTTCAGATTTCAAAGAAATTAGTTCAGAGAACAATTCTGCTTAACAATCTTTTTGGTCGGACTTTTATTAAAATAGGTCTGGAGGATTTTTTTTTTTTTTGTCTTGGGGTAAATAAAGGGTATTATGTTTACTTGTTATTCTTTCTATTTCTCATAATATATTTTTCATTCTTTGGATTTGTCTACTCAATGTAGTTTATGAGTCTCTTAATCATCTGGGCAATCAGTACAGGGTGGAGATTTTTATCCTCTCAGCTTTTTTATTAGTTTAAATTTATTTTTGAGTTTGAGAAGAAATAAATATAAATCTATTTTATTTTATATTTTTCATATTTTCTAAATAAATTTGAAATTTTATCAAACAGTGATCATTTAGGAGTTTTTCGTTTTATTTAAACCTTGTTATCTCAGGTAAATCTTAAATGATTAATTTTATCACACTTTTCAGATTCGTGCTTTAAACCGGCCATCGGATGTCCCAGATCATGGTCTTCTATGTGATCTTCTTTGGTCCGATCCAGATGAGGTATTTTTATGAATGTAGCAAGTCAACTGGATGGGATATTATTTTTTTTTTTTATAATGCTTGTTTTACAAGCTTTCAAAACTCAGTAATTTGTCAGGGCATTTTATAATCTGCCATATGGGTACATTTTTCTTTTTTTTTTTTCAGATTAAGGAGCCTATTAAAAGCTACATGATTATGAACATAGAAGTTCATATGTTTTGTTCAAGCAGAAACCCTTGTGACAATTTGTACAAGAGATTGTTACTAACTCCTTAATATTGATGATTGAAGAAATTCATTTTGATCCTTTGAATTGCTTTTTTTGGGAGGATGATTAGTTCAAATATGAGATGAATCTGAAAAGAAACAACAAAATGTCATAGTTCAAAAAAGTTTTATTTGAATTTCATACTAAACGAAGAGTTAGTCTTTAGCTTGTTCATTGTAGATTCTATGTAGACTTATGCATTGTTGTCATCATGGCAATAGCAGATAAATACCCAATCATAAAAAGTGTGCATCAAAGTTTGGAAAGTAACCTTTAACTTTTTCAGCAAGTACACATCTTCCCTTTCAAAATCCTTGCCCACCAAATGATACTTTCAAATTGTAAGTCAGTGCCAGATCTAGTTCATGTGCTAGATTGGATAGAATTACTCATTGTCAGTGTGAAGTTATAAACTTTGTTGTGTGAGAAGTCGTATTAATGTACTTGAGCCACTGCTCAAGTTTTATGACACAATATCAAAGAGCACTGACATAGTGCTTTATGGAATCTCAAACTTCAGGGCAATCTCCCAAATCGTTACTGTACTCTTCTATCACATTTGAGCTCATTGATCCAAGTTGCGTCCAGATAATTTTTGATGTATTTGGACAACCACACTTGAGTTAATCATCAAGACATGTAGAGTTGTCTTTGAACTAAGAACACCATTGGTAGACCTGAGACATAGACATTGAATTTGCACCATGTTTCGCTCGTTTTATCTTTTTTTTTCATTTTGTGCACAAAAATTTCACACACGCTCTGTCCTTCAACTTTGACCAGTCCTTGAAACCAAAACTGTTTGAAAATCATTCAACTCTGCTATAAAGAGGAAAATTTCTTTAGAGTAAAACAAATTTTCCTAAGATTTATCATTTAAAAGATTTTGAAAAGAATATTATATGTTTTAAAAGTTATATTATTTTCATGTTTCTTTTCGGACACCCCTTATTCTTTAAATGAAGAGAATTTCTCATGACTGGAGTAATTGTGTATCATAAAAAAGTATAACACAATTATTATTTTAGTTATTGGTGGACTTTTGAATTAATTTTTAAAAATCCTTTTTAATTTTAATTTTTTTTGACAAATGGTGCTGACGTTAATTTTTTCCTCTCACTAGGACATTACAGGATGGGGTGAGAATGATCGAGGTGTATCATTCACATTCGGTGGGGATATTGTTAAGGAGTATTTGAGGCGATTCAACTGTAGTCTTATAGCCAGGGCACACCAGGTTGTAGAAGACGGATATGCTTTCTTCGAAAAGAGAAAGGTAAGGTTAAATTATCTTCAGATTTTATATTATTTAGCAAATTTGATACTCAGCTGTTTCTCAGCCTTATGATTCCTGATCTCCAGGGCAACTTTCTGTCCCACCCAGCATTTAAATTAATTGTGTATTTAAACATAAGATAGGTTTTATTTAAGGTAAAACATAGAATAAGTCATCCGTGTCATGTGGAGAACTCTTAATTGTCTGATATTTATGCATTCTCCCCTTGAATTGTTTGCGATAGAATATCCATGTTAAAAAGATTGCAGTTTAGTAAATAGTTATTAATATTTAATTTTATCTGCTAAATTCTGGGTTCATGCATATTAATAGCTTGGACGTGATATTATTCATCTCAAAATGTATTCTTCCTCCATTTTGATTACTGACAAATTTTAAAATAAAATATAGGTTTTAAGTTTATTATATTTTGTAGAAAATAACATGACAAGCTACCCTTATATAACTTTGAAAATATTTTCAGTATTGATTTATAAATATTTGATATTATTGTGTCTTAAAATCCCCCCAGTTGGTTACCATCTTCAGTGCCCCAAACTATTGTGGAGAGTTTGACAATGCTGCTGCTGTTATGATTGTCTCTGAGGATCTTACATGCTCTTTCAAGATCATAAAAGTATGAAGTCAAAATAAATGGTTACATTTAAATCGATGTCAATAATTATAATGGCGTCTAATGTCTTTAAATGCAATGAAGTCAATTTTATGTTATGAAAGATGAAAGAATGTAATAATAATGATGATGATGAGTAAGAGTAAGAACATTCTTTAGTATTCTTGTTAAAGAGAATTAGTAGTTATAAAATTATTTACTATTGTAATGAGCATAGAGCAAAACTTTATTTTGGTGTTGTGCTTACTAAGTGCTATTTATTATTATTAGTTATTATTATTATTATCATCATCATCATCATCATTATTATTAGTATTAGTAGTAGTATAAGTAGTATAATCGAGGCTGCTTAATGGGAACAATGTCATTATGCAGAAATCATTCGAATTAAGCGAATGTTCCTATTAGCTGACTCCAGGGATAGCCTTGTAAATGGAACAACTTACAACACATATAACCGCAGTTGAAGTTGTAGTGTTGTAGTAATTGGAATACAGATTTTCCGTTTGCTTACTTGTCTAAAAATTTTACTTTTATTTTTCACAATATTGTTGCAACAATGACAGGTCTAAAGGGAATGAGTTACTATCTAATCAGCACACATACATAAGTCATTACAAACTTAACCATAGTCGTCTAATTTAAAGCAAAGAGATGAAATACTCCTCCCACTGTTTACACTTTTTGCAGTTTAATCCCATGGAGCAAGCTCCTCAAAAGCAAAAACAAAACAAAACTAGTAAACATTTGCATCATTGTTTGTGCTCTTTTTAATAATTTTGATGCTCCCCAAAATGCTTATTTTATGAAGTCTAAGAAATAAGATAAAAGGATATAAGTGACTCAATAAGATTGTTGATTATGAAGAAGTTTGATATTGCTCTGATAGCTTTCCAATTTACAGGCATGTTTTCTGATTAACCATTAAGAATTGTGTTAAATTTTTTTTTGTCCCACACAGATTATTTCAACTAAGAGTTTCAATTACTGGTGACTTTATCTGTAATAGTAGTAATAGTGGTGGTGATTGATAATGATAATAACTATTATTATTATCATTTTTATTATTATTATTATTATTATTATTATTATTATTATTATTATTATTATTATTATTATTATTATTATTATCTCAATACCTTGGGATCAGCGAAATGTTGCGATTAACTGAAGTTGAGTTTCCTGTCCACTATAACAACATTTTCACTTTTATACTCTTTTGTGCTCAACATTTGTAAGAGTCAAAGAGATTCGTTGTGATGAGAGACAATAAGCTGAAAACGAACCCATTGATCACAATGCACAGTTGTCAATTCCAAAATAAAGGATATCGCTCAGTCTCTCCTTACAACTGTCATTGCTAACCTGTTGTTCGTACTATTCCCCTTCTATCTAATGGTCACAGATGTCCTCACAAACCCATAATGCAAAGCCCCGCCTTCTTTTGTCTTGAATAGAGTGATGACATTGTTCATTGTCTACTTGTCGCCCAACCCCCTCACCCCCTATCTAATGGTCATAAATGACCTCACAAACCCATATTGAAAAGCCCCGCCCTCTTTTGTCTCTAATAGAGTTTGGTGACACGCTACAGTAGTGTTAAACCCTGCCCATTCTCGATTCTTCAACTTGTCATGATTTCACCCATGATGAAATTTAATCATGTGATTTTGTTTGATTGATTTCTTGAATTTACCACTTTTTGAGGTTGAAGATTTGCTGCGATTAACTGAAATTTGTTTCAATTAACCAATGACTTTTATCTAGAATTAATTCCGTTTCTTGGGAATTGTTGAGTTTATCTGGAGTGGACTGTATTGCTATTATTATGATTATTTATTATTATTATTATTATTATTATTATTATTATTATTATTATTATTATTATTATTATTATTATTATTACCCAGGGTTATCATTATTCAAGGGTTTTTAAGGTGGCGAAAAAAGGGGGCTTGGTGATGCCTCTGAGAATAACGGTGCAATGCGCAGACCATTACCTGTGATAAGATGCGTCTCAACCACATTAGAATGTGTATTTTTCCTGTTTAAAAAGGCTTAACAGTAGTGCTCAGCATACTCATTCTAGGCTACTTTAAAGACAATATGGAATTAATGAATGAAGGAGCAGGCCCTGGATTAAGATAAAGATCTGGAAAAAAATGTGTCTGGCACTGTTTCATTTTGCCAGATCTTTATTTTAAAGACAAAGCCATGTCACTGTTTTAATCTATTGAAACAACCGTTGCTCACTTGAAAATCTGCTGCTTCAAGATTGTCTGTAATAATTTTTACCTCCTCGCAGATGATAGGGCCAGAAGTCGGTGCAATTGAGGCGGTGCCAAAAGGTCATTTTTGTAAAATGTATGTCGCAATTTATTTTTTAAAAAAAATTTAATAACATACAGCTATAAAATCTTGACCAGAGGTCAATGTTGATATCTGAAGGGTTGTCATTATCCAGAGATTGCACCATACTTTAGTCTTGATGATTGAGATAGTTGATTTTAAAGTGAGGTATCTTTATAGTATCAATGCTGTTTACTTTTTCTTTTGATCCACAGCCCATTGCAATGGAGGAAATCAAGCCAGCACCAGCGAAAGGCAAAGCAAGATGAACAATGGCATTGATCAGATTAGCAATAATGGTGGCGATACAGAAGCGATTTTATGCTTTTAACTTAGGGTCAAAATAGGAGTTTATAAAACAACCTGAACTTTGCTAGTCTTCGCAATATGTTATCCTTAAGTTCCCCAAAGATATAAATTCCCTGTTGTCTAACAATTTGTGAGAATTAAGTTATTATAGTTTTTATTAGAGTGAATGAATAGCCATTAAAATTTATTTTTTTTTCAGTTTACAGAATTAATCTCTACTCTGCTGTAAGTGATGTGTATAAAAATAAATGACATCAAGGCTTACGTAAGAATGGTTCTTCAATTGATTGGGGGGGGGGGGGGGGGGCATTGTTTTTTGATGAATTTGGACTGATTTTTGGATATGATTTAAGTTGACTTTGTACCAATTAATTTATATTTTTAAGAAAAGGATGCATCTGAGAGCAATGAGATTATCAAATTAAGGCATCAAAATTCACTCTATTGTTGAATTTATTTAAGTATTTATTGAAATGAATTTTAGTTTTAAGTATGAGTCTTACTTGGATAGATATTCGACGTCAAATCGCTGACACCAATTGCTGATTTGAACTAATGTGTGTTGAACATCGATCATTTCTTAGATCTTGACAGATGAAAAGCCTCATTGACTTTTTGACATGACCTCCCTATATTAAATGTTTGTTTTTTTCCAATTTATTTTGAGTTAGATATGTTATTAAATGAATCATGAAATTTCGTAATGTTGACATCAATGTCAATATATTCTGATAATCATAACATTCTCCTTTTATAAAGGTAGCAATTTTTGCTATGGAAATACATGTGACATATTTTTTTTCAGCATTTACCTGCATTGAGTTCCCTTTAGATGTTCGCTTTTGATGTCTTAGGCATCTCATTAAGCTTATAATGTGTTTGTGTCTTATTTCATTCCTGGTATCAAGATGACACGTTCCGACTTAAAAGAGAGTACTAAGTTTGTATTGAAAATGTAATGATAAAGCTTAAACTATGAAATAGGTTCACCATCCTTGAAACTGACAAATGCGTGCTGATAAGTCTTCATTTGATTACTTAACCATCAATGATAAACATGCGTTAAAGCTGTCCTGCTCAAGTTTTCAGGTTTTCTTCTCTCTCTCTCTCTCTCTCTCTCTCTCTCTCTCTCTCTCTCTCTCTCTCTCTCTCTCTCTCTCTCTCTCTCTCTCTCTCTCTCTCTTTTTTTTTTTTTTAAATGTACATATTTATTTTTTCTCTCACAACTCCTGCCAATGCAGCTTAACTAGTGTACGTATTTATAATAGAATTTTTTTTTTTTAAAGTGAGAACGTTGCTGGGCTGTGATGTCACTCTATGGCATGATTTAGATATTTTGTAAAATGATGAGACATGCATTGTGAGTATTTATTATCATTATCATTCTTATCATTATTGTTATTATTATTATTTATTTATTTTAACAAATTTAATTTTTCATTTTTTTATTTTAATTATTGTATTTCATTATTATTATTTTTAATATTTATTTATTTATTTTGGTATGAAGAATTTATTTTGGTATGAAGAAAGAGTGGTGTAATATTTTTTTTTACATTTATAAATTATGATTTAGATGAATAATCTCCAATGAAATCGGTGCAGCGATTTCCCCTAATGGCTCCCGTCTTAATCATTTAATCTTCTCAGCCTTCCTGGTCATTTAAGATCAAATGTAAATATGATTTATGGGGTAGTTTTGTTAAAAGATAAAATTGATTGAACTGTCAAGCTCTAGGTGGAGTTTTCCGACCTCCCATAGTGGGCAGGGAGGCACTTACTGTGTCTTCTATACCGCTATATCTCTTTTCTAATACTAATATGCTCTCTATCTTTGTCTTGGAATTAGATCACTTGGTTTTGTCCTGGCCCTGGCCAGATACCTTGGCTGGTAGGGAAACAGTCAAATTTTTAGAGTTTTAGAGATGATATGTTTTGTCTCGTAAATCATCTTTCTGTTATGCACTGTATTATTTTTTGTTTTACGTAAATATGATTTATTGTGAACTTTTAAGTGTGTTCCTCTTAGTGGGATCCTGTGCTTATGTTAGGATGAGACATTTAGGTGTTCTCAAACTAAGCACACTGATAATATGCTCTTGGAACCTAAATCTGTTCCCTATTCAAATCAATTCCCCGTTTACAGGGAAGCTGTCTTTGCTTCGTACCCAAAAGAAACCGAGTTTGACTACCCACCTCCTTGTGTGGCCTTGAGCAAGTCACCTCGCCCTAGCTCACTTTGCGGCGCTGAACTGCTGCTGATGCCTGGGTTATTCCAGTCTTCCCTTGGAATAGACCCCAAAGCCCCACTGCTTCAAACCAGTATTATGTTTTGGTGAACCAAAGACTGGACATTTCATAGACAAAATATGTGAAAGGGGTTAAGAATATTGGCTGTATTGAGAACTAATTTAAATTCTTCAGCTGCATAGATAAACAAATAAATAAATAAGCAAAGTTTAAAAATTTGTAAATACCAGATGCACCTGATTTTCCCTCGGTACATAAGTGAGTCCTTGGAAAAGGCTCTTTAATCATATTCTCTCACCATACTCGGGTGTAAAAAATCAGTACCTGGTCGTTAACAGCTTTGTCTCTGTCGGAAAAAAAAAAAATGTAATTTTGCCTAACAGACCTCTTGTCTCGTTCTACATGTTACATGTTGCTGCTGATCAGGGACCCTTTGTAAAGTTCTTTGAGCACAAATAGTGGATATTGGACTATATAAAGGCTCCATATTAAGATCAAGATTGACATAATCCCAGATTGTGAAATTGGATTACAATTGTTATATTCTATTTATCTTAAACCTTTTTTCTTCACATACTTTTTTTCTTCACATACATATTGTCTTGCTTTGCCGAAATTTTCCTGCTGTACAAATTTCTTTAACATTGAGAAGAATCTCAAACTCAAACCTGGGTGTTTTGATTAACTCACTCTTTACGAGTCTATAAGTAATGTGATTTATTTTATATGCTAGAGAAACAATCTTGTTTTTTTTTGTGATGACCTTTCTATTTATATGAGGTTTTAGCAAGTGAATTTTGGAAAAGGGTTGAAGAACAGATATTTAATGATATTGGAGATTCGAATGCCTAAGTCTATTTAGTTTAAATTAAATAAGATTTCAACAAGGATTTTTTGATGATAGCACAATGTTTTCATTTATATCGCCATCCCCATCTTTTCTTTTACTGCTGTTGTCAATTAGCTTTAAAGTATTGTATTCATCACATTATAACAGTTGCTTGAAATCATCATTGTCATAAGTGATCCATAAGCTCTATCGGGTTGTGTACCAGCTTTCTTTTCTTATGTGCTGAAATGACATATATACACTGTTCCGAAACGAATCACATGAAATGAGATATCCTAAAATGCATCTTGACATATTTACAATTGAAAAAGATTTTATAAATAATACTCAAAATGTTCAATATTAGGAATATTACCTACACTCAATATCCTCGGGGAAAAAACCCAACCCAATAATGAAACTAAACTTGTAAATTTAACTTAAAGTTGATAATTTATACAAAAACCCTTTTAGGTGTTGTGCATGGTCCACCTTTGACATAATACCTGGTAGATAAGGTCGCTCACATATATCCCATGAAAACCCCACATTTTCTTGGGTTGCTGAAGAGTTTGGTAACAGGATCCAGCGTTTCATGTTTAACATAGATATCATAGCTGCCAACCAGTACGATAAAATCGTACTTAGCACGATTTGGCCAATCCAGAAAAAGAAAAAAAATCCAGAAAAAAGAAAAAAAGAAGAAAATCTTATAAAAATTATCTTGGGAGAAAATTTTCGCCACAAAGTAGGCTGTTAAGCCCAAGCCTCAGTAATCTGCTTCTGTCACCACCTCCCCATCACTTATGCCTACCCAGTA
Organism: Berghia stephanieae; assembly: GCF_034508935.2. NCBI lineage: Eukaryota > Metazoa > Mollusca > Gastropoda > Nudibranchia > Aeolidiidae > Berghia > Berghia stephanieae. The sequence goes on along the minus strand of NC_088364.1, from coordinate 56,618,463 downwards.
TGATGATAAAGGTAAGCTTCTCTTAGTATTACAGTTCTGACCATTCCAGTACATTAATAAATATGCCATTTTAAGACATGAATTGGGCGTCCGCGCCGCACCGCGTATAATACGTTTTTGCATTTTGAAAAGTTGGCAGCTATGAGATATGATGCTGTCCTAGTATTTCTATTACCAAAAAGAAGAAACCTAACCTTTTCATGTTAATGTATACCCCAGAGAAGTGGGACGATTTATTTAACTTCACAGTTGTTTCCAATTTACATCTTCCCTTTTGCTCATTAGGAGTCTTTTCTGATTTCTCCAGAGTGATATTTTCTAGATAATGAAAGGTACACACCAGATTTTGATGTGGTTTCATTTTGTTTCATATCAAAGCATTAATTCATGTTTATAATTGGTACAATACTTAATGGGTTCCAATCACACCAAATTCCAACACGCTCTGCAATAGGACACCCTTGGGCTGGGTGACCGAATTTTATCTATATAATAAGTTATTACCTCCCTTGAGTATTGTATTTGGCATGCTCCGATTCTAATTCTACAAGATATGAAGTGAATAGAAAAGTGCCAGAAGACAATAGAGAATAAAAATTTTTCGCGGCGGTGGTGGGGTTTGAACCTGCGACCTTATTGGTACGACAACTCCGCCTGGCAGGTGAGAGCGTGGCTCTACCGTGTGAGCTATCCACGAACACAAAAATATTCGTTTCAAACTCAAAGTCATTACTGGATCCCTCTCTCACCTACTTCTTGAGACCGCCGATTCATTCGTACACCACCATCGCGAATAATTTTGACCAGCAGTTAAGCTTAATAGCCAATATTCTCAACACAAACATATAACATAGAAACGATTGAGACATTGAGTATGCTCCGGTGTATGGGGTGAATTTTAATTCAGAAAAGTGAGTGGAGCAGGCACTTATGTTGGTAACAACAAGATATGAAGTGAATAGAAAAGTGCCAGAAGACAATAGAGAATAAAAATTTTTCGCGGCGGTGGTGGGGTTTGAACCTGCGACCTTATTGGTACGACAACTCCGCCTGGCAGGTGAGAGCGTGGCTCTACCGTGTGAGCTATCCACGAACACAAAAATATTCGTTTCAAACTCAAAGTCATTACTGGATCCCTCTCTCACCTACTTCTTGAGACCGCCGATTCATTCGTACACCACCATCGCGAATAATTTTGACCAGCAGTTAAGCTTAATAGCCAATATCTCAACACAAACATATAACATAGAAACGATTGAGACATTGAGTATGCTCCGGTGTATGGGGTGAATTTTAATTCAGAAAAGTGAGTGGAGCAGGCACTTATGTTGGTAACAACAAGATATGAAGTGAATAGAAAAGTGCCAGAAGACAATAGAGAATAAAAATTTTTCGCGGCGGTGGTGGGGTTTGAACCTGCGACCTTATTGGTACGACAACTCCGCCTGGCAGGTGAGAGCGTGGCTCTACCGTGTGAGCTATCCACGAACACAAAAATATTCGTTTCAAACTCAAAGTCATTACTGGATCCCTCTCTCACCTACTTCTTGAGACCGCCGATTCATTCGTACACCACCATCGCGAATAATTTTGACCAGCAGTTAAGCTTAATAGCCAATATTCTCAACACAAACATATAACATAGAAACGATTGAGACATTGAGTATGCTCCGGTGTATGGGGTGAATTTTAATTCAGAAAAGTGAGTGGAGCAGGCACTTATGTTGGTAACAACAAGATATGAAGTGAATAGAAAAGTGCCAGAAGACAATAGAGAATAAAAATTTTTTTTGGTGGTGTACGAATGAATCGGCGGTCTCAAGAAGTAGGTGAGAGAGGGATCCAGTAATGACTTTGAGTTTGAAACGAATATTTTTGTGTTCGTGGATAGCTCACACGGTAGAGCCACGCTCTCACCTGCCAGGCGGAGTTGTCGTACCAATAAGGTCGCAGGTTCAAACCCCACCACCGCCGCGAAAAATTTTTATTCTCTATTGTCTTCTGGCACTTTTCTATTCACTTCATATCTTGTTGTTACCAACATAAGTGCCTGCTCCACTCACTTTTCTGAATTAAAATTCACCCCATACACCGGAGCATACTCAATGTCTCAATCGTTTCTATGTTATATGTTTGTGTTGAGAATATTGGCTATTAAGCTTAACTGCTGGTCAAAATTATTCGCGATGGTGGTGTACGAATGAATCGGCGGTCTCAAGAAGTAGGTGAGAGAGGGATCCAGTAATGACTTTGAGTTTGAAACGAATATTTTTGTGTTCGTGGATAGCTCACACGGTAGAGCCACGCTCTCACCTGCCAGGCGGAGTTGTCGTACCAATAAGGTCGCAGGTTCAAACCCCACCACCGCCGCGAAAAATTTTTATTCTCTATTGTCTTCTGGCACTTTTCTATTCACTTCATATCTTGTTGTTACCAACATAAGTGCCTGCTCCACTCACTTTTCTGAATTAAGATTCTAATTCTAGCACACTTTTTGGCTTCTCCCAAGAGCTTGCTGGAAACCAGCAAGTGTTGTATTAGATAACGTTTAAATATTTTTCCAGCAGTCCACAAGATCATTGTGATTCTACTGACAATCTAATACAATTTTTATTTTTTTTATTCATTAATGAAAAAAAATACACCCTGTATAATAGATGATGCACTACAATCAGATACAAGTTGTCAACAGTCCGTAGGACCTTAGCCAGTGAATGACATGTTTCTGTGGTATTTCAGAGTGATAAGGTCCATGGAGTTGGAATTTTCTCTGGTTTCTGTAACATAAAGACAGTAACAATTGCTTGCTAGCTCTGTGTGTAAAGCACTAACTGGGCAAGAATATTTTTCAATAGACTGAAATTCTATTCAAAGGGAAGCACGCGGAGGGGACCTTATAGCTCGTGAAGTCCAGGGCACAATAATTTTCTTCAAGATATGAAGTGAATAGAAAAGTGCCAGAAGACAATAGAGAATGAAAATTTTTCGAAAAAAAAAAAAATTTTCATTCTCTATTGTCTTCTGGCACTTTTCTATTCACTTCATATCTTGTTGTTACCAACATAAGTGCCTGCTCCACTCACTTTTCTGAATTAAAAATTCACCCCATACACCGGAGCATACTCAATGTCTCAATCGTTTCTATGTTATATGTTTGTGTTGAGAATATTGGCTATTAAGCTTAACTGCTGGTCAAAATTATTCGCGATGGTAGTGTACGAACGAATCGGCGGTCTCAAGAAGTGGGTGAGAGAGGGATCTAGTAATGACTTTGAGTTTGAAACGAATATTTTTGTGTTCGTTGATAGCTCACACGGTAGAGCCACGCTCTCACCTGCCAGGCGGAGTTGTCGTACCAATAAGGTCGCAGGTTCAAACCCCACCACCGCCGCGAAAAATTTTCATTCTCTATTGTCTTCTGGCACTTTTCTATTCACTTCATATCTTGTTAATAATTTTCTTCTTAATTTAGAGTACATGAACTCAACAATGAATAAATGATAATGTTGAAACAATAAATGTCTTCATTGTTAAGTTTTGAATGACTTGAATTACATGAATATGAATGATTGTTGTAAGTTGAATTTCTGGTTTAACTTTCTTTTTGAAGATATATGTATTTTAATACATGATTACTAACGTTGTTCATTTTTCATTTGTTTTCCTGGTCTCAATTTTATTGGATCTGGGAGAAATGACATTTTTGTGAAAATTTATTCCATTTTATTATATTTTGCCATTTCAAATATTAGTTCAGATTTCCTTCCAAAAAGTTTGGATGGACATAAAGAAAATTGAAAATCTTTTTTTGTGTTTTAAAAATGAAAAAAGTTTGCGTAATGCATAATGCTAATGTAACAGAGGGTGTATATGTGTGTTAGTGAGAGAGAGAGAGAGAGAGAGAGAGAGAGAGAGAGAGAGAGAGAGAGAGAGAGAGAGAGAGAGAGAGAGAGAGAGAGAGAACAATCCAGTGTAATCAGTTGTACAGCAGATTATAAGACTAAGACCAAAGCAAGATATTAACTCACTCAATCCTAGAGATTTTTGCTATTTTTCAAAATTGGAGAAAATGTATTAAAATTAAGCACATACATAGATAGTTTTATTCAACTATCATTAACATGTAAAAACTAAAAACATTAGCTTTGATACTACGCCTATAATTTGTCTCAAAAGAAATGTACTAAATAGGCATGGGGTCAAAGTAACCCTGGTAAACCTCAGATAAAGTCGGTGTTAGGGTTGAGTGAGTTAAATTAGAGGATGAGTATGATGTGACTTTAAATCAAAAGTGCATTGCATCTCTGCTATGACTCACATATCAAGTTTTCAGAACCTAGATGATCTCATTTAATCTGGGATCCGCTTTACATAATCATTTGTCTCGTAAATTTTCATTCCAAGTGGATGACCAAAAATCCTTAACTGAGGCACTTTTCATTCCAATTTGATTTGTTAAATCAACTTTTTAATTATTTTTTTTTTTTTAATTATTATTTGAACCATTGATGCATTTCAAATTTTTAAAGTTGTGTTTAGATTTTGATTTGTTTCTTGTGATATTACTTTTGTGTTCAAATTCTAGTCATTCCAATTAATTTTTTTAAGAATGAACAAAATGGAGAGGTATATTTCTTTCCTGTCAAATATTTTTATGTGCAATTTTTTAATTATTTTAGATATTTTTTAAACAAATCTTATTTAAAAAATTATTTTCTTGTTTTGAAGTTTGCCATATTGTGGATACGTTTTATCATTATTACTATATTTTCCGTTGCATATGCACTGCTACCCACATAAAATCGGTATTGAACATATGCCTGCTTAATTTCATAGTTTTATATTTCTACTTTTGAAACTACTTTTAAAAATTTTGCTCAACGCTTCTTGTAGAACCAAAATATAAAATAAGATGAAAAAAAAAGTGTTTTGCTGTCTCAATCTTATTGATATATCAGTAATGATATGGACAATCCTATAAACTTGACATTTTAATTACACTCAAACATGGTTTCCTCCAACTCATTCAAATGTGCCAAATTTTTTCCTTATTATTCTTTGTTATCATGCCTTTCCTTCCTCGAATTAATTTTTACTCCGAACATGGTTTCCTCGAACTAATTTCACCCAGCCAGCATAAAAAAGTTAGATTAATTGAAGGATTTTTAAAAATGCGACCCGTGATTTGGACCACTGATGTGCATGTGACATACACAGTTACGAATGTGTGTATCCATCTACACTTCATGTGTGCATACGATATGATACACACGCACACACACACACACATACAGACACTCCATTGCCGTTTCGCATAACTGACACCCCTCTGCTCATTCTTATCACTTCCCCATTCGTTCTTATTTCAATACCATGCGTCATGATTTGCTAATGCTTGGCTCCACACACTTACACCAACTTTATGTAACATGTTTTGTATAAAGTTATCTCTCTCAACATAGGCAATAAAATAAATAAATAATATAGTTCCCTTTATTCATCCTCAAGCAGATATTTATCTTAGGATCTATTACAAGGGAAGACTGGAATAGCTCAGGTGTCAACCGCAGCTCAGTGCCACAAAAAGTTGTTATGGAGAGTTGGCTTGTTGAAGGCCATAGAATGCAGTGAATATTCAAACTACGTATATTTCGGGTTTGAAGTTAAGACAATACCGTTGAGCCTCATATTCCCCCCCCCCCCCTCCATCAAATTGTATTTGCATGTCCAGAGGAGTTTGAGGAACCGGTGCTGGAGTGTAGTTAAAACGGCTACGCTTTAGGTATTCTCTCATCGCTTACTATCTTAGTGCATAAGTACCCTGGTGATATGTGCAATAAAAATGATGGTTATTATGATTGTTATTATTATTATTATTATTATCATCATCATCATTATTATTATTAGGGAGCGTTCACATATTACGTCATCAAAAATTTGCCCTTTTTAGACCCCCCCCCCCCCCCCCCCCCCCAAGTCATCACTTGTCATCATTGACCTGACCCCCCCCCCCCCCCCCCAACAGATGATGACGTCATCTAATTTAATAAAAACTAAAAGATAACTTTAATTTCACAATATTTATTATTCATTTTTCAAACCATAAACATTAATTATCAACGTTTGATAAAACACATTCAGACATTTTATTAATTTCAGAAACTGTTGATAATTTATGTTTTACGATACAATGGGGACATAAAATTTAAATTTGCAAAGATAAAATCTAACAAACATTATTTAAATTAGGCTACTTGGTGCAGGTGCTATTTAAAAAATTTCAGAAAGTGTAATTTAAAATAGTATAGGAGGCAAGTTATTTTATAGCATATTAGTCTTTTAGTGGAATGAATTTCTGTTTCAATTTCCAAACATAAAATTAATTGATTCAAAAATGTTTCTGCCTTGGACCTCTGGCAATGTACTATAAATAGTATCATCAATTTCATCTTCATCGTCATCACTTTCTCCCATTTGCTGTTCTTCTTTTTGCTAATTTATTTGGAATGCCATTTTTGAAGCTCTTGCATTTAATAAAATAGGCCTAATTTGCCTATGTTTTGATGACATCATCTTGGGTCTGACCCCCCCCCCCTCCCCCATGTCAACACATGTCAACATTTGGTAGACCCCCCCTCCCCCCCTAGCTGATGACGTAATATGTGAACGCTCCCTTATGCTTTACATATTACAATTCTCTTCATTTAATGGTGTAATCTTGTTGCAGGAAATAGATGGTTCAAATTATTTTAAGAATTGTGATTAAGCATCCATGAGAAATCTTAGAAGACATTTTTTGTTTTTGATGATTAGATATTTGGCAGCCGTATTATAATATTGACATTTTGTTTTATTAAAATAATATATTATTTTTATTACTGGCTAAAGACTGGTTCGGCCTGAAATATTCCTTACTAATTTTGCTCCTTTTTTTGAAAACGGGTATATTAATTTTAATTGGATATTATTTAGGTCATACAGTGGTGAGATTATTCTTAGGTGTGATTTAATCAAAATCACTCTCAAATTATATAATCACATAAAATAATTGATATTAGAAACTTTTTATAGTCATTTATTAAATTATAAATTTTAATTTAAAAAAATATTTTTCACCCAAGGGGAAATCTAAGCTCTGTGATAATTTTCATATAACTGTATCCCGTTACATTTTCAGAGAACGCAATGAAACTCGTTTCTTCACATTTTGATTTATTAAATTAAAATTATGTTCTTCAAAATATTTGTTCTGTTCTATATTTTACTTTTATACAAAACTTACTTTTACTGTAAGTAATGGGGTGGGGTCTTTTGACCTCCCATGAAGGATTGAGAGGTCATTCTCGCTACTTTCTCTCTCCCTCTTTATCTGTTTTTCATTTCCACTTTGCTCTCGGCTTTGTCCTGAATTGACATTGCTTGGTATTTACCTGGTCGTGGCAGGGATCCTTAGCTGAGAGGGAGTCAGTGGGGATGGTTTTTCGAGATATGACTTGTAAATCATCCCTCTTGTTAAGTATTATTAGTTTTGAATATTTCTGTAATTTGACAAACAAAAAATTTAATATACTAGGATAAATGTCACTGAGACAAAAATAAGTAAATGAAAAATATTTAATAAAAGAAATATAATTCTATATTTGGCCAACACGTGTGGTCATCTGGCACCTCTGCCGCGAAAGTCTGAAGACCCACCTCTCTTGCTTTTTTTTTTTTTGGGGGGGGGGGGGGGGGGGGGTGTTGCGTCATACGGGTGCTAAGCTTGTCGTCTATCGCATTTTTCTTACCAATCAGTTGATAATTAGACTTTTTAACTATCTTTGTCCCCTTTGAAATAGACTTGTCCAATTTCTCTTTTCCTCACAGTAAATTAACACACACACGCTCTCTACCAGAAATAATATGTCATGGTCTTACGGACTATTTTGATTGATAATAATTGAGCAGGCATTTTTCACATCATTTAACACAAAATTACCCTTTGGAAATGTTCCAGATGATCAATATTATGTATATTTTAAAACAAAATTACAATTGACCCTAGCCATACAGCTCTAAAACTATACAAGTTGATGTCTTCATCACATTTTCTGAGAAATTTGCCCTAAAATTGCCAAGTTTCAATATCATATTCCATGTAGCGAGATACAGCCACAAACCAGAATAAAATGCAGAAGAAGCGTCCCATATTTTCCGTATTTTTTAAAAATCTTTGTGAGTCGTCCAAATAAATGACTCCTTTGAAATTGCCTAACTTTTTAATTTATGAATGGATTTTCAAAAGTCAAAAATATTTTTACTCAGTGGAGATAGGGCTTTGATTTAAACTTATCATTTCCACACAAATATAGGAAAAAAATTGTCATAGTCATTGCTATATGTTTGTTATTTTGAATGTATAATGTAAACATTAGAGTGTGTTCCTCTTAATGGTATCTTGTGCTGGTGTCTGGGTGAGAAATTTAGATGATCTCAAACTAAGAACTGATCATTGATAGTGATAGTGTGCTCTTGGAGTCTACATCCGTTCCCTATTTGAATCGTTCCCCTTTGTCTTATATTTCCCTCAAGTCCTTTTAATTGTATATGTAGAATGTTTTCAATATCAATTTTCTTCCTTCTATACTGGCACTGATATGACCTAAATGTGTTTCAAGCGTAAAAACCTTAAAGACAAACAAACAAACAAAAGCCCCACCCAGCTGCAAGCACCGTTAAACACCTAAAAACAAACAACTAACTTATAAGTTGTATCTTTTGACCTCTCACAGTGGGCTTGGGAGATCACTCCTGTTTAGTCTTCTGTCACCCTTCCATGTTGCTTTCTTTCCTTGTCCTGGAATGAGATGGCTTTGCTCTAGACCCTGTTGGGATTCTTAGCCGAGAGGACAATGGGTGAAATTCCCCTTAAAATGGAGTTCCTTTTCCTCCTGGGCTGATTTGATACATTGGTCATAGGTCAACACCATTGCTACCTCATCTACCCCCCCCCCCCCCCCCCCCCCCCAACCATTTTATCCTTTTTCATGTGATTTTAGCTTTGTGTTCTTCTGGAATGAGACTATTTGATTTTGTGTGGGCCCTTCCTCGAGTCTTGTGCTGGGAGGGATACTATCATTTATACTTTTGGGAGAGAGATTATATTTATTTTCAATATAAATTATCAATTAGTTGTCCCTATGCACAAGCAATTTTCTTTGTAATTCTTTTATATGTACAATTCATTAATACGGCTAAGTGGTCTTGTGGTATGACATTCGCCTTTGGATTAGAAGGTCCTGGGTTCGAGTTCTGCTCTGAGCATTGCATAGTTGAGTCCCGGCTCACATTCTCTCACTGTAGTTCGGTTGAAATAAGCACCAGGTAGTTAACAGAGTTATCTCTGGCAGAAAATCAAATTGGAATATCACTTGACAGGTGTCATATCTTGTCCTACATGTTAAGCATTGCTGTTAGCCAGGGAGTAGAGCGCTTTGAGGACGTTTAGTGAATCAAATGAAGTGCTGTGTGTGTAAAAATAAAATGCATTCACTACCTAACTCAATTGTGTGAAATTGAAAATGATGTCTAGCCGAGAAAGCTTTGTGAGATTTATTTTATTTTTCTGTTAAAATGAAATGGAAGCAAAACAAATAGTTCCTATAAAGACAGTTTAATTGAATTCAATTTGATTTGGTCAGTCCAAGCTACTTCAATGTAACGACATTTAAAGAATAACAAAAAAAAAACCAACAATGAAAGCAGGAAAATTATTGACAAAAATGAAGACTAAGAAAATCATGTCATGCAATGAATTTTTAAAATATGTGTCAATTTATTCGTACAATAAAAAATGAAATTCATGAAAACATAAGCACCGACTATAGCACAGTTGACTCAGCGTAATCGTACACCCTCGGGAGTTCGGCTTAGTGTGTTGATTAAGTCGAGAAGCTAATAATAGCATCTAAGCCCCAGCTTTCATGTGCAATTCATGTAGGACCTTCCATTCTGGGTTTTCTACAGGCTTGGGGCCGTCATATTCAATTAGAAAGTTTGTTTCTTAATTTTTATTTATATATATATATATATATATATATATTATATATATATATATATATATATATATATATATATATATATATATATATTTATATATATATATTTTTGGTTATATGTTTTTGTTTTTTCTTTTTCATGTTTTACTGACAACAAAATGTGACATTATTGTTTGTAAAAACATAATCGTGAATCATGGATTGCTTTCTATTCCGTGCAAACTGTTTATAAACCCTTGTCTCCAATCCCGCCAATGTAGATCATCTGTATAGTGTTCTACTTAGATTTAGCGGCGTTGTTTGTCCACCGTGGCAAGTTTTTCAGTGTTTGTCAGAGATGGTTTGCCACATTCCGACAATTCATCCTATTCTTCATTATCCAGGCGTTGTCCATTGTGTGGCTGAACGGAGCTCAGTAACTCCTGAGATGTCAGTTCACCGTTGATGGGTATATAGTTGTCCATTGTAAAGACTTGATGGAATGCTTTGGCTGAAAAGTTGTGTGAAACAGGAACAGCGTCGTTAATTTCATATGACTGTTGGTTGTCACTGCAATGAAGGTGTAGTGATTAAGCGGAGATGGTATGCAATTAAGCGGAGCAATTATATAGAAATAATTCCGTTTTTTGGGAATGTGTAGCGTATAAGTGGAGTGTGTGATTAACCAATGTGCAATTAAGCGGAGTGAACTGTGTATTATTTGATTGCAAAACACGATGAAATGAAAACAATAGATTACAATAAAACCTCACCATATTGCCAATATCAATCAAGGGTAACATTCTTTTGTTTTTCTTCTGTTGGGGACGGGGTATGGTGCTTACAAAACTTTAAAGTCAATTTAGTGTCACAGAATAAGAGGATAAGAAATTAAAAAGATTATAGGTATTTAAAAGCTTCAAAAACAAAATGAAACAAAACAAATGTTAGAACAGAACTAAAGCAGATTTCAAAAGAAATTTATACGTGTCCAGTATATTGTATGCTGTCTAAAGCAATTTATCTGTATGTCCAGTAGATGGCCACCTAAAAGTCCTTCCCAGACATAAATGGCTACATGATACATCGCTTATGAAACTACAGTAGTAATAATAATAACAATAATAATAATAATAATAATAATAATAATAATAATAATAATAACAGCAATAACAATATTTACTAATAATAATAACAACAACAATAATAATGATAATAATAATAATAATAATAATAATAATAATAATAATAATAATAATAATAATAATAATAATAATAATAATAATAATAAATTATTTGTTCATTTTAATACACAAGATGCTTACATTAAAAAAAAATCTCAATAGGGATATTTATATTTATGATAAATTGGAAAAAAAATTATTCTAAAACTGTTTGCTTAAGGCATGTGTTCCGATTACCCAGTAGAAATTATAGAGAAAAAATTCTGTCACAGTCATTATTCCAATTGAGAAAATATTCCAATAAAGCAGCGTTCCAATGACCGACTTTGACTATATATATATATAATTTAACACAAGACAAAGAGTACCAATTCTTCTTTGTCAGACTAGTTCTTTTAAAATTTATCCCCCAGGGTTATCAATCAAAATAGATATTTGTACTTCAAGACTTGGGTAACAACTGTAATATTCACCTGCCAAGCAAATCGGGAAAATTTTGGCGGCAAAAGACATTTCCCCAATTAACGAGGTCCAAATATCCACACAAGCTTACTACAATCAAGAAGATTTCAAAGAACAATTTTAATATGCAATGTAGGCTACAAGAGGTAACATTCTTGTGAAATAAAAAAGATTAAAATTAATAATATAATATCTACTTCATTTACTCAAACATCTTTGTTCAAAATCCAACAACCAAGCTTTGATAGCATTCTTTTTCCCATGTGAATAATTACCCACAGCTCCATTCGATGGGAGAACTCTGTGACAAGGTATAAGCAAAGAGATTGGATTGTTTGACATGGCAGAGCCTGTAGCCCTGCAGGCTTGTGGACTGCCACATAATGTGGCTAATTGTAAGTAAGTGATGGTTTTACCTAATGGAACAGCTTTTGGAAGGGTGCGCCACACTTGACATCTGAATGAACCTAGTTGGAAAATTAAGTGGAAAATATCATATTATAATATACAGAATATCGAGGTTTAAAAATTTTTTAAAACTAAACAAACAATATTCATGTGAATAAGAGAGCTTACACACCTTTTTGGCTACCAAATGAAAAAGCATGGAAATAAGTTGTCCAATCTATAGATAGGGCCTAGTATGCGCTTCGCTAAGAAGCTCATAACATTGCCATCCGAAAGTATAACGGACCAACACACAAAACTGTGTGTATCCATGAACGTTTATAGTCAGGTTAATACAGTTCAGTGAGCATTACTCATTAACGCGGATGGCAGAAAAACAATAACAAAGACCTGAGTGACGTCATCATCGAACTATCGATAAGTAAGTAATTCTTCAGACCTATGACGCTCAGGAAGTAAAAGTTTATTCTCTTTTCTTTAGTTTTAACTAGTAATTACTTCCTCCCCTAGGCTATCACAAATTACTTTTTGCCAGATCCTAAGCACTGCAGGTTGGGCAGGATGGCCAGGAAAAATCATGCATGTAGGTCGAGTAATAAGCCAGTTGAGCAATCAGAAACCTCAACAATTAATATGAGGTGAAATTTATTCTTTACCTTCACTGAGTATTGTTGGACACAATTTGGGAATGTCTTGATGAGCAATTCCATCGTTAAAATAAGCCTTTAGCCACTGTACACACTCTTCAGCAGGTGTTGTCATTTTCTCCCCACTGAGCAGCTTCACTTTCACCATACATCTATATTTCACAAACAAAACGCCACAATGTTAAAAAGGAATTTAGTAGTATATGCAAGTATAAAAATTAAATAGAAAACAACAAAAGATAAAACTGATTCCCCCCGCCAACTCCTAAAAAGTATTTATATAAATAAATATTATGTACTTCAGAATAGAAAGTTTGGGTTTAAAATGCTTGCAGTTTTAAAGACCATTTCTTTTACCTCTTTCTCAGCAATGAGGCTAGATTCGCATTTTATCCTTCACAAATTGACTGACACCTGATTGAGGTACCTGAGAATGACAAGCTAAGACAAAGCGACATTCGAATTTGGAGCAATATCTCAATTAAAATACTCCCCTAGGGATTTTATCCTAGTTTGCCCTGTACCATATATGTTATGTTATGTTATGTTATGTTATGTTAAGTTATACACTTTGAATGTAAGTACAAAATTTAGAGCTCTGAAATATTAAAAGTATAATTATGATAAAATAAGTTTTGAATCTTAAAATCACTATTTCTCTCTGCTAGTTAACCCTTTTGTCACACTGTTAAAGCATTTTTATTTTTTGATATTTTTTAGTTGCTTTTTTTTTTTTTTTTTTTTTTTTGGACGAAGCTTGTTAGACCATTCTGAATTTAATTTTATCAGGTAACTGCATTTCCACATTTGATTAACTAAGTTCATAATATTGAATTGGTAAATTCAATTTAAAGACATTTAAAAAAAAATTCTCTTTGCCTTTACATTAAATTCCATTAGTAGATTCTATTTTGCTCAGTTTGATTTCAATTTTGAAGTAATCAAAACCATTATTTTTTTTTTAATACCAAGAAGCAGGTTTTTTTTATAGAGCCGTGGACTGTAAATAATAAGATTTAATGTGGTATTTTGATATTATTGTGTATTTTCACCTCTCATTTGGAGAAAAATATTTGTCATTTGCATCACACTGTTTTACAAGATGGAGACCCGTTTGGCAAGAATGGATTTCTATGTCTCCAATAGGTGAACTAATGATGATGGGGTCAGTTTGTGTGCAAGATGCTTGGTGGTGATCTTTTGACTTCATCTCAATCCTTACAAAAGTGGATCTAAGTGAACAGCAGAAAAGAAAAATAAAGATGAATATGGTGATGGCGATATCATTTATGATTAGAGGATGTTATATCTGTGAAGTTCAGCGTAAACCTCCTAGTGGAGTATCACATACTGGAAAGCATGCCATTTTGTCACAGGTCGACCCCACCTCGACTGTGCCCTGAATGGTGGAAGTTATCACATTTTCAAAAAGAGAAAATGAATGATTGATTGTATGAGTTACATTTTTGAATTGTTTTTAACGAAAGAACATCCTTTGTTGAAAATTTACAGAGTGAATTGATTTGATTTGCATACAAAAAGGAAAAAAAATGAACTGCACACAGTTGATTCGTATTTTAGAGGGACTATCTCACCAATTTGAAGGCGGAGAATAAAAAAACTTCAGTTACAACTACAGTGTTAAAGTGCTGTAATTATCACTGTCATCAATACTTAAATGAAATAACACAAAGCGATCTTCTCCATGAGTCTTATTTCGACATAATTATGATTCTTTTATAATCTTGAACATAAATCAACACGGGTTGTGTATAAAATCATGTTCATTGCAACTGAGAGTTGTGAGAAGAGTAAATTTAAGGGCTCAAATTAATTATTAATGTAGGCATACAAAAATATTTTAGAGTAAAACAAATAAACTCATATTTATCTTAATTGCTTATATGCAGGGCAACATAAAACTTTTAAGTCAGATTTACAATCTAATATGAAAGGAAGGAAAAAAACAAAACAAAAAAACAACAGCAAAAAAACACAACAACAAAAAGTGATAGCTAGGGCCTACTCGGGCTAATCTGAGGCCTGTGACAAACTGGTACTGTGACAAACCGGGCCAGTGACAAACAAGGTCTGTGAAAAACTGGGCCTGTGACTAATGGGCAGCCCCCTTTATGGTGACAAATGGGGACATCCCCCCCCCCCCCCCCCCCCCATACACACACGCAGAGAATGGTGGTGATGATCACAAAAACACAATACTTACAAACTTATAATATAATCCTATCTAAGAATATCTAGATTATATCTCCCTATGTCATGTAATAGATACTAGACCCGAGAAACTCATGTTTCTTTATCTCTGGTACTACACCCCCAGTCTTGATAAAAAAGGGAATGGTGTTATTGTTGTTGTTGCTGTTGATGACGATGATGATGATACGATGTTATGTTGGTGGAGATGGTTCATGTTGATTGTTGTGGGTTGTGGTAATGAGTAATGGCGAGAGAGAGAGAGAGAGAGAGAGAGAGAGAGAGAGAGAGAGAGAGAGAGAGAGAGAGAGAGAGAGAAAGAGAGAGAGAGAGCCCATCCATCAATAAAATACATCAACACAAATACAAAAAGGCAAGATTTTGTATAAAATTAAATTTTGATTACTCAGAATATCACGTTATATACCGCGCCACTGTTGTTTCTCTTTCCTCTTTCCTGCTGCATAGTAACCTTTAACCTCTGAACTCGGTTTTGTGCCCCCCTCGTTCCTCACAGTTCCCATAATTCGTCATTCATAACAAATATGGCTGACTGTCACAGGTGTCAAAACAGTGGCTTATTGAGTTGATAGTCAACCGAGAGACTTGACTAATAACCAATAATGAGTTTCTAAATATGTCTGAGAATATACCAGGTGGAAGACAACGATCTTCATCTGATGGTGATATTTTAGAGGAAGGAATTTCGTGTGGTTTTAAGAGCAGTAAGTCTTCAGGCAACGTAAAAGAGGTTGCAAACTCGATCAACAACAAACAACCCGGAAGATTGCGAGTGTTTACAAAACATCGCAACAAAACCAGTACCTTACCTTTACCTACAACGCTTTCAGATCACCCAGAATGTGACGAAAACGTTTTTGACAGCGATGGGGGTTTAAGTTCTCAGGGTAGCCTTGGATCCAATAAATCAAAGAAGCGAAGTAGAAAGCTGTCATTCAAATCAATGAGAAAAGCAGTGAGCCGGGCATTCGTGAAAGAAGGAAAGGGGGCGACAGGTGAGCAGAATGGGAAGAGTAACCCTTTTACAGTTGAGGTAAATGATTCAGGAAAGATTTGGACTCCAGATTTGAGACATTTAGGTAAAGGGCAATCAAATATGTACGACACAGATAGCCCTAGGTCCATCTTGTCATCGTCAAGACCACTGATAACCGATCCAGATTTGGGTATGACAATTCCGAAATGGAAAAGGACTCCGGGAACAATTGGCATCTTTAATCATGCTAATAGCTGTTTCATGAATGCTGTTTTACAGTGCCTCAGTAATACAGATTCATTTACTGAATATTTTGTGCAAGAGTTTCACAAGCATGATTTGAAGTTGAGCAAAAATGCAAG
>NC_088364.1:56569676-56597176 GCF_034508935.2 Berghia stephanieae | reverse complement strand
ACAGTGATTTTGAGAATTTCTCAGAAACTTTCCGCTGAATTTGCAGTGTCAAACATTTTCCTCAAAACCACAAAGTCACCATTATGTCTTATGTCATATTTTGACACCTGTGCATAGTCTCGTGAAATTTAGTGACGTCCCGTGAAATTTAGTGGCCAGACGGAATGGCACCAGATGTCACAATTGACACAGACGACCAGTGGTGTTCTTTGATTAGCTAGTTGATGGTTGAAGGGGAAGGGGAGGGACAAATCTCTCTCTTTCTCTCTCTCTCTCTCTCTCTCTCTCTCTCTCTCTCTCTCTCTCTCTCTCTCTCTCTCTCTCTCTCTCTCTCTCTCTCTCTCTCTCTCTCTTCCTCTTTCCCTTTGCCTTTCTTTCTATTTCTCTTTTCTTCATTTTTTTTGTGTTCATATTCTAGAATTTCTAAGATCAATTCATAAATTATTCTAGTAGAGAAGTCTCCCCTTCTCCTTCTCTCTCTCTTTATTTCTTTCACAATCATCCAATAAATCATCTGGTTATACTGAGATAATGCATTAGAATAAAGCAATTGAGATTGGCTTAGTTTACTCTTCTTTCTTTTTACCTTTTGACTATGGCTTTAAATTTGAGAGATTCTTGGGTTTTATT
The DNA here is from genome assembly GCF_034508935.2 of Berghia stephanieae. Taxonomy (NCBI): domain Eukaryota; kingdom Metazoa; phylum Mollusca; class Gastropoda; order Nudibranchia; family Aeolidiidae; genus Berghia; species Berghia stephanieae. The sequence continues at coordinate 56,596,546 of NC_088364.1, read as the reverse complement.
TATAAGCTGAATAACCACTAGGTTTCGGTAAAAAATAAAAGATATTGTAGCCTGCTTTATAAAGTAAAAATCAAAACAAAACAACACTTTCTGGCCTTTTATTTGAAAAACATTGTGAAAAGGACAATTCATTAAATGTTTACTACCACATCATCCTACCACCACTCCTACTACAACCACCACCACACCATCATCCCTAGCACCACTACTACTACAAATAACATCACATCATCCCTACCACCACTACCACTACAACTACCACTACATCATCATTCCTACCACAGCTACTACAACAACCACCACACAATCATCCATACGACCACTACTACTATAATCACTACCACATCATCCCTATAACCACTACAACTACAACCACCACCCTAGTACAACCACCAAATGTAATTACACTTTCAACTTTTGAAATTCTCAGAGTCTGACAGAAGCCCCCATCGGTTTAATAGAACACGCTCCAACAATTTGTAAAGACAGCTCAGTAGAGATATGGGTCTGTAACTATCGGCCTCCTTCGCCAGTTTCCCGGGCTTCAGGATGGCAACTATCTTCGAATGCTTCCACACTTGTGGGAGCTTTCCTTTTGCAAGGACGTCAGACATTGCCTCTGCCAGCCAGGCCCATGTTCTGGGGCCCAGATGCGTCACCATATCGGGATATACGCCGTCTATCCCTGCTGCTTTACAGTTCTTCACATCACTAATGGCTGCACTTACTTCTCGGGGACTGAACGGGGATGTCCAGTCCGACTCCTCCGCAGGTAGCGAGTCCAAAATCGTACGGTACGCCTTGCGGACACAGCGCTCAAAAGCATGATTAGGGACCCGTTTGCTACGGTTCTTAATATTCTTGGCGATTGTGTCTGCCTCACATTCCGGTGAAGGCTTCGCGTAATTCCGGTCCAGATCCAATTTCTTTATCAAACGCCAAGCGTGGCGGCTGGAGTGTGTAAAGTCGAGACTTACCACGATCTCCTGCCACTGTTGCTTCCTTCCCTCTGCCAGAGACTGAAGTAGTCTATTGGCTACGTCCTGGGACTGGGTCTGCTGGTACTCTTTGTACAGCTTTTTCGACTCTGTTGTCCAGCAAGGGGTTTAGAATTTCCGTTTGCCCCGTGGAATAGAACGTTGATCGCTCTTAACCAGTAGCCTGCTAAATCTGGTTATATTCTCGGACTTGGAAGGAATGGCAGGGCAAACCTGCTCGGGTATAGGAACTGAATTCCTCCCAGTCAACCTTCTTGAAGTTCCATTTGCAAAGTGGGAGAGACTGCACCCTCGGTATTGTCACCCCAGCTGTGACAAGAACTGTCCTGTGCTGGCTGTGCAGAAAGTCCCTGAGGACTGTTCGCTTCACCTGCAGCGGTTCACCGTTCGCACCTTTCGTAACGAGGGTGAGGTCTGGAGTATACTCCTTCTTATGGCGGGTACCCCTGAAGGTACCCTTGGCTGTAGGATCGTACACTAGGTGTAGATCGTTACAGTCCATCCATGAGCGGAGTTGTCTTCCTGCCTCGTTGCAGTCTCGGTAGCCCCATTCGTGATTGTGGCTATTAAAGTCTCCCAGACAGATGGAAGGATGGCTGACCACCGGTACCGGTGGTGTAGTCCAAATCGCTCTAGGTGTTTTGTAAATATTATGCAAACACAGTCCACCTACTTCCACGGAAATTCGGTTCACCCCATTGCTGTCCTTTACGCTCTCTATGACCCTTACCTTCGATGGCTCTTTAGCGTAAATGCTAACCCCTCCTTTGAGCCTTGAAGTGTCCTCTCGTTGGACCACCGTATAACCTGGGATCTGGAATCGGGAAGATTGTGTGAATAAAGGTGGGTCTCCTGTAACAGGAGGATGTCAATGCTATGGGAGGCCAGTAGCATCGGGAGACGTGCTAGGCAGTGATGATATAGACTTATGTTTTATGTATAAAAATCAAAGAAATGATCAGGGGAGAGGGGTGGGGGTGGGAGGTAGGGTGAGAAGAGAGGCGTCGGGAGAGATAAGTGAGGAGTGCTAATGATTAGGTATTGGATTCGTAGAGATAAAGACGTCGAGTGCAGAGTGTGTAATCAACAATGCAATGTGCTGGTTTTGCCTTCTTATTATTATATGATACTGAAAGAACATTAAACCACCTGTTATTGAATGAATAAAGATGCACTAAACACTGCACCTCATTATAATATGATGAGACCTTATTGAAACCACCCATAAAATCTTGAAAACATGAACATCTCAATCATGTAGGCTGGAGCCAACTTGAGACTTAAACTGGACAAATTCTCTGTTATCTATGAGTATCAGAATTAAAAAAAAAAAATAAAAAAAATAAGAGAACTATTTAAATATGGTTTCTTGTCAAAACAATTATTTAAACAGTTCAGTGATAGTATAAAAAAATTAAATGTGTTGTTTTTGAAAATTTAAATTACAATTGTATCTCTGACTCTTGACATTTGTCTGAATAACCCATGCCAAAATCAGGTTCTCCTGTAATCATTTTGAGATATAAAAAGAGGTATACAACTATAGTTTCAACTGGTTATTGATTATTATCTGGTGGAACGCTCTCTCTCTCTCTCTCTCTCTCTCTCTCTCTCTCTCTCTCTCTCTCTCTCTCTCTCTCTCTCTCTCTCTCTCTCTCTCTGTTTTTAAGGGGACTTTTTGATGTGTTTTGTTTTGCTGCAATTCTTCTCTTCCCTCTGTTGAAAAAACATCTGAAATATGAATATACGAAACTTATACATTGTTGTTACTGCCCTTTTCTCAACTTAATTATCATTTTTTATTACCACTCTACTACTGTCTCAACATCTTACCTGTACAGATAAAGGTCAGTGACTGATAGGTGATGACACTTACAATACAACAGGTAGTGTCTTGCAATCACTGAACCGCACATTAACATTCAGTGTCAGAAGTCATAGATATCTTATTTGACATTGTCTTTTTTATGTAACTTTGTAATGTCTCCTGTCAATGACTCATTATTTTTGTTTTTTACATTATTGTTTTCTGATGTGAATGTGCAAGACAAAAAGAAATGACATTTATTATTATGTTGTTTCTCAGTTAGTATGGGGGTCCTGATTGCTGAATGATAGCACACTTGCTTCACAAGGATATATATATATATATATATATATATATATATATATATATATATATATATATATATATATATATATATAATATATATATATATTATATAATATATTATTATCCATTGGCTATCTACTTGAGCGTAATCAAAAATTTATTTGATCCCTGAAGAAGTGATTGGTAGCTGGGAATATTAGATATGGTTGAAAGTTCAATTACTGTTGTTCGTATAATGCTACAGAAACTGGAATAAATTTATGTTCCTCACGCCTTATTACTGGTTATTGTGTACTGTAAATGACTATGAGTTTTTATTAAGATTGAGTTTGGATGGGGTGTGGGCTGAATTTGGGGGGGAGGGGGGGGGGGGGGGGGTTACAATTAAATCATTTGCATTACTCATACATCAATCATTTTTGTATGCATGACTTAGGAGCCTCTTTGTTTCTCACTCAATAGACTGATGGTTCCTTTGATTTCACCATTTCTAGTCAGAAGTCTTTCCACTTTTGACAGGTTTTTTGGGTTTTTTTGGTGTTCAGAAAATTTTTAATTTATGGACGTGGTTTTGATCTGTTTTACAATTTCAAACATTACAAATCTGTATAATTGTAACAGGTAGTGTTCTATGATCAAAATGCCCATGGCACTAACACTAAGAGAAGTGTTTAGACGCCAGTAACTGCACTTCTTGAGTTGAGAAAATTTGCTTAGTTGCTTTCTTCACTGTTACTTTGAAAAGAATTAAAGGATTGAAATAGAAGAGGAAGAATTTATCAGCTTTCCGTATATGGACTGAATTAAAAAGTGTGGTGTGGGGTATGCAGATGCTTTGCACTGTTCACCTTTGTAGAGATCTTTGTTATTAGGCACAGACTTAAATTATACTTTTACCAACAAAAATAATTGACGACAAGAGTGTAATTCTGGGTAGCGGTGAATCTTGGATGTTCATATTGATCTGTTATAATTGTAATGTTTGAAGGCCGCTTTGTTAAAGTAACATCAATGACAATATCAGCAGCTATGACATAATGAATCTTCGATGCTAAATTCAAAAGAATTGATGTGCACATTTTTTATTCTGTTGTTATGAAGTTTTCAGTCTCATGTTTGGGGCATGAGGAATCATTTGTCTTTGTAGCTCTTAAACTATAACTTGCTATGTTCAACATCATTATTGTTTTTTTTGGGGGTTTTTTTTGGTCTTTTAAAAAAAAATCGTCATGCAGTCAAAAATAGGAAATGTGCTTACATAGTATAAATACCAAAGGTATTTCATTTTGATATCATAGTAAAGAAAGGAAGAAGTAAATGTGCATCAAGTGTTATTAGGCTGGTGAACACTACACCCACTTGACCTCCCCCAACCCCCTAATAAAATAAAAATGTAGATGAACAGGTGATGAAATGTCAAAACAATACCAAAATATTGATAAATCTTTTCAGCCTATGTTTGACCGTATAAAATTTATATCTTTATCCAGAGTTCCACTCCCAAATCTGATGAGGAACTTGCCCAAGAAGCATTATCTGTGAATGGGGACAGTTTTGTAGTCAAGTTATTCAAGGCATTACATAGTTCCACACTGACATGTCCATCCTGTGGGGATCGATCACAGACCTTTGACCCTTATCTCTGTGTGTCCTTGCCCCTCCCTCAGCGGTCCCCTCGTTTGATGTTCATCAACATTGTTTTCCTAGAGCCCCACGGGGGTTACAAGTGTATTAAGATTGGTCTGGTGGTCAACCACTTTGATACAGTACAAGAGTTACGAGAAAGCATTTCCACTGAAGCTGGAATACCAGTTTCTCAGGTAGAGCCTTTTTTTTTCTTTTTTTTTTCTCGTCTGTATGCCTTTGACATTGTTCATATAGGCAAGGTTCATATATTTTTTTTCTAATGGCATCATTTAGAACTAGAGATTAAATAGAGATACACTACAAGAAGTAGGAGTAGTGTATTTATGTCTCATTTTTGCCTTTTGGTCATTTTTCGAAAGCAAATGTTGCTTTTCTTTTCTTCTGTTTTTTCATCCTGTTTTTGGAATAAGCTAGCTCAAATTTTTATTTTTATCTATATTAGAATCATTACTATATATATGGATGTATTGTCATTGACTTAAATAGACTTTTCAAGTATAATGATTTAAACTTGTTATCATAATCATTATCTTCTTTACCATTATGACACCAATCCTTCATTTTGTTGCCACAACTGTCACCACCACCATCATCATCATCATCACCATCTTCGTAATCGTGTATATCATAATTAAAGCATATTTTCCTTTTTTTTTCAAGATAATCCTGTGTCAGTTGACCAAAGAAGGATTCGGTGCTACCTACAGCAATGAGCAGCCTTTGTCGGATATAGCTGACAATGATATGATTTATGCCCTAGAGACGCATTCAGATGGCCGAGGAGTAGGGGCAGATAACAACCAGACTGACAATCAATTTGACTCTCCCATTGCGCAAGTTCTTGTTATCCATGTTGAAAAGACAGACAAATCATCTCAGAGGTAATTCGTAAGATAACACACTAGATTATCTTTGGGGGTCCTTTTAGCTCAATTGGTAGAGCACTCACTTCACACACCCTGGGTGAAGTTGAATTTTTTTTGTTCTTTCTGACCACCCTGTCCACTCAGTAACGATCCACGGGCTAGCAAGCAATTGCTTTTGTCCATTTCACGCTATAGAAACTGAGATAATCCCTGGCCCCATGGGCCTAATGCTTGGAAGGGCGACCTTTGTCACTATTTTTCAGAGATCTGACTAGGGATACATGACAGTGATTTTCTGCTGTGCTTCTCCTCAGAGTGATAAACACTGTTGATTTTCAACTGAGCCAGCCAAACTTCTGATATTCTTTTGCTTCCAGTCTTTTGGTTTCTGAATCCTTTGTCAGTTCTCAATAAGAAAAGTGATGAAAAACTAGATTGTTTCCATAATTACACAATAGTTTCACAACTGTTCACCATATAAAAAAATTGTTTTGTAACAACTTTTTAATTTTTGCCCAAAATACTTTTTTTGCTTTCAGATTCATATTTTTTAATAGATAGTTGGAAGAAAATTGATCCATTTTATTTTTGTTGTACTTACTTATGGATTCGTTTTCCTGCTTATTATTACAGCATTATGAAGAAACGATTTAAGAAAAATAAGATGCAATTCTTTCACTTTAGGCTGTTGCAATTTTTTTTCTTGAAATTGTGAATTTTTACAAAGAGAAAACTGATTTTCTATTTAATACCTGTGTGAGGTGTTATTGTATTTCTTGATTATAAAGAAAATCAGCACCCTTTAACAAAGGAGGTGTGTGAAAGGACTTGACTTGTAGATTGGAGGTTATGGATTTGGTTCACTCCTCCTCCTCCTCCTCCTCCCCCCCCCCCCCCCCCCCCCGTCCCCCACCTCATTGTACTGCTTGGCCTTGAGCAAGTCTTCATACTCTAGATGACTTTCAGCTTGCACTTTGGCTGGAATATTTCAGTCTTCTATCGAAATATAGGCTAAATACAAATTACACCAAGTAGATGAATAAAGAATATAAAAAATAAATATGAATATCAATATCTGTAAGGTGCATTTCCATAGATTCAACCATCCTATTGCGATATGTAAAACTATAAGATAAACTCTCTTCTCATACATTTTTTTGTCAAAGTCTTACACAATATGCATCAGCCATTAAGTCCATTTGGATAATGTGCTCAGTGACACCAATAAAAAAAAAAAAAAAATTGTGGTGTTCATTTGTGACAAATTGTCTTAAAATAGTGTTATGTCCAGGTAAACTAGATTCTGAAAATTGAATTTGATGGAAAAATGGTTAGTATTAAAATATATGAGAGTTGGGTAAATTACATCAATTCTTATAATTTGTACATATTAATTCAAATAAAATTGTTTCATTTTCAGTTAAAAGTCAATTTTCAGCATAATGCCCTGTCAAGACCAGGGTTCAAATTTTCTCTCAGTGACCATACACAACATGAGTTGACTGTGGTGACAAAATGATATACTGTACTGCAATGGAAGTGGTGAAAAGTCCATGGAGTCAGATTTTTATCTCTTTTCTGAGATGAGATGTGAAACTAAAAGTTTCGCTTAGTTTCTATGGTTTTCGTAGTATGTTGGTCTATTGCAAAGTACTTCCATGATTAATGGCTTCTCAGACTAAAATTTTACTTGTCCTGTCTTGATTCTTAAAGCAAATTTACTCATATTATATTTTTTAATGTCTGGTCTTCAGCCGTAGGTTTGGATTACCCAGTGTCATTGAAGTCAGCAGGGACATCAGATGGAAAGACTTGCAGAAAGAAATGCTCTACCAACTGGGTGATGCTGTCTTTGAGGAGATTCATTCTCAGGTAGTTTGTACATTTTATTTAATTTGACTTTAACGTTAGGCGGGTTGCATCCTGGTCATTAAATGATTCGAATTAGACAAAGAGTTTAAAAGCTATCCTCCTTAATTGTAAATAATCTCAAATAAAAAACTGAAAAAAGAAATAAAAAAGAATGCTATCAAGTTTTGCTATCATGTTTTCATATAATGTGATTTTACCCTGAAAAGGGTGCCATAAATGCATGAGAGATCTTAATATATTGCTGAAATGTTAGCAAAGAGTTTTTTAAAAAATATTTCTGCTTGCTCCCAATATTTATTTAATTGAATGACATGAGATTTCTGCAAGCAATAAATAAATTTATTTATACATTCACGTAACAATTACAATTACAGATAATCCTAAATCAATTCATTTATTGAACCAACATGTTTCTTTGTCTACTTAAGTGATCATTGTTGTTTCATTCTTCAACTTCTGACATTTTCAAATATCACAATTTAGACTTGCTTTACATAATGTTACTATTCTAATCGTTTTTTGGCTAAAGATGATTTGAGCTTGAAATGTTAATTGTGAATATTAAAATATTTTTTGGTAGGCTTTTATAACCATTTTGGTGCAATATGTTAATGGTCAACAGCTTTGGCAGCCTAATCCATTGTCATTTCAGAGATTAAGTAATCTATTCATGATGCAAGTTTGGGATGGGAGCTCTCAAAATGGCCACCTGTCGATGGATGTTGAAATGCCTCTCTATACACAAGCAGCTGAAAGGTAAACTGGAATGAGATATCGCAAATTACACCATTGAAAAATAAACACTTTGAAGTTTTTTTAAGGTCAGAGAAAAAAAAGTCATAGTGTGTCTATGTCAATACAAATATTTGGGTTTATCTTGTTTGATGTTATTGCTTTGGGTTACAATATTATGTTAAAGATTTGCCGGCTCTGCTCCATATACTCTTTACTTTTTGGGTCCTGTTTAAAAGATTTCAACAACATGGGCTGCAAAGAAGAAGAATAAAAATACTCTAAAACTGGAAGGTTTTCTTTGAGATCCAAATGTATCTAAATCAGGATTCAAATGCACAGACTATTCACATTTATATTGTTGTTTCACTGTTTATATTGATATGAATGTCATTTTTTTTTTCAGAGCTTTAGACACATTGTCTGAGGATTTTGGTCCTTTACACATTAAAATCCTGTCTATTTGGAACACACAGACAAAAAACAAGTAAGACTTCTGTTTTCAGAAATTTTGTTTGAAATTCCATAGGCTTTTCATTAGTTGTGCTTTTTAAAAAAATTGTGTACACTTTCTCTAATATGTTAAAGAGGCAGACGATTTTAAAGGCTGTAATTTTTCTTAAAATATTGTTTTCAGTCTGCAAAGAATTTTTAAAAATTGTTATTGTTATTATTCGAACTTGTTCTTCTTTCAAATGGCTTGTGATCTTTTATATTCTACTTTTTTATTAATCTATTTATTTATTTATTTCTTCATTTATCTTTTTATACACATATACTGTTTTGTTCATGTCAGGGTGTTTGTTGATGACAGAGAGCGAATAACAGAACATTCATCTGTGAGGGAGTTGTCATCCAACCCTCCAAGTCTGGATACTGTGTCACTGTACGAATGTTTTAAACTGTACACTCAGGAGGAGAAGGTATATGAAGCTTGAATACAATTTGAGCATTGACTTTGTGCCTTTGAATGCTAGACCTTAGTACATTCTATCGAATAGGAATTAATTCTTATCCACTGTGGTGCTTTGATTGATAAAACTTGAGATTTAGCCTTATTTGACAATAAATAGATGAATGAGAATGTTTATCCATATCTGAGTAGTATTCATCAAAAATGTATTAAGAAATAAATTGGTTGAAGATTTTGATATTTTATATAGTTAATTATAATTTTTAAGATGTTTTTTATTCGACAGACATTCTTTATGGGATTGCTCAAGGAGATCCCATTAGATCAGTCAGCCCCTCTCTCTCCATTTAGCAGTAATTGGGTTGCTTTGTTCCTAAGGTCATTCATTGTGATATTATATTCAACCGTTTTGGAATGATGTGGATTTTATATGCATTTTGTTTTTTCTTCCCCCCAGCTTATTGGAGAGGATGCGTGGATGTGTCCTCATTGCAAACAACTCCAACAAGGCACTGTCAAATCCCTTGGTCTGTGGTCATTACCTGATATTCTCATCTTGCATCTGAAGCGATTTAAACAGGTTTTTCTCAACTTTTCTCATTTTTAAAATGGCGAAATGGCTTTTCAATATTTTAGGCATTTCCGTTGTATATATACATACATACATACATACATACATACATACATACATACATACATACATACATACATACATACATACATACATACATACATACATACATACATACATACATACATACATACATACATACACACATACATACATACGTGCGTGTGTGCATGCGTACGTACGTACGTACGTCCATTCATCCATCCATCCATCCTTCCATCCATCCATCCATCCATCCTCCATCCATCCATCCATCCATCCATACATCTATCCATACACCCATCCATCCATACATACATACCTGCCATTTACCCCGATAAGATTGGATTAGCTCAGATTTTTTTTCTCAAATTATAGCGTCCCACAGGAATACAAGAATCTCTGGGGGTTTTTCCTTCTTGTGACAACACAAATAATTATAATGAATATAATTACTAAAATGCGAAATAGGATTTTCATGTTATGCAACTTAAACATTTTTGGAATAGCCAGCAGTACTCACTATATGTGCTGGACAATCTTTAGAATAAGTTTTGGATATTGTGAAAGCAATATTGTGTATGAGGTATTTATTGACAGCATAGTTATCAATATCAATGGAGATAGTCGTTTTGATCTAAACTTCCTTTCATTTGCCTACCAACTGCTTCGGGAGTCTTCATTGTTGCCAAAATGCCAAGAATACCATAGTTTATTTTTCTTTCTTAATTTAAGATTAAGGTTAGTTCTGAATTGACTGATTTATGTTTATTAAAGGAAGGGACTAGATGTTGCAGGATTCATACCCAAGGAATGATTTGATTTCTCTACTTTGCAAATAGGTCAAGTTTTGATTTTAATTTTGAGAATTTTTGAGAACTTTTGGTATAATTATGGGGGATTAATTGAGAGACACATGATGCAGAGTAGTGTGTGTAAAATTTGTTTGATTTCTGTACCTTTTGGAATCACTACAGTTAAAAAGGAATCTTTTCTTTTTCCAAAGGTATAGAATGAAATCAAATGTCTTGTTTTGGCGATGAAAATAGATTGAATGATAAACAAAGCCCTGAGGATGATTTTGGAATGTTTTCTTCAGTTTTGAGTAAAAAAAGAAAGAATGTGAATGAAATTTAGTTAGGTTTGATTTTAGATACTTTTCTCGCCATCATGTTTTATGATTCAATTGTTTCACAGAATGATCTAAGATTATTGTCAGTTTTACTTGTTTTCATCCCCTTTGATACTTACATCTCTTTGCATTGCAGACTGGTCGCAGCAAGCTGAACACCTTAGTAGAATTCCCTATTGATGACTTTGACATGTCACCTCACTTATCCCCTGGTAATAAATCAACGTCTCATGTCAAATCAGACAATTCTACTTATGACTTGGTTGGTGTCTGCAACCATTATGGCAATATGATGGGAGGCCACTACACAGCTTTCTGTCGAAGTCCAGTCGATGGGAAGTGGAGGGAGTTCAATGACACTAAAGTACGAGAAGTTGACGGCCCTGTGGCCACCAAAGAAGCTTATCTCCTTTTTTATCAACGTAGAAGTCTTAGTAAAGACATCAATCAGAAATTGTTTACTGGGGATCACTGGGTGTTTTCCCTTCCTTTGTCCCAGCAAGAGGAAAAAGAATCCCCATCGTCACCAGATAAATCACCACAGGAAGAGAAAGAAATTTCGCAGTCTACTTTCAGAGTTCATAAAACTCGCTCAAGGTCAACTTCACCATCTTTGCGACGTCGTCAAAGTGGTAGTCCCACTAAAAGAGTACCATTGCAACCTTCAACACCTCAACCGAAGAGGAAGCCAGCTGTGTTGTCATATTATGACAATAACGATGAGGACAATGATGATGATAGAGAAAATGAATATAATAGAGAGGAGGAATTTAATGATGTTCATACTTCAGCACAGTCTAGTCCTGAGAAATTGCGGCATCCGTCACAACCACAACAACATACAGTGAGACAGAGCCGTCCTTTGCAAAGACAACTATCCTCACCCAGTGATGTTGCAAGGAGGATTAAATCTTTAGGCAAAAGTCCAACACGTGGTGTATTTGAGAGACGTAATGATGCCGAGGATGCCACATATGCCCCAAGTAAAATGCCAACAAAGCATATATCTTACCAGGAGAATAGTTTAAGCGCACCTGACAAATCAAAAAATCACCTCGTCGTTTCTGTGATTAGGCATCCGACTAAGGAAAATGGAATCGAGCCCTCTTCAGGCTCCAATGGTTTGAAGTATAGAAATGACAACAGAAATGGTTTTCAGTATGTTGGATCCAGCTCAACAACAACAATACCAACATCACCCTTTTCATCACAAAAAGATGCACTAGACAATTATGAGTTAAGAAATAATGGTGTTCATGATGAAACTCGATTGGACTCAGGTGCTAAATACCCAACATCCTTATCATCCTCTTCACACATTCCATCTTGCCATATTACTAGTGATAAGTATTCCAATAATGAAATTAGATCTGGACATTCTTCTCATTCTGACACGCATAATAATAAATACAATAAAGATGACTTTGTCAGTGGTTTACAAGTTAATTTGGACATGTATAATTCCCGTCATAATCATTTGTCTTCTAGTCAAGTTTCCAAATCTAATGACTTCGAATCAACCTTACCCTCTTCCAGTTCTGGTGAAGCTCGAAGAAGACTCGCAGAGCACATCAAACAAAACAGCTTTGAGAAGGACATCAGACATGAATACCCTACAACTACAACTAGACCAACATCTAACACCAGCAGTGGAAAATATCAATCACAAAATAGCTATGACCGTGCTCAAAGGAATCCAGTTGATTTCACCACCCTTTTAGACAATAGTGGAAATAAATATCGCCTTAGGCATGACCTTGCTAAAAGAAGTCCTTTAAATTTGGAGCATTTGTCAATTATTGATGACCATGAATTCGCTGCTTTATCTGACCTTGATGTTAGAGGTCATGACCTCCATGATGACTCGAATCCTCCCTTGAAATCATACAGATCTGAGGATTACGGGAGTCATAAAGATCGACAGTCTTACCCACCCCGCATTGGAGATGAGGATTACCTCCTCTATTCAAATGATACTTACCAAGAATCAAGTCTTCAATCTCGCTTGAAGGAAGATGAGCTGCGTCAGCTGGCTCAGAAACATTTTGGTGAGCCTAGTCCAGGAGTTCCATCATTCAGTGGTGAGTAAGAATAACTATGCTGTCTTATCTTCTCCTAAATTGCTCTCTTCTGGTTAGCAATGAAATTCTAGTGTTTTAAATTCGGTAAGCTCATTCATATCCCTTTGAAATGCACTTTGTGCTTTAAAACATACTAACAGAAATTGTGCTTTCAATGAGCAGAATATGTAAATATTGGAAAGCACACAATATTTCCAACCCGTTTGTTTGGTTCAATGACTTTTGTTTGGTGTTAATGTCCTAATACTATGGTAGTCTATTAATAGACTACATCTTGGCTAGTCATTTTGTTGCAGCTGTTATTAAATCACACTTGTTAGTGCATCACACAAGATTTATTTTTTTTTTATTGTTATGGCTTCCCTGATACTTTTAATATTACATCTTCTGTCCTCGTCATTTAAAAAGAAATTTTATAGTTTTTTCCAATTACCAACAAAAGATTTTAAGGTAAACAGGTATCACACAGAAGAGGATAAGGAAATGATCCTTCATAAAAGCCTACATTTATTTCTACCATATTAATCTCAGATTGTTTTTATTTTAAGCTTTGGATATAGCTTTGAAAGCTGTTTAACTAACAATAATAATAGTAGTAACGTATGGCGTACATCAACCCAGCTTCGGAAGTCTTCCTACGCCCTTAGAAACAATGAACACAGTAGATTTTGATTTAGATGGAAGAGGAGAAAAACTGGTGGTCATCAATTCAAGCTCTTATTTCCTTTAATGAGATCATGAGCAACTCTGGAAAAGATCCATTGCTCACATGATGTTGTCATTTTCTGATGATTTGTTATTTCTGCTATTCTGTTAATCAATATCCTGTTTCATTGATTTTACATTAATTGTTTAGCAATTAATAGTTTTCAATTCATTTTATAGTCGATTGATTTTCTAACTTTTCCCGAAGCAGCTGTCCTAAAATATGATTTATTATTTTTTTTCATATGTTACCAATTTGGTCTTAACTTAATCATGCACTATAATTAATTGAATATATGTTGTTATTATGGGAAAAACCATGCACATCACGCTTGAATAAATTTTAAGGTATGTTATCTCTAAAATCAATTTAGGTGATTTCATGGATATTTTTTTATTTCAAGGCATTCTTTTATAATATCTTTGCTCCAAGTTCGCGCCATTTTTAGTAAACTGTCAATAACGGACGTGTTCTGTATATCTTTTGTTTTATTATTTTTAACACCACTTTGGTCTGCCAGATGATGAAATAATTTTTCAGTTTTTACTTTTCTTTGTAAACCCAATCTCCTTTACAAAAATAGTGATTTCTCAGAAACCATCAACAACACATGAAGGCGGTTGGACACTTATACTTAAAATATTGAGGCCACTGCTTCTGCATAATGAAGTCAATCGTATTATAAAAGAAAAAGAAGGCTGAAAGACCCAATAGCGCTTCTGCAAACAAACTAGTTTTGAGTCAGAGTTAATTCTATCCTTCTGTATATTCAGCAGTGTTGGTATCTGAGACTGCTGAGTTACTGTTCACTAATGACTCAGAATTGGGGATAAGCTTTGGCCCCCAGAATGGCATGATCTTTCTTTTTATAACCCAATGTGGAGCATACCATAGAAAGAGAAATGTCCATCATTGGGGATAATAAAATGTATAAAATATGTAATTTTTTTTTATTAACTCATTGTATTAAAACGTATTAATGGTTAATTTCACTTTCCTTTGGTTTGATAACACTGGCATGGTCTCTCATAACAGATTGAAGATTTCAAATCTTTTGAAGATTTGAGTTATAATTTCTTTAGATCCCACAGATAATAATTCGTTTTTTGGTTCTACCTATTCCTTGTCCAAAAGACGACAAACTTTTAAATACCTATCCTATATAAATTAGGGGGGAAGAGAACCTTCAGCTTAATTTTTTTTTTAACTTCTGCATTTATATTGTGCAATATCCATTTGACATGTTGAAAGCGCTTTACAGGACGTCCCTGGCTAACAGCAACACATAACATGTAGGACAAGACATGATGCCTACAAGGTGATTTTTCAGGTTTTGTTTTTAGACAGAGACAATAGTGTTTCTGGCCCGGTAATCGTGTTTACACCTCAGTGCAGTGAGAGAATGTGAGTAAAAAGCCTTTTCCAAGGACTCAACTTTGCACTGCTTAGTAGAGCAGGTCTCGAACCCAAGACACCAGTCCATAAGCGACTGTCATGCCACAAGATCCCAAAGCTACACAATATTCAAATATGGGCTCTTACCTTCGCTGGTTGTAAAACAAGACTCATAAGTTGAAATCTAGAAAAAATTATCTCAACTTGACTTTTTGATGTGTATGCAGCTCATGATGCATCTTTTATTTATTCCTTAGATCCACCGATAATGGGAGAAAGCAGTAAGTCTTCAACATTGTATCAGAAGTATGCCACCATAGCCAGATCTAGAGAAATATCTCCATCCAGTCACTATCCTTCTCACCATCATAATAACCACAACCATCCATATCACAACTTTTACCATCACAACGACTCTGGTGATTTGTTATTATCATCATCATCAACATCAATGTCAGTGCCGCGTTCCATCACGGACCAGAACATCAGCTACAACAATTACAACAACCCCTCAGAGCTACCCACTTTGCTGGAAGAAAATGGCAGAGGTTTCGACTCTCGTAGAGATTCACCAATTTCTTCATCTTCTCGACTAACCGAGAGAGAGATTAACTTGATACGCAGCTATGATAAGGGATCATGGCGTGTTCCTAGTAGTCTCACTGGCACCAGACTTACATCTTCTTATGGCACCCGTAGATTTATGCGCCCTAGGGGATGGGGCATAAGCCCACCAAAGACGAGTAAACTCCCGACCAGTAATGTCCCAGCACCTTGTTTGAGGGAGTCATCTGTATGATTTTAAGAAATATTTTATTATTTTCTATTCTTGATTTCTGAAATCAATATTCTGATAATTTTTTTTTCTAATTATCCTTGCAATCAGACAATTACTTTGAACTTACTTTAGGCATTTAGTTTATTTTCATTTTTATGTTTTAGGGGGAGAGGGGGATGGGGTTTGGTGGATTTTTTTTCTTTTTTAAAGTTTAGTATTAAAGTAAGAGTTTGAGTACTTGGATCGGCGTTTAGGGGAGGTTGGTTCAATATATACAATCAGGTTATTAGCCATTTAACATTTTATGTAGTCGAGTTCTTCAACTTTATTCACATTGTCATTTTTCATATCACATCACATTGATACACCCAGATTGAAATTATACCTCTAACTCTGTGTAAATTCTGTACATAAAGGAAGTGATCATGTTTTTGAATAACTTAGAGAGGCAGATGCCAACTTCTACTCATTTGGTATCAATTATGACTACCAACTTGGTAACTGTCTGCCATAGCTTTGTCCAACTATCTATGTTGCATAATCATTTCATGATTCTTGTATATTTTCTGTGATAATCATTGTCAAATCATCTTTGTTTAGCTCTAAAGTAAATTAAAAGATTTTCCTTTTAGGTATTAGGATCTAAGGGAATTTAATTTTTTACTTTTTATTATTTGAAATATAATTTATTTATTTTACTTAAGAAAAACAAACAAACTGAGGGATAACTAACATTCCAGACTGAAATTCCATATAATATTCCATTATAGTAAAAGATGTTTCCACCACGAACCCTACCCCAAGTTCTTTGTCAAATTGGACCCATCTCAAGTGATAGAACTATAACAAAAGAGAAAACAATTGGCTCCATATCATTATCATAGATTGTCATTTATTTTAATGATCTAAAAATAACAAAGTTAATTATATGATCTTCAAATTAAGAATTAAAAAATTTGAGGTTTTATATAGCGCAGTATCCACTTAATGTGCTTAAAACGATTTACAAGGTGTTCCAAGCCAACAGCAACACTTAACATGAATGATGGATCATGATGCCCATAAGGTGCTAGTACATTTTTTTCTTCTTTTTTTTTTACAAAGTTAGTTATGGAACCAGGCAGGTACCTACTCATTTTATATTGGTGTAGAGAGAGAGAGAGAGAATGTGAGTAAAGAGCCTTTACCAAGGACTCAACTTTGCACCGTCCACAGCGGAACTTGGACCAAGGACCTACTGATCAGAAGCCAAATGTCATAGCACAAGGCATAAAAGTCATAAAAGGTTTTAAAAATTATAAACAACTAATTATGTTTTCCACTGTTTCTGTTTTACCTAATGTTTGGATCAGAAAAGTTTGTGATTATTTTTTTCTCGCCTCTCAAGTGGTATTTTGTTTTTAATTTACTTATTCCTTATTCCTGTTTCCTTAACTTCAGTTTCAGGCAGAGTGGAAAGTGGTCCTCTTTTTTCAATTTTTCAATAATTTTATATTATTTTTTTCTTTTAACGATTTTTACCAAGAGAACAGTAATGGACATCAGAAAGGCTAGATGGTGAAAATTATAACTTTTGCTATGCGTAATAAAGGATATTCTAAGAGTGCTAGTACAAAAATGGTGGCCTGACAAGTGACTCGAACTGTAATGAAATAAAATTTGTTGATAGGGCCTGCTGAAGTAATAGATGAACCATTGTGAAGAGCATTGAGCATGGTGAATCTATGGAAATATCCACATTCAATGTTCATAATCAGTTTGTTTATTTAAAACAAGTCTGCAGTCATGACCAAATATAGTAAAATGAGATGAATTTTGACTGAAAGAAATTCAATTCCGTTATAAAATGGATAATGCTTTGTAATAATGCCATTGCTGTTTTGGTTTGTTGTTTGTATTATTTTTTTTATTTAATTTTCTCTTTCATTTCTCGGACATTCTGAATCATTTGTAAGGCTGTGAATGTTTACTCTGTTCTCATTCTCTACTATTACATGTTTTGTTTTGTTTGTTGGGTTTTTATGGTTTTTATTATTTGAAAGTATGTTCATTTGTATATAGAGTTAATAATATCGGTTTGAATATATTCATAGGACGGTGAATAACTTGAATGAGGTGTTTTGTGGTGTGAATGTTTGTAATAAGTAAAAATATATCTTTAAAAAAAAGAAATACATAGATCGCTCAGAATAAGAAGTGTCTATGTCCTTGAAGACCAAAAGGGGACAACTGTACCTTTTTTTAATCTTGAGCCATCAATGTAAGAAGAAAGATTCTATGTATTTAACTTGATTGAAGTGTGAACAAAATATTAGACTACCTCATAAGAACCTGTTGCTGCTTTATATCATAAATGCATCTAGTTGTGTTCACCTCAGCTGATTCATCAATCAGTCATAATGATTGCATGCCACATAATAAGATCTCCGACATGTTTACTACAGCAAAGAAAAAAGGATGTAAAACTATGACTTTTTAAATCCCAACGACACACCTTTGACAAAATAAACACACACACTTTGCAGTTTCTTAATATTCAAATACTAAGGCAACATAAAATCTCTGTAACTGTCCTTTACTGGGATAAAATAGTTTTGTTTTGATTTTTTTTAAAATGTTGTTTCCTCTGTCAAATTGAAATGAGAGGACTGTGACCATCTCATATGTAGTGTATATTGGGCAAAACAATTAGGGCCACTTTCTATCCTGATGGACTGGGTGGGGATCCTGACTTCCCATAGCGGGCAGGGGGGTACATACTGTGTCTTCTATCCCCTTATATCTGTTTTCCAACATGCTTTCTGTCTTTGTCTTGGAATGAGATTACTTGGTTTTGTCCTGGTGCTGGCCGGAGTCCTAGCTGGGAGGGAAACAGTCAAATGCATAGTTATTGTTTTGGGAGATGATATTTTTTTCCTTGTAAATCATCTCTCTGTTATGTATTATTATTTTTATTTTGAATGTATAATGTAAGCATTTGAGTGTGTTCCTCTTTGTTGGATTTTGTGCTTGTGTCTGGATGAGACTTGTAGGTGATTTCAAACTAAGTACATTGGTGGTATGATCTTGGAATCTACATCTGATCCCTATTTGTCCTAAGTTCCCCTTTGTCTTACTTTTTCTTGGGTGCTTTAATTGTAATTCTATAACTTTTTACTATCCCATTTTCTTCCTTTTTACTGGCGCTGATATAACCTAAATGTGTTGCAAGCGCCGTAAAACCCTTAAAAACAAAAACAATATCCTGATGGATTGAGTACTCTTTTGTGATCTTGTAATATGAACCTCTCACTCTACTCAGGTGTAAAATGAATACCTAACGGCGTTGTCTCTTTCAGAAAAAAAGTGTCAAGTGTTGCTGTTTGACAGGGACCCGTTGTAAATATTTTGAGTACATTTAGCGGATATTGCGATGCATGAATGCTCATGTTTTGTTTTATGCAAAGGGCAGAGTGGGGAATCATAGCATGTCGTTGGGTTTGACATGGCAGACATTTCTATATGAAAGACAATATTTTGTGATTGTGTGTTTATAAATATATATAATATATATCAGTCACATGGTGAACATTTTTGTTGTTTTGCGTTTTTGTGTGTGTTTTTTTTCATTTTTTTTTTAAAAGCCCAATATCTCCTGAGCATTTTAATCTTTATTTGAAGCAAATCGGTTGATTTTTCATGAAGCTATGGTCATATGCATGGGCTAGGGTGTTTACAAGAGTTGAAATTATGTATGCGGGTGGTTGGATGGGAGCATCACCCTTGAATCATATACCTATGATGTTCGCATGGGTGTACGATCCGATAGTGATGTCGTTTCTTCTTCTCTTTACTAGCCTATCCTGCTTCTTTGGTTTGTGATTGTATTTTTGACAGGGGATATTTTTTTTTCTGTAAATCTTCTGCCTGTTTGTTCTTGGTTATTTATGATTTAGCTTATGATATCAACGAACAACAAAAATTATGTATAATAATTACCTTCATAAAAAAAAATATTTAGGAGTAGAATTCGATTAAAATGTTTCATCAATATGTAGAAGGTTTGATTTTACTATTTTTTATGAGAACTCATTTTCCATAAAAATTGACCTCTTGACTAAAATTGTCATCTCCGTTTGAAGCTTTTCACCATGCGACTGATTATCTCTAGGGCGCCCACATATATATATATCCTCTCTCGATTAGCTGGCCACCTCATAATGGGCAGGGAGGCAGTTACTGTGTCTTCTATCCCCCTTCTATCTGATCCCTGTTTGTTCCCAGTTCCCCTTTGTCTTACTTTCTCTTGGATGCTTTAATTGTAATTCCAGAACTTTTACTATTCCATTTTCTTCCTTTTTACTTTTACTGTCGCTGATATAACCTGAATGTGTTGCAAGCGCCGTAAAACCCTTAAAAACAAACAATCATTAGTGGGGACCTGTGCTTGTGTCAGGATGAGACCTTTAGGTGATCTCAAACTAAGTATACTGATAGTGTGCTCTTGGAATCTACATCTTTTCCATATTTGAACTTATTCCCCTTTGTCTCCCTTTTTCTTGGGATATGACTTAAATGTGTTGCACGCGCCTTAAAACCTTTAAAAAGAAAAAAAACAAACTTGATTAGACGTCTTATGGCTTTATGTTAATTTATTGGGGTAATGACATGGTGGACATTTCTTTTGTGTGTTGGTGTATATATCCGCTCTCGATTAGACGTCTTATGGCTTTATGGGAATGTATATGTGTATTGTCAGTAAAAAATACAAATAAAATATGTCATTTTTGGCAAAGATTCCAAGTAAGACAGTGATGTTTCAAGACTAGGTAAAGACAGACATTACTTCTATCATCTCCTTCTTTTCTCCCTCTCATCTAAAGCTATCATCTGATTTTTCTGACATTTTACTACTGACTTATAAGTTTCGTAAATGCTGCTAAACTGCCCTAGAAACTCAATATGATTTGTTTAAATTCTATCCTGGCATGTATATTGTTAAATCAAAACTATATCATTTGCATTTATCTATCATCAAATTAGAAATAAGAATAGAATTTTATTCGAAGTATAAGTCAATACTTTAATGATGGTTTTATTTTGTTTTTGTTGTTGTTTTTTTGGGGGTTTTTTCGTTGGCTGGTATAAATCTTCCCCAATTGTAGATGTTAAATATTTTATTTATATTATGGTTGTGACTAAAAGGGGAAAATTGTAAATATGCAAGTACGGGATCATTAACAAAGCTTATTTAGTTTTGTACACATATATTGATGAATATCGATTGCTTAATTGCTTCATTATATACTCAATGGCATATCTAATAATAACTTGAAATCATTGTTGTTGATTTACCTAAATATCAAATCAGGTAAAAATGTCTTCTATTACTAAAATATAAGTAGAAAAAAATATGGCTTACTGTAGATGTTTATAGAACAGAAATTTAAGGATGGAATAAGGCTATACTTCTTTTGGATCAGCTTCAAATCTCTGTTGAACTCATCCCTCCCTTTTATCTTTTTTTATTTTTTATTTTAGGTGCTTGTTAGCTTGATATGTATCTTTTCACTTTTATATCACCTCCCTGTGACATTGTGACACAAAAGTGTCCATGTTTGTTAAAACAAGTAATCGAGCAGTCCAAAAAAAAAAGGTGGTCCAAATCTCATTATGTCTTTTGATTCACACATTGGGCGGGGTAAAATTCATTTGCCCAATGTGCAATTTTATACAGATAAAGCAATGAGTCTGATTTCAGCTACATTTCATGCTCAACTCAACATAAAACTGCAATACTAAGTGTTAATTATAATTAAACCCCAAAACAGGTCGATCTGTTGATTCCCTAAATCACTGATATCCTCATAAGGCTTTTCTTGTCATCATTTTGCCTAGCATGATATGTTAGGCCTCTTTTCTTTTTTTTTTTTTTTTTTTGTCTTTCTGGATTCTACGTATTGTTTCAACGTTTTTATTGTTTTTGTTGCTTGCTGAAGAATGGTTTTGAGCCAGAATTGTTCATTACTAAGTGCACTTTTCCTTTTTTAAAAAAAATTTCTTTTGGAAGTTGTTTATTTCATGTTTGGTCAATAACTGAAGAACGTCAAAAGATTGGAGGAGATCGGAGAATGACAGCTGCCTGAACCAGTGGATTTTACTTTGAAACACACCATTGCTGTGTCCCCACAGACACGGAGTGGGGGTTTTTTGTTTGTTTTATTTTCCTAACTTGGTAGCAATAAAAACACAATCATAGCTTATATAAGCATTATCTGAGAGTACAGCTCAATTTTCTTCCTTTTTACTGGCACTGATATGACCTAAATGTGTTGCAAGCACCGTAAAACCCTTAAAAACAAAACAAAAAAAAAACAATATTCAGTCCATATGATTCACAGGTGGAGATTCTTGACTACTCTCACGTGCCTGGAAGGTTTCATGACTGTCTTCCATTCCCTATTGGTTTTTAAAATTTTATTTTTATTATCATTGTTATTATTATTATTATTATTATTATTATTATTATTATTATTATTATTATTATTATTATTATTATTATTATTATTATTATTATTTTATTATTACTATTACTATTATCATTATTACTGTCATTAATATTATTGGTATTATTATTTTTGTCTTTGTTCATGTTTAAGAGGCAAATTGGTTTCACCCTAGACCGGCCTAAAATATTCTGCTGTTTATTTAGAAGGAGAATATCTTTTTTTTTTCCACTTGATATCAATCACCCCTTATTCAAGTGCATTTTTTAGATCATCAAAGGGACTATATCGTTGATGGGCTATTGTTTTATATAGTTAAGTCAAATGGGTTCATTTCTCTTGGATCTTTTTCCGTCTTTTCTTTTTTTTTTTTTTAACTCATCTCTTTCATTTTAGTTATTACTGGGTGCATGCTAGCATAATCGATCAGGTTTTGACCATTCACTTTACTTTTTACTGGTATTGGGTGACTTTAAAAGCGTTGCAAATACCGTACAATCTTTAAAAACAAACTAATGTTATAAATCGTTATACAAGAGAGGTTTATCATTATTAGCAATGACTTGGAAGAATTTCTAATAAATTTGATTGTATGAATTGATATAATTTGACCCACATTTCATAAACTTGTTATTTGAAATCACAATTTATTTCAAAGATTTTTAACTAGACAAATTTTTAAGTGATTTAATATGGTCACTTTTTTGTTTGAATGTTTTGATTTTTGGTTTGTTTGGGTTTTGTGCGTGTGTTTTGTTTGGTTTTGGTTTTTGGACCAAAGTAAAAGTTGCCAGATTGTTTTATTAATATGCCTTTAACTTTGGTCACAAAATACCTTCCGTGGTCGATTGTGAAATCCATGTCAAAATGTAAGCATGGTGATATTATGATTGTCAATTACAATTTCATGGTTTTTATAAAGCATCTTTTTGATTATATTTTGACATTTAAAATGAATGATGTTTTGTTGTTAAATTCTAGAAAAGAACAATTACAAATTCCCAACACCTAATTTTATGAGGGAAATTTTGTTGCTGTATTTTATCTTTTTTTTCCTTTTTTTTTTTTTACGGGCGAGTCACCGTGTTTTGACTCATGAGGTAGGTTTAGATAGAACATAGAATATAGAGTGTTTGAATCAAACATGAATTTATTTCGATTCGTTTCAAGTAAATACTAAGCTGCCTGAAGCTGCGGAATGTAAAAGCATTGAACTAAAATGAATATAGCAAGGAATTTTTCAGGAAACAACAACAACAAAAAAATAATTAAAAAGAACCAATATAAATTATGAGACTTATGTGAATTCCAAAGATTTTGAATATTGCCCTGTAGCTGTCATCTGCATTTTTTGTGGCCGCAAATATCAGGGCGTTCCGCAAATTTTGGCAAATTTCCCAAAATTGGCAAATTTGGGGGAAATTGGCAAATCGCGTGGCAAATTTTGGGGAGAAAAAAAAGAAGCGAAAACAAAATAACGGAAAAAAAAAGTGCGAAACTTGAGAAATGTTGCAGCTTTGCCTGGGACTAAACCAAGGGAAGCTACTCTCTACGGATAATGATCCTTTAAAATCTTTGTAACAACGCTAATCACAGTCATTTCATTTCTCAAGTCCTTAAATGTCATATATTGTCTTTTATATAATTTTTTTCTGTATCGCGTGTTAATTTTTACTGAAACGCTTAGTTTTCCTCCGCAAATTTTTGGGCAAATTTCTTGGCAAATTTCTGGGGTTTTTTTGGCAAATTTTAGGTCCCAATTTGGCAAAAAATGCCGATGACAGCCCTGTAGTTTCCCTCAGCCTTTTGGACTTTACATGATGTATTGCCATTTATGCTTTTGCTGTCTGATGAAGTTTGGGGACTGTTATGCTCTTTATTTTTCTTTATTTTTTTTTTTTTTTTGATCAGTCATTTTAATTTTTGTCAAATACATTTAAGGTCCACTGCTTTAGGCATCTTGAATTCCCAAGGCTTTTCTAATGGCGGTATTTTATTATTATTATTATTATTATTATTATTATTATTATTATTATTATTTTCATTATAATAAAAACATGTTTAATTTGTGTTGATTAAGGCGTTAAGATTAAACCTTTGTTACTTATTATCCCTTCCATTCATCATTCCATCAGAAATGTAAATAGTGTAAGCCCCATGCTTATATTGAGAAGTAAAACACTGTATTATACCACATGTATCATATGGAATTAATATATTATATATCATTTTCAGATTTTGTTATCAGAGAATTACATTCATTATTTGATTGTTATGATTTGTTGATTATTTTTCAACATTTTTTGTCTAAGATTTAGACTTCATTTTCAACTCTTTTTTTATTCATGTGATTTTTAAATATTTTTTTTATATATATAAACGCTCTTGGTTGTGAAAAGTGAAGAAAAATGTATATTTTGTATCTTTTATTTCACGTTTAAGTTTTCCTATAGAATACAAAAGTAATGAAGTATGTTAATGGAAAGCAAAAAATACATTGAAAAATTATAATGATATGTGCTTTTGTCTATTTCACCATAAATAATAAATAAATACTGACCTGGCCCAATCTGGTATTTTGAAGGGTAGTTTGAGACAAGTCACAAGGAAAAATAGCTTTCAATTTTTCTGCTGGCTCCAAATTTTAGTTTATATCCTAGTCTTATGTTCCCATAGTGGGCAGAGAGGTACTTACTATGTCTTCTATTCACCTATATTTGTTTTCCAACTGCTTTATGTCTATGTCTTGGAATGAGATTACTTGGTTTTGTCCTGACCCTTGTCAGATACCCTGGCTGAGAGGAAAACAGTCAAATGTATAGTTAGTTTTGGGAGATGATTTTTTTTCTTCTTGTAAATCATCTCTTTGTTTTGCACTGTATTATGTTTTGTTTACGTATTATTTATGATTTGTAAACATTTGAGCGTATTCCTCTTTGTGGCTGGGTGGGGTTCCTACCTCCTATAGCGGGCAGGGAGGTACTTGCTGTGTCTTTTATCCCCTGTTATCTGTTTTCCAATTGCTTTCTGTCTTTGTCTTGGAATGAGATTGCTTGGTTTTGTCCTGACCTTGGTCGGAGTCCTTGGCTGAGAGGGAAACAGTCGAATGTATAGTTATAGTTTTGGGAGATGATATTTTTTTCCTTGTAAATCATCTCTCTGTTGTTATGTATTGTATTATGTTTAGTTTACACATTATATTATATGATTGGTAAACATTTGAGTGTATTCCTCTTAGTTGGGACCTGTGTTTGTGTCTGGATGAGACTTTTAGTGATCTCAAACTAAGTACTTTGATAGTGTACTTTTGGAATCTACACCTGTTTCTTTTTTGAACCAATTCCCCTTTGTCTTCCCTTTTTCTCGGATGCTTTATTGTAATTCTATAACTTTTTACCATCCCATTTTCTTTCTTTTTACTGGCGCTGATATAACCTTAATGTGTTGCAAGCGCCGTAAAACCCTTAAAAACAAACAAAACAAAACAACCTCTTTGTGGGAACCTGTGCTTGTGTATGGATGAGACTTATAGATCTCAAACTAAGTACATTGATGGTGTGCTATTGGAATCTACATCTGTTTCCTATTTGAACAAATTCCACCTTGTCTTACCTTTTCTTGAGTGCTTTAGTAGTAATTCTAGAACTTTTTACTATCCCATTTTCTTCCTTTTTACTGGCGCTGATATGACCTTAATGTGTTGCAAGTGTCGTAAAACCCTTAAAAACAAACAAACAAAATTTGTCTTATGTTGTTTTGTTTTTTTCTCTTCAACTCATCCAGAATCTTTTTTCTTATAATCTTCCAACTGTCCCATTGTGTTCTTTTTTTTAACTGGTAGTGAATTGTAATAACCCTAAAACAAATAAACTTTGTATTGGCTTTATGTCCTTCTAATTTCCAGGAGATTTTTTATCTGGAAGAAGACACGGCTGTGGACAGTTAGTTAAATGTTTCTTTTTGTGAAATGTGATACTTTTTTTTTCTTGCGCATATAAACATTTTTCTGTACTATATGATATCAACTCTGTTGATAGGAAGTATTCTATAAACATAGACGTATCCCTTTTATGTGGGGTATAGATGGTCTCAAACTTTACTCACGGAAAGATTGCTCTGGAATACATGGGTGGGGTTCCCGACCTCCCATAGTGGACAGGGATGTACTTGCTGTGTCTTGTATCCCCCTGTGTCTGTTTGCTTTCTGTCCTTGTCTTGGAATGAGATTACTTGGTGTAGTCCTGACCCTGGCCGGAGTCATCGACTGGGGGAGGAGCAGTCAAATGTATAGTACACTGATAGTAAGCTCTTGGAATCTACTTCTGTTCCCTATTTGAATACTCTAGTCTTTCTTTCCCTCGATTCCTTTAAATGGTAAATCTGGATATTTTATTTTTTTTACTATCACATTTTCTTCCTTTTTACCGACGTCGATATGAGCTAAATATGTATCACTAGCGCCGTTAAAAACAACAACAAAAAAACCTCTTGACTGTTCCTAGACCCAGGCAAATCGTAACCTTTTAATTAAGTCTCAGAGTG
>NC_088364.1:56557176-56567176 GCF_034508935.2 Berghia stephanieae | reverse complement strand
GTCCTCTTAGGAGAGACATGTGCTTGTATCAGGATGAGACTTTTAGGTAATCTCAAACTAAGTACTTTGATAGTGTGCTCCTGGAATCTACATCTGTTTCCTATTTGAACCAATTCCCCTTTATCTTATCTTTTCTAAGGTGCTTTAATTGTCATTCTAGAAATTTTTACTATCCCATTTTCTTCCTTTTTACTGGCGCTGATATGACCTTAATGTGTTGCAAGCGCCGTAAAACCCTTAAAAACAAACAAAACAATTATTCTACATGTTCCTGGGTTGGTTCTTTTGACCTCCCTTGGTGGGCAGGGAGGTTACCTTTGCGGTGTCTTTTATCCTCCTTTATCTAATTAGTTTCATTTTCCGATTTCCTTTCTGTCTTCAAGTGAGATTACTTTTTTTTCATTGGGCCTGGCCGAAGTCCTTGGCTGAGAGGGAATCATTCAAATGTATACTATTAGTTTAGGGAGATAATATTTTTGTCCTTGTAAATTATCCCTCAGTTATGAAACCCGCCGAAACCCGACAAAGTTATGGGAAGTAGGCAGCAGTGGGGAATGAACCTGAGACTCAGGGAAGTGTTCACTATTGGTGAGTGAACCTGGGACCGGGTTGCGGCGGGTTTCGTAAAAAAGCAATTACTTTTTTACGAAACCCGACACAGTTATGGGAAGTGGGCAACAGTGGGGAGTGAACCTGGGACTATGGGAAGAGGATGTCAATAGAAAATGAACCAGGAACCAGTGGGAATTAAAACCAGACTATGGGGTTTGGGTACCAGGGGGAATGAACGTGAGACTACAGTGAGTCCAGTCTCTTTTTCGAAACCTACCGAAATTGTCAAAAGTTATGGGAAGTGGACACCAATGGGCAATGAACCGGGGATTCAGGGAAGTGCACAACTGGGGAGTGAGCCTGGGACTATGGGAGATGGATACCAGTGGGAATTGAAGCCGGCCTACCTGGGTGGGGATCCTGACCTCCCATAGCGGGCAGGGAGGTACATACTGTGTCTTCTATCCCCTTATATCTGTTTTCCAACGTGTTCTGTCTTTTTCTTGAAATGAGGTTACTTGGTTTTGTACTGGCTCTGGCTGGGAGGGAGACAGTCAAATGCATAGTTATTGTTTTGGGAGATGATATTTTTTTCCTTGTAAATCATCTCTATGTTATGTAGTATTATGTTTGTTATTTTTAATGTATAGTGTTAGCATTTGAGTGTATTCCTCTTTGTTGGATTTTGTTCTTGTGTCCGGATGAGACTTATAGGTGATCTCAAACTAAGTACATTGGTGGTATGTTCTTGGAATCTACATCTGGTCCCTATTTGTTCCTAGTTCCCCTTTGTGTTACTTTTTCTTGGGTGGTTTAATTGTAATTCTAGAACTTTTTCCTATACCATTTTCTTCCTTTTTACTGGCGCTGATATAACCTACATGTGTTGCAAGCGTCGTAAAACTCTTAAAAACAAAAAGCAAACAAGCCGACCTATAAGGTTCGGGTACCGAGGAATATGAACCTGAGACTATAGGTGGTGGGCACCAATGGGGATTGAACTTGGGACATGCGAGAGGTAGATACCAGTTGAGTGTTAGCTCAAAAGAGTACTTCTCTTTTTCGAAACCTACCGAAATCGTCGGAAGTTATGGCGAGTGGGCACCAATGGGCAATGAACCGGGGATTCAGGGAAGTGTACACCAGTGGGGAGTTAACCTAGGACTGTGGGAGATGGATACCAGTGGGCATTGAAGCCGGACTATGGGAGTTGGTTACCAAAAGAGATTGAACCTGACACTATAGGAGGTGGGCACTGTAAAAGCAGATCAACATGCTTATTAAATGCCAATCATCCTTGTCTCATCAACTACTTGAAACCATTTTTGCGTTTCACACTCAAATTTCACGCACTACGGAAATTTCTGCAATTTGTTCCTTGCACCGTTCTAGTGTAACTTAGATAGTTCCTTTGTTTTCAATCTAAATTATTTCCAATGACTGTATGGGTATTTTGCACAACATAAGCCTACGACTGACGGCTACCCAGCTCTTCTTGATGGTTAAAATGGTTTCCTCGGGTATTTTTCATTATTTTATTGTAATTGGTTGCTAGCGTAAGAATTTGTATGATGGTGAAATTGGTGTGTGCAGTTTTGATAAAGAAGTATGCCTCAAAATAGTGACTTCTGAGATAAAAATAGAAATACAAATTTCTCAGCCCACGTTTGCGTCAGATTTAAGATAAAATGAATGTTACGAATTTTTCTTTGGAACTCTGAGGTTACGTTTTCACAATGTGTAAAACCTCTCCAATCATGGCATTTGTTTTTTTTGTTGTTAACCTTTCCTCTCAGATCTGAAAGAAAAAAAATATTATAGAGAAAATACGGGGAGCATGCACTGATGCAAGATAAGCACACGAATGAGGCGTGTACAATTTAATAAAATATAACAAAGCAGAAAGAATTAATTGAGGGGAAAAAACACCCCAAGAAACCTTGCACGATTGTCCTCAGGAGCCATAGGACCTGTCTATTTATCCCGAAGACTATAGCGTTAAATGGGCAATAGACTGCTACCCTTTGGATGGCAAGACTTTCTCTCGCAAGTGAGACAGACCCAACTACCCAATCACTGCTGGATGGACAAAAGGGTTTGAAAAATAAATCTCGACTTTACCCTGAATTGATATTGTTCCCTTTGCGCGTGAACAGAGTGCTCTACCAACTGAATTCCCGGGACCCCCACGTTGAGCATTCGACTATCAAGGAAGGGATTGTTTTCTATCCAGAGTTTTTCTGGCGGAAAGTATTTGCGATTGACTAATGTCCTCACAAAGACTGCAAGCAATTATTATTAGTGTTCGTTTAATGCTTCCTGAACAGGGAATAAATTATGGCTCCTTTTAACAAACGGAAACGTGATAAAATGAATTGGACATTGGTTTGCCTCTATCTCTCCGCAAGATATGAAGTGAGTAGAAAAGTGCCAGAAGACAATAGAGAATAAAAATTTTTTTCGCGGCGGTGGTGGGGTTTGAACCTGCGACCTTATTGGTACGACAACTCCGCCTGGCAGGTGAGAGCGTGGCTCTACCGTGTGAGCTATCCACGAACACAAAAATATTCGTTTCAAACCCAAAGTCATTTCTAGATCCCTCTCTCACCCACTTCTTGAGACCGCCGATTCGTTCACCACCATCGCGAAGTAATTTTGACCAGCAGTTAAGCTTAATAGCCAATATTCTCATCACAAACATATAACATAGAAACGATTGAGACATTGAGTATGCTCCGGTGTATGGGGTGAATTTTTAATTCAGAAAAGTGAGTGGAGCAGGCACTTATGTTGGTAACAACAAGATATGAAGTGAGTAGAAAAGTGCCAGAAGACAATAGAGAATAAAAAATAATTTTTTCGCGGCGGTGGTGGGGTTTGAACCTGCGACCTTATTGGTACGAAAACTCCGCCTGGCAGGTGAGAGCGTGGCTCTACCGTGTGAGCTATCCACGAACACAAAAATATTCGTTTCAAACCCAAAGTCATTTCTAGATCCCTCTCTCACCCACTTCTTGAGACCGCCGATTCGTTCACCACCATCGCGAAGTAATTTTGACCAGCAGTTAAGCTTAATAGCCAATATTCTCATCACAAACATATAACATAGAAAGGATTGAGACATTGAGTATGCTCCGGTGTATGGGGTGAATTTTTAATTCAGAAAAGTGAGTGGAGCAGGCACTTATGTTGGTAACAACAAGATATGAAGTGAGTAGAAAAGTGCCAGAAGACAATAGAGAATAAAAAATTTTTTCGCGGCGGTGGTGGGGTTTGAACCTGCGACCTTATTGGTACGACAACTCCGCCTGGCAGGTGAGAGCGTGGCTCTACCGTGTGAGCTATCCACGAACACAAAAATATTCGTTTCAAACCCAAAGTCATTTCTAGATCCCTCTCTCACCCACTTCTTGAGACCGCCGATTCGTTCACCACCATCGCGAAGTAATTTTGACCAGCAGTTAAGCTTAAAAGCCAATATTCTCATCACAACATATAACATAGAAACGATTGAGACATTGAGTATGCTCCGGTGTATGGGGTGAATTTTTAATTCAGAAAAGTGAGTGGAGCAGGCACTTATGTTGGTAACAACAAGATATGAAGTGAGTAGAAAAGTGCCAGAAGACAATAGAGAATAAAAATTTTTTTCGCGGCTGTGGTGGAGTTTGAACCTGCGACCTTATTGGTACGACAACTCCGCCTGGCAGGTGAGAGCGTGGCTCTACCGTGTGAGCTATCCACGAACACAAAAATATTCGTTTCAAACCCAAAGTCATTTCTAGATCCCTCTCTCACCCACTTCGTTCACCACCATCGCGAAAATTCACCCCATACACCGGAGCATACTCAATGTCTCAATCGTTTCTATGTTATATGTTTGTGATGAGAATATTGGCTATTAAGCTTAACTGCTGGTCAAAATTACTTCGCGATGGTGGTGAACGAATCGGCGGTCTCAAGAAGTGGGTGAGAGAGGGATCTAGAAATGACTTTGGGTTTGAAACGAATATTTTTGTGTTCGTGGATAGCTCACACGGTAGAGCCACGCTCTCACCTGCCAGGCGGAGTTGTCGTACCAATAAGGTCGCAGGTTCAAACCCCACCACCGCCGCGTAAAAAAATTTTATTCTCTATTGTCTTCTGGCACTTTTCTACTCACTTCATATCTTGTTGTTACCAACTTAAGTGCCTGCTCCACTCACTTTTCTGAATTAAAAATTCACCCCATACACCGGAGCATACTTAATGTCTCAATCGTTTCTATGTTATATGTTTGTGATGAGAATATTGGCTATTAAGCTTAACTGCTGGTCAAAATTACTTCGCGATGGTGGTGAACGAATCGGCGGTCTCAAGAAGTGGGTGAGAGAGGGATCTAGAAATGACTTTGGGTTTGAAACGAATATTTTTGTGTTCGTGGATAGCTCACACGGTAGAGCCACGCTCTCACCTGCCAGGCGGAGTTTTCGTACCAATAAGGTGGCAGGTTCAAACCCTTCCACCGCCGCGAAAAAAAATTTTATTCTCTATTGTCTTCTGGCACTTTTCTACTCACTTCATATCTTGTTGTTACCAACATAAGTGCCTGCTCCACTCACTTTTCTGAATTAAAAATATCTCTCCGCAAGTAATTTGATCTCTAAGTAAGATGGTGTTAATGAGATTTAAATATGAACGCATGTATAGTACAGTTCCATGGATTTACCATATTGAATGCACTTCAAAACATTTAATCTATTCCCCAACAGACCTTTTAAAATCCAATTTTTATTTCGTACAGAGCAAGTCTCTTTTTAAGCTTCATTTTTTGTACATACACACATGCCATATCCGTCACGGCCTATAGACGGGTTTCTCAGTCACATTTTGAGTCGAGTCAGGTAATGTATGTAAAGTGATGTACCCTGATACAATAGCAAGTTAACGTTTACGTTTCCCGAACCCAAACGATCGTAAGACAAAACATGGGATATTATTAAGTTAACGTTTACGAAGAAAACAAGAATTTGTCACCAGTCAAAATCGCGCACCAGGCTCGTGTAGTGACGTCAGAGGACAGATCCTGATTTTCTTCCTCGTCGTTGGTCGATCGTTTAGGTTCGGGTAACGTAAACGTTAAGTTGCTAATGTCACCCATCTGCTAACTGACCACGTCCAATATCCCATGTTTTGTCTTACGAAACGAAATACCTTACCACTGATCCACCAACCCCACTTTAGCAAATCATTTTTGTGGTTCCGAGTTCCGTCCCAGCTACTCCATGGTCAGTTCTCCGACTCCGAAATGAAAGGCTCATTTTCCTAATACTTTATATCGCACATTGGGGCCTCGATATCCAACCATTAAATAGCACATTACTTTCTTTTAAAAAACAACGTAGCAAACCAACTTTCTCCACAGTCGTGAGGATTAAAGGATTCTTTAAAAATTTTATGGTTGTCTTTTTCTTTTGTAGATATAAAAATCTGAGTCAATGACTCGCCCAAATCTCCTAGTGGGTATAACCTTGACCTTGTTATATGGTCAGGGTTACGGAAATACGGTATGGAAGTGCACGTCACTTAAACCAGATGATCATTACATGGACAAGATGTGCCGAGACCGATGTGTGCCTGGCAAATGCGAGTCATTCTGCTCTTGTAAAATGGAGGAAGGTAAAAGCAATTTCCAGTGAACTGTTTTGAATCTTACCTAACCTTTAACCTTAAATCTCTTAAAGTCAGGAGGCGCATAATGTCTTGAAATTTTCCCTCGATTTCACCCTGTCCCTGGCGACAGTTCTGGCCCTCTGCCAGGAGTACCATCCAATTTCATTCCTCTCCTTTTCTACCATCCCGCGACTTGTTGTTTTAGGCCTTCCTTTCCCTCTCTTTCCCTCTGGAGTCCATCCCAATACTAATTCAGAATTGTTTATGATTATCAAGCGGTTGAAATTAAACGGACAGTGTATGTTTTAAAATGGTAATTGTTTTTATTAAATTGATTTTATTACGGCTTTGTAAAAAAAGAAATACAATGCTCGTGGCCTAACCTAATGGTTTCCTGGCGGCTTAGATGATGACATGCTGTCCACGTGTTCTTAATCTGACTTCTCTGTCTCCATATCGGTGATTGGGTACTGGGTTTATCGGATCTGATAGTGGTCTTTGCGATCGTCCAACGTCTGTTCAATGAGTAGCAAGCGATTGTTACTGTCCATTTAACGCTATGGAAATATTGGTATACTCGGCCCCGTTGACTATAACATATGAGTTTAAACATCTACCTATTATTCCCATCACCTCTGACAGACAATGAGCGTTCCGTATGAGGACGGGTGCACATCTTGCCATTTCTAACTTTATAGCCACTATTGCAGCTCTTTGTTCTTATTGATATTAGAACCACCACCTTTTTTTAATCCAGATGGTGTTGTAATCACGGCTTTTGAAATAGTCTCGTCTATACATATTTTTATTCCATCATTTGTTACCTTGACGACACACACCATTATCATCTCTACTGACCTACAATACCACAACGTATATTGTAAAACATTTTTTGAAGCTCTTACTTCTTTGATAGATGAAGAGAAGTCCCAACTTTTCTATAGGTCTTAACTCTCTCTCTCCTTATTAGCCATTTTCAAGATTGTCCCCAAAATGCCAAACCTCCCGAACTCATTGACACTTAAAATCAGAAACAATAAGTTTATACTATGCATAATTTTGTGCTGCAAAATAAGCTTTACAAAACAATATTAAGTTATTCCACTTATAACAAAGATTTTTCTTTAACTTTGTGATGTAGGACTACGAAAGAAAACTGAAAAATAAAAATAAATGTTAGTTGTATCGTAACAAATTTGACGATTTTCCTATGGTTGGTAAGGGGAGGGTTAAAACTTCTATGGGGATAAAGATAAAGGGAGTAAATGTGACTCATGAACGAACAACACAAAACAAACGACGTTTTCTTTCTTTCTTTCTTTTAGAATAATATAGTTTGTTTTGTGTTTTTTAATTATAATATATATATATATATATATATATATATATATATATATATATATATATATATATATATACTTTTTAATTTAATTTATCACTCTCCTCTCTTTTAAATATAACTTCGAAACGCATCCTTCCACTCGCGTTCTCCAACTTTCATTCTTTCTCTCTCTGTGTGTGTGTCTATCTTTGTCTCTCTCTCTCTCTCTCTCTCTCTTATATATATATATATATATATTATATTTATATTATATATATATATATATATATATATATATATATATACATATATATATATATATATATATATATATATATATATATATATATCTACTATCTATCTATCTCTCTTTCTCTTTCTCTCCTCTCCCTCTCTCTCTCTCTCTCTCTCTCTCTCTCTCTCTCTCTCTCTCTCTCTTTTTTTTTTTTTTTAATTTTTTATTTTCAATATCTCAACGACGGAGGTAGGGGACAACTAATAACACTATTGCTGTCTAGTATTCTTGAAATATATATAATATAGTTTTTCATCTCTCTATTTCTCTCTCTCTCTCTCTCTCTCTCTCTCTCTCTCTCTCTCTCTCTCTCTCTCTCTCTCTCTCTCTTTTTCTCTCTCTCTCTCTCTTCCATTGCACACACACACACGCACACACACGCGCGCGCGCGCGCACACACACACATTTACACATTTTCGCCTATATTATTATGAGAATCTAATATAAATATATATGTATGCTGTGTTTACTTGATAAAAGCCAAGGGCCGAAACGTCGTTTGTTTTGTGTTGTTCATTCATGAGTCAGATTTACTCCCTTTATCTTTATCTCCATTTTATTGACTCATTTAGGCACCTCTATTTATTAGTTTTAAAACTTATATGAATTCTCGATTTATTTTAACAGTCTTTGACACGTTTGGCTTGGCCAATTTGATAGGAAAAGTAAATGTGTTTTGTCAACCCTTAAAAATCTAGCGCAATATCCACTAATCATGCTCAAAGCGCTTTACAAGGGGTCCCTAACCAACAACAACATTTAATTACCACATGAAGCCTATTAAGTGATATTACCCTGTTTTTCTGACAAAGACAAGGCTGTAGACGATCAGGTTAACCATTTTGCATCCGAGTACGCTGAGAGAAATTGAGTAAAGAGCCATTTCCAATGACTCAACTATGCGCCGCTCAAAGCGAGAATCGAACCAGGGACTTTTCAATCCGAAGGGGAGTGTCATACCACCAGACCATATAATCGCACAAGACTGCGTAAAATTTGATTTATCCAGCCTGTTATTAATCTTGGATAATTCATTGGCTTTGGATTTCACGGGGGTTAATGAATGGTGTTATCAGCGAATGTCGAACAGTTACAAATTGATTTAGATAAGCTGTTGCCATGTGCTCGCTGAACTCTGTCTCTACTCTGTAACTATTTATTCCTTTGTTTTGCACTGGATTTGTTAGAGGTTTTTTAAAAAAATCTTCCTACCTCGATAAAGTTGTTGTTTAGGATTAAGTCTATACATTTGCTACGACAAATATTGCTTTAATTACCAGCTTTGTAAAATAATAATGATAGAAAGCAGCATGGCGTTCGTGTCGATGTTATCAGTGAATAGTGGAGTTTTTTATTGTCTCGTTATTCGATTCTCAACATAATTGTTTTATCGGCATTAGCCATGGTACATTGAACGTATAATTAAGACATTTAATAGTTTATATAACTTATAACTTTCATAACACTAGCAAATATCTACTGGTATATTAAGCCGGTTTTTAAATAGAGAAAAGGGGGAAATGTATATGTCGTTAGTTTGCATTTGCTCCCTTTTAATGATTTTGGCTCCTTTCTGTGCTGTGACATATTACTGCAAACTAATGTCCATGCTAGAAAAATTGATATAAAATAACATTCAAACTCTCATTGGAGGGACTTTTCAATAATTTTGATATGCTTCTATACCAGTTCGTGACAGTTGGGATGGTTTTTGTGTTTTCTACATGCTCAATAGGTGGAAGAAATGGTAAGAAAACAGTAACAAGCGATCAAGATGTTTTATTTTGCGCAATAGACAATAACCTAGCAAACACCCACATACACACACACACACACAAATATATATAATATATATATATATATATATATATATATATATATATATATATATATATATATATATATTATGTGTTTAAATAAGATAAATAATAGACCGAATGAGAAATTTTAGAGGAAATAATACTCAATATCACAAAATGGGATAAACAGAGTTAAGGAGTTTTGGAAAACCAAGTACTGTTCTCAAACTTGAGGTTTCTACAAAACGAAGAAGAAGAAGAAGAAGAAGAAGAAGAAGAAGAAGAAGAAGAAGAAGAAGAAGAAGAAGAAGAAGAAGAAGGAAGGAAGAGAGAAGAAGAAGAAGAAGAAGAAGAAGAAGAAGAAGAAGAAGAAGAAGAAGA